>NW_028257193.1:1200000-1905933 GCF_035046125.1 Drosophila serrata | reverse complement strand
AAAACTCACATTCACATAGCGTGTTAACATTGTTTTTATTTTGGCTTCCGGGGGCCATCTGCAGTATCATTTTAACACGTTCGAAATGAGTGTAAGACTTGCATTTATTACCTATTATGCTGCGCTTTTCTTTTCTAATCTACATCCACAATTTCAGCTTGAAACTTTGCTTAAGGCTTCATCTTGATGTTGACTTCTGTTCATGAGAACTGGCAGCTCACAGAGCCACACACATGCCACAAATTTAAGCACGTAGCTACCATTTAGTTGAATGATCTAAGGCAATTGACATTTTTTTTTAATTTTAAATTCCACAAAAAATGATAAAAAAGACAGTTTTCTGTTATTCGTGGGAAAAACAAAGCTTATATTTTATATCGATTGCCCCAATAGGCTCTTTTATATTCTGGTAAATGTGAAATTCTGAAATAGTCAATATTCTGGTTAATATAAGAAGAGAGTTTCCTATCTTACTAGTGATTTATAGTGATTTAACAAAAAGGCAAATAAATTTCTTTGTAAATACCAATGATTATCATTTCTTAACTATAAATGAAATCCTAAATCATTCTCTATTTTTTTGAAAAAGTATTACAAAACTTTCAAAAAGCTGGAAAAAGAATACTTGATGTTTTTAAATAATTTTCAAGCATACTTTTCTCAAAACAAACCTTGACATCTGAGCTGCATTACAGTTGGTATCTTTTTGAACTTCATTTATTGGCATTGGTGGGGTGACTTTGGGAACCCCATTTAAAGCCGAGTGCAATGACATCCCGCACAGCTGCATTTTTCCTTTTTTTTCTTCTGTATTTTTGCGGCTTTACTTATCGAGTGAGCGCCCAACCGCCAACGCATTTGACAACAACATTTGTTTCCTCATTACGAACCCCAAACGGCACTGCAACTGGCAAACTGGCAGTCGAGTCGAGAGCTGAATGTTAATTACGCGATGCTGCGAGGAAGCATCTCTCGGCGGCATCGCGTTGTGCAAAAGAAAGTGAAATGGAAATGAAAATGGAAATGGAAATGGGAAGCGTGGAAAGTCGACAAGAGGTGAAGATGTCTGCCCGACAACCGCAGAGTTCACGATCGGTCAGCTGGTGCTGAATATTTTTTTTTTTTGGTTTTCCAGCTCTTCGGCTTTTCACGTTTTCAATAGGAGGTGCAAGCGATTCCCCCCAAAGGGGTCATGCGAATAATTTCAATGGTCAACGAGAGTTGAACGATCGTTATGTGATGCTGATGCTGATGCTGATGCTGACGACACTAATGATGAGCAGGAAGAGGCGACAAGTAATGCAGGAAATCAGCGATGACATATGGCTGTGAGAGCAAGGCTTCCTGGACTTAACTTGCTTGTGTGTGTTTTTTTAAAACAAATTATTCAATATTTTTTCCAATTTACATAGTCTATAGAGAGTTCCAATGAGGCTGAGAAGAATCTTCCAGCTACTCTCACCTCTAAAAGCTAATAAAATAGTTCATAAATTGAGGCAAGCTCACATTAGACATCAAAACTAAAAATATAAAGTATAGAAATTAATAATTTATTCAAAATTTAATTTCTTAAAAGACTTTTTGATTTTTAAAATACATTTCAGAGTCAGTTTGTTGCTAAGTGTTCATTAAAATTTTCAACCTCAAAACGAAAGGTGAAAAATTTGGCCCGTGTGTTGTGGTGTGGGTTTCGTGGGTTTTTTCGAATTTAGTGCTAATGCGTACAAGAAAGAGGCGTAACAACCACAGAAAACAAAATAATAAAGTGCTAATAATTTTTGTGCAAAATTATGTTGCCCCAACGACTCGGAATAAACGTTCCCCTGGGCGTAGCGGCATTTGCTAGCTTAAACCCTCCAGACCTCAAACCATAAATAAACAGACAGGAAACCTGATCGCAGGGGATTTGAATCTTAAGTCCTCAGTTTAAATTTTGAATATTTTATACTTTTTATTAAACACTTTGATTCATTACAGTATAATATTTAAAATAGCAAAGCTCTAGTTTCGTATCCTAGAAAAGATACATTAAAAGCCAAATTGCTTGGCATAATTACTTCAATCTTTTCGGTTTTGTCTTTTGTTTTACCAACTTTTTTTGGCCTCAGGTTTTTTCATTGTAAAAAGATTGGCTTGGTCATCTGACAGAAACACGCGCGTAATTAAGTTTTGGATACATTTGGAAACATTAAAAAACAAAAATAAAGTACTCCCACCCAGAGTTTGTGTTGTGGCACGAAGGTTGGCCAAATTCATCGGGCAAACAAGACCGGACCAGCAATTAAATCAAAGCAAAGTTTATGATTTTGTAAATATTTGTGGGCTGTTTGATTTACTGCCAGAGGGGGGATATACGTCCATTTAGCCACCTTCGATAATTACGCATAAATGTTATGCATGTATCTATGGGATTTCTCTTCTCGGTACGAATTTTGTGTCAAGGATGAGCGGAACTACTACTACATACTACTGACATAAATTGGTGTTTTGGGGGATGCGCTTTGATTGACTGATTGATTGATTGATTGATTGATTGATTGATACGACTGCGGGGCCAAAACAAAATATGATAATAAAACTTACCAATTATGTCTTAATCGGTTTAAAGTTTGAATCTGATGATGAGTTTCCAATCTATAGTTAAAATTGAGGAAATCGTCTGTATAAATCGTGTGTATTCTTCTTAAATGTTCTATTTAATCAATCAAAGACTTTTTAATGCAGGAAGCTATAGTTAAGGCCAATTTCGCTTATCCCTTTTGAGTTCTTGCAATTGCAGGGTAATTTGCAAACGCACTAAAGCCCAAGCCCAAGACTAAGCTGCGACCTTAATTATCGGGCAGAAGACGAATCAAAGCCAAGAACTTCAGAACAAGTAATAGGCAAAATCCACTGGAAAGTGCGGGGTGAGGACGGGAAAAGAATGGTTACTGGAAGGGTTAGTGTAGTGCGAACAGGTAAACGAAGCTATCATCGGAGAAGAAGGGTCCACGACGAATTCTACGAAACCAATTAAGGCACCCCAGTGTAGATACATTGGGTTTTGAATCGCAGAAAATCGAATCAACTCAATAACCAGTCAATCAAGACTTTAAAATGTGGTATTTAATTGTTAGGAACAATTACAATCAAGTAAAAATCACATCAAAGTATCCCAACTCAGTGTTAGTTTTTTATTCCCAAAATAAGGGTATAACTGAAGCTTAGCTTAAGCTTTCACCTAGCAGTTTTCAAATATTTTTAGCTTTCTTATAGAACACAAGAAACAATGGTGGCTTTTGGGAGATAATGCACACGCTCCTTGGAAAAGAATATGTACATTTGTACATAAATACATTTACTATCTGTTAATTTTTATCGGTCAATGGCTTTTGTTAGCGTTAGCATCATTTTTTCCCAGTCGTAGCAGCAAGTTTCACTTGTTTTTGTCTTTATTCTTGATTTTTGAACCCTGGCAAGGGTATTATTATTTTAGTCCGAAGTTTGTAACGCTGTGAGGGAGTCATTTCCGACCCCATAAATCATATATATTCTTGATCAGTATCAAAAACAGAGTTTATCTAGCCATGCCAATACTATAATCATTTTTTGGGATTTTTTTTCAAAAATTTTATAAGAGGTTAAATCGTGAAAACTGTCAAAATTTGATTCTAATTTTAATACTTTTTAATTGTGTATGCATACACAATAAAAACTGGCACAGAAAGGCTTTTCGAATTAAATTTAATACGATTCTGGATAAACTGTGAGTTCTTTGAAACTTTGATTTGTAAAAAAATTGGTATCCTTATAAAAATATCGATTTAAATAAAACGAACTTAGTTAAGATCCATTTCCGATACGACCCTGTACTTCGATTGCAAACTGTAAGGGTATATAAACTTCGGCTTTCCGAAATTAGTTGCCTCTCTTGTTTTTTATTTTACTTTTTATAATATTGTATTATTTTGAAACTCATCCAGAGCCAAAAGTTTCTTCACCTTCAATGCGCACGAGTGTCGCATTTGAGATAAGAATTTAAATAATATAGTGACCAATATTATAAAACCATTGTGTTATCTCATTTATTTATTTTCTATGTTTTTATGTTTCTATGTTTAACTTATTTGATGTACAAATTTATTTTTAATTTGAAAAGTATTATTATTTCTAAGTTTATTATTTCTAAGTTTATTATTTCTGCTTTAAATCAATGATGGGATATCGGGATTTAGAATTTTCGCCTCCAATGCCAACATTCTTCTCAGGCTCTGATTTATAGTAATTTTGTTGTACAATTTTTATTGCAGCTTGATAATATTCTTGTAGTACACTTTTTGATTCCTGGAAAACGGCATCGCTAAAACCAAAAATATCTGAACAAAAATAAGGAGTGGTAACTTGAATGCCAATAAAGACAACAATTAGAAATGTCTGCAATTACAAAATGTAAAATAAATAAGGTTATATGTACAATACATAAAGAAAATTAAATGTACTAACCAGCCACTTCATTGTGATTGCGATCTTTAAATGGACGTATTTTCTTGATTTACTCGTATTTATAGATGAAGATGAAGCTTTTTATTAGTGAAAAGAAATAATACACGAATCAAGAATACCCGCAATTATATATGAACAATTAGTTATATTTTCTGTTCATGTATCACACTATGTTCTTTAAAAAAGTAAATAAAAGTCATTTTATTTTTATGGTGTTTGTATATTCATGGAATTAATTAGTATATAGTCAAATATTTCGTGTATTCCTGAATAACATCTGTTTTATTTAAAATTAAAATAAGTTTTTTTTTTATAATTTCAGTCATTATGATTGATAGTTTTAAGAAAATCAAAACATTTAGAACAATATTTCTTTCTTTAAATTGGTTATTAGTGTTTAAAGTTGCATAATTAATATTCTAAAGCAGTTTGAAATGTTATCAAAGTTATTTTCCATTATACTGACGTCTATTATATTGTCCATAATATTGTCGATTATATGGTTGATTATATGGTTGATTATATGGTTGATTATAGCCACTGTATTGTCGGGAATTATATGCTCTGGAATTGTATCGTCGAGCACTCATGTCAATGATGGGGTATTTACCACTTTGGCTGCCCTCATTTTGGCCGCCATTATTTTGTCCTCCGCTATAGGGTCCTTCATTATATGATCCCCCACCATTTGGTCCTCCGCCATAGGGTCCCTCATTATATGATCCCCCACCATTTGGTCCTCCGACATAGGGTCCCTCATTATATGGCCTGCCACCATTTGGTCCTCCATAATATGGTCCTCCATTATACTGTCCATTTTCGTATTGCTGTTGTTGTTTTCTACGTTGCCCAAGCTTAATACTTTCATCAACGATGTTGGCTATAGATCCAAAGAGTCCACCGAAGCCACCACCCTGGCCACCTCCGAAGCCACCTCCTCCTCCTCCGAAGGCTCCACCTTGGCCATATCCACCCCCATTGGGAGTAGGTGTTACCAGATGAAAGCCAGCAAGGGCCAGAACAATCGCAAATACCTGTCAATTAAAAGGAATATAAATATTTTTTCGGTACTCTTGAAATATGTGTGTTCCTCACCAGTCGATTCATGAGATTTGCACTTCTGAAATAAATATATTTTCACAGATGCTTTCTGCTTATATAGATGCTGCAAAATAAAAAATTGTTATCAGCAATTCTTTGGTGTGAGTTAATGAGGAATCGCATTGCTCTATGCTCAAGCAGATGAGGAGAAAAGCCGAAGAGGTTTATTTAGTTGTTATTATTATTTAAAAAATATATTAAAAATTTTAAATAAAACCAAAATTAAATAAGAAAATTGTAACTGGAAAAGCAGAGTTTTAAGTTGCTAGACTTTTAAAATTGATCAAAAAAAGAACATCAAGACTTCTTAATAAAAAAAAATGCAACTTTATTAATTGCACTGATAGCACTGTATCAATGAACACCTACATACAAATAACTTTACTGATAACAATACATATACATTTTCATATTCAGAATTCCAAGAACTCTTTTAAATACGTTTCTAAGAAATACTTAATTATTTTAATAAGGTTCAATTTGCGAAACCAATCAAGTTTCGAATCAACAAGAGTGCAAATGCCGATAAGAGCGTTGACTATTTATTTTTATTTAATCGCAAGACTATATACCATGGCAGAAATACATAAATATAAATTCCAGATAGATCTCTTGTATATTTTCTAATGTCCCATGATTATTCTTTGCCCCACTGTGCCCTGTAGCTCGATGGCGATGGAGCCCTCTCATCAATTGAGATATTATAAAATATCAGCCCGGTTTTCCCCCTCTTTTCCACCTGAAAGTGCGTGCGGTCTGCGTTTGCTAGTTTAGAGCCCATCCACCTAAACATACAAACATCCTTGGGCCATCTCCTTGTGGTCTTTGCCTGAGGAAAGTGAACCAAGAACGCATCCAGAACAGAACGGAGGTAAGGTAAGAAAAAGGCTCTACGGTATGGCATTTGCCTTGTTAATGATGTGCCATGGCGCATTTAAATAAAGTGCCGCCCATTATAATGAGCCAAGAGCACTGGCACATTCTCCGCCTGCCATTACGCTGCGACAAACTATGTTTATAAATACCATTTATTAAATAATTGTGAGGACCTTTAGCCAGTTGATCGCTTACAAGAAATTACAAAGTAAAGTAAAGTTTGAAATTAAGCATCTTCATCTTTATCACATTTTCTCACAGTGTTCTTGTTTCAACCTCACCATTGTTGTCGACATCTTAACGTCATAAAGGCGCGGCAGCGGCTAGGAGTCTTGATGCCAACATCCCAGCAATTGCTGGCATACGCAGCATGTCCGTCTCCTGGCCATGTTCGCGTTCTAATGAGCGGCTCATAAAACGCGCTAAGATTTGCACATAAAAAGGGCTGACTGTGGCCGGGGCTCCATATGAAACGCATAATTAAGGTTGAATTGATCGGGGCAGCTGCGAAACTCGCTCAAAACTGCTGACAGCCATTAAACAGGGGAGTCTGCACTAACTAACGATGGTTAAAAATGCCTTTTAATAGCCAAATTGTTAGCAAACAATCGGTTTCAATGCTTAAAAAAAATACAGCTCGCCCTTAGAAAAGATGGGAACAACAATTTCAAACTTTTCACTTGCCATTTAAGCAGCTAAATTCATTTTTAAGATCTTCTTAGGCTTAAATTTTAATTGGTAAACTAATACCACATTAAATTAAGGAACAAATTAAAATGTTGGTTTCTTCATCTCTTCATTCCATCACAAAAATAGTTAAAAGTAACTGAAAGATTTGTAATCTAGTAACTGTGACAAGTCACCATATGAAAATTCCCATTTGTAATTAGGCGGAAGAAAAATATTATTTGCTGTCGCCAGTCACATCTTTTATACAAAAAAGAAAAGCACAACATTTATCGCGAAGCATTTTTCAAGCAATTTTCAGTCCACAAAAACTGAGAAAAAACGAAGGAAAATTAAATATTTTTTCCCTGTGAAAATGTGCAAATAGAAAGTTTGCCTCTCTCACCCGCTGAAAATGCAATAAAACAATTAAGGCGGCAGGGCATGCAGATGGTAAGGGAAACTGTGGCAAGACTGCAAGCTCAGCGAAAAGAAAGCAAAGTGGCAAAGACGAAGACTGACGACAGACTGAGTTGCAACCTTAATGACGGAGGGCAGTGCACAGTTTGCAAGGCACTGGGCGAGCACCTCCTCCTCCTCACCAGCCTCACCTGGCCGGGAATCTGGGGATCTTGGCTTGTGTGGTCGGCAATTGACATAACATAAACATTTGCCTTTGCCTTTGCATTTGCCCACAAAACGCACACAATCGTACACAATCACAAATCGCCTAATTATAGCCCTGCGCGGTCCTTCTTTTTACCTGCCAGCCCATTCAATCGATTCAAATGCCCGACAATCTTTTCAATTATTTCTTATCACCTATGGGGGACCAAGGCAAATGCAATTACACTTGAAGAAAAATTGTATTTGGAGCTACAGAAGCTTAACGAGGATTTCTCCTTAATTGGTTAGTGCATTTCTTTAAAGCTAACTTTTAATATACATACATCCTCCTGAATTCCTTTAAATATACAGCATAGGATTGAAAATAAATATATAAAATAGAATTGTAATACATTATTATTTATTTATCATTTATTATTTATATTTTTTTAACCACCAGCTATTTTTTTACTAATAGGAACCAGATATGTAAAAAATAAACTTGAATTAATGATTTTTATTCTTTTTAAAATATAATTCACTCAAAAATCTATATGTTTAATAACGTTGATTTGAACATAATTATTTGTTATCTTACACTCTATTTAATAACAAGAACGAAAGCTAACTTTGGAATCCCGACTTATCTATACCCTGGCAGTGAAAATAATTCATAACTCAGTCAAAAACGCATAAATTTCCAATCGGAAAACGTTTCTGTGCTAGTTTTTATAAGATTAACAAATCTGTATACTAAATTTAAACATTTGAAAAAATCCATTCTCTTTTCTAAAATTTTTATAATTTTAACGATGTAACTCCTTATAAAATGTTTTAAATTAAAAAAAATTAAATTTTTGTCGGACATAGCTAGATTGATTTGGCTGTTGATGCTGATTCAGAATATATATGATTTATAGGGTCGGAAACGATTCCTTTCCGAAATATAAGACCTTGTCAAGATATAATAATCAATATATCCCACGTTCATTTCTATTTATATTTTTAATAAACGCTTACAAAATATAAGCAAAACTATATAGGAAGCTAAATTATACTCTGAATATCTTAATAATCTTATATGTTTTCTTTACGCTCCCTTTTAAATTTCTCTAAAAATCAGTTTTCAAGTGTAATTGCCACATCTCGCTGGCAACATTGTTGCAAGTTTCCGAACATGTTGCTAATGGAATCCTATTCTCGCTGGCGAGCTTAGCATATTTGAGGAGGACACCGATCGTTGCGAACCAGTATCTCTCTCTCTACTAGTCCACCCTAACCAAGCTGAGACGATTAATATAAATTTTAGCGAAATTTGCACCTATGCGATACAATTCACTTTGGCTTTTTGATTTGCTCGATTGGGGAGACACCGACTTCGCGTTTATCCCCATCGTTTTACACGATTTGTTTTTTATTTTTCGGCGGATGACAGTTGTTTGATTAATTACCATGGCCAATGCGAAGGAAAATCAAGTTTTGTTTGCCACCGAGACTTGGCCAAATTGTCCACTAGTTCCGGCCAAAAGAAAATTCACAAAAAATGTGGAAAACTATGGAGTTTTCTATTTAATATCATTAGGAAGTACTTCCAAAAATATGATAAAATTATTTGGGATAAAGTTAAAACTCATTTCCTCTGATTTTTTAGTACAATTTTGTATCATTTCTATGTAGAGTGAGATCAAATGCACCTTAGTTAATAGGCTTAAAAAAGTGAGTCCACTCTCGCTACCTGGATTGACACACACACACACATACACACAATGCACCACGATCTTATGGCTTCCATGGCCCGTAACCATCTTACATCGATCGTTCGATATGCCAAGCCACTTGCACTTTCAGCATCGTCATTCTACTCGCGGACAACTTTCATCTTTCATCCGTATCTTGGTTGCCTGCACTTTCGTTCAATCGGTCAACGCAACTTGGCTGGATGGGAGAGTATCTATAGCTGTGTGCATGCACTGAAAGAAACATTTATTTTATTTTAGAAATTAATTTTACAAGTTTCTTTAGCTTACAACTGGTTTAGTAAAAGGGTTAATGTGTATGCCTGAGTGCGCAATATCCTCGTAAGCCGCATCGATCTATCCTATAGGATAAAGCTAAGAATAATAATCTCAGTCAACTTTCAGAATTCTCTATTATCCCGCCAAATTTAAAATAATTTTTTCCTATTAATTATACAATATAGTTTTATAATATCCTTCAGCATTTAAGCACCCATAAAGTAGAGAATTCTTTCTTATTTTTCTTTTCAAAACTATTTTAAAACGAGACGTTTTTCTTATGCGTATATTATATTGTAACTAGAAAATCATTTATTATTTTTTTCGTGTGTGCAACTATGTTGCGTTGCATCGCCCAAGGGGGCACGTCGATGTCGATGGTAATTTGCATATTTTCCGCATGCGCAGACGACTCGCGACGGCCAGTTTATTAAACAAAAATATTGACATGAAAATCGGCTTTCGATTTCCATGGGACAAATTGTGCGGCATCAGTTGCACCACCGGCAGCACCCTCCTGCCATCTCCTGCCTGCCGCCGCTTCCCCCCGGCACCCCGGCGAATCGAGATTAAATGGAAAGTGAAGTTGCGCATGCGTCGCGTCGCCAATCAAGCAAGCTCCTTTACTATAAAGCCTGAAAAGTCTGAAGTCTGAAAACAGAAAACTGAAGCTTAAGCGAACTGTTAGCTGCTCGGTTTGTCGTCTGTGTAATTAGGACAAAATGTCTAATGCTGACGATGGTGACCAATGCCGAAAATAGTAAATACAACTTGGTCTGCCTGTCGGTCGGTCCAGTTTTGGTGTCGCTTTACGCACCTTAATGATCATTTAGCGGACGCTCGGTGTTTGTTAGCCATTTACTTGGAGCGGCTTAAAGCCGATCAATCGGTCTGCAACTTTTACCTCAGCCGGGAAAGTTCTTCCATCACTTTTGACCGAAGATGTCTTTGCTTTTCGCTCTTTGTGGAATGTAAACAAAAATGGAATGCAGTTTTCTTATATGTATTTTTTTTTTTGTGTTTATTTTGCTTTTCTTTTCGGGAAGTTCAATTTCACTTGAAGCGAAACTGAAAGTTTTCTTTTCTATTTGAGGATTACGTGTGGGGATTATTTTCTCCGAACATGATATGGGATTATGTGTGGTCAGAATAGATAGGAAATGAAACGAGATTTAAAAAATGAAATCAAAATCAAAAGTTTCTTTTCTTTAATTTTATATTGAAATTAATTAACAATTGCAAATGTGAGAGATAATTAAGCATAATAATAATGTGTGTGTGTATGTTTGTATTCTCATAATAATATAATATTGTTATGGCAGTGAAGAGCTTACCCTCTCTCTTTCTCTGCTTCTCTCTTTTATACTCAACTCTCTACTCTTAGTATCTCTAGAGATAGCTCTTTCGCTCTAACTCTCTCGCTCACACTTTCTCTGTTCTCTTTGCTCGGGGACTATAAATAGAGGCAGCGACAGCCGCTCCGGGTTTAGTCTGTCCGTGGCCCTACCAGTGTTAACATCTATAGTGATAGTGGGAGTGATAGTGATTACCCTACGACCTACATAATATGACGTGGCCAATGCAATATGACTGGACAAGCAGGACTTAATTTTGATTTAATATATTGTAGATATTGCAAACGTATACTCACAGTAAACTAACTAACTTAATTAATTGATTTGGTTTCCAAGTTAATCCTTGTATTTTAGCTATTGCAAATCTAATGAAATACAAAGCCTCAAACTAGTAATTACCTTTATTCTTTTCTATTTAACTCCTTATCCCTAACTTAACTTAATTACTTAATAGTAATGTATATTTCTGATTCTAAATAAATAAGGAAGTAATGTGTGCTACCTTTGACAGCTCTTGAAATTCGGGTCAACCTTGATTTAATGCCAAATGTGGTAAGCGTAGAATAAAATGCCGTTAACAAAGAGTTTGCGGGTTCATTAGCACAGCCCAAAGCCTCGACAATGTATTTTTCTCTATTGCAATGAGCAAAACTGAATTAAAGCAACAATTATTTATTTAATCATATTTCATTGAGATTGAGCAATCAGCGGGATGAGACGGACGCTCAGAATTCCCGGCTACCTGACACTGTGCAACAACAACAAATGCCACATCAGAAGCATCTTCTGCAATTATTTGTGCATTAGAGGAAGCCCAGCGCTACCTCGGAGCTGTCGGCTAATGTCAGTTTAAGTGTTGCAGCGAATAGAAAACATACCGAGGAAGTGCATCGGGAACGGGGAAAAGCGCAGCCGGTGGGAAAATACTCGAGCAAGTTGCAACTTGCACTGCAACGGCAGTGGCATCTGGCAATTGGCAACCGGTTGGTTGCTGGGCCTAAAATAATAATATTCGCATTAAGAATGCCTGAAATGTGCCCCAAGTCCTTAAATGCATCCGCTATACGGACCGCCGTCGACCGAAAGCCAAATCGGATTAATGCATTTGACTTACCCCAAAAATGGCAGCCCACGCAGTGTTTGCTGTGGCAAGTTGCCTGTTGCCTGTGGCAGGTTGCTCAATGGACTCCAGTGCCCATAATTGCCTCAAAGGGGGAAAACATAAGAACGATTCTTTTTGGCATCCATAATAAAATGCACATTTAAACGTCACCATTTAGTTTTTGGGGCAAGCAGGAGTCGCACTGCTGACCCACATAAGACTTGGCTTTGGTCTTCATTATAAAATTGCATTGCCAAGCAATTTGCTCACATTAAAAGTTGATTTATTGACAAGCAATTAGGTATTACTATATCTATTTAACCCACAAAGGGAACAAATTCCATCCCAAAAAGAAAAACCATTCAAGTTCAAAACGAAACACTTTTAGTTGAATTTAATAATAAATTCGTAAGTACAATATTTGTCATAAAACAATATATGTATGTTGCTTGAAAATAAATATAGTTTAGGGATGAGAGAATATGAAACGTGGTGGGAAGGTGGTTTATAAGGCACACAATGGATCGATCAGTCATCGGTAATCTCTGTTATCTTGGCACTTTCGGCAAACACATCCGGTATCTCTGCTTCATCGGATCTCTCAATGATGCGATACCTCTCCGCCGCCGCCAGACACTGGATGGCCACTTCACGGGCCTTGGCACGCGACTCATCGGGCAGCTGTCCCAGTCCACTCAGAAGCTCCATAATATCCGTCTCGAATAGCTTCTTGGCGATCTCCTCGCCCGAGTTAATCATGTTAAGGATTACAACAATGCCCCGATGCTGCACGGCTGGACTGGGATTGGCAATCAGCGTATGCAAGATATCCAGGCAGCTGGCAATGCCAAGAATCTTTTCGCAGCACTTAACGGACACCGATGTGAGCATGGCCAAAGCTCCGGCACAGGCCATTGCCGTCTCCTCGTCCTCATCCTCGCAGAGCAGGGCCAAGAACTTCACGCGATCGTTGTCGCCTTCGAACATTTTTACGACATCTTCGCTCATCACCAGATTGCACAGACATTGGGCAGCCGCACGAGTGAGATACAGATGATCCTCCATTAGATAAAATTCGATCTTGGACACGCCCTGCTCCTTGATGATCCTCTGGCGGACGCTTTCGTTCATGCTGGCCAGATTGGTGAGCGCCATCAACGCTTCGAAGTTCTCCAGGGCGGTGCAATCCTGCTGCAGGAGGTTCAATAGCGGACGAATCACATCCAAAGAACGCTGGCCGCTGAAAGATACCTCTGGATTGATGGTTATACCAATCCGAGCCAGTGCCTGACAAGCATGACGTTTGCCCTTTTCGGTACCCTCAAGGGCCATGCGAAGAAGTGCTTTAACACCACCATCCTGCACCACTTTGCCCCTCAACTCCCTAAGTCCACAAACGGCATTCAGGACTCGGGCAATCAGCTCTTGAGAATTATGACTCTCCGTTTTGGCCAGGGTACAGAGGGCAGTCGTTATTCCCTCGTTTGCCAGCACTGTGATCCGCTTATTAATGAAATCCACATCATCCAGCTCGTGCTCCTCGGGTATGTGATGCTTGGCAAACTTGGCCAGCTCCACCATCTCGGGCACTAGTTCCTGCTTCTCATACGCATTGCACAGGTTCACAAAAGTGGTGACAACACCATAAATACATGACTGATCTCCAGCTCGAGCCAGATCCATGAGAGCGTGTATCGAAGCCTTATCCTCAATCAGTTTTTCCTTGCATTCGGCATCTAGGGTTAGATAAGCAAGACCATCGGCTGCCCAGCGACGGATGTCCCGATCCTTGCCAGGTTTAATGAGGAAACGACGACATGCCTCCGCCAACTTTAGAGCAGCACCATCGCCAAATGGCCGAATAGCTGCGTCCTGTCCACCGTAACTGCCCAGCTTGCAAAGACCCACCAGGGCGCGCACACGAATCGCATCATTCTTGGAGTGGTACAAACGCTTTAGGATATCCACACCCTGCTCACAGAGAGCCTTGGCCTTATCCTTTTTGGATGAGGCGGATATCAAGCACTCGCAGGCCACCCGCTGCTGCAGCTCATCGTCGGTGGTGGCCATGGCCAAAATCATCTGCAGGATGCCTGAGAAAGTAAAGCAAAGGTTTAGTTAAAGATTCCAGATTTTTCTCTTGATTGTTGCTTACCCTCCCTGGCAATGACTTGATTCCCCACATCCAGGGGCCCACTAAGTAGAGACGAAATTGCCACAGTTACTCGCACCTTCGACTCCATATCAGGCGCCAGCAGCTTATCCTTGATGAACTCATCGATTTGATCCGTGAACTTCTGCTTGGCTTCGTCATAGTACATGTTCTCGTATATGCGGGCCAGACAAACCGAAGCAATCGTTGACGATGAGCCGGTGATATCCATGGCACTCTCGTACTTGTAATCCGGCAGTTCGGAGCACACCTCCAGCAGGCGGCACAGGCCCCGGATCTCCACCAGACGCTCAGCCCACTCCAAAGCCGAGTAGTGAACATTTCTGGTGATCAGCTCCATGACCGCATCTCGAGCAGCTCCAGAAATTGTACGATCCGTTATGCTATACACGAGACATGTGAGCAGTGTGTCAATCTCCCGGTTATTCTTAGCGCACAGCTCTTTGTTTGGCTTGGCGTCCGCCTTGTTCTTCAATCCCGACAAGGCATTAATGATGGTTTGCAGGCAATACTGGGCAGTGGCCACGCAGTCCTCGTGTTTCTGGTCAAAGACTCGCATAAACCAAGGGACTCCCAGCTCCGTGAGTACGCCCTTCGTACGCTCAACGCTATTTTCGCACAGAGCGGCCACCACACGCACCATGTTCACATAGATGTCCTGATCCTTTTCCAGCTTGGCCAGCGTAGCCACCTTCTGGATACAGTGTTCTTTGTACATGAGCTCCGCTCCAGCCTGCTCCTTGGCCAAAACGACCAGGTTATTGGCTGCAGAGCGGCGCTTATCGATCGGGGCGGCAAAGTCAAAGGTTAGATCCATCATCTGCTTCACCTTCGTCGAGGTTTTGGCATTGCGTGCCACTCGTTCCTCCACGATGACATGGAGCCTTTGGAGCATGGGCTGCACGGTTTTGTTACCCGGATCCGCCTTGAACAATGCAGTGGCATCTTTATAGGCCTCCTCAAACCTTTCCAGAGCCTCATACGCCTGCGCCCGCCGGAACAGGGCCTTGGGATCCCCGGGAGCCGTCTTCAACGACTCCGTGCAGTCCTCCAAGGCGTTCTCGTACTGCTCCAGCTTCAGATAGGCGGCAGCACGGTTCTTGTAGAATACGGGCAGCTCCTTGTGTTTGGAACCCATTTTAATGGCATTGCTGTAGTGCTGCACTGCCTCCTCCCAGCGGGAGGCCTTAAAGGCCTCATTTCCCTTATCTTTATAGGTACCGGCATCGGTTACCTCCTCTGTGCTGATCGCGTTCGTCATGGTTACACAATTCTCCTCTTCTGTACGACCAGAAACAGGCTTTAAATGGAACTCCTATGAGTGCGACGAGACAAATGACTCACGATTTTGGTGGCCGATTGGTTTTGTGGCCTAAAATTCGACTGCCAGAAACTTCTCGATCGATCTCGTACAGCAGCACACACACACAGGTTTAGGTCGGCAGATGGCCAGCGGGAAAATCAAGCACGCTGTGTCGGAAAACTCAACAAAACCGAAATCCGTCTGCCCCCTAGAACTAACTATTTTTATTTTTATTTATAGACGGCCGTGCTGCCAGACGTGTGAAAGAACCGGCGCGAGGGCTGCCACCTGGCGCGATGACTTTAAATCTAGCGCTTTCAAATCGATAACAAAATCTACCCCCTTGGTGGGTAGTGAAATCACTAGTCCTCAGTATATAGCAAGCTTTTAAAGAAAGTTAAAATATGAAGTTAAATCATAGTCAGGTACATAGTTTTTCCTCTTTATTTATTTATTAAGTAGCCCAATAAAAATAATAGGAGAAAGAATTAATACAATTTCCTCAAATCAAGCAATATGATATCGCTGTAGTTCCATCTCTAGGCCAGGTGAACAACTTCAAGTTCAAACAGCTGATCCGTTTTGTTTTGGCTTTCATGTGATATAACTTAAAGAAAACAACCCAAACAGCGCCAGGGAAAGCGCCGAAGGAAGGCAATGATGTTCCAGCACGGCTTCCTGGTCTGGCGGCAGCTCGTCCTGTCCCGAAACCTACACCTGAGCGTGGCCCAGCAGATGAGCCACTACGACGCCCTTGGCATTGGAAAGAGGTCCACACAGAACGAAATCAAGGCAGCCTACTATAAACTGTCGATGCTATATCATCCGGATAAGAACAAGGGCAGTGAGAGTGCCGCCAAGAAATTCCGCGAGATCACCCAAGCGTACGAGATCCTGGGAAACTACAGGTTACGTCGCCTGTACGACAAGGGCATCGTCCACACAGCCGGCTCGCAGTATGCGCAGGATATCCACGACATGGCTGAACCCGTGGTGGAGGATGATCCGGAGACCAAGTTCTACAAGTCACGTTTCCAGAAATCCCGAGTCGCCGACTCAGAGGGACGGACGCCCATTTATGACTTTGACGAGTGGTCGCGTAGTCACTATGGCAAGTCCTTTGACCGGAGACAGGCTGCCCAGGCCAAATACGATCGAATTAAAGTGCAAAAGGAGTCAAACAAGATATCCAGCCAGACGGATATGGTTCTACTCTCCCTCCTCTTCGCCGGCGTGGCTATATACCTGATGTTCCTTGCCGAGAGCTCGTACGACACGCCCAAACAGCGGGCGGAGCAGCGGCACCGAAGGGAGCGCGAGGAGCTGGAACGAGAAGAACAACTGACCGCTCGTAAGCAATCATAGGGGTTCTCTAGTCCAATGTGTACATAGAGTTTAGCTTTAAATGTTTAAATGAATGAAAATGGCTATTTTTGTTGATAAAGATTAACTATAATCAGAACTTTCCGCTACGCTTGCGCGCTGTATATTTAGTATCCGGACGTGTTTCTAATCCTTGGCGACGGCGCCGCTCCTTCTTGGCCAGAATCCAATCGCGGGATTTCTTGGGCGCCTTGCCCCGTGCGTCCCGGCATGCATCACGTTTCTTAATGTAGTTGACCCGCCGCTCCTCCTCGGGAGAACCTGCAAAAAGGGAAGGTTATTCGTTGATTCTTTTGATGGGAAAGTCAAAAATCTCTTACCCAAGGCTTTGGGCAACTCCGCCGTTCCACCAGTCATCAGCACTAGGTAGTACTTCTTGGCCTTGGCCGAATTGGGATAGTCCACTACTAATCCACCATAGAATCCCGCCTTCATGGCCTGCGAGGTAACCATTTCGATTTGGTCAGAGTTCTCCGGATAAAATTGGAAGACAGCGCGGGCGGTGCGCGTGAGACATGAGAACAGGGTGGTGAAGAACTTGAGCAGGCGCTTGTGCGGATTGTGATACGACTTGTCGGCATTGCAGAGCCACTGGAGGGCAGAGATCGAGATGGCTCCGTCAAAGGTGCCCGGTTTAAAGGGCATGCCCTCGCCCATATCACCCAAGATGACATCCCCAGCCACCTCGCGCTCCACAGCAATGTCTAGCATGGCCTTAGATATATCAATGCCTATCCACATGTGTTCGCTCTCCTCCAGGACGCTCCCCGACAGCCCGGAACCACAGCCAATGTCCAGAATCAAGCGAGATTCGTCGTCATCTGGAAGGGCGAGCAGTTCCAGAGCCCGTTCTGCCATTTCAATTTGGATGTCAATGATGCGGGTGCTACATATACAAAGATGTTTAATTATAGATAGTGCTTTTTAAGAAATTTACTTACTTTGTGGAGTATTTCTTCGCCTCATCATCGTTGTAGAACTAGAAATGTAATTTGATATACATAGTTTAATTATTAACGTAATTTCTTTGTTTTTCACTCACAATTTCCGGCGGTGCTGAGTGCTCGGGTCTTCTGGCCATTTTTACTGTATTTTATGTAATTTTCAAAGCTCTAAATTCGAAGTTCTGCAATGTTTCCAAATAAACAAAAAAAGAACTCAACTACACGTGCAACAAACAGCTGATTGTCATTCGCCACGAAACATCTAGAGTTTTGCGGCTGATATCAACAATGTTATCGCTTATTTGTCATCACTAACAACCCAACACACACAAGTGTATTTTTAAATCATTCGTTACTTTTTCAACTTGCGTGTAATCTTTGGAAGCTCTTTTAAACATTTTTTTTAATCAATTTCGCAGCATTATTCCGGAAAACTGCGAAAATTATCATATGAAAGAGTAAAGCCGGCTATTTTCGGTGAGCGGTATGGCAATCCTACCGTTAAGTGTTACCGTTTGTTGAAAACGCTAAATTGTCAAATGTTTTCCATTTCCTTCGGTATTTTCAGTCGAGTAAAGTGGCACCTAGCAAGCAGTGAAAAGTCGTGAAAAATGCAATAATTTGATTAAATTAAAAGCAATAAACATGTGAAAAGTGATATTCCAAGTGAAGACGTGTCAGTGCATCAAGTGAATCGGTGAGTGCACCTCAAATAACCCCATAAAACCCCCAACAAAGCAACACTTGCATGGGACCGCTGTAGGTGTGGGTGTGGGGGGAATTGGGGAATTAATAGGCTGTGCATGAGTGTGTGACAGTTCTGACGCGTCAACGTCAACAAATACACAGTCTAGGTGCTAATTAGCATTCGTAAACGGAAATGCAAAAGGCCTGTCTGTTGTGCCAAATGTTTGTGTGTTGTGTTTATGTGGGCGTAAGCGTTCCTAAAAACTAGTGACACAATTCGCGGTGGAAACCTGTTATGCTGACCCGTTTACCTTGCTCCGATTCTCTGAAAAAGCGAAATCTATCCTAGCCTGAAAAAAAAAACAATAACAACAGGTTAAAGTATTGCTCTCTCGCTCTCTCTCTCACTTGCTGCCTGTCCAGCTGTTTTTGCCGGAACCGCCCTCTGTCTCTTTCTTTCCTTGCTGATCTGTAAGTTGCATCAGTGACTGTAAAACTGAAGGCGAGTGCATTTCAAACCGCATTAAAACTTGCATTTCTTTTAACGCAAGCTTACGTTGTTTTTTGTATACTTTTTGATAAATAAATGAAGCTACCGAATTCAGGTTTATAAGCGGCGGCACCTCGGCTGTGTTTGTGTACATTTTGCATATTTATGAGTCGCCATTTGGGGGGACAAAACAGGTTCTTCTTTTTGGCAACGGAACATCTTTCACTCTTTCCAAGAACAAGATTCCCCCTGCTCATCGCTGGTTACAAAATTTACGCAACAAGCCACCGATCTTGCGGTCGCTGGCCTCTCCACTCAACGAGTTTGCCAAAAACCCCAAACAAGAAAGTAGCAGGGGAACACCGACAAGCAAAGGTTTAAATACTCTTAGGAGTCAATAATTCTTTTAATTCTGGGTATTATGTTTAATATATTATTGAATTGAGAGCTTTGGAAATGAGATATTCTTCTATAACATGAAACATTCTATTAGTATTGTAATTATTCTAATGGAGGGAGGCTTAAAGGTAGACTTTGCTTGGCTTATTACGCACTTGGTCAATTTCTTTAGAACCTTGAAGCATTTTTCGCAAGACCCCTTGATAGAGTATAAACTACAAACCGAACCCGACGTTGTCATCCATTTTGGAAACCAGATACCGATACGGGGACAAAGACAAAGACACCAATGCAGAGGCACCCAACTACAGATGCTCGCTGGCTGCTGGGAAGAGTCAGACAGAGCTTCAGTTGAGTGGCTCCAGTTAGCCAGAGCAAACCGTTCCCGCCGGAAGAAAGTAAGAAAAAAATAAACGTGAAATGCGCAGTGGGTTAAGCCTTGGTCCACTGCTAGTGGCGTTGCTAGTGGGTCATCTGGCGGCTCCAGTGGCACCTGCTAACCTGCTGACCAGCTATCTGCCCGCCTCCATGCAGGCCTTGGCCTACTACATCGATCTGCTGCAGTACGAACCTTTATCGAGCACCACCGTGGAGCCCCCCTTCAATGCCGATGATGGAGGGGTCATGGAGTCTACGACAGGGATTCCGCAAAGGTCTACAGCAGCACCAACGAAAATAAGGACTACCACGCGAAAACCTAGTGGGGGAGCAGGAGGATCCGGATGGTGGCAGCCGCCCAGTTGGTGGGAGACACCACAGAGAACCTCAACCACCCGGAAACCCACATCACCACCTACACGGCCACACCGGCCGGCAATTTTCTCTCCAGCTCGTAAAGCGGAAACGGAAAGAGTGCTGGAGGGTTATGCTCTCTTCGAGGAGATTGGAGATGATGTGGACTTTGATAAGCTGCCCTTGTCACTAATCCGTGACATACAAAGCGAACACGATGACTTTACCAACGATGTCGAATCGCTGGATAACTTTCTGCGACTCTACGACGATAACTACGGAAGGGCCGCCTTTGACTTTGAGTCCGCCATGGATCGATGGAGCACTGCTTCTATAGCGGGCAAGAAGAGGGTGCCACCCACCAAGCCCTACGTTGACTTTCTGCTGGTCTATGATCTGCTCAAGCGAGACGCCAAAGCGGCAAATCTCAGCAAGTACGAGGGTTACTCCGAGGATCTACTGGAGCAGCTCCATGAACTGTCGCAGGCTTCTTCGGCCAGACAATTGCACACACTCTTCCAAAGAATGCTGGACCGTGGCGATGTCCAGCGAAGTGATGTGGTGGCTCGTGTCCAGGGTATCGTCAAGGATCTGGGCAATCCCAAAAGCGCAACAGCCAAGGCTTTGGCCTTTATACCCAGCATGCAATTTCTACCCTAAGTGCCTAGAGATACGATCAACATAAACTCGAGGAACCCACCAGTTGACCTCATCTCTGTGTGATTGGATTTAATACTTTCATTTAATAAAAATATTACGACTTTTTGATTCGTTTAGGCTAAATGCATTTAAATTCCAGGCATTTTTCATTCGATTTTAAAAACTAGACTGACTTATTTGCCACTCCTGTATAGAAATATGCCTCATTTTGAAGTTTTTGCACTTACTATTTTCAAATTATAATACCATTTCAGAATATATTTTATATTTAACAATATTAGTCAAAACTTTGAAACGTAGTAAAAGAGCTATTTCCGACCCTTTAAATCATATATATTATTGATCAGCATCAACAGCCGAGTCGATCTAGACTTCTCCGAAAGAAAAACAAAATTTAAAAATTTTTTCAAAAGTTTATAAGGGGTTACGTCGTTAAAGTTTTTAAAATTTTACAAAAAATTGAATTTTTGAATTGAATTTTTACAATTTGAAAACCTAATATGCTGATTTGTAAAGCCTTAATAGGGTTTACCAGCACAGAAAAGTTATCCGCATTAGTTATTAGTTATCATATTTAAAAAACTTTGACTTAACAAAAAATTTAAATATAAATATGCCCTAACACAATTGCAAACTTAAGCTTCCCATAGTTTACTTCTATTCTTGGTTTTAGTACTATAAATTTTCCAACCGGAAGCCCGTTCGCCACCATTTTGTGGCACAATGGCTTAACTGACACATTGGCATAGTTTAGTGGGTGTTAATGTGTTATCGATAACGGGTCAACCGGCTGCTGATGGCCGCTTTTGTTGCTGCACTTTGCATCAGCTGTGTTGATGACGTCGCGACTACATCTCTCACCCTCTCTCTTACACATGGTGGCGCTCTCTTTTACCCTCTTAGCCTTCACCCTCTCCCTCTTGTTTGCCTGCCGCCCACTTGTGCTCTTACGCTCTGGCTGTCTCTTTGGCTGCACTGTGGGTCTTGTAAAGCAAACATCCCAACTAAAATAATGTATTAAATAGGAATTATATGTTATTATGTGTTAAAAAGATTAAATTAAATTAAAACAAAGATGAGAAAATATTTAAATCAAACCAGTCGGAATGAATTTTATTGATATATTTTTTTATTGCACTACTAATATTCCCTTTTATAGAAAACCAGTTTAAATATTTATTTTTCCATATCAAAAACCCTTTTTTCACTAAATAATTTAATCTAATCTTGCCTTTTTCTATTACTTTTAACAAAATACAGCGCTCAAATTAATGCGCTGGTTTGACTCTTTCGTCCCACTGTGCGTTGGCTTTCTGCCACACTTGGTGGCTGGGCTTTTTTGCCAGCGTTGAACGCTCTTTGATTTCATTTTGTTTTTGTATTTGGTGCGCGTAGCAAGCGGCTCTTGCTCTGCTCGTTTTTCAAAGTTCCGCCCGTGTAATCTCATTCAATTCGAATCATGTTTTTTGCTTATTTCCAATTTATTAAGTGATAGTTATTGATATTTAAATGACATAATTTATTTCTAAAGTTGAACTTGAAATAAAAATACAACAACTTACAACTCTTGTTGAGGCAGTGAAAAAATTCGGTTTCTTAGTTGGTGGAAAAGTTATCGATTTGTGTGAAAGTTGCAGGCTGCTGCAGATTGGCGAAAGAAAGTTTTCTGGAAATGTGAAGGAAAGAAAGCAATCATAACAATGGAAAACTTAAACTTTGCACGCACACCGCAATTTCTGCGCAAAGTTATCTACGAAGCGCGCAGGTAAATGCAAAAAGGAAAAACACACACAAAAACAATGCAATGGGGTGGGTGCAGGGCGCACAGGGTGGCAGGGGTGAAAAAAGGGAAAAGTCAACCCTCCAGTGTTGAAGAAGTAACACCACCCGCCGGCGACCGGGTCACCCTGTACCCGCTAAGGTACTCCGTCTAGCCGGGAATCAAGTTGAATTTGTGGCTGGTTCTTAATTCTTAGCCTTCTTCTTGATTCTCGTTTCTTGCACCTCACAGGTTTTACTTGTTTTCCTTTTTCAAGTGGAGGCGGCGAAGTCGAAGTCGGAAAAGAGGCGCTGCAGCAGCCGGGGTTAGCGTCTTATGTAACATAACTCGAACGCCTGCAGACGTCAGTGGTTGAGTGTCCTCCTCATGCCTCCAGATTTCTTGTCCTTCTTCGAGTTTGAACAGCTAAGGGTACAAAAATAGGCATACCCCAGAGAATAAGTTTAATTCAGTATTCAGTATGGTCTTCTTATTAAATCTAAGGCATTACAGCGAATATATTTCTATTAACATCGTTTTAAACCACGAGGCAATTTCAAAGATATGTCTTTTAATGGTAAAAAAATAATATATTTTAACTAAAACGTATACAGTTAGTCTTCCAAAAATGATTTCTGAGACTTGTTTTAAACAAAAAAGATTTTAACCAAAATTTAGCAGTATAAAGATCCGTAAACTATGTTACTTTGATTAGTTTAATGTATAACTGAGACAGGAAGGTGTCAAAATCGGCATGCCTTTTGATTATATCTAAGAAAATTGCTATATATTTCCTTCAATTTCATCACCGGCATGTTCTACTTATACTCACAGATAGTTTTTCCCTAAAAACATTTATAATTTACGACAAAACATCTGGAATTTTGACCACAGCTGTACTTTTGCAAATATGTAAGAGGGGTTTGTGCATGTGCAACACGCGTCACTTGAGGCATAAAACCGCATACAAAGCCAAAAGACAACAAAACAACCGAGAGAAGGAGCTGCAACGATTTGGAAACCCTTTAAGGCCTAGAACCCCCAAGCCGGGGATACCCTTAAAGAGCTCAGCAGTTAGTCATAGGAAAATGCATATATGTATATTTGTATACATTCATATACATGCAATTCTGAAAAAGTCATCACAAAAAAAGTATGAAGTCATCTTGCACGGATTTCGAACCTACAGGAAGTTTAAATACCCTTCTATTTTATCCATTTTATTTTTAAATTGCTTAGGTATTTATTCTTCTTAATGGTTTAGATAAAAAATCTGATAAGATTATCGAAAGTATCTCACTGAATTATCCTCGAAACATTTAGATGTACAATTTGCATTATAGATTTTAAAATTTTAGAGTATTCTCCTTGAGACCAGAAGCGTTGGCTTGCATGCCAATGCCATGCCCCATTGTGCACCTCTTTCCCCATCTCCCCAATCGTCCTTACTCCTCGATGCCTTTGTTTTCGGCCACGCTACCCCATTACCCAAAGCCGGCGGCCATCATTTCGTGTTTCCTATACAAGGGCCTCTTCTTCTTCTCCTCCCTTTGATTCTCACTAGGAACAGCCTTTGTTTCGGATTAATAATTTGGCTCCTCGTCCGCCATCTGTGTCAATGGGTGTTGCTATCGAGCCCAAGGCAACAGCAGCTTTTCTCGCACTTATCAAATCCGAATGTGTGTGTGAGGAAAACAAAAGAAAATGGGGTAGTGGGTGGGTTCTTTTAGAATGGTAAATGATGCAGCTTCCGTTTGAAACAAGTCGAACCTTGATGGGTTCCAAGTGATGTATTTAAATATGTTTTTTCGGCCTGTCATCAGCATTACCATCGTCATAGTCATCTTATATACATATATAAAAAAAGAGTGTGATGCATGCTTTTCCACACAATTCATTCGTCATGATTTCCCCACTTTCCTCTGCCTTTTTTAACTAAAAGTTTTTGTGCTTTGTTCATAGTGTTCTTTACAAAATAGTTGGGTTTTTATCATACATAGTTCCATCCGGGTTTAGAATGCCTTAATAGATGTAACACAAAACCTAATTTTCATTTATTTTTATACATTTTTTGTGATGACCTAATTCCCAATTCGATATCTATATTTAAATAAAAGAAATGTATCTGAAAATATGACGTTAATCGATAATGCAGCTGTAATTTTAGTAAACGGATTCTTTAGTATCAAATGACAAGGTCAAAGCCTCTTCTCAAGCAACCCAACAAAACCGACACATCGTCGTCAGCCATATGTTGATTTTAATTAATGAAACATTCCGCAATTTATTTTGTTATTTATTTCTCACTCTCCCTCTCTCTCGGTGGCACTCTCTTTGCAGATCGTTTATACACAGCGATCCCGCCGCTACCTCAACCGCCGGTTCCCACCCAGACAGAGAGGAGGAGGAGGAGGCGTCATCCGAAATGGAACTCGCCCACACTTTGACCCTCAATGAGGAGGCCCTCAAGCAGCTGCCGGAGCACAAGCGACCGGTATTTGAGTTGGAGTGGCTGCGTTACCTGGAGAAGGCCCTGCCCACTGTGGCCAAGCATGAGATTAAGGCCAGCCAGAAGAAGCTGGTGCAGCAGCTGTCAGAGCGAATCCAGGGTGCCCCTGGTCCGCCCATGCGAAAGCTCATTGCCAGTGCCCTGGCCACTCTGTTCTCCGTCGGCGACACTTTTATGCTCTTCGACACTGTCAATGCCTGCAATGATATTCTTAAGAATAAGGATGACTCGCCCAGCTACCTACCCACCAAGCTGTAAGTAAACTACACTTAGTAAAATATATTCTACCATTTAATTCAATGTTTTATCTTGCAGTGCTGCCATCTGCGTGCTTGGATCGATGTACGAGAAGCTGGGACGGATGATGGGACGAACCTATGAAGACACTGTGCAGATACTCATCCGCACTCTGCGAAATGCCGAATCCCAGGCGAGAATTGAGATTATGCACACCTTGGAGAAGGTGAGCGCTGGCATGGGAACAGCCATAGCCAATGTCCACAAGGATATCTACAAAGCAGCCAAACACTGTCTTCTGGATCGAGTAATGGCCGTTCGAGTGGCCGCCGCCCGTTGCATTCTCAAAATGATCTATAGCGCATCATTTCTTTACCAAACTGAGCTCGAGAGCCTGGGAACTCTTTGTTTCCGTGCCTTCGATGGAAGCAACTACGAGGTTCGGTGTGCTGTGGCTCAGCTTCTGGGCACACTTTTGGCCTACACGCAGCAACTGGCTGAAGCAGCAACGGGAAATAAGAAGCAGGCTCAGGCAGTGGCTATGCAGGCGGCTAAAGGAGCCACTCAGCGTTTGGTCTCCCTGGATGAGGCACTTGGCATCCTGATGTCCGGATTCCTGCGCGGAGGAGCCTCATTTCTTAAAGGAACCGGGGAGATAATCAAAGGAAGTTCGGGAGTCAACAGAGAAGTACGAGTGGGTGTAACGCATGCCTATGTCGTCTTTGTCCAGTTCATGGGCAGCGTTTGGTTAGAGCGACAATTGAGCACGTTCCTGGCACATGTTCTGGATCTGGTGGCGAATCCAAAGGCAGCCTGTTCTCACGTGGATGCGGTGTACTCCCGCAAGTGCATCAACTTCATACTTCGTTCCACAATTGGCAAGATGCTGGGCGAGAAGGCACAAAGTGCCGCCTGCAAGGAACTCGTCCATTTGGTGGCCAAGCAGATGAACTCCATAGACTTTAATCCGGAAAACGCCAAGGACTCCAACCAGGAGACACTCTTTAGCCAGCACCTGCTGGTGTGTGCTCTGCAAGAATTGAGCTCTCTACTGATTGGACTGGGTACCACGGCGCAGAACCTTTTAGGAGATCAATCATTGCAAGCAATCGACGCCACTTGTGCTGTTCTAGTGCATCCTTGTGCCGCAGCCCGCTTGGCAGCCGCCTGGTGCTTGCGGTGCGCCTGTGTTGCGGTTCCGGGTCAGATTACTCCCTTGATTGACCGCTTTGTGGAGGCCATTGAGCAAATGAGATCATCGCCAGAGGCCATCGCGGGCTATAGCTGCGCTTTGGCGGCCATTTTGGGTAGCGTTCGATACTCGCCCCTGGGCATTCCCCACACCAAGGGCAAGGTCGTCTTCAATTGTGCAGAGGAATTGTTGCGATCAGCTTCCCAGAATAGTCGCATGTCGCTGCATCGCACTCAGGCCGGATGGCTGCTGATTGGTGCAATTATGACATTGGGATCACCTGTGGTCAAGGGTCTGTTGCCTCGGATGTTGCTCCTTTGGCGAAACTCATTCCCGAGATCTAATAAGGAATTGGAATCGGAAAAGGCACGCGGAGATGCTTTCACCTGGCAGGTGACGCTGGAGGGACGTGCCGGTGCTCTGTCCGTGATGCACAGCTTCTTGCTGAATTGTCCGGATCTGGTTACGGAGGATATAACCCGAAGGCTGCTTACACCTATTGAGAGTGCTCTGGCTATGCTGGTCAAGTGAGTCTATCAAATCATAAATGTATATATTTTGTATTAATTTTATTTTATTCTTTGCAGCTTGGCATCTGTCCTCAAGAGCTACGGCACCCAGCTAAAGGCTCCGGCGGCTATGGTTCGCTTGCGGCTCTTCGAGACTCTCACCTTGCTGCCAGCGAATGCCCTGGAAGCCTCCTATACACATCTCCTTCGCATGCTAGTCTCGGAGTTTACGCTTTCGGATAATGCGGCAAATACCACGAATTCGTTGCTCCGTACACTTTGTCATGGCGATGATTCTATCATTCTTGGAACATGGTTGCAGGAAACAAATCATCGCACCATTGAAGATCAGGTAAAGTTATATTGGACAGGACATATGGGACTGTATATTCGTCTAAGTGTGTTTGTGTGACCTCTTGATCCCAGGGCGTAGGCTAAATATCTCCAAAAATATCACAATTAAATTAATTCCTAAACCCATCTGATAACTTCTGTGATACACCCTTTCTTACTGTACATTCTCTATCCAATCTCTTTCCTCTCTCTCTTGATATAATTGTGCATTGATCCTAAGATGGAGCCCAATCGCAAAGTCGATGGCGAGCATGTAAGTGGAGTGCAATGCAATGGCTAAACGTGCTTTTTTCCTCTTACTCAAATTTAATATATATTATTCGTATGCATGACTATACTATCTTAAGTATTTCGATGTTAATCTTTTCTTTATGTGCATGCATAGGCTTTTTTCTTTTATTTATTATTTTATATATTTAGAACAATGATTACAAGTTAAAAATGGTTTGACTTCTAGACTCGTTTATTGAGTTGCTTTTTGGGCAGCTTCTTGACGAGAGCCCACCTAAAATCCTTAATTATTTGTTGTAGTTTTTATTATTTTCATTTCTTCAAAGATAAGACAAACTCATATACACTATCTAACTCACTCTTGTATCTTTTGTTTAGCTGCAACCGAATAGCGCCGCTGGATCTGGAGCATTGGAGCATGATCCCTGCTGCTTGTACCGTCCCAGTTGGTCCGCCCAGGGCAATGGATCTACCACTGGTGGTACTGCCTCATCAGCATCAGCATCGTCTGGCGTAGGAAGCCCTGGCAGTGGAATGACAAACAGCATTCAGTTGATTAGCAAAGTGCAACAGTGTCCAGGACCCTTGCCCCTAGGAGTGGCTGTGATCGATATGGCTGTCACTCTCTATGGCACCATCTTCCCCAAAGTGGCCAACAAGCATAGGCTGCAGATGCTGGAACACTTTGCAGAGTGCATCCGACAGGCGAAGAGCAGCAGGCAGGAAGCCATACAAATGAACATATTCACGGCATTGCTGTGTGCTCTGAAGAATCTGACGGATAGCAAGACGAGCCTGGGGCAGGAGGATGTGCGAAAGAGTGCCACGGCATTGGTGGTGGCCTCGCTGACCAGTCCCAATTCCACGATTCGCTGTGCAGCTGGTGAAGCTCTGGGCAGATTGGCCCAGGTGGTGGGAGATTCCCACTTCACCGCCGAGTTGGCACAAAATAGCTTCGATAAGCTGAAGTCAGCGAGGGATGTGGTCACAAGGACAGGGCATTCGCATGCCTTGGGCTGCCTTCATCGCTATGTGGGCGGCATGGGCTCGTCACAGCATCTGAGCACAAGTGTGTCCATCCTCCTCGCCTTGGGTCAGGACAGTGCATCACCGGTGGTCCAAGCTTGGTCACTTTATGCATTGGCGCAAATTGCCGATTCCGGCGGTCCCATGTTCCGCGGTTATGTGGAGGCCACCCTGACGCTATGCCTGAAGCTGCTGCTTACTGTTCCCCATGCCCACGTGGATGTTCATCAGTGTGTGGGTCGAGTGGTGAATGCTTTGATCACCACCGTAGGACCAGAGCTGCAAGGTTCAGGTGGAGGAGTGGCCAACTTAAAGGGATCCTTCCTTTGCTCGGCAGCTCTTCTCCAAGCCCACTCGGATTCCCTGGTGCAAGCAGAGGCCATTGGTTGCCTGCAGCAGCTGCATCTCTTCGCCTGTAAATCCCTGCAGCTGGAGGAGTTGGTGCCCACGCTGGTTGGAATGCTGTCCAGTAACTACTTCATCCTGCGCAAGGCCTCAGTGTCGTGTCTGCGCCAATTGGCTCATCGGGAAGCCAAAGAAGTGTGTGATTTGGCCTTAACCATTAACGCCGAACAGCTTCCGGACTTGGTAATCACGGAGTATGGACTGCCAGGATTGCTCTTTTCGCTGCTGGACACCGAAACGGATGTCGAGATGCTGAAGAATATCCACGACACGCTCACTTCCATGCTGCAAATGCTGGCTGCGGACAATCTTAGCTCGTGGTTGAGTCTCTGCAAGAATGTGCTAACCGTGGCGGTGGAAGGTGGACTCAATGATGATCCCGCTGGCGGAGATCCGAACAAGAGCAAGGATGCAGGCGGAGCAGAGCAGGAGGAGGAGGACGAAGAGGAGGAGTACGCCGATGATGTGACCGAATACCGAGCAGAGGAGAATACTTCCACCCATCCCGCAGTGCAACCGAGGTGGCCAACTCGTGTCTTTGCCGCTCAGTGCGTACGGCGGATCATCTCTAGCTGTGAGGCTGCTAGCTCCGTGCACTTTGACCTTCTGCAGGCTAAGGAGCAGCAACTGATACGATCTCGTGGAGATTATCTCATTCTGCATTTAGCGGAGCTCATTCGTATGTCCTTCATGGCCGCCACATCTGACTCGGATCAGCTTCGATTGGAGGGTTTGCGCACGCTGCAGGAGATCATTGATCGCTTTGCCAACGTTCCCGAGCCCGAGTTTCCCGGTCATTTGCTACTGGAGCAGTTTCAAGCTCAAGTTGGGGCCGCCTTGCGTCCTGCTTTTGCTCCCGATACACCATCTCACGTCACGGCCGCCGCCTGTGAAGTTTGCTCCGCTTGGATTGGCTCCGGAGTCGCTCGCGATATTGGAGATTTGAGGAGAGTCCACCAGCTGCTTGTTAGTTCGCTGAGCAAGCTCTCCACGAAAACCAACAGCACGCAGTTGTACAATGAATCCATGGCCACGCTGGAGAAGTTGAGCATCCTGAAGGCCTGGGCAGAGGTGTACATTGTGGCCATGTTGGGAAATGGCAAGGCTCCCGCTTCGCTACTGAGCCTGCAATCCCAACAGTCGGGCGGAATTCAATCTATAACCAGCGGTGTGGAGACCAACGATCAGGATCTTCCTGCGGAGAGCCGAGGAGAGAGTCTTCTTGGCTTGGTCCAACCAGAGCTTCAGAATCTCTCCGCTCACTGGCTGAGTGCCATGAAGGATCATGCCTTGCTCCTGCTCCCAGCGGAATTCCAATCCCAATTGCCGCACGACGGCGGTGCCTTCTACACCACGGACACCATCAACTCCTCGAAACCCCACTACATGACCAGTTGGCCACCAATCCTCTATGCCTCTGCTCTCTGGCTGCGAGATGAGGGTTTCGCTCGTCACCAGGATACAAGGGAAACAACGGCGGAGTCGAATAATAACCAGATAACTCATGGATCACTCTCGGCTGATCGCTTCCACATGATCTTCGGCATCTGCATGGAGGCGCTGTGCAGCATGAGGAGCTCGGAAAGACCCAGGAATATAGTGAGCTGCCTGCGATCGCTCCACAGCATCTTCGATTCGGATTGGGCCAGAAGGCAGTTGGTTAAAGATCGAGCCTTAACCATTGAGCTCTGCCATGTTCTACACCGACAGATCCTGACCAGAGATGAACTGCTCGTGCAACTGCTCTGCATGGAGATCCTAAAGCAAACAATTCGAGCCGCCAAGGAGGATTTGGATAGAAAACGGGATGATAATGCCAATTCGGAGGAAGGAAACGGATCAGAACGAATTGGGGAAGATGATTCAATGCAGCCCGGAAGCTCCCATGTCTATGCCGTCTTGGAGGTGTGCCTCTGCCTCTTTGTCCGCCAAATACCGAGCATGAATCCGACGAGACAGGGAGTTGGTGGCTCTGGAGGTCTTCAGCTTGACTTTGCCTATGCCAAAATGGCAACCGGGTCCTCCTTCTTCTCGGTATTGGGTGATGATAACGGCTTACTAGTGGCCACCGGACTGCAATGCGTAGAACAATTATTGGATTTGTGTACTCCCAAGGGTGCCCTAGGCATCCTGCCCACCGTCCTCTACATGACCACCAGTATCGTTAAGGAGATAGCCAATAAGTCGGCCATAGATAGCACCATTTTGGCAAATACCAGCGCAGTGAAGGCTGCTCTCCAGTGTCTGCGTTCCGTTTGTGTCCACAAGTGGGCCAAGGTGGAGGAAACATCTGAGGAGTGGCAACAGCTGCTCCAAAGCTCCCTGGCCACAATTGTGGATCTTACGAAGACGGCCGGTGATAATGAGGAGAAGCGAGTTGATGAAGTCACCATGTTGCTGGCCATCGCTGTCTTCATCTTGCACACACCCGCCTCCGTGGTGTCCACGCCATCATTGCAATATCCCTGCATCAATCACTTCAGGCAGTGCCTGCAGTCGGATCACCTCTCTGTGAAGCTGCGATGCATCGAAACCACCCGATCAATCTTCGCCAAAGCGGACCTGAAGACAGCCACTCCATACATCCACGCCCTGGCGCCACGAATCATTGAGTCACTGTATGCCGAATCTAGCAAGGTCCCGGCCAGTGAGCTGGAGTTGCAGGTCACCATCGAGAGCATTGTCACCGTGGAGCAGCTGATTGATTTGGCAGAGCCACAGCACCGTGAGTGTGATTGTTATATATTAAATACTATTTGCACAATATCTTGCTCTTGCCCTCCTCTTGCTCTTCGGGGTACTCCTGTGAAACTGTTACTCCTTTTACAACTAATAGAAACTGTGGGCAAATGGGATAAATGTCTAGAATAGAGAATACTTTATAATTATTTTAAGAGTATGTTTTAAGATGGTATATTTATATTATCTGCGAACCTATAGGTATCAACCTTTTCTTAACTTATACAAATTTGATCAGGAGTACCCTGAGTTTAGAACTTAGGTAGTTTAAAAGCGGAACGCTATTTCTCCTCAAGCTTTTCTAGTTAACACTATCCCTAATCCAATCCAACATTCTTTTAACTTATAGTCTTTTGCATTGGCCATTCGGCTTTTCTGTGTCATCTCATTATTGATTTTAAATATTTGTGGTTTAGGGAAAAAATACATAGTACTTTACATTAAGAGCTGCACACACTTTTGAGACAAAAAAAAAAAATACGTTATTATATATATTTGCTCTTTTCTCTGTCTTCCCCCTTAATCAACTCACGAAAATCATATACAAAAACACTAATATAATTATCAAACAAAAATAAACTGTTAGGAAACATGAACTTGCTACAAGGTAAATAGATATATAGATCGATCCAACAAATGCATATGTTTCATGTTGTCAGTACAGTACATTTCAAAAATATAAGACAGTTTTTAATTTAAAAGTAAAGTATATTTGTATTGAATTAATAATTAATTCTGTTACTTAACGTATTAAGGTCTTATATTTTTAGAAAAGTACTGTTTATTGCACTCTCAATGTTTTGAAATGCACCAACAAGCCATAGAATAATGAATATCAAATAGAGATCTAGATGTAGATCTATAAATCACGCTTTAAATGTTGCATGTGTTCGTGAATGTAATATACACCTGGATTTAGCTAGCGGCGTGTGTAAAGAGATGTTCAAAGACTTTCGGCCTAACAAAACTCAACTATTATTAATTATTATTCCCTTTTCACAGACATACAAATGCTGACACTGCTGGTGCCCGTGCTCATTGGATTTTTAGCGGAGCCAAGCAAACTTCGGACGCTGCCCAAATACCAGAAACAACTGCATGACCAGGCGCTGCAGTGGCTATTGAAGATCGGCCCCAAGCATCCGCAGGAGTTTAAGGCTTTGATGGGCCAAACACCGGAGCTGCGACAGAAGCTGGAAGCGGCCATTCGAAGCCAACAGCAATCTATTAATATTGCCCAAAAGGCAACGGAGGCGCAGAGAAACCTCCTGGCAAAGCCACAAAAGCCCACGATCAAGTTAAAGACGGACTTTAGTAACTTCCAATAAGTAGAAAGCGGAGAAAAGTCGGGAATCAGCCCCCTACACGTAGTCTACAATCCGCGAATGCTAACATAAAAATGCTTAACAATAAAGAATGTTCCCACTTTATACAATAGGATGGATTGATCTTGACAATGAATGTTGTTCGGAAGTAGAATTTAATCTTTGGACAATTTTAAGCAGTTTTGCAGGCTCTAAATGTACAGCAAATTTCTTAATATTTAAAAAAAACACCATGACTTTTGTTGTATAATTAAATGTGATTATAAATATTTAATTCTTTTATTTCTTTTGATCGTATACAAAAACGTTTAGAGTGGAAAGCTTAATTGTTTATAATATTATCTAAAGATTACGTTTGCTTGCATCAACAAACTCGAGCCAACCCCGATGCACTTATTGGTGAGGAACTCATGCTGTCCGGCGTATAATTATGCTAAATATATGTGAAACACAATGAAAGTACCTACAAGTTTATAAATTATTTGTTAGCTATTGTAATGAATTATTATACAATAACGCAATAATATACAGTAAAGAATAATAAAACTTATAAAGCTTATTTTAAGTTATACTTTTAAGGAATTATGTAATCTACCTCCACTTCCTGCTTGACAGTGGTGCTCATTATCTCGTCCTCGCTGAGCGGTTCCGATTTGAGGCAGCTCTTCGACTCGCATTCGGTTAAAATGCTTCCCAATTGAATGTAATTTGTAGCTGGACGTGGACATTTCGTCAAGGCGGAGGGCAGATTTGTGAACAGGGTTGACTCCAGTCGGCTAAGCAGAGTCGTTCGGTAGAAGAGAGCCCGCAACCGCATACGGAAAAGCTGGATAGCTGGTGAGGATTCATCATAATCGTCGTACGCCTGCGATTCTGAGTCCGAGTCCTGCTTGCGTCCTTCGCCAGAGAGAATGCAAATGCTACGGAATCCCATCATTGTGGAGAAGCTAGGAGGCAGGAGGGGGCTCTTCGCATCATTAACACCATCATCCGGCAGATTCTTCATCATGATGTTGTAGCTCTTGATCAGTTCCTTCGGCAAGACGCAACTTTGTATTGTTACAGGAAGCTTCGGTGGCTTATAAGCAAGAGCCCTCGCCACATAGACAAAATTTTTGGAGTCTTGTGGTAGCGAAAAGACAGCCGGTTGTGTAATTGCCAGATTGTAAGCGTATTTAAGAAAGTCGCGGAAGTCCAAGTCGATCTTAGCCATCCTAGCATCAATATCTAACTCGACTCTGGGCCTTTTTGATTTTGGCTTCCGCAAGCGTGACAACTTTCTCTTTTCATCAGCAGCAGCTACTAAGGATGCCGGATCCTTTTGCCATTCCTCCAAACGCTGGGCCCAGTTATCAGACGTGACCACCGATACCTTCTTTGACTTTCGACGAGGTAAATCCTCGACCGTTGCCGAGGGGTTCCGTTCGAGAAATTGCTTGATGACCATGAATCGGGTACGACAGCTGGTACGCGAATGGTTGCCCAGAAATGTGGCGCATTTCACCCACTGCGAGGGTCCATGTTCAGTGACAAAGGCCATCAGGCGGGTATCGTCCCGCACTGACCAGGAATCGGTCTTGTTGCGTTGCGCCAGCACGTTGTGGTAGCGCGTCCGCAGTTGTGCCAAGGATCGGTTCGGGAATAAGGTACGCGGGAAACAGTGGAACTTACCATTGTACTCTTCCACGGCGGCAAACAGCATCATGTCCTCTTTGGTGGTAAAGGGTTCTACAAGATCGGAAATGTACAGAAAAAGAAGTGGAAAAAGACGGAAGGAAACGTACCGTGACTGATGCTAGGATGCAAAACATAAAAGTAACGGCCAATAAGCGTCGACTTGGATCTCCCCGGAAAATACTCAGCCACATTCTGCCAATTAATAATGTTATTCGACGTGTTTCGCTCGACCTGCATTCGGAGTCGCTCGTTTTCCTGATCGGTCCAGCGAAGGACTCCCTTCGACTCAACATTATGACGCAGGGCGCTGTGGAAGCGGACGAAGCATTGGTAGTCCGACCGCCGGTCGAGCATATCGGCTATAAGCGCCCAATTCTGCATTCGATTCGCCGTGACCGCCGATATCAGAGACTCATCCTCTTCCGGCGACCAATCGTCGCGTCTGAGATCCGGCCTTAGATAGACGCTCCACATGGCCTCGCAACTGAAGGGGGAATGCCGATACTCAACGTCCAGTGTGCTAATTTGATTCCAATCGATGCTGAAGCTGCTGTCGGCTTGGGTCAAAAGATTTACCAGTGTTATAACGTGTCGCTCAACAGGCTTCCGCTTCCGACTGCTGCTGGGTTGTTCAGCTATCCTGTTGTTACTGTGATCCAACAACTGTAGGATAAAGATTCTATAGTTGCAGTAATTAGGAGAACACCGAAAGCCTTACTTGTTGTTTAATGCCCATGATCACGTTCTTCTTATCCTTTAATGTCCATACATGCCGGGACCGCATATCAAAGTCGCTGGGAAACATTTCCGTGTGGCAGCGCGTCTCATAGTCATCGTTATTCGGACAGCTACGACCGTCAACGTCTCGGAAGTAGAGGTTTCCCTTGAAAAGGAAGGTACCCTTACGCAGGATCGCTCCGCTAGTGTTGAGTGGCTCCGAGCCAAAATGTGAGCGCGACTTCAGGCGCCGCACCAAGATATCCTCATTCCGGGCATATCGTGCCTTTACAATTTGCAGAAGTTCCAAGATCTTTTTCCGGACTTGCTTCAGGCGGCGCTGCATCTCCTGGTTTAGCAGCAGTGCGTTGGCACCACCTGGCTCGGCGGTGCTCTGCAGTAGGTCTGATATTTCGGCCAGCACCTGGTGGTGATTAAGCCTGAAATCCACGTCCTCCTCATCGCCCATCGTGCCGGAATCGAGTTTGTTTATATTGCTTTGCCAAGAATGCAATTCCGTAATAGTGATGTGTTCAAATAGGCAAGAACTATCGATAGTTTGTCTGACAGAAAAAAAACTCTAAAGTCGGCTTTTAACTACCCTGTAATTTCTTGGAAAATATGTTCAGTATATAATTCACAATAACCTGGTACTACATAAAGTATATTAAATATAATTATGTAAATATATTTATGAACATACAAAACCTTTAGCAAAAACCAGAATAAATTTACTAAATCAAATCCCAAGCCCGATAACAGGCTGAAATTAGCGAATCAGCAGCGAGCGATAACGGTCTATCGTCTATCGCTGCTGCTCGGGGAAACAACAAAAGAGAACAGAGAGAAAAACGCGTAGTAGCAGAGTTGGGCAACTTAATTAACAAAATTCGCGGTGAATGCGCTAGCGTAACATGGACGATGTCCCGGTCAAGATAGTGGAGCGCTATAAACCCCCACCAGCCGTCTACCAGCTGCCACAGGCGACCCTGAACCGCCTGGCGCAGTACCGAGATGATTTCTACACGGATCACCCTGACTACCAGTACGATGGCCAGCTGGAGCGGGCAGTAGTGACTCAGGCGAACCGCTGGCGCCAGCTGCGTAGGCAGCAGCGTGAGGAGCGCTCCAGGCGCCAGGAGCGACGCAAGGAGCAAACCCAACGGGCGCTGGAGGCCAAGCAGAAGGAGATGCTCGGAGCAGTCGATTACCCAAGTACTGACGATTTGTCATCGGACGAGGAGGAGACAGAGGCGGAGGCAGAGCGGGTGGGGAAGACGGAGGAGGAGGTGGAGGAGCAAAAGCAACCTCCGCTAACTGAGTCACGCGACTCGCACGAACCAAAGTCAATAAGTGTGTGCAACAACTTCCACAACATCTTGCAGCCCACCATCTTAAGCACGACCCCGGTGGCCAGTCCACAGACGCTGCACAAGCGGAACAGCTCCCTCAACTATGCAGATTTCGAGTACAACATGAACTCTACGCCTTTCGACAACATCGAGCTGAAGACTATCAACGATCTGGATATACTCGCCCAGGTGCTGCACCAGACCCAGATGGAGGAGCAAAGGGAGCTGGGACAGCAACAGGCGCAGAAGGAGTCAGAGCCGCCCAAGCAGGAGATGCCAGCTCCTGTGGAACTAACGATGACGACGCTGGCGGAGACCAAAGCGACGCTCGACAGCGTCAATTTCCATGTTCACTGTGATGACGATGAGGGCAGGAGCGAGCCCAAAAACATTCCACCCACGCCGCCTCTTTATCCAACGCCCATGTACAGCGCTTCCCCGCAGCAGCAACAGCCGGAGCACTTCCAGGTGGGCCATTACTAAGGGTTGAGGGGCGTTTATCCCTAGGTCGTAAATGATTTATTATGAAACTGGCCTTGCCAGATGTTTACTTTTTATTTAAAAACAAAAAAACTGTTATTGTTTGTCTGACTTTACCAAAAACAAACGATTTCTAGCTAATATATTTCGGTATTTGTTGTGTCGCATTAATTTACGTTAATTATTATAATAAACAAGGAAATAAAAGTGTGTGTGTGTGTTCAATGGCACAGAGTGGAGTTTTTATTTATTATTATTTTTTACTCTCGCCGATTGGAGTTCTAGTGTGCAAGCAGATATTTTTAATTTTTAAATGCTTAAGAGACTTTTACAAAATAAATATAAAAAAATTGTTTCTAATTACAGGCTTACCACATGCAAGGCTATAATAGTCACCCAACATTCTACTCTACGCAGCAGCCTCAATTTTACCACCAGCACCAGAACAACTACTATGTCAATGGATTTGGCACACCACCCAATCACTTGATGTCACCTCCAGCGCCTTCCTCTAGCCTGGCATTGGACCAAGCAGAGAACGAGGTAGCCACCAAGTCGAGGAGTGTTCCGGACATACTGCGCGAGCTAAAGACAGAACTGCAGCAGGCAGAGAAGCGCCGAACCCGTCTGCATAGCCACAATGAGGAGGAGCAGCAGCAACAGCAGCACCCAAAGATAGAGATGGTATCGGTGGCGGCAGCGGACAGAAACTCATTTAGGGAGCTGGCTGGACCGGCGCAAAATCTTGCTCATCGCATCAGCACCATGGGCTTTCCCCTGGAGCGGGTGGCCAAGGTTGTTGGCCTGTGTGGCATCGACGATAAGAAGGTGAGAGTGCTCATTTGTTGTGGTTTAAACAGTTTAAATTAAAGTGTTCCTGCCCGCAGATCATCGAGCACCTTATACCGCTAGGAGAGCTCATGGACCTGGGCTTTGACGAATCAAAAATCTCGGCGGCGCTACTCAAGTTCGACAATAATAAGGACAAGGCGCTAGACTATTTAATTAACTAGTTCAATTCCAAGGCAACCTTTTGATATGGCCATCTTTTACCCCAAGCAGTACACCCACGAATCCCGTTCAAGCAGCTTTCAACCACGGTGGCTCCTCTAAACGTATTTTTTAATTATAATTATAAGTTCTCGTGAGATATTCCTTGCTTATGTTGGGAGTTGAATGCTTCAGAATCCTCAAACGCAGCAGCAGCAGAATAAATATATAAGTCCGTAAAGTAAGCACAGTTCAGTTGGTTAGCTGTTCCCGATCCCAGTCAAGGCTCAGGACCCCTCTTCAGTTCATCCCCAGCATTAGTAGGTTGATGGCGTGCTCAACGTTCCCATCTGCCAAGGTCAGATAGTTGACGTTCTGGGTGTGATTGATGAAGCCCATGGCGGCCATCGTGCGCAGTTGTTCGGTAAAGCGATGGCGGCGATAGCAGCGTGGCAACACATCGCTGTCGTCTCCCCCATCACCATCATCATCGTCATCCACAGCGTCGGAAGGTGTTACTGCAGCGGCGGCTGCTCCTCCACCAGACTCAACCTCCATATTTTCTACCGCTGGTTGCTGTTGCGATAGAGACTGAAACGCACGGGCCAGCTCATTGCGAAACAGCTCCGAGGTGATGGAACTAGTGCCAGTGGCTCCGCTGCTACTTCCGGCCCCGGCTCCTGGAGCAGAACCGACCAGTGGCGCCGAAGAACTGGTCCTTGGTCTCTCATCGCCATGCAGTGCCTCATCAGCATTTCGTTGGGCAATATTAGACAGAGAATTAAACGAGGTCACATTAGCTAAGGCATTCGCCAGCTGTTGGCGGCTAATCTGTCGGATGTTGGCCATCTCATCACGTCGGTTGGCAGCCGCAGCTGCTGCCACAGCGGTACCGCCACTGCCGCCGCTGCTACTGCTTCCGGCCCCGAGCGAGTTTTCCTCCTCCGATGAAGTTGTTGATTCTGAGGCAGCTTGTTCTTGGACTGTTAATCAAAATCAGAGATTATTATTTTAACTATTTCACCCAGGGTCACTTGCGATGGCCTTACACTGCGTGGCTGAGCTGTTCCTGGCCAATTCCTTGCGAATGGTATCTACAATATATGGAGCAGCCTCACAGATGAGCGGATAGTCGCGGACCAGATTCTGGACCACCTCTGGCTCGTGCAGCATATTAAAAAGCACCGAATCCCTGATCAAAGCTTGGGCTCCCAAATTGCGCCTGAATTCCGGATACTCCGCCAGAATCTTCTGTAGGATGTTGAAACGCGAAGTGACGCTAATCTGAAGATGCGACGTCAGCGAGAACAGCTCCTGGATGTGCTTTGTGTTGATTTCGGAACTCACTGGTGGCACATACGGTGTATATCGCTTGGTCTTTCGAAAGCAATGAATCACAGCATTGGGCTGTAGCGAACGGCTGAGGGTGTCCGCATCCTCCAGCACCTTTCCGTGATGAATGATCTCTGCAAGTGCGCAGCAGATGACTTAGCACAATGGGAACAATGGGCGCCGTCGAAGCGGTCGCTTTTGTTGGTTTACTCACCCAATTCATTGGCGTCGAACTGCAATTGCAGCTCCTTGGTCACAAGCTCCTTCAAATACGCCACATCCCTTTCCAGATCGATGTTGTGCAGCGGATGCACATCGCTCAGCTTGTTCTTAAGCAGTGCGTACACGGTATGCATGGTACGATCAAATTGTATATTTTGTTTTGTTTTCCACAAACCCGGGCCACTCTCCAGTATCGTTTTTGTTGCTGTGTGACCAGATCTCGGCAAATTAAAAATCGTTACAAATATACGTCGCTAGGGATGGGTAAAATGTTTATAAACATTTCATGGTGAAAATTGTATTTAAATATTCAGCTTGAAAGCTTATTATTCTGAAAATGAGTCGTATTTTGAAATATTTTATTAGATAGATTTTTCAAATTTTACCGACCGAAGTTTACAGTTGGCCGCTCTACGAAAATCAAAATATTTCGAATATATAAATATAGTTTTATATATCATGTCTTCTGATCGTGCGACTCAGACACCCAAACGAACGATTACAGCATCCCCAACGTCAACATCCAGATCTCGGCCTGAAAACAAGAATATTGCGACTGAGAAATCAAATCACGATGCAACGTCAGCGTTATCCAGCAGTGAATCGGTCTTTAGCTGCCAATTTGAGGTCTTTGGGATAGTGCAAGGTAGGTGAATCCATTCCAAATGGTTTACTTCATTTTAATGGAATACCCCTTTCAGGCGTTTCTTTTCGCATGGTAAGTGATTCCTTATTATATATATGTATCTATAAACCCGATTCATATTTCCGTCTATATACAGTACACCTTGCGAAGAGCTCAGAAGCTTGGAGTTCGCGGCTGGTGCAAAAACTCAAATACGAACACGGTAAAGGGCGAAATTGAGGCACATTATAATCCCTTCGAGGAAATGTTAGTTGCTTCTATAGCTTTCTCGACAAAAATTATAATAATATTTTTATTACAGGCGACTCTGGTTAAAATACACCGGAAGTCCAACCAGCAGAATTGACAAAGTCGTCTTTAGCGATACCATAGAGCGGCCGAACTTTACTTTCCAAACCTTTTCAATTGTAACGGACTAATAGTTAAGCTTTTTATTTATAATTGTCTTTATGTTGTGATAAAATAATATGTGAAATACAGAAGTACCCTAAAGTAAATAATAAAATCTTTGGATTCAAAGGAACATCATACATCGACATATATTAATTAAATAATAATAATAATAATAACATTTTTGAATTTCTAGGTTGATTAGTTTTTCTTTTATAATAAAACAGCCCTTCTGATTTGGTTTTCCTTGTTTGTAGTTATTTTGTAGAATTTTAAAACTAAAAAGTAACCATATATATAATTTAATTAATATAAAAGCTAAGGGCACAGAGCTTTCGACTGAAATGAATATAATATATCGAATAATATGACCGTTTGGTTGTGTTTGAGGGGGCCGGTGAATTGGGTGGAGATTATTTTATTCACAGTCCAGTAGTAGAAGCAACAAGTTCTTTCAAAGTTTCTATATTTAATTTGTGTTTGTGTCTATTTATATAAAACAAATTGTGAGTTAAAATGGCTTGCAACAAGTTCTTAACTTTCAACAATGGCGAGAAGATGCCCGTGATTGGCATCGGCACATGGCAGGTAATTTAATACATATATTTTGTACCTTATATACATATGTATATAACTTGAAATCGTGTAAGCACGATTATTGAAATTCGAAATATAATTTGAATGGTATATCTATCATTATTGTTATAACTAATGACAGACCTCAAAACAAATCTGACACGTCATTTAAGAATCTTGGAGATTCCGTTGCAATCAACAGAATCTGGTTGTTTTTCGGACCACAGACCGGTTTTCAAAAATAAACAATGAACCTTTATTTATTCCTATGTTACATGGCTGGGTTAGTGGGTTGGACTTTCTCTGAGGAGAACATAAAAGTTGCTGGTGTTTAATCCGTTTTGTGCCTGTCTCTCCCAGCAAATACTTGACTAATCTTTAGATTATAGATAATAGAAACCACTAAAACCACATTATTTCATCACATCACTGCAGGCATCGGATGAGGAAATTGAAACCGCCATCGACGCCGCCCTGGAGGCGGGATATCGCCATATAGACACGGCTCCAGTTTACGGCAACGAGCAAGCTATCGGACGTGTCCTCAAGCGGTGGCTGGACGCCGGAAAGGTGAAGCGCGAGGAATTGTTTATTGTGACCAAGGTTCCTCCAGTTTGTAAGTAAAATAAATAAAATTTAAATTTTAAATTTTTTTAGATTTTAAATTGAGTATATTTTATTAACCTAATAGAAATTAACATAAGAAAGCTTTCCGAATTAAAACTCATTCATTTTTGGCTTAGCTATGACATTTTTAAACTTTGATTTGTTGAAAATAATTTCCATATAAAAGTATTAATAAATACCGATTCAAAAATATTTGAACATTAATGATCGATTTCATATACGCAAGGGAATAACAACTTTGGCTTCCAGAAGATAGTTTCCCTTCTGTTCTTTATCTTTGTGTGTTTATTTGCCACAGTGCCGTTTGAAGTGTTATTGGGGGCAATAAAAGAAAATAAATCCCACATTTTATTTATGAGCTGAGTGTTATAATAAAAATCACAGCAGTAATAATACATTTCACACAAAAAATAAATTTCTTTAGGGAAAAAACACATTACCATATACATATATTAGGAAATTTGTATAACAGGACATACTGACACATATTTTCTTTATAGCCAATCGCCCTCATGAGGTGGAGCCCACCATCAGGAAGTCCCTGTCCGATCTGCAGTTGGACTACGTGGATCTGTACTTGGTCCATACCCCATTCACCATCAACATCAATGAGGATGGAAGCTTTAAGCTGGACAAGGATGGTCTCATGGAAGTAGATGTGACCACCAATCATGCCGCCATCTGGGCAGTTATGGAATCACTGGTGGAGAAGGGTCTGACCAAGTCCATTGGTGTGTCGAACTTCAGCAAGGATCAGGTGGCCCGCCTGCTCAAGAACTGCAAGATTAGGCCAGCCAATAATCAGATCGAGCACCATGTCTACCTGCAACAGCGGGACCTGGTGGACTTCTGCAAGTCCGAGAACGTGACAGTCACAGCCTACTCTCCGCTGGGCTCCAAGGGCATTGCCAAGTTCAATGCTGGTGCCGGTATTGTCCGGGATATTCCCGACCTGATGGACATTCCGGAGGTCAAGGAAATAGCCGCCGCTCATAAGAAAACACCAGCCCAAGTGCTGCTCCGCTGGATCATAGATACCGGTGTTTCCGCCATTCCCAAAAGCACGAACCCCGCTCGTCTCAAGCAGAATCTGGATGTCTTTGATTTCGAACTGACCCCAGAGGAGGTGGCCAAGTTGTCCAGCCTGGACAAGAACATACGCGTCTGTGACTTTGCCTTCTTCCACGGGTGAGAAAAGTTGTATATATATCAAATTCTATATTTTAAATGGGTTTTCTTGCAGCGTGGAGAGGCATCCGGAGTTCACCTTTAAGAACCAATATACTAACTAAACAGACAAGACATTAAAATCTTTCACGAATTATACTCCCACAAAAAGAATTTGGAATAACATTTAATCAAATAATAATATTTTATATACTTAAATTATGTTGTTATTTTGCATTTCAATACACATTTCTTTATACTCTTTCAACACGTTATAAAATTATAAAATTCCAATTATTTAATGATTTTCTTTGGCATTCAGCAGGTGAAAGGTTTTTGTTTTTGTCACAATTTTCAACTCAACAGGTTTTCCCCCGGTCATTGACTTTTCTTGGTTCGTTTTTACTGGTTTTTCCTTTGCATCTGTGATGTCGTTAGTTCGTGATTCGTTAACGGGGAGGCTGAAAGAAAACTTGCACATTAAAAAAAGGTTTCAAGACGGCACTATTGACAGTTAGTATTAAAATATATTTGCAACACATTTTTTGTAATCTAATCTTAAACAAATCACAAGGTTTACATTAAGCAATTAGTAGCGAGCGTGAATTTCGGTACTTTACAGCTTCAAAGTGTTTTTTGCAACTACCAACAATTCGAGGTACATATTGAATATAAATATATATTAGAAGATCGATAACTGAGATATTAACGAGACGGAATCTTAAATACCTTGGTAAATTTAGTTCAAAAATAATAAAAATACGAATTAAAAGGCGGTACAAATTAGTAACTGCAAAGCGATCAACACGATAGTCAAACCATTCGCCATCCTAGAACTAGAGTACAATTTTCTGGGCCAATATCAATTTGATTGTCGGGTCTTTTGGCCGCACAGCTTTTGTTAGTTTCTTCGAGTATTAAAAAGGAAATTCGTAGTTGCTGTTCCATGCGAAACTCACGTGGTTCGCGTCTCCTCGTCCGTGCTGTTCCTGAAATGCAGGTAATGTCATCTTAATTATTTTGAGAAGAACAAATTTGGGGAAATCAACATAAAGGAAGCCAACGAAATCGGTTAAACACTCACTTCAATCCTCGGGACGCAAAAGACGGATAGAATACATACTTTGCATGCAAATCAAACAAACTTCGTGGAAATAAACTTCTTAAGACTAAGAGTTACCTAGTTTCTTGATGGCTGCGCATCGCCAAAGTGGCCACCTCAAAGAGACCAATGAAAAAGCAGAGCATCAGTGGTCCGAAAATGGCTCCCTGCCATCCAATCCAGTACATGCCACCGGCGATGGCCAGACCATTCAGGTAGGGATGACCACCACTAATAAAGGTGCGTAATAATTGACAATTTAAAGAAATTAGTTTTCCTCTTTTTCTACTAAACACTCACCCCTTGAGGTCTGCATATATGGCCGTCTCAAAAGATGACGGCACAAAGAATTGCAGCAGGAATAGTATCACTCCGGCATAGAAGCGATCCTGGGCTAACCAGAGCTCCAGGAAAGCAGGAACAGCGCACCAATAGCTTCCCAGGAAAGGAGCCGCTGCCAGCATGGCAGCCACAGCGGACGGCAGGAAAACTATCCGTGCTCCAAAAACCGTATGCACCAGCCAGGTAAATAAGCCCGTAAACGTAGAACACTTAAACATTGAGACTAAGACCACCGTAATGGAGTTCTCTAGGGCATCAGCAATCTTAATGCCCGAACTGGAGTATCCCAGGTATTTGGTAATTTGCAGCGGAGCATACTTCTCCTGACTGCTCGAAAGCAAATAAAAAAGGGCCGTAAAGAAGACAATCTAAGAAGAGAATAAAGATTTACTAGATTTCCTACAGATTAAATAAATAACTTACCATATCCAAGATAAACTCAATGCACGCCTGTCCGCCGGAAAGCAATAGTGACAGAATTTCGCCTGTCACGCCCATGATCATCGACAGATTGGTGCGTATAATGTGCCACAAGGATTCTGCGACCTCGAGGATCGTCTGCGTATTGCTCTGCGCCCATCCAATGATGCCCTGTTTCGCCACTAAAACTAGCTCTTTAAAATGTCCTTGGTTAAATAAACGGCCATTGGTTAGCAGATGCAACACGGAATGAGTTAGATCTTTGACGCAAACGAAGGTTACGGGATGGATGGAAGAAGCGAGCACTAACTCAGGAAAGGCCCAACACCCCTTGCAAACCCCAGAAAACACAACTCAAAATGTTAATAATAAATACGGGACAAATGAAAAAGATAAAAAGAAGACACAGATAGTGAAGGTAAAGCAACATACCTGGATTGTCGACGATCTCGCCAAAGGTGCTCTTCAGTGCGTCCGTTGGAACCCTTGGGCCATAGGAGGTATCTGCCTTGCTGAAATCGATCCAGTACTGAATAAGCCTATCCCAGACATCGAGGATCTGCTCCTTCAGCTTAGTAGCGTGCACTTTGTCCGCGTCCGCCAGCCAGTCGTCGATATATGTCTCGATCTTACGGCGCCCATAATGGTGCGCATTATCTAGCGCATCATCGATGGACGCCTGCATGTTGGCAGGCAAGATATCAATTAGCTCAGGCCGATCTGTGATCGTCTTGTTAATTAGATCCTTGCCCAAGTAGGCCACCTCGATCGTCTCCGAGTATATGTTCACGCAGAAGAACACGCTTAGAAACACTATGATGAGCAGCATGAGAATGATCATGAGAATGGAAGTGACCGACTCCACGGAAGACTTAAGTGAGTCCCGCACGATCGTATTGATCTTATAATTCAGCTCTAGGACACCAGGAAGGCATAGCGGTAAAACGGCGGAATGATGTTCGATCGCCCACGACTGCCACGAAAACAGAGAGCATGAAATACATTAAGAACTTAGACAACGACAAATACTTACCCGCAGTGCCAGGTAAACTTCGTTGATCTTGCTGCAGGCAAACTGGGTGATCCCCGTATAAACGCCTATCGTGTAGATGAGGTGGAGCAAGATGGGAATGGCTGCCAGGATAAACATCCAGACGTTGCGATATAGGAATGTCCCTAGGCAGGCGTAGAACAATAGTTTAAAGAAGGTATCACTCTGGTGGCCCTCAATCTCGGCTCCGTGCTTCGCATCGAAGGTGTCCGTTGAGTCGACTGTGTCACTAAGAGAGATGTCCTCCACCTCCGACTGTGGACTGAGTGGGGGCTCGCTACCTAACCTTCCACAAATGCTAAAATTACTTAAGGAACGTTCGAAATCGTTTCTATCGAACAATTTTTGCAGGCGATCTAGGTAGGATCCAGACTCTTCCCTTGTTTGAAGATGGTATGCCGTAGATGCAGTAACATAGGCCATGACTAGGAGGAAAACAGGCACCTGGAGGGCGCCCAAAAAGCTGCTTAGATATCCAGCTATGGCTATCCACATGGACTGCCCAGCGACAACAAAATGAGCACTATTCTCCGGCTTCCAGAAGAAATGGACGCACGTTAGATAGACCAGTACCAGGGCGATGAGCTATCGGATATTGAAGGTTAATATACAAGATATTCAATTATTAAGGATGCGTCAGAAATCATACCACATAGACGTTGAGGTATCCAATTATCTGGACAAACAGGCCGTGCGAAAAGGTTATCCAGTGCCACAAGGCCAGCAGGAAACCCTTTGGAGCGTATAGTACCAGCAGCTTGATGCATCCAGCCACTCCGCATCCGGCCAGAAGCAGCTGCCAGTGCTCGCAAAGCCATCCTATCAGCAGCCGGCCGCAGTGTTCCGTGGCCTCCAAAGGCGAAAGGCAAATAGAGACCAAAACGTTGCAGTCGCGCTCTTCCAGCCGCTGGAACCAGCTATTTACGCTCTCCGCCAGCCGTCGCTTAAATGGGAAGAGGACCGCGCCCATGAGGAAGGCCCAGAGAAGCGGGCGCACGAAGGGTCCCAGGATGAAGCAGACGGCTACAAACGCTCCCACGCCGGCAGCGATAAGAAAGTTGTACATGGCAGCACGGAAGCTCTCATGGTTCTGGGAACGCATACGCAGCAGCCGGTTGAGCACGCTGTCGAAGGAGCGATCTCGCCGAATGGGAATCGGTTCTGAGCGGTTCATTTTGGGGGCTCAGAAATACGAGGAACTGCCGGCGGAAGCGATAAACTGGATTAGTCCTTTTATGACAACTAGCAGAGCAGCTCCATGCCCATGTGGGGGCACGCCCATATGACGAAACTGCTCCGCTGTAGAGAACTCACTTTTGGTGATTTCGGCCGCGATTTGTGAGATCAGCAACAGATGATTCACATCGGGGCGGAAGGAGGGTATCGGGCTGGCGGCGGAGTTGTCAGTTTCCGGAGCTTGAAGTGGTCATCGGAGGCGCAGCAGTTTCCTTCAGACGAGGGGGCGAAGGGACGGGCACGGGCACACATAAACAAAATATACGTCGTTGCTCGCTAATTACGTCAGGCCAATGTGGGTATTGTGCAACACTACCAGAGAGTCGATAAACAGTATGCATTCAATAAAAGAGATATTTTGGGCGTTCCCTTGGCATTTGAATGGTGTAAACTATTGTCAATTATGACACTTTTCTTTTTTGAAAGTTCAGCTCATAAAAATATTCAACTTTAAAATACTTTAAGCTCCCTTACGGCTGTCGAAGTAAACGGGCTTCCACTGTATTGTTTCAGTACACGCGTTGTTCAACACTACTTCAAAACAAAAAGCGACGCCATGGCAGGTAAGCGGCATAAATTAAAAATTTATTTTATTTACGAAATTAATCAATTAATTTTGATATAAGATTTATCGCTTCAGCAAGTGCTCGAGCTGCGCGACATCCTGCAATCCTTCAACAGTCACAAAGATACCTACATGGACCTGTATCGGAAAATCGTAAAGAAACACTACACAACAGAACTAAACAACTTGGTAGGTTCATCTGACCTACGCTAACAATTAAATATTAAACCAACTTACAATTCTTTTGAAGATCCAAAGCGAATTCAACATTCTAGATGCAGAATTAAACGTTCCCAAAATACCGCCGCTCTCCGTTGACCCAGAAGATTACTCGCCCATGTTTCACGTTAGTTTTGTTTATTCAGCATCAAAAACATCTAGGATTAATTAATACTTTGATCAACAGCTCAGCAAATTGGAGGAAATCTACGAGGCCACCAAGGAAAACTTGTCTTGGTTGTAGGACTGTTCCGATCGATCCTTGGTACTATTCAGCCAGTAACTGTGTAGGACCCGATGAGTGTGCTGGAGGCACTCGAACGAGGGGGATTGGCTCTGGAAGATGAAATATTTATTAGTTTAAATCAAAATATATACGAAAGGAAGGAAATTACATTGAATAATGGAATAACGGGTCGCTTCTTAAACAGACTTCCTTTCGTTCGTAAAATCAACATGTACTTCACATCCAACTGAAAAGAGATGGCACCTTTTTAAAATCCGTATTCATCAAGTTTAGATTATCGTGACTGAACCGTCTACTCACATCTTCTATTACTTCATTCAGCACTATGTCATGGATATGTCCCCGCTGGATGCAGAGCACCGATTGTCTGCCGAATGATCGCACCGTCTCCGTCTGCAACGCCATGTCCCAGCTGTAAAATATCCGCTCGATGTGTACCAGGTTCAGTGTGGAACGGAGCATTAGAATGGCTACCAAAGCCCAGGTAACCAGGGGATAAATAATGCGGGGCTGCCAGAGCCCAATGTTCCGGCTCCAGAAACCGCAAACTCCTACAAAATAGGCGGTGGCCAGGAACACCAGGAGAAGCAACCGGCGCAACTGTCTCCGTAGTTCGGTTCTATGATGCAGGTTCACGAGTTCGATGCGAACCACGTCCCCGCCACAGTGCTTAATGCACAACTCCAAGTCCGCCTGTGCGTAGCCGGCATATTTGGCTTTCCGGCTGTAGTACCTGTGGATCGTCATCTCCTTATGGGCCATGTTATCGTAGGCTTGGTTGTCATTCAAACTACACCAAAATGGTAAAAAAAATTTGGATTAATTGCTTAAAATCGCTATAATTGTCAATGAAGAAGAATCATAACAAACATATTTTAACTCCGATTTATTTAATAAAAATACCAAAGAAAATAAAAAAGGAGGCATTTAAGGGTTTCTCGAAAACGGTCACACCCAATCAATCCCTTTGACTATAGTTGCCAGACTGTGCGTAAGCCATCGATATCGATAGCCACGTATGAGAAATTTACTCGATGTATCTATAAACGTGTAAAATAGTTACCTACACGTGTAAGATGGAAAATTGTATATCAGACAAATGTTTTTAAACATCAATATATCAAAAAATCGATGCTTTGACAACTACATTCAAACATCGGTAGTATCGATAGTGCCAGCACAAGCAAGAAATAGAGGTGCAAAATCATCGATGTATAAAGACATCGATGTTTTTCACCCAAAAACGATGCATCGATGTTTCCATCGAAGTTTTTGCATCACTAGTGGTATTATAGACAAGCGTCGTCCGCGGAAAAAGTGTAAAAATCATAATTATCCGGGAGATTTATTGTTATTAGCGCGTGTCAATAATAAATATGCGCAAGCGTAAATTATACATGAACTAAACGAATGCGAAGCGAATGCTAGCAGCAGCGCCAGAAACTAAACAAGGAATTGCAGCGTGAGTGTATAACTTTTCAGTCAGCATTGCCCCCGCGCTCCCTCTCGCACTCGCCCGCTGTCCCGCTGCTGCTACTGCCGTCCTGCTCTGGCCCTCTTGCGGCTTCTGTGTTGTCTGCGTGCGAGTGTTTGAGTGTGTGTGTGTGTATGGTTCGTCTCACGTACTCCGGCCTTGTGGAATTGGACTATATCCAGCTGAATTAGGTCCTCGATCCGTATCCGGATCATACCCGTATTCCGGAGGGCTCCAACTAGGTGGACACTTTGTTTTTATCGCACTTTATGCAACAACGCAAACGGTCGAAAAGTTGAGTTGAATTTCTCCGCTCTCCGCTGTGTGTAGTGTGTTGGGTTTCTCGCTGCGTGGTGAGTTTGTATTCTGTTTTCCTTTCCCTGCGTTTTGTGTGCGTTTCAATTAAATGCAAAATCGGCTGCGAATATCGAGAAAATGTGGTATACATAAACATTAGTAAGCAAACATCAAAACAAATTCGGATTACAACAACAACACTGGGCCTGTCTCGTATGCTAGTGGGAGTGAGTGTGGGGATACGACGGCATTTTTCTTTACCACACGCCTCGTTCCCGCAATACGATGCAATTTTTGCGATTCTGTTTTGTGCCTGCTATTCGCAATAATTTTATTGAATGAACCGCAAAAGAGACGGCCGAAAAAGCGATGTACTTGCTAGACTGTGAGTGTGAGTGTGTGTGACTGTGCCAGTGTGAGCGTTGTGTGTGTATCGCGTATGAAAATACATCAACTGTTGAAAATCAAACGAACAAAAAAAGGAAATTTGCTGACATTGCAATCGCTGCGGAGAGTGTTTATAATTGTGAAATTGTCGAATTGTCTCCACTCGTCCCGTCACTCCCCAATGCCACCCCAAAACGGTGCATACATGCACACGCACACACGCCTGCCGACTTTTGCGCGTGTATGTATGTCTGTGTATGCGAGCGCGCGTATTCTGCACACATTGTCATGCATGCAAAAACAAGATACGACGCGTTCGTAATCGTCAGACTCCTGCTACTCTCTTCACCCCCTCTTCTCTTCTTTGACCCTTTACTACCAATCGGGAGCGAAGAAAGAAGTCGAAAAGCACAAGAAAAACGGAACAGGAGCAGGCACAGGTCCAATTTAGACTGTTTTCCCCCAACTGAGTCTTGCATCCTTTTTATTTACCCCATCTCACGCCTTTTCGGTCGCTCCTTTTTTCACGGCTTTATTGCCACTTGCAGCGTCCCTGTGGGGAAAAGACAAGAGAGCAGGACTTCAGCATTCACAGTTGGACTCGAGAAGAAGATTAACGAGCAATATTTAGTAATTTGCAATCCAATTTAAAAGTAATATTTTTTATCGCCCTTAAATTGTTTACTTTCTTCTTAAGAAAGCCTTGTTTAAATTTTTAACATTCAAAACCCTATTTTGTATAATTTTTTGAAAAAACTGATTGTAAATATTCGTTACAAAACACTCAAAACATTTCACAATTTAAGAAAATAAAATTCGTACGTCGAATTATAATAATTTAAAAACACTAAGCTTCGTAAAATTCACAGGTGAATAATTATTAGTTGTTGTTCTTAGCGTTTATCAATGCATCGACTCCAGGCGCATTTTAACATTTTAAAATTTGTGGTAATTTTTGGCAACCATTCTGGGCTTGCCTGCCAGCGCTGATATTATTAATAAACATTAATAATAACCAAAATCTGTAGCATTCGCGTGTTTTTTCGCAGCTGATTGCGTAAACCGCTCTCGCCGTTTGTTTTGAATTGCTACTTTTGTTTTGGTATACGATTCTCGGTTCTACAGAGTGTGAAATCTGCAACTCTCTCTCTGTGCCTCTCTGGCTGTCTAGGTTCTCTAGTGGTGTTATCAGTGCGGGATTGGCCTATGGCGCCTCACTGGAACTTGTGTAGTATTTCGTTTCGATTCGTATCTGGGATCGCAATCGCTGTGCAAATAAATCCCAGCGCACACATCATTTCCACACTTGCAGCCTTGGTGGTGCGAGGAAATTGGTTGGTGGTGGGTGGTGGTGGTGCTGGCCTTTCGGGTGGCGATCTGAGGTGGCGTAAATATTTGCGGTGAATACCAAACTTTGACGTTGATGTGGGCGCTCTCTTCAACGATGACGTATTTCATTCGCTTTCCTGCGTTCTGTTTACTCGCGCATTATTTTACGCTTTTCCATTGACTGTCGCCTCGCCAGAATGGATACTGTGAAGCTTTGATAAGTCGAACTCTTTAGGACTTGGTTGTGTTTAGTGGACTTGGCCAGATTCAAATGAATCCTATTGGTTGTCCACCGCATGGTTGGATTTATCTTTTGTGTATTTCCAAAAAGTATAACTATCTATTGCATTTTTTGTCCAAATTTACATGTGTATATCTGTGAAATTTTTCTTTAGGTTTTGTTAAACAAGAATATGCAGTTCCGAGATGGTTTTTGCAATATGTGAACGTTGGTTTAGATTATGATATCCCTAAGCTAAACATTATTTAACCCATTCAAATTCCATGTGCACGCAGGGTTTCTTAAGTTTCCATAAATAACATCAGCTAGTTCGATTTATTTTGTCTTGACTATAACTTGCTGCTTCTCGCTCTCCATGCTCACTCTCAGGTCTCCCATTCTCAGGTCTTCGGCACTCTCTTACCTATTTGTTTTCTACGCGCGCGTGTTTGCACTCTTGGCTATGTAGCTGGCCGTGGGGCGAAAGCGGAGCGATAGTAGTTGCTCATGCAAGCACACACACACACAGGCAGACTGTGGCAGGCCTAGATCTAATGGAAAACGTTTAATGTTTGTAAACAGACCGGTCAAAGCTAAATATTTTTTGGCATTTCGCGTCTTACTACGAATTTGTGGACTCTTCTCTCATTTTCTCTCTGCTGCTATACGTATACATACATATGTATGTATGTGGCTTTCACATCTTCCTTCATTGCAATAAGTCCTCAGCTGCCTATGTAGATGCAGTAAAAGATACAATATCTGTTGATATTTGTACTCTTTCAGATATTAAAGTCGAATGGAATCACAGTATGTCTTGTAATTTTACGAAATCATTAATTTAATGACATGTGCTTGTATTTGCGTAAAATAAATAGTGCTTTCTTGAAGAGAAGATTGGAAAATCGAAAAGGAACGCAAGCGTAATATCAACAAACGTATATCAATAATTTTGTTCACTTTTCAGTGCAGTCTTGTCGTGACCCTACCCGACGCTGGAGTAGCGGCCTAACATGGATGTCAAGCGAGTCAAGCATAGAGAATAGCCGAATCCTTTGAATTCTAAATTCAAGATCCTAATTTAAATTAGCAAAGTAGCATAGCCGTCTAGCTTATAGCACAAAAGCCTAAGGGACCGGTTCCAAGCCGTAAATTCCAAAACTCCAGTCCAGATTCAAACCAAATCGTATCGAAAGGACACTTGGGAGAGCATCCAGAGCGGTAACGTAAGGGCACACAATCATCATGACGACCGACACCCGCCGTCGCGTCAAGTTGTACGCGTTGAATGCGGAGCGTCAATGGGATGATCGTGGCACCGGCCACGTCTCCTCCACCTATGTGGATAGGTTAAAAGGTGAGTTCAAAACTTAGTAAACAAATATAGTAGAGCCTAAAGTCTAAAGTCTGTTCCCCTTCAACTTTGAAGGCATCTCTCTTCTGGTTCGCGCCGAATCTGATGGATCTCTGCTTTTGGAGAGCAAGATTCAACCGGACACTGCCTACCAGAAGCAACAGGATACATTAATCGTATGGTCCGAGGGCGACAACTTCGATCTGGCCTTGAGTTTTCAGGAGAAGGCTGGTTGTGACGAAATATGGGAAAAGATATGCCAGGTAAGTCTTGTTTTCGTGATTGTATGTATTGTATGTATTGGGAGATATATTGAGTTTTGTTACTGTCAATCGTCAAATAATGACCATAAACAGGTTCAAGGCAAGGATCCTTCGGTTGAGATCACACAGGACATTGTGGAGGAGTCGGAGGATGAGCGATTCGAGGACATGTCGGATACGGCGCCACCCATAGAGCTGCCTCCTTGTGAACTCTCCCGGCTGGAGGATATATCCGAGACGATACAGAGTTGTCTCTCTACGCCGCTGCGCAAGGAGAAGCTATCGATGGCCCTAGAATCGGAGAGCTACATCAAGAAGCTGCTGAATCTGTTCCACGTCTGCGAGGATCTGGACAGCACCGAAGGTTTGCATCACCTGTTCGAGATCTTCAAGAACATCTTCTTGCTGAACAAGAATGCTCTGTTCGAGATTATGTTCGCGGATGACACCATCTTCGATGTGGTTGGATGTTTGGAGTACGATCCCAGTGTGGCTCAGCCGAAAAAGCATCGGCAGTATCTGAAGCAGTTGGCCAAGTTCCGGGAGGCGGTACCGATCAAGAACCAGGACCTGCTGGCCAAGATCCACCAGACGTTCCGGGTGCAGTACATCCAGGACATTATCCTGCCCACGCCATCGGTTTTTGTCGAGGACAACATGCTAAACACTTTGTCCAGCTTCATATTCTTCAATAAGGTCGAGATCGTTACAATGATTCAGGACGACGAGCGCTTTTTGGTCGATGTGTTTGCTGTGCTCACGGATCAGGCAACTGGAGATACGAAGCGTCGTGACACAGTTCTCTTCCTTAAGGAGTTCTGTAACTTTGCCCAGAATCTGCAACCCCAAGGCAAGGACTCGTTCTACAAGACGCTCACCTGCCTAGGCATCCTGCAAGCACTTGAACTCACGCTCGTAATGAATGATAAGAAGACTAAGTCCGCCTCCATTGACATTCTCACGGCTATAGTGGAATTCTCGCCTTTGGTGGTGCGCAACTATACGTTGAACCAGGCCAACAGGCCAGAGGGGGTAAGTTTAGTATCCAAATTTAAGAGTTTATAAATTATTGTTCTTATTAATGATGATCCAGGAGGGTATGTTGCTAAACATTGCCATCGAACAAATGCTAAATGACTCGGAACCGGAGCTGGGCATTGCGGTGCAGCTAATGGGCATTGTTAAGATTTTACTGGAGCCGGAAAACATGCTAACCGAGAAGGGCGACTTTCTTAATTTCTTCTATAAATACAGTGTTCAGACGTTAGTGGGTAAGTGTCCTGGCATTTGGGATTTAGAATTTCTCACTGATTATATCTGATGGACATTTGCAGCTCCATTGATGCTTAATACAATGGGTGACCGTCCGCAGAATGAGGACTATCAGACGGCCCAGTTACTGGGTATCGTTCTGGATATTTTGTCGTTTTGCGTTGAGCATCATAGTTACCACATCAAGAACTTTTTGCTGCAAAAGGATCTCCTCAAGCGAATTCTGGTGCTTATGAAGAGCACACATACGTTCCTTGTACTCGGCGCTCTGCGACTGTTGCGCAAGATAATTGCACTGAAGGATGAGTTCTACAATAGGTGAGCACGAGGATCTATAGTAGTAAATCTCGTGACTCTTGCTAACTGGTATTTTTTTTTACTCCCCAGACACATTGTTAAGTGCAATCTGTTTGCGCCAGTGGTAGATGCTTTTATTCGCAACAACGGTCGGTATAATTTGCTAGAGTCGGCCATTTTGGAGCTGTTTGAGTTTATAAAACTCGAGGATATTCGCACACTGTGTGTCTACTTTGTGGAAAACTTCAGCAAGATATTTGATGAAATCGAATATGTGCAGACCTTTAAGTACTTGAAGAACCGTTACGATCAGTATCAGGATCGGCTTAAGGACCGCGACAAGATGGAGAACCGAACGGATGGGTAAGTGAGAGTTTATTTTCCGCCTTGTGCTACTCCAAACACAATGTGAAAATGCCTTGGGTATGTTATTATTATTATTAAAGTGGGCTGCCCATCATCCGTAGCGGTGGCCGGTTTCGTCGGGACCAGCGACAAATGGAGGAAGAGGAGGAGATGTGGTTCAACGAAGAGGACGATTTCACTGAGGAAATCGATACGTACAGCAATGTTATCAAATGTGAGTACATTCAGCTCTCCGCCTCTTGTGAGAATTGGTTTGGATTCTAGTATTGATATCTTACAGCCGTCAGCGAAAAGAATGGCCCGCAATCGCAAAATCAGCAGAAATCGTCTCCGCCGCACAGTACGTCACCGCACAGCGGCGGACTGCTGGGCAACCTGAACACCACCGCGACATCGACTGCCACATCCTCCGCATCGTCGGGCGCCCCGGTGGCCAGCGGCAGCAGTAGCCCCGAGGCGGCCAGCATGGTCGATGAGCAGACCCAGGCTGCGGTTCATTTGGCCGCCGCTGCCAACATCGCACTGCAACACCACCAGCAACAGCAACAACAGCAACAGCACCCATTCCAGCAGCAGACACAGCCCGAAATTGCAGAGCTGCAACAGCAACTAAGTAGCAGCGTGGAGGCGCCGGAGAATCAGGAGTTGGAACTAACGCAGTCAGTTGCCGGCGCCAACAATACTTCACTCTCTTCGGCATCCTCCCCGTTAGAGGCATCCACGTCCTCATCGTCATCGTCATCGGCTTCATCATCGTCCTCGTCATCGTCCTCGCCACCAGGCAGCTCATCGGCTGGCGCATCTCTGTGCGATTCGGCGACGGTGGCCGCCGTGGCAGCCTCACAGTTTCTCACTACAATTGCCACTGCGATGGCGGCATCTGTGACGGCGGCGACATCGGGCACGACCGGCAGCAGTTCACCCAACCTATCGCCAGCTCCGGCTGTTGCCAGTCCGGATATTGAGAGTGGAGATGCCCAGTTGCCTCCCAGCGATGACCTCATTAGTTGCCCGGCCACTGGGGGCGAACAGGAGCAGGATGCGAGCAGCAGCTCAGAAAGCGCCAGTAGTGAAGCTGACAAGGCGACGGCTAAAAAGGTGTGTGAAAGCTTTAAGAAGATTTTGAACTGACAATATTTTATTGATTATTATTTACTATTAACTTCGTTTCAAAACAGGGCCTGGTGGATTACGAAAGCGATTCGGGCGAGGATGACTACGAAGAGGACGAGGACTCTGAGGGGCCACAAGCACAAAAGCGCGCGCGTCTGGCATAGTTGACAGATGTTGTTGAGCATAGCAGCAGCAGCAGCAGCAGCAGCGACGGCATCAATTATAAATTAGTACACACAACATAACAGAACACAACAACCACACACCTATACACATACGGCAAACACAAGACGGACATCAAGAGATCCACACACCAACAAACGTTAGGATTGCATCAGCAACAACATAGACATCGGCAAGAGGCAGGAGATGATAGCACAGCAGTCACAGCGGTACGATGTAAGATCGAACAAGAAAAACAAAAACATACAATTAAATTTTAGCATAAAAATTTATTTAAAAGAGGAGGCAAAAGCAAAAACCTAAAGTAAACAAGAAATTATAAATCTTACTTTACTAAATTAAACAACTACAACATATAAATATATATATACATATATATATATTCGAAAATATATATGCATATGAAAGAAACACAGAGAAAACTACAACCCTGATCGGCAGCATCCACGGCAGAGATGCTGCTTGAGAGAGTTGACAAAAACAAACATTAACGAATCGAAACCAAAACAAAATGTATTTAGTAGTTAAGCCGAAAAACACGTAGACCGCGGAGGAAGATTGGCTTGAGGAGGCCGTGGAGAACCCGTCAGGTGGTGTGTAGGACATTTGTATACAGTCAGAAGCATCATTCAGTTAACAGGTCCTGTCAAGTCGGCTGCTGTGCTGGCCAAGCAAATGTTGCGTGGAAGGGAAGTTAAGAAGAAAACCACATTAGTTGTGCAATATTTCGTTGTAGGTATTTTGAAGACAATTGCAATATTTACCTTATATTAGTTGTAATATCTAGACTTAAATCCTTTATTACTTAATCTCTAAACCATTGAAAACGATTCCCTGCCAAAATCGCACTATCACACACATTTACAGCGTTGTCCTCAAGCACCACGAGGAGTGTGCTGCTTGTAAACAGCGCTGAAATATTTCGCAAACAACGTAAATAATTGTAATTAATATATATAATTTTGAAAATGGCAACCTATTTACACTATTCCCTTTAAGGTTCTATGTACACAATCCTGTTGCAATTGTTTTTTAAATACCAAATAGAGCCACAGGGTGCCGACTTGACAAATTTTGTTAATTCTTTTGATTTAGTCGTGGATATAATTGTATATAATTTAGTCGAGTCTTTATTCTCCCAATAAGTAACTGCCCTAGCACACCCCCCTGGCGATTTTACATTAAGAACATACAATTTGGACAGCCAACAAAGTTAATTTAATGTCAAGGATGTATTGGATTAACTAACTGCGAGTTCCTTAGGGGGAATCTTTTAGGACAGAGCAACGCGTTGTCAGACTGTGTTTTTACAATTATAAACAATTGTTGGCGTTACCTTTGCATTATAAAACACACGCCACATGCCACACAAACATCAATAAATAACTCTAAATATAATGATAACAAATAGAGTATAATGTTAAACTAAAACAGCGGGGCAAACGAACATAAGCAGAAGCAAATAACAAACAATAGAGTAAAGTAATTTAATAGTCTTCATACGGTTTTCCATTGTAAGTTCTTTTTCACACACACACACATAACTAAATATAATGTATAATTTGAATTTAATGAACGAATGTAGTAGGGCTCACTAAGAACCACACACGCACATACACCCACATAAGCTCGCTCAGCCACACACACATACACAACGAGGAGACATCTGCAACAACCACCACAAGTGACGGAGAGTAATAAAGTTATTTGTTAATAATCGTATTTTGCCATGTGCGTATGCGTATCGCTGTACTACATTTATTTATTTTAGTGTTTAAAAGAAATGTGCGAATTAAGCAAGAGCCTGCCTCCTCTCACTGCTAACGGTTTCCCCTTGATCCAATCCTTACTCCCGGCCTCCTACCTTGTCAAGACCACGCCACTTACAATTTAGATGGGGAAAACATACGATATCCTTCCAAGTTGTTGTTTTTGTTTGTTTGATTGAGCAACAATAACGCAGAGTGCATAATAAAAGAGACATAACAAACATGAACGAAAATAAGATGAAAACACAAAAGAAAATGGTAACTAAAGTAAAAGTAAAGGCGACAACACAACACTATATAGTTTATACATAGTATTTATATGAATCGTGTATTGTATATGATAGTATGCTGTCTAATCCCCTAATCCTAACACACAAAAACACACAACATACCCATTACATCTATAATTTGAATATTTTATTTAGTTTAAACATCCGTGCGTAAAATGCGATCTATATATATATAACTCTATATATTATGATTATGAGTAAATTAAATAATAGTTTTTAATAGTTTTTAAACAGAAACAGAATGGCTAAGCTCTCCAAAGTGTTCTTTTATTCCGTATACGTTGTGTCGCGGGTGGTTTTTCAGTGTCATGGCAACCGGCGATTCAAGGACCAAACAAATGATTCCAGCTAAAAGGTTGGACAGAGTTCCTAGTTAGTTACTCACTTGACCAGCAACTGGACGAGAAAATGTCTGTGGAAGACTCTTGGGTGTTTGATTCCTTGGTGTGCTTCCTGCACGGACCCATTTGGAATGCTCCGCTTCAGACATTCATCGAGCAGAAATCCCTAGGTGAGCATGGCCACGTCATCCATCTATCCATCCATGCACCATTTGCAGTGTCTGACTTTTGGTGCTTCTTTAGTCTTCGATCCCAACCAGCAGCTGGATGAGAACAATCCTGATATACTCCAGATCCATGAGGAGTACAAGAATCTAGTTGATTATATGCTGGGCAGCTTCATGGAGGAAATGCATATATCGCCGGAGCAATTCGAAATGGCCTGTCTCGAGGGACGTCAGCAGGGGGTTCAGGGTCAGGGCGAGAATCCCTTTCAGTTCCACCAGGTGCTGTTCCAGCAGGTAAGTGGGGGAAAAAAAAACCTTCATATGCACCAGAGTTTCAGAGATTCATGGGTTTTTTTTTGTAGATATGGGCTGCAAACGATTTAAAGATATTTATTCGCATGATGACGCAACGCAATGTGGAGCTTCAGCTGCAGGCTCTTGATCTAATCGAGAAAAATCAATTGGCCCAAAATGCCAGCGCCGGGGAAGGTGGAGATGATGACCATAGCGCGGAGGTGGGCTCAGATCAGGGGTGGGTTTCCTTGAGTTACATAAAGTTCGGCTTACGCAAGTTTAGTTTGATATTTTTTGAAACATTTAATATTGTTACATAACATCCTTTTAAGCCACTTTTAAATCTAATAGGGATACCGCCTCGGAGGTGGAGCAATTAATAGCCAAGACCGTCGCCGGTGAACTCGAGAGTCCAGAAGCTGCCCTCACTCCCGAACATGATCCCAGCCTGGATTCGGTCAACGATAAGTTCCAGCGCCTGAACTTGTTCTTCGAGCAGGAGGATCAAGTGGATCCCAACGACATGGTGTCGCGGCAGGAGTACCTGCGCCGACAGCGCGACAAGATCGTGGAGATCAAGAAGCAAACTCGTGCTAAACAGTTGCAGGAGACAATGGCCCGGGGTACGTCGCATGCCCCTGAGGGAGCGCGTCCCAGCTCCGCGTTGGTGGCCCAGCAGCTTTTGGAGAACGGAGGACGAACCACGGAACTCTCGATGCCGGCTCCCCTGGAAAGCGAAGAGAACGCTGCCCTCCAATTGAGACGGAATCTGGCCAAGCGCCTGCGCAGCGAAGTTGTGGAGCAGAAGTGAGCTGTTGTCTTAGTACGGTTTATTACAGATTCTCAGCCAGATATATAAAGGGTGTGTCGCTGACTAGTTCAGTTGCTGGATAAGGTACAGGGTGTGTCTTACGTTCAAAGATAACATGCTCGTCGTTCACTCTCGTCCATGTCCAAACCTAGCCGATCCCGTATTCAGGGGTGGGCCAAGTGTGGGCGTGGTCGAGCAAAACTACAACAGATTTCGGCAAGGCTTTCCGACAAAATAAACAAATATTGCTGCTAGTGAAAAGTGTTGCTTAAAAAAAAGGTGTAAAATGTAATTTGCTTTGGCTGCTGGTCTTCTACGTGGGTATGCGATCTCGCAGATATGACATGATGGCGTCGGTGCCCTTCATTAGTATTTGGTGGCGGGGCTGTCGGAACGGATTTCCCACCAGTTCCAAATGACTGAAAGAAGGAAATTGAAGAAAGATATAAACATTTTAGATCTCTGATTTACATAAGTAAATACTAAAGAGCTTACGTTATGTTGGTCAGATTCCCCAGTGTGGGCGGTATTGAATCGATGTCGTTATTGCGTAAATCCAGAGTGCTCAAGCGCGGCATGCTCTTCAATCCGGACACATTCAACATCTTGATGTGATTTTCACTCGCAATAAAAATCTCCAGACCTTGCAGCTCAAACACACTATTGGGAATGAACTGAAAACTGATCCAGAAATTAATTTCGATTTCGTATCATAACCAGTGATCAATACTTACCGATTATTGGCAATGTTTAGTTCACGTAGAGTGTTTAGGACACCGAATTCCATGGGCAGATCACTCAACAGATTATTGGACAGATTCAGGAACGTAATGCGTGTGAACTGCGATATAAACTTTGGCACATAACCGATGAGATTGTGGGATAACACCAGTTCTGTAACCAAATCATGCATATGCTGCAACCTAGAATGAATATATTTACAGATCAATGTACTCCTGAATATCCTGTCCAAAGGAACTTACCCATTGGGCAAAGTGCTCAGCTGATTGCGCGCAAAGTCAACAACATGCACACCTTCATTCCTGGCAATTTGAAAAACCTGTTCGGGAACTTCAGTTAGTTCCTCCAAGTTGACAGCTAACGTACGTGTATGACGTAATTTGTACCTGAAGAAAGAAAGATATTAGGGTATTGAGAAATGAGGCAGGGAGTAAGAAAATAAAAGCAAGAATATGACTATAGATCATGGAACTTGGTGATACACTACACCCAACGTGGATGCACAGCCTGTTCGTAGGTGAACTGCTGCTGGTACTGCTGTTGCTGGTACATAACACCATTTGGATAGCGACACTCTTGACTTTGCTGTTGTTGTAGGTAGGGACCCCTGGCCATGTTAGTGTGATAGCTCTCGGACTTGTACATGTTTCCCTGAGTTTGGCGATTATACTCCTGGCAATGTCTTTGCGGCCCATATAGACAACTGTGAGGCGCTACACGTCCCTGATGTTGCTGGTGGTATATACATGGACATTGATGCTGGTATTGGAACTTCTGTGCCAGCTGCTGATAGCTGCGGCTGCGGCGTTAGGTCTGAAATAGAAGTATGCTCAAGAAAGCTATATAAATACCTATCGGGATAGTTGCTGGGTAGTTCACAATCGTCGGCTTGTCCGCCACTCAGACGAGTTACACTGATTCCTGCTCCTGAATTGGAGACTGCATTATCGGAACCATCTTCCTTTGCCTTGGCCAGGGCTCGCTCGTGGAGCGTCTTTAAAATCCGTGTGGTTCCACACTGTATGATGTCGCGTCGGATCGTCTTTATGGGATTGCCGTCCACCTGAAGACTGATAAGGTGAGCCAGCGAGGACAAGGTGACGGGCAGCATGCTGATCGTATTGTTAGATACATCCAATCGATTCAGGTTGCGCAGCAAGCAAAGCTCATCGGGCAGCTCGGTGATCTTGTTGTCCCGCAGATCGAGGATCTTCAAATGTGGCAAGTTGCTGCACATGGCCTTTGGTACTGTCTGAAAGGGAATTATCTTTAGAAACAGCACAAGTACTAATTATTTTAGTTTTAATCACCATTATAAAATTATTGCTGGCATGCAGCTCGCTCAAGGCCTCATTGCCCTCGAAATTCGGCAGCTCCAATATGTCGTTGTGCTGCAGATATAGACACTCCAGCTTTCTCAACAATCCCATATCCTCTGGTAAGCAGGTCAGATCGTTTTGCATTAAATCCAGCTTTTGCAATGCTAAGGAAATAATAGGTTGAATTGGGATTAGATAGGTTTTATATTAAGGCTTAGCTAACACTTACATCGCATATTAACAAGATCGGGCGGCAGCTCCTTGATGTGGTTATAGGGCAACAGGAGTGCTGTTAGACGTACCAGAAACCCAATGCCACCGGGCAGAGATTGGATATTATTATGACCGGCATCCTTTTATTGTTAAATTTCGGTTAGCAAGCAGTTTGGTTAAGGGGAATTAATAAATTTAAGGACCACATCCAATTATAAATAGGTGACATTGATAAGGTCTGTATACCCCTGCAGTTTGATCCTGATCCAATCGTCATAAATAAGCCATTTTTAAAAGTAATCAGTGTTTTTCAAATATCTTAGTTAAATGAGTTAATTTCAAATCGGAAAGCTTTTCTGTGCTCATTTTTATAGCGCTAACAAATCTGCATACTGCGTTTTAATATTTAAAACATTCAATTTTTTGTCGAATTTTGACAATTTTAATGATGTAACCCCTTATCTTTTTTTCAAATTTTGACAAAAAATGGTCAACTGTATTTTTCCACTTGACATGGCTAGATCGATTAAGGCGTTCATTCTGATCTAGAATATATATGATTTATAGGGTCGGAAATGATTCCTTCATTGTGTTATACGCTTCTGATTAATACTAATACCCCGCAAAAAGGTATAAAAACAGGCAATTTTCTCGAATAATCAAAGTTTTCCAAACCTCATAATTAAGCCAGAAAAGCGTTAATTTCAAATCGGAAAGCTGTTCTGTGTTAGTTCTAATGGCTCTAGCAAATCAGCATACTGCGTTTGTTGATGCTGGTAAAAGATTCTTACTAAAATTATAATAACCTCCAAAAAGGTATAAAAACAGGCCATTTTTTTAACTAATCAGTGTTTTTCAAACATCATAGTTAAGCCAAAAATGGGTTAATTTCAAATCGGAAAGCTTTTCTGTGCTCATTTTTATAGCGCTGACAAATCTGCATACTGCGTTTTAATATTTAAAACATTAAATTTTTTTTCAAATTTTGACAAAAAATGGTCAACTGTATTTTTCCACTTGACATGGATAGATCGATTAAGCCGTTCATTCTGATCTAGAATATATATGATTTATAGGGTCGGAAATGATTCCTTCATTGTGTTATACGCTTCTGATTAATACTAACACCCCGCAAAAAGGTATAAAAACAGGCAATTTTCTCGAATAATCAAAGTTTTCCAAACCTCATAATTAAGCCAGAAATGCGTTAATTTCAAATCGGAAAGCTGTTCTGTGTTAGTTCTAATGGCGCTAACAAATCAGCATACTGCGTTTGTTGATGCTGTTAAAAAATTCTTACTAAAATTATAATAACCTGCAAAAAGGTATAAAAACAGGCAATTTTTTTAACTAATCAGTGTTTTTCAAACATCATAGTTAAGCCAAAAATGGGTTAATTTCAAATCGGAAAGCTTTTCTGTGCTCATTTTTATAGCGCTAACAAATCTGCATACTGCGTTTTAATATTTAAAACATCCAATTTTTTGTCGAATTTTGACAATTTTAATAATGTAACCCCTTATCTTTTTTTCAAATTTTGACAAAAAATGGTCAACTGTATTTTTCCACTTGACATGGATAGATCGATTAAGCCGTTCATTCTGATCTAGAATATATATGATTTATAGGGTCGGAAATGATTCCTTCATTGTGTTATACGCTTCTGATTAATACTAACACCCCGCAAAAAGGTATAAAAACAGGCAATTTTCTCGAATAATCAAAGTTTTCCAAACCTCATAATTAAGCCAGAAATGCGTTAATTTCAAATCGGAAAGCTGTTCTGTGTTAGTTCTAATGGCGCTAACAAATCAGCATACTGCGTTTGTTGATGGTTTTCAAAAGATTCTTACTAAAATTATAATAACCTGCAAAAAGGTATAAAAACAGGCCATTTTTTTAACTAATCAGTGTTTTTCAAACATCATAGTTAAGCCAAAAATGGGTTAATTTCAAATCGGAAAGCTTTTCTGTGCACATTTTTATAGTGCTAACAAATCTGCATACTGCGTTTTAATATTTAAAACATCCAATTTTTTGTCGAATTTTGACAATTTTAATGATGTAACCCCTTATCTTTTTTTCAAATTTTGACAAAAAATGGTCAACTGTATTTTTCCACTTGACATGGCTAGATCGATTAAGCCGTTCATTCTGATCTAGAATATATATGATTTATAGGGTCGGAAATGATTCCTTCATTGTGTTATACGCTTCTGATTAATACTAACACCCCGCAAAAAGGTATAAAAACAGGCAATTTTCTCGAATAATCAAAGTTTTCCAAACCTCATAATTAAGCCAGAAATGCGTTAATTTCAAATCGGAAAGCTGTTCTATGTTAGTTCTAATGGCGCTAACAAATCAGCATACTGCGTTTGTTGATGCTGTTAAAAAATTCTTACTAAAATTATAATAACCTGCAAAAAGGTATAAAAACAGGCCATTTTTTTAACTAATCAGTATTTTTCAAACATCATAGTTAAGCCAAAAATGGGTTAATTTCAAATCGGAAAGCTTTTCTGTGCTTATTTTTATAGTGCTAACAAATCTGCATACTGCGTTTTAATATTTAAAACATTAAATTTTTTTTCAAATTTTGAAAAAATATGGTCAACTGTATTTTTCCACTTGACATGGCTAGATCGATTAAGCCGTTCATTCTGATCTAGAATATATATGATTTATAGGGTCGGAAATGATTCCTTCATTGTGTTATACGCTTCTGATTAATACTAACACCCCGCAAAAAGGTATAAAAACAGGCAATTTTCTCGAATAATCAAAGTTTTCCAAACCTCATAATTAAGCCAAAAATGCGTTAATTTCAAATCGGAAAGCTGTTCTGTGTTAGTTCTAATGGCGCTAACAAATGAGCATACTGCGTTTGTTGATGCTGGTAAAAGATTCTTACTAAAATTATAATAACCTGCAAAAAGGTATAAAAACAGGCCATTTTTTTTAACTAATCAGTGTTTTTCAAACATCATAGTTAAGCCAAAAATGGGTTAATTTCAAATCGGAAAGCTTTTCTGTGCTCATTTTTATAGCGCTAACAAATCTGCATACTGCGTTTTAATATTTAAAACATCCAATTTTTTGTCGAATTTTGACAATTTTAATGATGTAACCCCTTATCTTTTTTTCAAATTTTGACAAAAAATGGTCAACTGTATTTTTCCACTTGACATGGCTAGATCGATTAAGCCGTTCATTCTGATCTAGAATATATATGATTTATAGGGTCGGAAATGATTCCTTCATTGTGTTATACGCTTCTGATTAATACTAACACCCCGCAAAAAGGTATAAAAACAGGCAATTTTCTCGAATAATCAAAGTTTTCCAAACCTCATAATTAAGCCAGAAATCCGTTAATTTCAAATCGGAAAGCTGTTCTGTGTTAGTTCTAATGGCGCTAACAAATCAGCATACTGCGTTTGTTGATGCTTTTAAAAGATTCTTACTAAAATTATAATAACCTCCAAAAAGGTATAAAAACAGGCAATTTTTTTAACTAATCAGTGTTTTTCAAACATCATAGTTAAGCCAAAAATGGGTTAATTTCAAATCGGAAAGCATTTCTGTGCTCATTTTTATAGCGCTAACAAATCTGCATACTGCGTTTTAATATTTAAAACATCCAATTTTTTGTCGAATTTTGACAATTTTAATGATGTAACCCCTTATCTTTTTTTCAAATTTTGACAAAAAATGGTCAACTGTATTTTTCCACTTGACATGGCTAGATCGATTAAGCCGTTCATTCTGATCTAGAATATATATGATTTATAGGGTCGGAAATGATTCCTTCATTGTGTTATACGCTTCTGATTAATACTAACACCCCGCAAAAAGGTATAAAAACAGGCAATTTTCTCGAATAATCAAAGTTTTCCAAACCATATAATTAAGCCAGAAATGCGTTAATTTCAAATCGGAAAGCTGTTCTGTGTTAGTTCTAATGGCGCTAACAAATCAGCATACTGCGTTTGTTGATGGTTTTTAAAAGATTCTTACTAAAATTATAATAACCTCCAAAAAGGTATAAAAACAGGCAATTTTTTTAACTAATCAGTGTTTTTTAAACATCATAGTTAAGCCAAAAATGGGTTAATTTCAAATCGGAAAGCTTTTCTGTGCATATTTTTATAGTGCTAACAAATCTGCATACTGCGTTTTAATATTTAAAACATCCAATTTTTTGTCGAATTTTGACAATTTTAATGATGTAACCCCTTATCTTTTTTTCAAATTTTGACAAAAAATGGTCAACTGTATTTTTCCACTTGACATGGCTAGATCGATTAAGCCGTTCATTCTGATCTAGAATATATATGATTTATAGGGTCGGAAATGATTCCTTCATTGTGTTATACGCTTCTGATTAATACTAACACCCCGCAAAAAGGTATAAAAACAGGCAATTTTCTCGAATAATCAAAGTTTTCCAAACCTCATAATTAAGCCAGAAATGCGTTAATTTCAAATCGGAAAGCTGTTCTGTGTTAGTTCTAATGGCGCTAACAAATCAGCATACTGCGTTTGTTGATGCTGGTAAAAGATTCTTACTAAAATTATAATAACCTGCAAAAAGGTATAAAAACAGGCCATTTTTTTAACTAATCAGTGTTTTTCAAACATCATAGTTAAGCCAAAAATGGGTTAATTTCAAATCGGAAAGCTTTTCTGTGCTCATTTTTATAGCGCTAACAAATCTGCATACTGCGTTTTAATATTTAAAACATCCAATTTTTTGTCGAATTTTGACAATTTTAATGATGTAACCCCTTATCTTTTTTTTTAAAATTTTGACAAAAAATGGTCAACTGTATTTTTCCACTTGACATGGCTAGATCGATTAAGCCGTTCATTCTGATCTAGAATATATATGATTTATAGGGTCGGAAATGATTCCTTCATTGTGTTATACGCTTCTGATTAATACTAACACCCCGCAAAAAGGTATAAAAACAGGCAATTTTCTCGAATAATCAAAGTTTTCCAAACCTCATAATTAAGCCAGAAATGCGTTAATTTCAAATCGGAAAGCTGTTCTATGTTAGTTCTAATGGCGCTAACAAATCAGCATACTGCGTTTGTTGATGCTGTTAAAAAATTCTTACTAAAATTATAATAACCTGCAAAAAGGTATAAAAACAGGCCATTTTTTTAACTAATCAGTATTTTTCAAACATCATAGTTAAGCCAAAAATGGGTTAATTTCAAATCGGAAAGCTTTTCTGTGCTCATTTTTATAGCGCTAACAAATCTGCATACTGCGTTTTAATATTTAAAACATTAAATTTTTTTTCAAATTTTGACAAAAAATGGTCAACTGTATTTTTCCACTTGACATGGCTAGATCGATTAAGCCGTTCATTCTGATCTAGAATATATATGATTTATAGGGTCGGAAATGATTCCTTCATTGTGTTATACGCTTCTGATTAATACTAACACCCCGCAAAAAGGTATAAAAACAGGCAATTTTCTCGAATAATCAAAGTTTTCCAAACCTCATAATTAAGCCAAAAATCGTTAATTTCAAATCGGAAAGCTGTTCTGTGTTAGTTCTAATGGCGCTAACAAATCAGCATACTGCGTTTGTTGATGCTGTTAAAAGATTCTTACTAAAATTATAATAACCTGCAAAAAGGTATAAAAACAGGCCATTTTTTTTAACTAATCAGTGTTTTTCAAACATCATAGTTAAGCCAAAAATGGGTTAATTTCAAATCGGAAAGCTTTTCTGTGCTCATTTTTATAGCGCTAACAAATCTGCATACTGCGTTTTAATATTTAAAACATCCAATTTTTTGTCGAATTTTGACAATTTTAATGATGTAACCCCTTATCTTTTTTTCAAATTTTGACAAAAAATGGTCAACTGTATTTTTCCACTTGACATGGCTAGATCGATTAAGCCGTTCATTCTGATCTAGAATATATATGATTTATAGGGTCGGAAATGATTCCTTCATTGTGTTATACGCTTCTGATTAATACTAACACCCCGCAAAAAGGTATAAAAACAGGCAATTTTCTCGAATAATCAAAGTTTTCCAAACCTCATAATTAAGCCAGAAATCCGTTAATTTCAAATCGGAAAGCTGTTCTGTGTTAGTTCTAATGGCGCTAACAAATCAGCATACTGCGTTTGTTGATGCTTTTAAAAGATTCTTACTAAAATTATAATAACCTCCAAAAAGGTATAAAAACAGGCAATTTTTTTAACTAATCAGTGTTTTTCAAACATCATAGTTAAGCTAAAAATGGGTTAATTTCAAATGGGAAAGCATTTCTGTGCTCATTTTTATAGCGCTAACAAATCTGCATACTGCGTTTTAATATTTAAAACATCCAATTTTTTGTCGAATTTTGACAATTTTAATGATGTAACCCCTTATCTTTTTTTCAAATTTTGACAAAAAATGGTCAACTGTATTTTTCCACTTGACATGGCTAGATCGATTAAGCCGTTCATTCTGATCTAGAATATATATGATTTATAGGGTCGGAAATGATTCCTTCATTGTGTTATACGCTTCTGATTAATACTAACACCCCGCAAAAAGGTATAAAAACAGGCAATTTTCTCGAATAATCAAAGTTTTCCAAACCTCATAATTAAGCCAGAAATCCGTTAATTTCAAATCGGAAAGCTGTTCTGTGTTAGTTCTAATGGCGCTAACAAATCAGCATACTGCGTTTGTTGATGGTTTTTAAAAGATTCTTACTAAAATTATAATAACCTCCAAAAAGGTATAAAAACAGGCAATTTTTTTAACTAATCAGTGTTTTTTAAACATCATAGTTAAGCCAAAAATGGGTTAATTTCAAATCGGAAAGCTTTTCTGTGCATATTTTTATAGTGCTAACAAATCTGAATACTGCGTTTTAATATTTAAAACATCCAATTTTTTGTCGAATTTTGACAATTTTAATGATGTAACCCCTTATCTTTTTTTCAAATTTTGACAAAAAATGGTCAACTGTATTTTTCCACTTGACATGGCTAGATCGATTAAGCCGTTCATTCTGATCTAGAATATATATGATTTATAGGGTCGGAAATGATTCCTTCATTGTGTTATACGCTTCTGATTAATACTAACACCCCGCAAAAAGGTATAAAAACAGGCAATTTTCTCGAATAATCAAAGTTTTCCAAACCTCATAATTAAGCCAGAAATCCGTTAATTTCAAATCGGAAAGCTGTTCTGTGTTAGTTCTAATGGCGCTAACAAATCAGCATACTGCGTTTGTTGATGCTTTTAAAAGATTCTTACTAAAATTATAATAACCTCCAAAAAGGTATAAAAACAGGCAATTTTTTTAACTAATCAGTGTTTTTCAAACATCATAGTTAAGCTAAAAATGGGTTAATTTCAAATGGGAAAGCATTTCTGTGCTCATTTTTATAGCGCTAACAAATCTGCATACTGCGTTTTAATATTTAAAACATCCAATTTTTTGTCGAATTTTGACAATTTTAATGATGTAACCCCTTATCTTTTTTTCAAATTTTGACAAAAAATGGTCAACTGTATTTTTCCACTTGACATGGATAGATCGATTAAGCCGTTCATTCTGATCTAGAATATATATGATTTATAGGGTCGGAAATGATTCCTTCATTGTGTTATACGCTTCTGATTAATACTAACACCCCGCAAAAAGGTATAAAAACAGGCAATTTTCTCGAATAATCAAAGTTTTCCAAACCTCATAATTAAGCCAGAAATGCGTTAATTTCAAATCGGAAAGCTGTTCTGTGTTAGTTCTAATGGCGCTAACAAATCAGCATACTGCGTTTGTTGATGGTTTTTAAAAGATTCTTACTAAAATTATAATAACCTCCAAAAAGGTATAAAAACAGGCAATTTTTTTAACTAATCAGTGTTTTTTAAACATCATAGTTAAGCCAAAAATGGGTTAATTTCAAATGGGAAAGCATTTCTGTGCTCATTTTTATAGCGCTAACAAATCTGCATACTGCGTTTTAATATTTAAAACATCCAATTTTTTGTCGAATTTTGACAATTTTAATGATGTAACCCCTTATCTTTTTTTCAAATTTTGACAAAAAATGGTCAACTGTATTTTTCCACTTGACATGGATAGATCGATTAAGCCGTTCATTCTGATCTAGAATATATATGATTTATAGGGTCGGAAATGATTCCTTCATTGTGTTATACGCTTCTGATTAATACTAACACCCCGCAAAAAGGTATAAAAACAGGCAATTTTCTCGAATAATCAAAGTTTTCCAAACCTCATAATTAAGCCAGAAATGCGTTAATTTCAAATCGGAAAGCTGTTCTGTGTTAGTTCTAATGGCGCTAACAAATCAGCATACTGCGTTTGTTGATGCTGGTAAAAGATTCTTACTAAAATTATAATAACCTGCAAAAAGGTATAAAAACAGGCCCTTTTTTTAACTAATCAGTGTTTTTCAAACATCATAGTTAAGCCAAAAATGGGTTAATTTCAAATCGGAAAGCTTTTCTGTGCTCATTTTTATAGCGCTAACAAATCTGCATACTGCGTTTTAATATTTAAAACATCCAATTTTTTGTCGAATTTTGACAATTTTAATGATGTAACCCCTTATCTTTTTTTCAAATTTTGACAAAAAATGGTCAACTGTATTTTTCCACTTGACATGGCTAGATCGATTAAGCCGTTCATTCTGATCTAGAATATATATGATTTATAGGGTCGGAAATGATTCCTTCATTGTGTTATACGCTTCTGATTAATACTAACACCCCGCAAAAAGGTATAAAAACAGGCAATTTTCTCGAATAATCAACGTTTTCCAAACCTCATAATTAAGCCAGAAATGCGTTAATTTCAAATCGGAAAGCTGTTCTGTGTTAGTTCTAATGGCGCTAACAAATCAGCATACTGCGTTTGTTGATGCTGGTAAAAGATTCTTACTAAAATTATAATAACCTGCAAAAAGGTATAAAAACAGGCCATTTTTTTAACTAATCAGTGTTTTTCAAACATCATAGTTAAGCCAAAAATGGGTTAATTTCAAATCGGAAAGCTTTTCTGTGCTCATTTTTATAGCGCTAACAAATCTGCATACTGCGTTTTAATATTTAAAACATCCAATTTTTTGTCGAATTTTGACAATTTTAATGATGTAACCCCTTATCTTTTTTTCAAATTTTGACAAAAAATGGTCAACTGTATTTTTCCACTTGACATGGCTAGATCGATTAAGCCGTTCATTCTGATCTAGAATATATATGATTTATAGGGTCGGAAATGATTCCTTCATTGTGTTATACGCTTCTGGTTAATACTAACACCCCGCAAAAAGGTATAAAAACAGGCAATTTTCTCGAATAATCAAAGTTTTCCAAACCTCATAATTATGCCAGAAATGCGTTAATTTCAAATCGGAAAGCTGTTCTGTGTTAGTTCTAATGGCGCTAACAAATCAGCATACTGCGTTTGTTGATGCTGGTAAAAGATTCTTACTAAAATTATAATAACCTGCAAAAAGGTATAAAAACAGGCCATTTTTTTAACTAATCAGTATTTTTCAAACATCATAGTTAAGCCAAAAATGGGTTAATTTCAAATCGGAAAGCTTTTCTGTGCTCATTTTTATAGCGCTAACAAATCTGCATACTGCGTTTTAATATTTAAAACATCCAATTTTTTGTCGAATTTTGACAATTTTAATGATGTAACCCCTTATCTTTTTTTCAAATTTTGACAAAAAATGGTCAACTGTATTTTTCCACTTGACATGGCTAGATCGATTAAGCCGTTCATTCTGATCTAGAATATATATGATTTATAGGGTCGGAAATGATTCCTTCATTGTGTTATACGCTTCTGATTAATACTAACACCCCGCAAAAAGGTATAAAAACAGGCAATTTTCTCGAATAATCAAAGTTTTCCAAACCTCATAATTAAGCCAGAAATGCGTTAATTTCAAATCGGAAAGCTGTTCTGTGTTAGTTCTAATGGCGCTAACAAATCAGCATACTGCGTTTGTTGATGCTGGTAAAAGATTCTTACTAAAATTATAATAACCTGCAAAAAGGTATAAAAACAGGCCATTTTTTAAACTAATCAGTGTTTTTCAAACATCATAGTTAAGCCAAAAATGGGTTAGTTTCAAATCGGAAAGCTTTTCTGTGCTCATTTTTATAGCGCTAACAAATCTGCATACTGCGTTTTAATATTTAAAACATCCAATTTTTTGTCGAATTTTGACAATTTTAATGATGTAACCCCTTATCTTTTTTTCAAATTTTGACAAAAAATGGTCAACTGTATTTTTCCACTTGACATGGCTAGATCGATTAAGCCGTTCATTCTGATCTAGAATATATATGATTTATAGGGTCGGAAATGATTCCTTCATTGTGTTATACGCTTCTGATTAATACTAACACCCCGCAAAAAGGTATAAAAACAGGCAATTTTCTCGAATAATCAAAGTTTTCCAAACCTCATAATTAAGCCAGAAATGCGTTAATTTCAAATCGGAAAGCTGTTCTGTGTTAGTTCTAATGGCGCTAACAAATCAGCATACTGCGTTTGTTGATGGTTTTCAAAAGATTCTTACTAAAATTATAATAACCTGCAAAAAGGTATAAAAACAGGCCATTTTTTTAACTAATCAGTGTTTTTCAAACATCATAGTTAAGCCAAAAATGGGTTAATTTCAAATCGGAAAGCTTTTCTGTGCTCATTTTTATAGCGCTAACAAATCTGCATACTGCGTTTTAATATTTAAAACATCCAATTTTTTGTCAGAATTTTAATGATGTAACCCTTATAAATTTTGAAAAAATGGTCAACTGTATTTTTCCACTTGACATGGCTAGATCGATTAAGCCGTTCATTCTGATCTAGAATATATATGATTTATAGGGTCGGAAATGATTCCTTCATTGTGTTATACGCTTCTGATTAATACTAACACCCCGCAAAAAGGTATAAAAACAGGCAATTTTCTCGAATAATCAAAGTTTTCCAAACCTCATAATTAAGCCAGAAAAGCGTTAATTTCAAATCGGAAAGCTGTTCTGTGTTAGTTCTAATGGCGCTAACAAATCAGCATACTGCGTTTGTTGATGCTGGTAAAAGATTCTTACTAAAATTATAATAACCTGCAAAAAGGTATAAAAACAGGCCATTTTTTTAACTAATCAGTGTTTTTCAAACATCATAGTTAAGCCAAAAATGGGTTAATTTCAAATCGGAAAGCTTTTCTGTGCTCATTTTTATAGCGCTAACAAATCTGCATACTGCGTTTTAATATTTAAAACATCCAATTTTTTGTCGAATTTTGACAATTTTAATGATGTAACCCCTTATCTTTTTTTCAAATTTTGACAAAAAATGGTCAACTGTATTTTTCCACTTGACATGGCTAGATCGATTAAGCCGTTCATTCTGATCTAGAATATATATGATTTATAGGGTCGGAAATGATTCCTTCATTGTGTTATACGCTTCTGATTAATACTAACACCCCGCAAAAAGGTATAAAAACAGGCAATTTTCTCGAATAATCAAAGTTTTCCAAACCTCATAATTAAGCCAGAAATGCGTTAATTTCAAATCGGAAAGCTGTTCTGTGTTAGTTCTAATGGCGCTAACAAATCAGCATACTGCGTTTGTTGATGCTGGTAAAAGATTCTTACTAAAATTATAATAACCTGCAAAAAGGTATAAAAACAGGCCATTTTTTTAACTAATCAGTGTTTTTCAAACATCATAGTTAAGCCAAAAATGGGTTAATTTCAAATCGGAAAGCTTTTCTGTGCTCATTTTTATAGCGCTAACAAATCTGCATACTGCGTTTTAATATTTAAAACATCCAATTTTTTGTCGAATTTTGACAATTTTAATGATGTAACCCCTTATCTTTTTTTCAAATTTTGACAAAAAATGGTCAACTGTATTTTTCCACTTGACATGGCTAGATCGATTAAGCCGTTCATTCTGATCTAGAATATATATGATTTATAGGGTCGGAAATGATTCCTTCATTGTGTTATACGCTTCTGATTAATACTAACACCCCGCAAAAAGGTATAAAAACAGGCAATTTTCTCGAATAATCAAAGTTTTCCAAACCTCATAATTATGCCAGAAATGCGTTAATTTCAAATCGGAAAGCTGTTCTGTGTTAGTTCTAATGGCGCTAACAAATCAGCATACTGCGTTTGTTGATGCTGGTAAAAGATTCTTACTAAAATTATAATAACCTGCAAAAAGGTATAAAAACAGGCCATTTTTTTAACTAATCAGTATTTTTCAAACATCATAGTTAAGCCAAAAATGGGTTAATTTCAAATCGGAAAGCTTTTCTGTGCTCATTTTTATAGCGCTAACAAATCTGCATACTGCGTTTTAATATTTAAAACATCCAATTTTTTGTCGAATTTTGACAATTTTAATGATGTAACCCCTTATCTTTTTTTCAAATTTTGACAAAAAATGGTCAACTGTATTTTTCCACTTGACATGGCTAGATCGATTAAGCCGTTCATTCTGATCTAGAATATATATGATTTATAGGGTCGGAAATGATTCCTTCATTGTGTTATACGCTTCTGATTAATACTAACACCCCGCAAAAAGGTATAAAAACAGGCAATTTTCTCGAATAATCAAAGTTTTCCAAACCTCATAATTAAGCCAGAAATGCGTTAATTTCAAATCGGAAAGCTGTTCTGTGTTAGTTCTAATGGCGCTAACAAATCAGCATACTGCGTTTGTTGATGCTGGTAAAAGATTCTTACTAAAATTATAATAACCTGCAAAAAGGTATAAAAACAGGCCATTTTTTTAACTAATCAGTGTTTTTCAAACATCATAGTTAAGCCAAAAATGGGTTAATTTCAAATCGGAAAGCTTTTCTGTGCTCATTTTTATAGCGCTAACAAATCTGCATACTGCGTTTTAATATTTAAAACATCCAATTTTTTGTCGAATTTTGACAATTTTAATGATGTAACCCCTTATCTTTTTTTCAAATTTTGACAAAAAATGGTCAACTGTATTTTTCCACTTGACATGGCTAGATCGATTAAGCCGTTCATTCTGATCTAGAATATATATGATTTATAGGGTCGGAAATGATTCCTTCATTGTGTTATACGCTTCTGATTAATACTAACACCCCGCAAAAAGGTATAAAAACAGGCAATTTTCTCGAATAATCAAAGTTTTCCAAACCTCATAATTAAGCCAGAAATGCGTTAATTTCAAATCGGAAAGCTGTTCTGTGTTAGTTCTAATGGCGCTAACAAATCAGCATACTGCGTTTGTTGATGCTGGTAAAAGATTCTTACTAAAATTATAATAACCTGCAAAAAGGTATAAAAACAGGCCATTTTTTTTAACTAATCAGTGTTTTTCAAACATCATAGTTAAGCCAAAAATGGGTTAATTTCAAATCGGAAAGCTTTTCTGTGCTCATTTTTATAGCGCTAACAAATCTGCATACTGCGTTTTAATATTTAAAACATCCAATTTTTTGTCGAATTTTGACAATTTTAATGATGTAACCCCTTATCTTTTTTTCAAATTTTGAAAAAAAATGGTCAACTGTATTTTTCCACTTGACATGGCTAGATCGATTAAGCCGTTCATTCTGATCTAGAATATATATGATTTATAGGGTCGGAAATGATTCCTTCATTGTGTTATACGCTTCTGATTAATACTAACACCCCGCAAAAAGGTATAAAAACAGGCAATTTTCTCGAATAATCAAAGTTTTCCAAACCTCATAATTAAGCCAGAAATGCGTTAATTTCAAATCGGAAAGCTGTTCTGTGTTAGTTCTAATGGCGCTAACAAATCAGCATACTGCGTTTGTTGATGCTGTTAAAAGATTCTTACTAAAATTATAATAACCTGCAAAAAGGTATAAAAACAGGCCATTTTTTTAACTAATCAGTGTTTTTCAAACATCATAGTTAAGCCAAAAATGGGTTAATTTCAAATCGGAAAGCTTTTCTGTGCTCATTTTTATAGCGCTAACAAATCTGCATACTGCGTTTTAATATTTAAAACATCCAATTTTTTGTCGAATTTTGACAATTTTAATGATGTAACCCCTTATCTTTTTTTCAAATTTTGACAAAAAATGGTCAACTGTATTTTTCCACTTGACATGGCTAGATCGATTAAGCCGTTCATTCTGATCTAGAATATATATGATTTATAGGGTCGGAAATGATTCCTTCATTGTGTTATACGCTTCTGATTAATACTAACACCCCGCAAAAAGGTATAAAAACAGGCAATTTTCTCGAATAATCAAAGTTTTCCAAACCTCATAATTAAGCCAGAAATGCGTTAATTTCAAATCGGAAAGCTGTTCTGTGTTAGTTCTAATGGCGCTAACAAATCAGCATACTGCGTTTGTTGATGCTGGTAAAAGATTCTTACTAAAATTATAATAACCTGCAAAAAGGTATAAAAACAGGCCATTTTTTTAACTAATCAGTGTTTTTCAAACATCATAGTTAAGCCAAAAATGGGTTAATTTCAAATCGGAAAGCTTTTCTGTGCTCATTTTTATAGCGCTAACAAATCTGCATACTGCGTTTTAATATTTAAAACATCAAATTTTTTGTCGAATTTTGACAATTTTAATGATGTAACCCCTTATCTTTTTTTCAAATTTTGACAAAAAATGGTCAACTGTATTTTTCCACTTGACATGGCTAGATCGATTAAGCCGTTCATTCTGATCTAGAATATATATGATTTATAGGGTCGGAAATGATTCCTTCATTGTGTTATACGCTTCTGATTAATACTAACACCCCGCAAAAAGGTATAAAAACAGGCAATTTTCTCGAATAATCAAAGTTTTCCAAACCTCATAATTAAGCCAGAAATGCGTTAATTTCAAATCGGAAAGCTGTTCTGTGTTAGTTCTAATGGCGCTAACAAATCAGCATACTGCGTTTGTTGATGCTGGTAAAAGATTCTTACTAAAATTATAATAACCTGCAAAAAGGTATAAAAACAGGCCATTTTTTTAACTAATCAGTGTTTTTCAAACATCATAGTTAAGCCAAAAATGGGTTAATTTCAAATCGGAAAGCTTTTCTGTGCTCATTTTTATAGCGCTAACAAATCTGCATACTGCGTTTTAATATTTAAAACATCCAATTTTTTGTCGAATTTTGACAATTTTAATGATGTAACCCCTTATCTTTTTTTCAAATTTTGAAAAAAAATGGTCAACTGTATTTTTCCACTTGACATGGCTAGATCGATTAAGCCGTTCATTCTGATCTAGAATATATATGATTTATAGGGTCGGAAATGAATCCTTCATTGTGTTATACGCTTCTGATTAATACTAACACCCCGCAAAAAGGTATAAAAACAGGCAATTTTCTCGAATAATCAAAGTTTTCCAAACCTCATAATTAAGCCAGAAATGCGTTAATTTCAAATCGGAAAGCTGTTCTGTGTTAGTTCTAATGGCGCTAACAAATCAGCATACTGCGTTTGTTGATGCTGGTAAAAGATTCTTACTAAAATTATAATAACCTGCAAAAAGGTATAAAAACAGGCCATTTTTTTAACTAATCAGTGTTTTTCAAACATCATAGTTAAGCCAAAAATGGGTTAATTTCAAATCGGAAAGCTTTTCTGTGCTCATTTTTATAGCGCTAACAAATCTGCATACTGCGTTTTAATATTTAAAACATCCAATTTTTTGTCGAATTTTGACAATTTTAATGATGTAACCCCTTATCTTTTTTTCAAATTTTGAAAAAAAATGGTCAACTGTATTTTTCCACTTGACATGGCTAGATCGATTAAGCCGTTCATTCTGATCTAGAATATATATGATTTATAGGGTCGGAAATGAATCCTTCATTGTGTTATACGCTTCTGATTAATACTAACACCCCGCAAAAAGGTATAAAAACAGGCAATTTTCTCGAATAATCAAAGTTTTCCAAACCTCATAATTAAGCCAGAAATGCGTTAATTTCAAATCGGAAAGCTGTTCTGTGTTAGTTCTAATGGCGCTAACAAATCAGCATACTGCGTTTGTTGATGCTGGTAAAAGATTCTTACTAAAATTATAATAACCTGCAAAAAGGTATAAAAACAGGCCATTTTTTTAACTAATCAGTGTTTTTCAAACATCATAGTTAAGCCAAAAATGGGTTAATTTCAAATCGGAAAGCTTTTCTGTGCTCATTTTTATAGCGCTAACAAATCTGCATACTGCGTTTTAATATTTAAAACATCCAATTTTTTGTCGAATTTTGACAATTTTAATGATGTAACCCCTTATCTTTTTTTCAAATTTTGAAAAAAAATGGTCAACTGTATTTTTCCACTTGACATGGCTAGATCGATTAAGCCGTTCATTCTGATCTAGAATATATATGATTTATAGGGTCGGAAATGAATCCTTCATTGTGTTATACGCTTCTGATTAATACTAACACCCCGCAAAAAGGTATAAAAACAGGCAATTTTCTCGAATAATCAAAGTTTTCCAAACCTCATAATTAAGCCAGAAATGCGTTAATTTCAAATCGGAAAGCTGTTCTGTGTTAGTTCTAATGGCGCTAACAAATCAGCATACTGCGTTTGTTGATGCTGGTAAAAGATTCTTACTAAAATTATAATAACCTGCAAAAAGGTATAAAAACAGGCCATTTTTTTAACTAATCAGTGTTTTTCAAACATCATAGTTAAGCCAAAAATGGGTTAATTTCAAATCGGAAAGCTTTTCTGTGCTCATTTTTATAGCGCTAACAAATCTGCATACTGCGTTTTAATATTTAAAACATCAAATTTTTTGTCGAATTTTGACAATTTTAATGATGTAACCCCTTATCTTTTTTTCAAATTTTGACAAAAAATGGTCAACTGTATTTTTCCACTTGACATGGCTAGATCGATTAAGCCGTTCATTCTGATCTAGAATATATATGATTTATAGGGTCGGAAATGAATCCTTCATTGTGTTATACGCTTCTGATTAATACTAACACCCCGCAAAAAGGTATAAAAACAGGCAATTTTCTCGAATAATCAAAGTTTTCCAAACCTCATAATTAAGCCAGAAATGCGTTAATTTCAAATCGGAAAGCTGTTCTGTGTTAGTTCTAATGGCGCTAACAAATCAGCATACTGCGTTTGTTGATGCTGGTAAAAGATTCTTACTAAAATTATAATAACCTGCAAAAAGGTATAAAAACAGGCCATTTTTTATAACTAATCAGTGTTTTTCAAACATCATAGTTAAGCCAAAAATGGGTTAATTTCAAATCGGAAAGCTTTTCTGTGCTCATTTTTATAGCGCTAACAAATCTGCATACTGCGTTTTAATATTTAAAACATCCAATTTTTTGTCGAATTTTGACAATTTTAATGATGTAACCCCTTATCTTTTTTTCAAATTTTGACAAAAAATGGTCAACTGTATTTTTCCACTTGACATGGCTAGATCGATTAAGCCGTTCATTCTGATCTAGAATATATATGATTTATAGGGTCGGAAATGATTCCTTCATTGTGTTATACGCTTCTGATTAATACTAACACCCCGCAAAAAGGTATAAAAACAGGCAATTTTCTCGAATAATCAAAGTTTTCCAAACCTCATAATTAAGCCAGAAATGCGTTAATTTCAAATCGGAAAGCTGTTCTGTGTTAGTTCTAATGGCGCTAACAAATCAGCATACTGCGTTTGTTGATGCTGGTAAAAGATTCTTACTAAAATTATAATAACCTGCAAAAAGGTATAAAAACAGGCCATTTTTTTAACTAATCAGTGTTTTTCAAACATCATAGTTAAGCCAAAAATGGGTTAATTTCAAATCGGAAAGCTTTTCTGTGCTCATTTTTATAGCGCTAACAAATCTGCATACTGCGTTTTAATATTTAAAACATCCAATTTTTTGTCGAATTTTGACAATTTTAATGATGTAACCCCTTATCTTTTTTTCAAATTTTGACAAAAAATGGTCAACTGTATTTTTCCACTTGACATGGCTAGATCGATTAAGCCGTTCATTCTGATCTAGAATATATATGATTTATAGGGTCGGAAATGATTCCTTCATTGTGTTATACGCTTCTGATTAATACTAACACCCCGCAAAAAGGTATAAAAACAGGCAATTTTCTCGAATAATCAAAGTTTTCCAAACCTCATAATTAAGCCAGAAATGCGTTAATTTCAAATCGGAAAGCTGTTCTGTGTTAGTTCTAATGGCGCTAACAAATCAGCATACTGCGTTTGTTGATGCTGGTAAAAGATTCTTACTAAAATTATAATAACCTGCAAAAAGGTATAAAAACAGGCCATTTTTTTAACTAATCAGTGTTTTTCAAACATCATAGTTAAGCCAAAAATGGGTTAATTTCAAATCGGAAAGCTTTTCTGTGCTCATTTTTATAGCGCTAACAAATCTGCATACTGCGTTTTAATATTTAAAACATCAAATTTTTTGTCGAATTTTGACAATTTTAATGATGTAACCCCTTATCTTTTTTTCAAATTTTGACAAAAAATGGTCAACTGTATTTTTCCACTTGACATGGCTAGATCGATTAAGCCGTTCATTCTGATCTAGAATATATATGATTTATAGGGTCGGAAATGATTCCTTCATTGTGTTATACGCTTCTGATTAATACTAACACCCCGCAAAAAGGTATAAAAACAGGCAATTTTCTCGAATAATCAAAGTTTTCCAAACCTCATAATTAAGCCAGAAATGCGTTAATTTCAAATCGGAAAGCTGTTCTGTGTTAGTTCTAATGGCGCTAACAAATCAGCATACTGCGTTTGTTGATGCTGGTAAAAGATTCTTACTAAAATTATAATAACCTGCAAAAAGGTATAAAAACAGGCCATTTTTTTAACTAATCAGTGTTTTTCAAACATCATAGTTAAGCCAAAAATGGGTTAATTTCAAATCGGAAAGCTTTTCTGTGCTCATTTTTATAGCGCTAACAAATCTGCATACTGCGTTTTAATATTTAAAACATCCAATTTTTTGTCGAATTTTGACAATTTTAATGATGTAACCCCTTATCTTTTTTTCAAATTTTGACAAAAAATGGTCAACTGTATTTTTCCACTTGACATGGCTAGATCGATTAAGCCGTTCATTCTGATCTAGAATATATATGATTTATAGGGTCGGAAATGATTCCTTCATTGTGTTATACGCTTCTGATTAATACTAACACCCCGCAAAAAGGTATAAAAACAGGCAATTTTCTCGAATAATCAAAGTTTTCCAAACCTCATAATTAAGCCAGAAATGCGTTAATTTCAAATCGGAAAGCTGTTCTGTGTTAGTTCTAATGGCGCTAACAAATCAGCATACTGCGTTTGTTGATGCTGGTAAAAGATTCTTACTAAAATTATAATAACCTGCAAAAAGGTATAAAAACAGGCCATTTTTTTAACTAATCAGTGTTTTTCAAACATCATAGTTAAGCCAAAAATGGGTTAATTTCAAATCGGAAAGCTTTTCTGTGCTCATTTTTATAGCGCTAACAAATCTGCATACTGCGTTTTAATATTTAAAACATCCAATTTTTTGTCGAATTTTGACAATTTTAATGATGTAACCCCTTATCTTTTTTTCAAATTTTGACAAAAAATGGTCAACTGTATTTTTCCACTTGACATGGCTAGATCGATTAAGCCGTTCATTCTGATCTAGAATATATATGATTTATAGGGTCGGAAATGATTCCTTCATTGTGTTATACGCTTCTGATTAATACTAACACCCCGCAAAAAGGTATAAAAACAGGCAATTTTCTCGAATAATCAAAGTTTTCCAAACCTCATAATTAAGCCAGAAATGCGTTAATTTCAAATCGGAAAGCTGTTCTGTGTTAGTTCTAATGGCGCTAACAAATCAGCATACTGCGTTTGTTGATGCTGGTAAAAGATTCTTACTAAAATTATAATAACCTGCAAAAAGGTATAAAAACAGGCCATTTTTTTAACTAATCAGTGTTTTTCAAACATCATAGTTAAGCCAAAAATGGGTTAATTTCAAATCGGAAAGCTTTTCTGTGCTCATTTTTATAGCGCTAACAAATCTGCATACTGCGTTTTAATATTTAAAACATCCAATTTTTTGTCGAATTTTGACAATTTTAATGATGTAACCCCTTATCTTTTTTTCAAATTTTGACAAAAAATGGTCAACTGTATTTTTCCACTTGACATGGCTAGATCGATTAAGCCGTTCATTCTGATCTAGAATATATATGATTTATAGGGTCGGAAATGATTCCTTCATTGTGTTATACGCTTCTGATTAATACTAACACCCCGCAAAAAGGTATAAAAACAGGCAATTTTCTCGAATAATCAAAGTTTTCCAAACCTCATAATTAAGCCAGAAATGCGTTAATTTCAAATCGGAAAGCTGTTCTGTGTTAGTTCTAATGGCGCTAACAAATCAGCATACTGCGTTTGTTGATGCTGGTAAAAGATTCTTACTAAAATTATAATAACCTGCAAAAAGGTATAAAAACAGGCCATTTTTTTTAACTAATCAGTGTTTTTCAAACATCATAGTTAAGCCAAAAATGGGTTAATTTCAAATCGGAAAGCTTTTCTGTGCTCATTTTTATAGCGCTAACAAATCTGCATACTGCGTTTTAATATTTAAAACATCAAATTTTTTGTCGAATTTTGACAATTTTAATGATGTAACCCCTTATCTTTTTTTCAAATTTTGACAAAAAATGGTCAACTGTATTTTTCCACTTGACATGGCTAGATCGATTAAGCCGTTCATTCTGATCTAGAATATATATGATTTATAGGGTCGGAAATGATTCCTTCATTGTGTTATACGCTTCTGATTAATACTAACACCCCGCAAAAAGGTATAAAAACAGGCAATTTTCTCGAATAATCAAAGTTTTCCAAACCTCATAATTAAGCCAGAAATGCGTTAATTTCAAATCGGAAAGCTGTTCTGTGTTAGTTCTAATGGCGCTAACAAATCAGCATACTGCGTTTGTTGATGCTGGTAAAAGATTCTTACTAAAATTATAATAACCTGCAAAAAGGTATAAAAACAGGCCATTTTTTTAACTAATCAGTAGTTTTTCAAACATCATAGTTAAGCCAAAAATGGGTTAATTTCAAATCGGAAAGCTTTTCTGTGCTCATTTTTATAGCGCTAACAAATCTGCATACTGCGTTTTAATATTTAAAACATTCAAATTTTTTGTCGAATTTTGACAATTTTAATGATGTAACCCCTTATCTTTTTTTCAAATTTTGACAAAAAATGGTCAACTGTATTTTTCCACTTGACATGGCTAGATCGATTAAGCCGTTCATTCTGATCTAGAATATATATGATTTATAGGGTCGGAAATGATTCCTTCATTGTGTTATACGCTTCTGATTAATACTAACACCCCGCAAAAAGGTATAAAAACAGGCAATTTTCTCGAATAATCAAAGTTTTCCAAACCTCATAATTATGCCAAAATGCGTTAATTTCAAATCGGAAAGCTGTTCTGTGTTAGTTCTTATGGCGCTAACAAATCAGCATACTGCGTTTGTTGATGCTGGTATAAGATTCTTACTTAAATTATAATAACCCGCAAAAAGGTATAAAAACAGGCCAATTTTTTTCAAATAATCAGTAGTTTTTCAAACATCATAATTAAGCCAAAAAATCGGTTAATTTTAATTCGGAAAGCTTTTCTGTGCTCAGTTTTTAGTAGCGCTAACAAAGCTGCATACTGCAGTTTTCAATATTTAAAACATTCAATTTTTTGTCAAATTTTGACAATTTTAATGATGTAACCCCTTATAATATTTTCAAATTTTCGGCAAAAATGGTCAAAAATTTATTTTTTGACCGGACAAGGCTAGAACGATTAAGCTGTTGATGCTGATCAAGAATATATATGGTTTATAGGGTCGGAAATGACTCCTTCATTGTGTTTTAAGCTTCTGACTGATAGCTATAATCTCGCAAAAAGGTATAAAAACAGGCAATTTTCTTGAATAATCAGAGTTTTCCAAACATCATAATTAAGCCAAAATAGCATTAATTTTGAATCGGAAAGCTTTTCTGTGCTAGTTTTTATAGCGCTAACAAATCTGCATACTGCGTTTGTTGATGCTGGTAAAAGATTCTTACTAAAATTATAAAAACCCGCAAAAAGGTATAAAAACAGACAATTTTTCCCAAAAATCAGTAGTTTAAAAAACATCATAACTAAGCCAAAAAATCATTAATTTTAATTCGGAAAGCTGTTCTATGCTCAGTTTTTAGTAGATCTAACAAAGCTGCATACTCAGTTTTCAAATTTAAAAAATTCAATTTGTTGTCAAATTTTGGCAATTTTAATGATGTAACCCCTTATAAAATTTTCAATTTTCGGAAAAATGGTCAAAAATTTATTTTTTGACCGGACAAGGCTAGAACGATTGGGCTGTTGATGCTGATCAAGAATATATATGGTTTATAGGGTCGGAAATGACTCCTTCACTGCGTTTTAATCTTCTGACTGATAGCTATAATCTCGCAAAAAGGTATAAAAACAGGCAATTTTCTTAAATAATCTGAGTTTTCCAAACATCATAATTAAGCCAAAATAGCATTAATTTTGAATCGGAAAGCTTTTCTGTGCCAGTTTTTATAGCACTAACAAATCTGCATACTGCGTTTGTTGATGCTGTTATAAGTTTCTGACTTAAATTATAAAAACCCGCAAAAAGGTATAAAAACAGACAATTTTTCCCAAAAATCATAGTTTAAAAAACTCATAACTAAGCCAAAAAATCATTAATTTTAATTCGGAAAGCTGTTCTATGCTAGTTTTTAGTAGATTAACAAAGCTGCATACTCAGTTTTCAAATTTAAAAAATTCAATTTGTTGTCAAATTTTGGCAATTTTAATGATGTAACCCCTTATAAAATTTTCAATTTTCGGAAAAATGGCAAAAATTTATTTTTTGACCGGACAAGGCTAGAACGATTGGGCTGTTGATGCTGATCAAGAATATATATGGTTTATAGGGTCGGAAATGACTCCTTCACTGCGTTTTAATCTTCTGACTGAAGCTATAATCTGCAAAAAGGTATAAAAACAGGCAATTTTCTTAAATAATCTGAGTTTTCCAAACATCATAATTAAGCCAAAATAGCATTAATTTTGAATCGGAAAGCTTTTCTGTGCCAGTTTTTATAGCACTAACAAATCTGCATACTGCGTTTGTTGATGCTGTTATAAGTTTCTGACTTAAATTATAAAAACCCGCAAAAAGGTATAAAAACAGACAATTTTTCCCAAAAATCATAGTTTAAAAAACTCATAACTAAGCCAAAAAATCATTAATTTTAATTCGGAAAGCTGTTCTATGCTAGTTTTTAGTAGATTAACAAAGCTGCATACTCAGTTTTCAAATTTAAAAAATTCAATTTGTTGTCAAATTTTGGCAATTTTAATGATGTAACCCCTTATAAAATTTTCAATTTTCGGAAAAATGCCAAAAATTTATTTTTTGACCGGACAAGGCTAGAACGATTGGGCTGTTGATGCTGATCAAGAATATATATGGTTTATAGGGTCGGAAATGACTCCTTCACTGCGTTTTAATCTTCTGACTGAAGCTATAATCTGCAAAAAGGTATAAAAACAGGCAATTTTCTTAAATAATCTGAGTTTTCCAAACATCATAATTAAGCCAAAATAGCATTAATTTTGAATCGGAAAGCTTTTCTGTGCCAGTTTTTATAGCACTAACAAATCTGCATACTGCGTTTGTTGATGCTGTTATAAGTTTCTGACTTAAATTATAAAAACCCGCAAAAAGGTATAAAAACAGACAATTTTTCCCAAAAATCATAGTTTAAAAAACTCATAACTAAGCCAAAAAATCATTAATTTTAATTCGGAAAGCTGTTCTATGCTCAGTTTTTAGTAGATTAACAAAGCTGCATACTCAGTTTTCAAATTTAAAAAATTCAATTTGTTGTCAAATTTTGGCAATTTTAATGATGTAACCCCTTATAAAATTTTCAATTTTCGGAAAAATGCCAAAAATTTATTTTTTGACCGGACAAGGCTAGAACGATTGGGCTGTTGATGCTGATCAAGAATATATATGGTTTATAGGGTCGGAAATGACTCCTTCACTGCGTTTTAATCTTCTGACTGAAGCTATAATCTGCAAAAAGGTATAAAAACAGGCAATTTTCTTAAATAATCTGAGTTTTCCAAACATCATAATTAAGCCAAAATAGCATTAATTTTGAATCGGAAAGCTTTTCTGTGCCAGTTTTTATAGCACTAACAAATCTGCATACTGCGTTTGTTGATGCTGTTATAAGTTTCTGACTTAAATTATAAAAACCCGCAAAAAGGTATAAAAACAGACAATTTTTCCCAAAAATCATAGTTTAAAAAACTCATAACTAAGCCAAAAAATCATTAATTTTAATTCGGAAAGCTGTTCTATGCTAGTTTTTAGTAGATTAACAAAGCTGCATACTCAGTTTTCAAATTTAAAAAATTCAATTTGTTGTCAAATTTTGGCAATTTTAATGATGTAACCCCTTATAAAATTTTCAATTTTCGGAAAAATGCCAAAAATTTATTTTTTGACCGGACAAGGCTAGAACGATTGGGCTGTTGATGCTGATCAAGAATATATATGGTTTATAGGGTCGGAAATGACTCCTTCACTGCGTTTTAATCTTCTGACTGAAGCTATAATCTGCAAAAAGGTATAAAAACAGGCAATTTTCTTAAATAATCTGAGTTTTCCAAACATCATAATTAAGCCAAAATAGCATTAATTTTGAATCGGAAAGCTTTTCTGTGCCAGTTTTTATAGCACTAACAAATCTGCATACTGCGTTTGTTGATGCTGTTATAAGTTTCTGACTTAAATTATAAAAACCCGCAAAAAGGTATAAAAACAGACAATTTTTCCCAAAAATCATAGTTTAAAAAACTCATAACTAAGCCAAAAAATCATTAATTTTAATTCGGAAAGCTGTTCTATGCTAGTTTTTAGTAGATTAACAAAGCTGCATACTCAGTTTTCAAATTTAAAAAATTCAATTTGTTGTCAAATTTTGGCAATTTTAATGATGTAACCCCTTATAAAATTTTCAATTTTCGGAAAAATGCCAAAAATTTATTTTTTGACCGGACAAGGCTAGAACGATTGGGCTGTTGATGCTGATCAAGAATATATATGGTTTATAGGGTCGGAAATGACTCCTTCACTGCGTTTTAATCTTCTGACTGAAGCTATAATCTGCAAAAAGGTATAAAAACAGGCAATTTTCTTAAATAATCTGAGTTTTCCAAACATCATAATTAAGCCAAAATAGCATTAATTTTGAATCGGAAAGCTTTTCTGTGCCAGTTTTTATAGCACTAACAAATCTGCATACTGCGTTTGTTGATGCTGTTATAAGTTTCTGACTTAAATTATAAAAACCCGCAAAAAGGTATAAAAACAGACAATTTTTCCCAAAAATCATAGTTTAAAAAACTCATAACTAAGCCAAAAAATCATTAATTTTAATTCGGAAAGCTGTTCTATGCTAGTTTTTAGTAGATTAACAAAGCTGCATACTCAGTTTTCAAATTTAAAAAATTCAATTTGTTGTCAAATTTTGGCAATTTTAATGATGTAACCCCTTATAAAATTTTCAATTTTCGGAAAAATGCCAAAAATTTATTTTTTGACCGGACAAGGCTAGAACGATTGGGCTGTTGATGCTGATCAAGAATATATATGGTTTATAGGGTCGGAAATGACTCCTTCACTGCGTTTTAATCTTCTGACTGAAGCTATAATCTGCAAAAAGGTATAAAAACAGGCAATTTTCTTAAATAATCTGAGTTTTCCAAACATCATAATTAAGCCAAAATAGCATTAATTTTGAATCGGAAAGCTTTTCTGTGCCAGTTTTTATAGCACTAACAAATCTGCATACTGCGTTTGTTGATGCTGTTATAAGTTTCTGACTTAAATTATAAAAACCCGCAAAAAGGTATAAAAACAGACAATTTTTCCCAAAAATCATAGTTTAAAAAACTCATAACTAAGCCAAAAAATCATTAATTTTAATTCGGAAAGCTGTTCTATGCTAGTTTTTAGTAGATTAACAAAGCTGCATACTCAGTTTTCAAATTTAAAAAATTCAATTTGTTGTCAAATTTTGGCAATTTTAATGAAAATTTTCAATTTTCGGAAAAATGGCAAAAATTTATTTTTTGACCGGACAAGGCTAGAACGATTGGGCTGTTGATGCTGATCAAGAATATATATGGTTTATAGGGTCGGAAATGACTCCTTCACTGCGTTTTAATCTTCTGACTGAAGCTATAATCTGAAAAAGGTATAAAAACAGGCAATTTTCTTAAATAATCTGAGTTTTCCAAACATCATAATTAAGCCAAAATAGCATTAATTTTGAATCGGAAAGCTTTTCTGTGCCAGTTTTTATAGCACTAACAAATCTGCATACTGCGTTTGTTGATGCTGTTATAAGTTTCTGACTTAAATTATAAAAACCCGCAAAAAGGTATAAAAACAGACAATTTTTCCCAAAAATCATAGTTTAAAAAACTCATAACTAAGCCAAAAAATCATTAATTTTAATTCGGAAAGCTGTTCTATGCTAGTTTTTAGTAGATTAACAAAGCTGCATACTCAGTTTTCAAATTTAAAAAATTCAATTTGTTGTCAAATTTTGGCAATTTTAATGATGTAACCCCTTATAAAATTTTCAATTTTCGGAAAAATGCCAAAAATTTATTTTTTGACCGGACAAGGCTAGAACGATTGGGCTGTTGATGCTGATCAAGAATATATATGGTTTATAGGGTCGGAAATGACTCCTTCACTGCGTTTTAATCTTCTGACTGAAGCTATAATCTGCAAAAAGGTATAAAAACAGGCAATTTTCTTAAATAATCTGAGTTTTCCAAACATCATAATTAAGCCAAAATAGCATTAATTTTGAATCGGAAAGCTTTTCTGTGCCAGTTTTTATAGCACTAACAAATCTGCATACTGCGTTTGTTGATGCTGTTATAAGTTTCTGACTTAAATTATAAAAACCCGCAAAAAGGTATAAAAACAGACAATTTTTCCCAAAAATCATAGTTTAAAAAACTCATAACTAAGCCAAAAAATCATTAATTTTAATTCGGAAAGCTGTTCTATGCTAGTTTTTAGTAGATTAACAAAGCTGCATACTCAGTTTTCAAATTTAAAAAATTCAATTTGTTGTCAAATTTTGGCAATTTTAATGATGTAACCCCTTATAAAATTTTCAATTTTCGGAAAAATGCCAAAAATTTATTTTTTGACCGGACAAGGCTAGAACGATTGGGCTGTTGATGCTGATCAAGAATATATATGGTTTATAGGGTCGGAAATGACTCCTTCACTGCGTTTTAATCTTCTGACTGAAGCTATAATCTGCAAAAAGGTATAAAAACAGGCAATTTTCTTAAATAATCTGAGTTTTCCAAACATCATAATTAAGCCAAAATAGCATTAATTTTGAATCGGAAAGCTTTTCTGTGCCAGTTTTTATAGCACTAACAAATCTGCATACTGCGTTTGTTGATGCTGTTATAAGTTTCTGACTTAAATTATAAAAACCCGCAAAAAGGTATAAAAACAGACAATTTTTCCCAAAAATCATAGTTTAAAAAACTCATAACTAAGCCAAAAAATCATTAATTTTAATTCGGAAAGCTGTTCTATGCTAGTTTTTAGTAGATTAACAAAGCTGCATACTCAGTTTTCAATATTTAAAAAATTCAATTTGTTGTCAAATTTTGGCAATTTTAATGATGTAACCCCTTATAAAATTTTCAATTTTCGGAAAAATGCCAAAAATTTATTTTTTGACCGGACAAGGCTAGAACGATTGGGCTGTTGATGCTGATCAAGAATATATATGGTTTATAGGGTCGGAAATGACTCCTTCACTGCGTTTTAATCTTCTGACTGAAGCTATAATCTGCAAAAAGGTATAAAAACAGGCAATTTTCTTAAATAATCTGAGTTTTCCAAACATCATAATTAAGCCAAAATAGCATTAATTTTGAATCGGAAAGCTTTTCTGTGCCAGTTTTTATAGCACTAACAAATCTGCATACTGCGTTTGTTGATGCTGTTATAAGTTTCTGACTTAAATTATAAAAACCCGCAAAAAGGTATAAAAACAGACAATTTTTCCCAAAAATCATAGTTTAAAAAACATCATAACTAAGCCAAAAAATCATTAATTTTAATTCGGAAAGCTGTTCTATGCTCAGTTTTTAGTAGATTAACAAAGCTGCATACTCAGTTTTCAAATTTAAAAAATTCAATTTGTTGTCAAATTTTGGCAATTTTAATGATGTAACCCCTTATAAAATTTTCAATTTTCGGAAAAATGCCAAAAATTTATTTTTTGACCGGACAAGGCTAGAACGATTGGGCTGTTGATGCTGATCAAGAATATATATGGTTTATAGGGTCGGAAATGACTCCTTCACTGCGTTTTAATCTTCTGACTGAAGCTATAATCTGCAAAAAGGTATAAAAACAGGCAATTTTCTTAAATAATCTGAGTTTTCCAAACATCATAATTAAGCCAAAATAGCATTAATTTTGAATCGGAAAGCTTTTCTGTGCCAGTTTTTATAGCACTAACAAATCTGCATACTGCGTTTGTTGATGCTGTTATAAGTTTCTGACTTAAATTATAAAAACCCGCAAAAAGGTATAAAAACAGACAATTTTTCCCAAAAATCATAGTTTAAAAAACTCATAACTAAGCCAAAAAATCATTAATTTTAATTCGGAAAGCTGTTCTATGCTAGTTTTTAGTAGATTAACAAAGCTGCATACTCAGTTTTCAAATTTAAAAAATTCAATTTGTTGTCAAATTTTGGCAATTTTAATGATGTAACCCCTTATAAAATTTTCAATTTTCGGAAAAATGCCAAAAATTTATTTTTTGACCGGACAAGGCTAGAACGATTGGGCTGTTGATGCTGATCAAGAATATATATGGTTTATAGGGTCGGAAATGACTCCTTCACTGCGTTTTAATCTTCTGACTGAAGCTATAATCTGCAAAAAGGTATAAAAACAGGCAATTTTCTTAAATAATCTGAGTTTTCCAAACATCATAATTAAGCCAAAATAGCATTAATTTTGAATCGGAAAGCTTTTCTGTGCCAGTTTTTATAGCACTAACAAATCTGCATACTGCGTTTGTTGATGCTGTTATAAGTTTCTGACTTAAATTATAAAAACCCGCAAAAAGGTATAAAAACAGACAATTTTTCCCAAAAATCATAGTTTAAAAAACTCATAACTAAGCCAAAAAATCATTAATTTTAATTCGGAAAGCTGTTCTATGCTAGTTTTTAGTAGATTAACAAAGCTGCATACTCAGTTTTCAAATTTAAAAAATTCAATTTGTTGTCAAATTTTGGCAATTTTAATGATGTAACCCCTTATAAAATTTTCAATTTTCGGAAAAATGCCAAAAATTTATTTTTTGACCGGACAAGGCTAGAACGATTGGGCTGTTGATGCTGATCAAGAATATATATGGTTTATAGGGTCGGAAATGACTCCTTCACTGCGTTTTAATCTTCTGACTGAAGCTATAATCTGCAAAAAGGTATAAAAACAGGCAATTTTCTTAAATAATCTGAGTTTTCCAAACATCATAATTAAGCCAAAATAGCATTAATTTTGAATCGGAAAGCTTTTCTGTGCCAGTTTTTATAGCACTAACAAATCTGCATACTGCGTTTGTTGATGCTGTTATAAGTTTCTGACTTAAATTATAAAAACCCGCAAAAAGGTATAAAAACAGACAATTTTTCCCAAAAATCATAGTTTAAAAAACTCATAACTAAGCCAAAAAATCATTAATTTTAATTCGGAAAGCTGTTCTATGCTAGTTTTTAGTAGATTAACAAAGCTGCATACTCAGTTTTCAAATTTAAAAAATTCAATTTGTTGTCAAATTTTGGCAATTTTAATGATGTAACCCCTTATAAAATTTTCAATTTTCGGAAAAATGCCAAAAATTTATTTTTTGACCGGACAAGGCTAGAACGATTGGGCTGTTGATGCTGATCAAGAATATATATGGTTTATAGGGTCGGAAATGACTCCTTCACTGCGTTTTAATCTTCTGACTGAAGCTATAATCTGCAAAAAGGTATAAAAACAGGCAATTTTCTTAAATAATCTGAGTTTTCCAAACATCATAATTAAGCCAAAATAGCATTAATTTTGAATCGGAAAGCTTTTCTGTGCCAGTTTTTATAGCACTAACAAATCTGCATACTGCGTTTGTTGATGCTGTTATAAGTTTCTGACTTAAATTATAAAAACCCGCAAAAAGGTATAAAAACAGACAATTTTTCCCAAAAATCATAGTTTAAAAAACTCATAACTAAGCCAAAAAATCATTAATTTTAATTCGGAAAGCTGTTCTATGCTAGTTTTTAGTAGTATTAACAAAGCTGCATACTCAGTTTTCAAATTTAAAAAATTCAATTTGTTGTCAAATTTTGGCAATTTTAATGATGTAACCCCTTATAAAATTTTCAATTTTCGGAAAAATGCCAAAAATTTATTTTTTGACCGGACGAGGCTAGAACGATTGGGCTGTTGATGCTGATCAAGAATATATATGGTTTATAGGGTCGGAAATGACTCCTTCACTGCGTTTTAATCTTCTGACTGAAGCTATAATCTGCAAAAAGGAATATAAAAACAGGCAATTTTCTTAAATAATCTGAGTTTTCCAAACATCATAATTAAGCCAAAATAGCATTAATTTTGAATCGGAAAGCTTTTCTGTGCCAGTTTTTATAGCACTAACAAATCTGCATACTGCGTTTGTTGATGCTGTTATAAGTTTCTGACTTAAATTATAAAAACCCGCAAAAAGGTATAAAAACACACAATTTTTCCCAAAAATCATAGTTTAAAAAACTCATAACTAAGCCAAAAAATCATTAATTTTAATTCGGAAAGCTGTTCTATGCTAGTTTTTAGTAGATTAACAAAGCTGCATACTCAGTTTTCAAATTTAAAAAATTCAATTTGTTGTCAAATTTTGGCAATTTTAATGATGTAACCCCTTATAAAATTTTCAATTTTCGGAAAAATGCCAAAAATTTATTTTTTGACCGGACAAGGCTAGAACGATTGGGCTGTTGATGCTGATCAAGAATATATATGGTTTATAGGGTCGGAAATGACTCCTTCACTGCGTTTTAATCTTCTGACTGAAGCTATAATCTGCAAAAAGGTATAAAAACAGGCAATTTTCTTAAATAATCTGAGTTTTCCAAACATCATAATTAAGCCAAAATAGCATTAATTTTGAATCGGAAAGCTTTTCTGTGCCAGTTTTTATAGCACTAACAAATCTGCATACTGCGTTTGTTGATGCTGTTATAAGTTTCTGACTTAAATTATAAAAACCCGCAAAAAGGTATAAAAACAGACAATTTTTCCCAAAAATCATTGTTTTAAAAACTCATAACTAAGCCAAAAAAGCATTAATTTTAATTCGGAAAGCTGTTCTATGCTAGTTTTTATAGATTAACAAAGCTGCATACTGAGTTTTAATATTTAAAAAATTCAATTTTTTGTCAAATTTTGGCAATTTTAATGATGTAACCCCTTATCATTTTTTCAATTTTCGGAAAAATGCTCAAATTTATTTTTCCACTGGACATGGCTAGATCGATTAGGCCGTTGATGCTGATCTAGAATATATATGGTTTATAGGGTCGGAAATGACTCCTTCACTGCGTTTTACGCTTCTGACTAATACTAACACCCCGCAAAAAGGTATAAAAACAGGCAATTTTCTCGAATAATCAAAGTTTTCCAAACCTCATAATTAAGCCAAAATGCGTTAATTTTGAATCGGAAAGCTGTTTCTGTGTTAGTTTTTATAGCGCTAACAAATCAGCATACTGCGTTTGTTGATGCTGGTAAAAGATTCTTACTTAAATTATAATAACCTGCAAAAAGGTATAAAAACAGGCCATTTTTTTAACTAATCAGTGTTTTTCAAACATCATAGTTAAGCCAAAAATGGGTTAATTTCAAATCGGAAAGCTTTTCTGTGCTCATTTTTATAGCGCTAACAAATCTGCATACTGCGTTTTAATATTTAAAACATTAAATTTTTTGTCGAATTTTGACAATTTTAATGATGTAACCCCTTATCTTTTTTTCAAATTTTGGAAAAAATGGTCAACTTTATTTTTTCACTTGACATGGCTAGATCGATTAAGCCGTTCATTCTGATCTAGAATATATATGGTTTATAGGGTCGGAAATGATTCCTTCATTGTGTTATACGCTTCTGACTAATATAACACCCCGCAAAAAGGTATAAAAACAGGCAATTTTCTCGAATAATCAAAGTTTTCCAAACCTCATAATTAAGCCAGAAATAGCGTTAATTTTAAATCGGAAAGCTGTTCTGTGTTAGTTCTAATGGCGCTAACAAATCAGCATACTGCGTTTGTTGATGCTGGTAAAAGATTCTTACTAAAATTATAATAACCTCGCAAAAAGGTATAAAAACAGGCAATTTTTTTAACTAATCAGTGTTTTTCAAACATCATAGTTAAGCCAAAAATGGGTTAATTTCAAATCGGAAAGCTTTTCTGTGCTCATTTTTATAGCGCTAACAAATCTGCATACTGCGTTTTAATATTTAAAACATTCAATTTTTTGTCGAATTTTGACAATTTTAATGATGTAACCCCTTATCTTTTTTTCAATTTTTGAAAAAAATGGTCAAACTGTATTTTTCCACTTGACATGGCTAGATCGATTAAGCCGTTGATTCTGATCTAGAATATATATGATTTATAGGGTCGGAAATGATTCCTTCATTGTGTTATACGCTTCTGATTAATACTAACACCCCGCAAAAAGGTATAAAAACAGGCAATTTTCTCGAATAATCAAAGTTTTCCAAACCTCATAATTATGCCAAAATGCGTTAATTTCAAATCGGAAAGCTGTTCTGTGTTAGTTCTAATCGCGCTAACAAATCAGCATACTGCGTTTGTTGATGCTGGTAAAAGATTCTTACTAAAATTATAATAACCTCGCAAAAAGGTATAAAAACAGACCATTTTTTCCAACTAATCAGTGTTTTTCAAACATCATAGTTAAGCCAAAAATGATTAATTTTAAATCGGAAAGCTTTTCTGTGCTCATTTTTATAGCGCTAACAAATCTGCATACTGCGTTTTAATATTTAAAACATTAAATTTTTTGTCGAATTTTGACAATTTTAATGATGTAACCCCTTATCTTTTTTTCAAATTTTGAAAAAAATGGTCAACTTTATTTTTCCACTTGACATGGCTAGATCGATTAAGCCGTTCATTCTGATCTAGAATATATATGATTTATAGGGTCGGAAATGATTCCTTCATTGTGTTATACGCTTCTGATTAATACTAACACCCCGCAAAAAGGTATAAAAACAGGCAATTTTCTCGAATAATCAAAGTTTTCCAAACTTCATAATTAAGCCAGAAATGCGTTAATTTCAAATCGGAAAGCTGTTCTGTGTTAGTTTTTAATGGCGCTAACAAATCAGCATACTGGGTTTGTTGATGCTGGTAAAAGATTCTTACTAAAATTATAATAACCTGCAAAAAGGTATAAAAACAGGCCATTTTTCTTTAACTAATCAGTGTTTTTCAAACATCATAGTTAAGCCAAAAAATGGGTTAATTTCAAATCGGAAAGCTTTTCTGTGCTCATTTTTAGTAGCGCTAACAAATCTGCATACTCGCGTTTTCAATATTTAAAACATTCAAATTTTGTTGTCGAATTTTGACAATTTTAATGATGTAACCCCTTATCTTTTTTTCAAATTTTCGAAAAAAATGGTCAAACATGTATTTTTCCACTTGACATGGCTAGATCGATTAAGCCGTTCATTCTGATCAAGAATATATATGATTTATAGGGTCGGAAATGATTCCTTCATTGTGTTATACGCTTCTGATTGAATGCTAACACCCCGCAAAAAGGTATAAAAACAGGCAATTTTCTCGAATAATCAAAGTTTTCCAAACCTCATAATTAAGCCAGAAATGCGTTAATTTCAAATCGGAAAGCTGTTCTGTGTTAGTTTCTAATGGCGCTAACAAATCAGCATACTGGGTTTGTTGATGCTGGTAAAAGATTCTTACTAAAATTATAATAACCTGCAAAAAGGTATAAAAACAGGCCATTTTTTTTAACTAATCAGTGTTTTTCAAACATCATAGTTAAGCCAAAAATGGGTTAATTTCAAATCGGAAAGCTTTTCTGTGCTCATTTTTATAGCGCTAACAAATCTGCATACTGCGTTTTAATATTTAAAACATCAAATTTTTTGTCGAATTTTGACAATTTTAATGATGTAACCCCTTATCTTTTTTTCAAATTTTGACAAAAAATGGTCAACTGTATTTTTCCACTTGACATGGCTAGATCGATTAAGCCGTTCATTCTGATCTAGAATATATATGATTTATAGGGTCGGAAATGATTCCTTCATTGTGTTATACGCTTCTGATTAATACTAACACCCCGCAAAAAGGTATAAAAACAGGCAATTTTCTCGAATAATCAAAGTTTTCCAAACTTCATAATTAAGCCAGAAATGCGTTAATTTCAAATCGGAAAGCTGTTCTGTGTTAGTTCTAATGGCGCTAACAAATCAGCATACTGCGTTTGTTGATGCTGGTAAAAGATTCTTACTAAAATTATAATAACCTGCAAAAAGGTATAAAAACAGGCCATTTTTTTTAACTAATCAGTGTTTTTCAAACATCATAGTTAAGCCAAAAATGGGTTAATTTCAAATCGGAAAGCTTTTCTGTGCTCATTTTTATAGCGCTAACAAATCTGCATACTGCGTTTTAATATTTAAAACATCCAATTTTTTGTCGAATTTTGACAATTTTAATGATGTAACCCCTTATCTTTTTTTCAAATTTTGACAAAAAATGGTCAACTGTATTTTTCCACTTGACATGGCTAGATCGATTAAGCCGTTCATTCTGATCTAGAATATATATGATTTATAGGGTCGGAAATGATTCCTTCATTGTGTTATACGCTTCTGATTAATACTAACACCCCGCAAAAAGGTATAAAAACAGGCAATTTTCTCGAATAATCAAAGTTTTCCAAACCTCATAATTAAGCCAGAAATGCGTTAATTTTAAATCGGAAAGCTGTTCTGTGTTAGTTCTAATGGCGCTAACAAATCAGCATACTGGGTTTGTTGATGCTGGTAAAAGATTCTTACTAAAATTATAATAACCTGCAAAAAGGTATAAAAACAGGCCATTTTTTTAACTAATCAGTGTTTTTCAAACATCATAGTTAAGCCAAAAATGGGTTAATTTCAAATCGGAAAGCTTTTCTGTGCTCATTTTTATAGCGCTAACAAATCTGCATACTGCGTTTTAATATTTAAAACATCAAATTTTTTGTCGAATTTTGACAATTTTAATGATGTAACCCCTTATCTTTTTTTCAAATTTTGACAAAAAATGGTCAACTGTATTTTTCCACTTGACATGGCTAGATCGATTAAGCCGTTCATTCTGATCTAGAATATATATGATTTATAGGGTCGGAAATGATTCCTTCATTGTGTTATACGCTTCTGATTAATACTAACACCCCGCAAAAAGGTATAAAAACAGGCAATTTTCTCGAATAATCAAAGTTTTCCAAACTTCATAATTAAGCCAGAAATGCGTTAATTTCAAATCGGAAAGCTGTTCTGTGTTAGTTCTAATGGCGCTAACAAATCAGCATACTGGGTTTGTTGATGCTGGTAAAAGATTCTTACTAAAATTATAATAACCTGCAAAAAGGTATAAAAACAGGCCATTTTTTTTAACTAATCAGTGTTTTTCAAACATCATAGTTAAGCCAAAAATGGGTTAATTTCAAATCGGAAAGCTTTTCTGTGCTCATTTTTATAGCGCTAACAAATCTGCATACCGCGTTTTAATATTTAAAACATCCAATTTTTTGTCGAATTTTGACAATTTTAATGATGTAACCCCTTATCTTTTTTTCAAATTTTGACAAAAAATGGTCAACTGTATTTTTCCACTTGACATGGCTAGATCGATTAAGCCGTTCATTCTGATCTAGAATATATATGATTTATAGGGTCGGAAATGATTCCTTCATTGTGTTATACGCTTCTGATTAATACTAACACCCCGCAAAAAGGTATAAAAACAGGCAATTTTCTCGAATAATCAAAGTTTTCCAAACCTCATAATTAAGCCAGAAATGCGTTAATTTCAAATCGGAAAGCTGTTCTGTGTTAGTTCTAATGGCGCTAACAAATCAGCATACTGGGTTTGTTGATGCTGGTAAAAGATTCTTACTAAAATTATAATAACCTGCAAAAAGGCATAAAAACAGGCCATTTTTTTAACTAATCAGTGTTTTTCAAACATCATAGTTAAGCCAAAAATGGGTTAATTTCAAATCGGAAAGCTTTTCTGTGCTCATTTTTATAGCGCTAACAAATCTGCATACTGCGTTTTAATATTTAAAACATCAAATTTTTTGTCGAATTTTGACAATTTTAATGATGTAACCCCTTATCTTTTTTTCAAATTTTGACAAAAAATGGTCAACTGTATTTTTCCACTTGACATGGCTAGATCGATTAAGCCGTTCATTCTGATCTAGAATATATATGATTTATAGGGTCGGAAATGATTCCTTCATTGTGTTATACGCTTCTGATTAATACTAACACCCCGCAAAAAGGTATAAAAACAGGCAATTTTCTCGAATAATCAAAGTTTTCCAAACCTCATAATTAAGCCAGAAATGCGTTAATTTTAAATCGGAAAGCTGTTCTGTGTTAGTTCTAATGGCGCTAACAAATCAGCATACTGGGTTTGTTGATGCTGGTAAAAGATTCTTACTAAAATTATAATAACCTGCAAAAAGGTATAAAAACAGGCCATTTTTTTAACTAATCAGTGTTTTTCAAACATCATAGTTAAGCCAAAAATGGGTTAATTTCAAATCGGAAAGCTTTTCTGTGCTCATTTTTATAGCGCTAACAAATCTGCATACTGCGTTTTAATATTTAAAACATCAAATTTTTTGTCGAGTTTTGACAATTTTAATGATGTAACCCCTTATCTTTTTTTCAAATTTTGACAAAAAATGGTCAACTGTATTTTTCCACTTGACATGGCTAGATCGATTAAGCCGTTCATTCTGATCTAGAATATATATGATTTATAGGGTCGGAAATGATTCCTTCATTGTGTTATACGCTTCTGATTAATACTAACACCCCGCAAAAAGGTATAAAAACAGGCAATTTTCTCGAATAATCAAAGTTTTCCAAACTTCATAATTAAGCCAGAAATGCGTTAATTTCAAATCGGAAAGCTGTTCTGTGTTAGTTCTAATGGCGCTAACAAATCAGCATACTGCGTTTGTTGATGCTGGTAAAAGAGTCTTACTAAAATTATAATAACCTCCAAAAAGGTATAAAAACAGGCCATTTTTTTTAACTAATCAGTGTTTTTCAAACATCATAGTTAAGCCAAAAATGGGTTAATTTCAAATCGGAAAGCTTTTCTGTGCTCATTTTTATAGCGCTAACAAATCTGCATACTGCGTTTTAATATTTAAAACATCAAATTTTTTGTCGAATTTTGACAATTTTAATGATGTAACCCCTTATCTTTTTTTCAAATTTTGACAAAAAATGGTCAACTGTATTTTTCCACTTGACATGGCTAGATCGATTAAGCCGTTCATTCTGATCTAGAATATATATGATTTATAGGGTCGGAAATGATTCCTCCATTGTGTTATACGCTTCTGATTAATACTAACACCCCGCAAAAAGGTATAAAAATAAAAACAGGCAATTTTCTCGAATAATCAAAGTTTTCCAAACCTCATAATTATGCCAGAAATGCGTTAATTTCAAATCGGAAAGCTGTTCTGTGTTAGTTCTAATGGCGCTAACAAATCAGCATACTGCGTTTGTTGATGCTGGTAAAAGATTCTTACTAAAATTATAATAACCTGCAAAAAGGTATAAAAACAGGCCATTTTTTTTAACTAATCAGTGTTTTTCAAACATCATAGTTAAGCCAAAAATGGGTAAATTTCAAATCGGAAAGCTTTTCTGTGCTCATTTTTATAGCGCTAACAAATCTGCATACTGCGTTTTAATATTTAAAACATCAAATTTTTTGTCGAATTTTGACAATTTTAATGATGTAACCCCTTATCTTTTTTTCAAATTTTGACAAAAAATGGTCAACTGTATTTTTCCATTTGACATGGCTAGATCGATTAAGCCGTTCATTCTGATCTAGAATATATATGATTTATAGGGTCGGAAATGATTCCTTCATTATGTTATACGCTTCTGATTAATACTAACACCCCGCAAAAAGGTATAAAAACAGGCAATTTTCTCGAATAATCAAAGTTTTCCAAACCTCATAATTATGCCAGAAATGCGTTAATTTCAAATCGGAAAGCTGTTCTGTGTTAGTTCTAATGGCGCTAACAAATCAGCATACTGCGTTTGTTGATGCTGGTAAAAGATTCTTACTAAAATTATAATAACCTGCAAAAAGGTATAAAAACAGGCCATTTTTTTAACTAATCAGTGTTTTTCAAACATCATAGTTAAGCCAAAAATGGGTTAATTTCAAATCGGAAAGCTTTTCTGTGCTCATTTTTATAGCGCTAACAAATCTGCATACTGCGTTTTAATATTTAAAACATTAAATTTTTTGTCGAATTTTGACAATTTTAATGATGTAACCCCTTATCTTTTTTTCAAATTTTGACAAAAAATGGTCAACTGTATTTTTCCACTTGACATGGCTAGATCGATTAAGCCGTTCATTCTGATCTAGAATATATATGATTTATAGGGTCGGAAATGATTCCTCCATTGTGTTATACGCTTCTGATTAATACTAACACCCCGCAAATAGGTATAAAAATAAAAACAGGCAATTTTCTCGAATAATCAAAGTTTTCCAAACCTCATAATTATGCCAGAAATGCGTTAATTTCAAATCGGAAAGCTGTTCTGTGTTAGTTCTAATGGCGCTAACAAATCAGCATACTGCGTTTGTTGATGCTGGTAAAAGATTCTTACTAAAATTATAATAACCTGCAAAAAGGTATAAAAACAGGCCATTTTTTTTAACTAATCAGTGTTTTTCAAACATCATAGTTAAGCCAAAAATGGGTAAATTTCAAATCGGAAAGCTTTTCTGTGCTCATTTTTATAGCGCTAACAAATCTGCATACTGCGTTTTAATATTTAAAACATCAAATTTTTTGTCGAATTTTGACAATTTTAATGATGTAACCCCTTATCTTTTTTTCAAATTTTGACAAAAAATGGTCAACTGTATTTTTCCACTTGACATGGCTAGATCGATTAAGCCGTTCATTCTGATCTAGAATATATATGATTTATAGGGTCGGAAATGATTCCTCCATTGTGTTATACGCTTCTGATTAATACTAACACCCCGCAAAAAGGTATAAAAATAAAAACAGGCAATTTTCTCGAATAATCAAAGTTTTCCAAACCTCATAATTATGCCAGAAATGCGTTAATTTCAAATCGGAAAGCTGTTCTGTGTTAGTTCTAATGGCGCTAACAAATCAGCATACTGCGTTTGTTGATGCTGGTAAAAGATTCTTACTAAAATTATAATAACCTGCAAAAAGGTATAAAAACAGGCCATTTTTTTAACTAATCAGTGTTTTTCAAACATCATAGTTAAGCCAAAAATGGGTTAATTTCAAATCGGAAAGCTTTTCTGTGCTCATTTTTATAGCGCTAACAAATCTGCATACTGCGTTTTAATATTTAAAACATTAAATTTTTTGTCGAATTTTGACAATTTTAATGATGTAACCCCTTATCTTTTTTTCAAATTTTGACAAAAAATGGTCAACTGTATTTTTCCACTTGACATGGCTAGATCGATTAAGCCGTTCATTCTGATCTAGAATATATATGATTTATAGGGTCGGAAATGATTCCTTCATTGTGTTATACGCTTCTGATTAATACTAACACCCCGCAAAAAGGTATAAAAACAGGCAATTTTCTCGAATAATCAAAGTCTTCCAAACCTCATAATTAAGCCAGAAATGCGTTAATTTCAAATCGGAAAGCTGTTCTGTGTTAGTTCTAATGGCGCTAACAAATCAGCATACTGCGTTTGTTGATGCTGGTAAAAGATTCTTACTAAAATTATAATAACCTCCAAAAAGGTATAAAAACAGGCAATTTTTTTAACTAATCAGTGTTTTTCAAACATCATAGTTAAGCCAAAAATGGGTTAATTTCAAATCGGAAAGCTTTTCTGTGCTCATTTTTATAGCGCTAACAAATCTGCATACTGCGTTTTAATATTTAAAACATTAAATTTTTTGTCGAATTTTGACAATTTTAATGATGTAACCCCTTATCTTTTTTTCAAATTTTGACAAAAAATGGTCAACTGTATTTTTCCACTTGACATGGCTAGATCGAGTAAGCCGTTCATTCATATCTAGAATATATATGATTTATAGGGTCGGAAATGATTCCATCATTGTGTTATACGCTTCTGATTAATACTAACACCCCGCAAAAAGGTATAAAAACAGGCAATTTTCTCGAATAATCAAAGTTTTCCAAACCTCATAATTATGCCAGAAATGCGTTAATTTCAAATCGGAAAGCTGTTCTGTGTTAGTTCTAATCGCGCTAACAAATCAGCATACTGCGTTTGTTGATGCTGGTAAAAGATTCTTACTAAAATTATAATAACCTCCAAAAAGGTATAAAAACAGGCCATTTTTTTAACTAATCAGTGTTTTTCAAACATCATAGTTAAGCCAAAAATGGGTTAATTTCAAATCGGAAAGCTTTTCTGTGCTCATTTTTATAGCGCTAACAAATCTGCATACTGCGTTTTAATATTTAAAACATTAAATTTTTTGTCGAATTTTGACAATTTTAATGATGTAACCCCTTATCTTTTTTTCAAATTTTGACAAAAAATGGTCAACTGTATTTTTCCACTTGACATGGCTAGATCGATTAAGCCGTTCATTCTGATCTAGAATATATATGATTTATAGGGTCGGAAATGATTCCTTCATTGTGTTATACGCTTCTGATTAATACTAACACCCCGCAAAAAGGTATAAAAACAGGCAATTTTCTCGAATAATCAAAGTTTTCCAAACCTCATAATTAAGCCAGAAATCCGTTAATTTCAAATCGGAAAGCTGTTCTGTGTTAGTTCTAATGGCGCTAACAAATCAGCATACTGCGTTTGTTGATGCTGGTAAAAGATTCTTACTAAAATTATAATAACCTGCAAAAAGGTATAAAAACAGGCCATTTTTTTAACTAATCAGTGTTTTTCAAACATCATAGTTAAGCCAAAAATGGGTTAATTTCAAATCGGAAAGCTTTTCTGTGCTCATTTTTATAGCGCTAACAAATCTGCATACTGCGTTTTAATATTTAGAACATCAAATTTTTTGTCGAATTTTGACAATTTTAATGATGTAACCCCTTATCTTTTTTTCAAATTTTGACAAAAAATGGTCAACTGTATTTTTCCACTTGACATGGCTAGATCGATTAAGCCGTTCATTCTGATCTAGAATATATATGATTTATAGGGTCGGAAATGATTCCTTCATTGTGTTATACGCTTCTGATTAATACTAACACCCCGCAAAAAGGTATAAAAACAGGCAATTTTCTCGAATAATCAAAGTTTTCCAAACCTCATAATTAAGCCAGAAGTGCGTTAATTTCAAATCGGAAAGCTGTTCTGTGTTAGTTCTAATGGCGCTAACAAATCAGCATACTGCGTTTGTTGATGCTGGTAAAAGATTCTTACTAAAATTATAATAACCTGCAAAAAGGTATAAAAACAGGCCATTTTTTTAACTAATCAGTGTTTTTCAAACATCATAGTTAAGCCAAAAATGGGTTAATTTCAAATCGGAAAGCTTTTCTGTGCTCATTTTTATAGCGCTAACAAATCTGCATACTGCGTTTTAATATTTAGAACATCCAATTTTTTGTCGAATTTTGACAATTTTAATGATGTAACCCCTTATCTTTTTTTCAAATTTTGACAAAAAAATGGTGAACTGTGAACTTACTAAAATTATAATAACCTGCAAAAAGGTATAAAAACAGGACATTTTTTTAACTAATCAGTGTTTTTCAAACATCATAGTTAAGCCAAAAATGGGTTAATTTCAAATCGGAAAGCTTTTCTGTGCTCATTTTTATAGCGCTAACAAATCTGCATACTGCGTTTTAATATTTAGAACATCCAATTTTTTGTCGAATTTTGACAATTTTAATGATGTAACCCCTTATCTTTTTTTCAAATTTTGACAAAAAAATGGTGAACTGTGAACTTACTAAAATTATAATAACCTGCAAAAAGGTATAAAAACAGGCAATATTTTTAACTAATCAGCGTTTTTCAAACATCATAGTTAAGCCAAAAATGGGTTAATTTCAAATCGGAAAGCTTTTCTGTGCTCATTTTTATAGCGCTAACAAATCTGCATACTGCGTTTTAATATTTAGAACATCCAATTTTTTGTCGAATTTTGACAATTTTAATGATGTAACCCCTTGTCTTTTTTTCAAATTTTGACAAAAAATGGTCAACTGTATTTTTCCACTTGACATGGCTAGATCGATTAAGCCGTTCATTCTGATCTAGAATATATATGATTTATAGGGTCGGAAATGATTCCTTCATTGTGTTATACGCTTCTGATTAATACTAACACCCCGCAAAAAGGTATAAAAACAGGCAATTTTCTCGAATAATCAAAGTTTTCCAAACCTCATAATTAAGCCAGAAATGCGTTAATTTCAAATCGGAAAGCTGTTCTGTGTTAGTTCTAATGGCGCTAACAATCAGCATACTGCGTTTGTTGATGCTGTTAAAAGATTCTTACTAAAATTATAATAACCTGCAAAAAGGTATAAAAACAGGCCATTCTTTTAACTAATCAGTGTTTTTCAAACATCATAGTTAAGCCAAAAATGGGTTAATTTCAAATCGGAAAGCTTTTCTGTGCTCATTTTTATAGCGCTAACAAATCTGCATACTGCGTTTTAATATTTAACACATTAAATTTTTTGTCGAATTTTGACAATTTTTATGATGTAACCCCTTATCTTTTTTTCAAATTTTGACAAAAAATGGTCAACTGTATTTTTCCACTTGACATGGCTAGATCGATTAAGCCGTTCATTCTGATCTAGAATATATATGATTTATAGGGTCGGAAATGATTCCTTCATTGTGTTATACGCTTCTGATTAATACTAACACCCCGCAAAAAGGTATAAAAACAGGCAATTTTCTCGAATAATCAAAGTTTTCCAAACCTCATAATTAAGCCAGAAATGCGTTAATTTTAAATCGGAAAGCTTTTCTGTGTTAGTTCTAATGGCGCTAACAAATCAGCATACTGCGTTTGTTGATGCTGGTAAAAGATTCTTACTAAAATTATAAAAACCTGCAAAAAGGTATAAAAACAGGCAATTTTTTTAACTAATCAGTGTTTTTCAAACATCATAGTTAAGCCAAAAATGGGTTAATTTCAAATCGGAAAGCTTTTCTGTGCTCATTTTTATAGCGCTAACAAATCTGCATACTGCGTTTTAATATTTAACACATTAAATTTTTTGTCGAATTTTGAAAATTTTTATGATGTAACCCCTTATCTTTTTTTCAAATTTTGACAAAAAAATGGTGAACTGTATTTTTCCACTTGACATGGCTAGATCGACTAAGCCGTTCATTCTGATCTAGAATATATATGATTTATAGGGTCGGAAATGATTCCTTCATTGTGTTATACGCTTCTGATTAATACTAACACCCCGCAAAAAGGTATAAAAACAGGCAATTTTCTCGAATAATCAAAGTTTTCCAAACCTCATAATTAAGCCAGAAATGCGTTAATTTTAAATCGGAAAGCTTTTCTGTGTTAGTTCTAATGGCGCTAACAAATCAGCATACTGCGTTTGTTGATGCTGGTAAAAGATTCTTACTAAAATTATAAAAACCTGCAAAAAGGTATAAAAACAGGCAATTTTTTTAACTAATCAGTGTTTTTCAAACATCATAGTTAAGCCAAAAATGGGTTAATTTCAAATCGGAAAGCTTTTCTGTGCTCATTTTTATAGCGCTAACAAATCTGCATACTGCGTTTTAATATTTAAAACATTAAATTTTTTGTCGAATTTTGACAATTTTTATGATGTAACCCCTTATCTTTTTTTCAAATTTTGACAAAAAATGGTCAACTGTATTTTTCCACTTGACATGGCTAGATCGATTAAGCCGTTCATTCTGATCTAGAATATATATGATTTATAGGGTCGGAAATGATTCCTTCATTGTGTTATACGCTTCTGATTAATACTAACACCCCGCAAAAAGGTATAAAAACAGGCAATTTTCTCGAATAATCAAAGTTTTCCAAACCTCATAATTAAGCCAGAAATGCGTTAATTTCAAATCGGAAAGCTGTTCTGTGTTAGTTCTAATGGCGCTAACAATCAGCATACTGCGTTTGTTGATGCTGTTAAAAGATTCTTACTAAAATTATAATAACCTGCAAAAAGGTATAAAAACAGGCCATTCTTTTAACTAATCAGTGTTTTTCAAACATCATAGTTAAGCCAAAAATGGGTTAATTTCAAATCGGAAAGCTTTTCTGTGCTCATTTTTATAGCGCTAACAAATCTGCATACTGCGTTTTAATATTTAACACATTAAATTTTTTGTCGAATTTTGACAATTTTTATGATGTAACCCCTTATCTTTTTTTCAAATTTTGACAAAAAAATGGTGAACTGTATTTTTCCACTTGACATGGCTAGATCGACTAAGCCGTTCATTCTGATCTAGAATATATATGATTTATAGGGTCGGAAATGATTCCTTCATTGTGTTATACGCTTCTGATTAATACTAACACCCCGCAAAAAGGTATAAAAACAGGCAATTTTCTCGAATAATCAAAGTTTTCCAAACCTCATAATTAAGCCAGAAATGCGTTAATTTCAAATCGGAAAGCTGTTCTGTGTTAGTTCTAATGGCGCTAACAATCAGCATACTGCGTTTGTTGATGCTGTTAAAAGATTCTTACTAAAATTATAATAACCTGCAAAAAGGTATAAAAACAGGCCATTCTTTTAACTAATCAGTGTTTTTCAAACATCATAGTTAAGCCAAAAATGGGTTAATTTCAAATCGGAAAGCTTTTCTGTGCTCATTTTTATAGCGCTAACAAATCTGCATACTGCGTTTTAATATTTAACACATTAAATTTTTTGTCGAATTTTGACAATTTTTATGATGTAACCCCTTATCTTTTTTTCAAATTTTGACAAAAAATGGTCAACTGTATTTTTCCACTTGACATGGCTAGAACGATTAAGCCGTTCATTCTGATCTAGAATATATATGATTTATAGGGTCGGAAATGATTCCTTCATTGTGTTATACGCTTCTGATTAATACTAACACCCCGCAAAAAGGTATAAAAACAGGCAATTTTCTCGAATAATCAAAGTTTTCCAAACCTCATAATTAAGCCAGAAATGCGTTAATTTTAAATCGGAAAGCTTTTCTGTGTTAGTTCTAATGGCGCTAACAAATCAGCATACTGCGTTTGTTGATGCTGTTAAAAGATTCTTACTAAAATTATAATAACCTGCAAAAAGGTATAAAAACAGGCAATATTTTTAACTAATCAGTGTTTTTCAAACATCATAGTTAAGCCAAAAATGGGTTAATTTCAAATCGGAAAGCTTTTCTGTGCTCATTTTTATAGCGCTAACAAATCTGCATACTGCGTTTTAATATTTAAAACATTAAATTTTTTGTCGAATTTTGACAATTTTAATGATGTAACCCCTTATCTTTTTTTCAAATTTTGACAAAAAATGGTCAACTGTATTTTTCCACTTGACATGGCTAGAACGATTAAGCCGTTCATTCTGATCTAGAATATATATGATTTATAGGGTCGGAAATGATTCCTTCATTGTGTTATACGCTTCTGATTAATACTAACACCCCGCAAAAAGGTATAAAAACAGGCAATTTTCTCGAATAATCAAAGTTTTCCAAACCTCATAATTAAGCCAGAAATGCGTTAATTTCAAATCGGAAAGCTGTTCTGTGTTAGTTCTAATGGCGCTAACAATCAGCATACTGCGTTTGTTGATGCTGTTAAAAGATTCTTACTAAAATTATAATAACCTGCAAAAAGGTATAAAAACAGGCCATTCTTTTAACTAATCAGTGTTTTTCAAACATCATAGTTAAGCCAAAAATGGGTTAATTTCAAATCGGAAAGCTTTTCTGTGCTCATTTTTATAGCGCTAACAAATCTGCATACTGCGTTTTAATATTTAACACATTAAATTTTTTGTCGAATTTTGACAATTTTTATGATGTAACCCCTTATCTTTTTTTCAAATTTTGACAAAAAATGGTCAACTGTATTTTTCCACTTGACATGGCTAGAACGATTAAGCCGTTCATTCTGATCTAGAATATATATGATTTATAGGGTCGGAAATGATTCCTTCATTGTGTTATACGCTTCTGATTAATACTAACACCCCGCAAAAAGGTATAAAAACAGGCAATTTTCTCGAATAATCAAAGTTTTCCAAACCTCATAATTAAGCCAGAAATGCGTTAATTTTAAATCGGAAAGCTTTTCTGTGTTAGTTCTAATGGCGCTAACAAATCAGCATACTGCGTTTGTTGATGCTGTTAAAAGATTCTTACTAAAATTATAATAACCTGCAAAAAGGTATAAAAACAGGCAATATTTTTAACTAATCAGTGTTTTTCAAACATCATAGTTAAGCCAAAAATGGGTTAATTTCAAATCGGAAAGCTTTTCTGTGCTCATTTTTATAGCGCTAACAAATCTGCATACTGCGTTTTAATATTTAAAACATTAAATTTTTTGTCGAATTTTGACAATTTTAATGATGTAACCCCTTATCTTTTTTTCAAATTTTGACAAAAAATGGTCAACTGTATTTTTCCACTTGACATGGCTAGAACGATTAAGCCGTTCATTCTGATCTAGAATATATATGATTTATAGGGTCGGAAATGATTCCTTCATTGTGTTATACGCTTCTGATTAATACTAACACCCCGCAAAAAGGTATAAAAACAGGCAATTTTCTCGAATAATCAAAGTTTTCCAAACCTCATAATTAAGCCAGAAATGCGTTAATTTCAAATCGGAAAGCTGTTCTGTGTTAGTTCTAATGGCGCTAACAATCAGCATACTGCGTTTGTTGATGCTGTTAAAAGATTCTTACTAAAATTATAATAACCTGCAAAAAGGTATAAAAACAGGCCATTCTTTTAACTAATCAGTGTTTTTCAAACATCATAGTTAAGCCAAAAATGGGTTAATTTCAAATCGGAAAGCTTTTCTGTGCTCATTTTTATAGCGCTAACAAATCTGCATACTGCGTTTTAATATTTAACACATTAAATTTTTTGTCGAATTTTGACAATTTTTATGATGTAACCCCTTATCTTTTTTTCAAATTTTGACAAAAAATGGTCAACTGTATTTTTCCACTTGACATGGCTAGAACGATTAAGCCGTTCATTCTGATCTAGAATATATATGATTTATAGGGTCGGAAATGATTCCTTCATTGTGTTATACGCTTCTGATTAATACTAACACCCCGCAAAAAGGTATAAAAACAGGCAATTTTCTCGAATAATCAAAGTTTTCCAAACCTCATAATTAAGCCAGAAATGCGTTAATTTTAAATCGGAAAGCTTTTCTGTGTTAGTTCTAATGGCGCTAACAAATCAGCATACTGCGTTTGTTGATGCTGTTAAAAGATTCTTACTAAAATTATAATAACCTGCAAAAAGGTATAAAAACAGGCAATATTTTTAACTAATCAGTGTTTTTCAAACATCATAGTTAAGCCAAAAATGGGTTAATTTCAAATCGGAAAGCTTTTCTGTGCTCATTTTTATAGCGCTAACAAATCTGCATACTGCGTTTTAATATTTAAAACATTAAATTTTTTGTCGAATTTTGACAATTTTAATGATGTAACCCCTTATCTTTTTTTCAAATTTTGACAAAAAATGGTCAACTGTATTTTTCCACTTGACATGGCTAGAACGATTAAGCCGTTCATTCTGATCTAGAATATATATGATTTGTAGGGTCGGAAATGATTCCTTCATTGTGTTATACGCTTCTGATTAATACTAACACCCCGCAAAAAGGTATAAAAACAGGCAATTTTCTCGAATAATCAAAGTTTTCCAAACCTCATAATTAAGCCAGAAATGCGTTAATTTCAAATCGGAAAGCTGTTCTGTGTTAGTTCTAATGGCGCTAACAAATCAGCATACTGCGTTTGTTGATGCTGGTAAAAGATTCTTACTAAAATTATAATAACCTGCAAAAAGGTATAAAAACAGGCCATTCTTTTAACTAATCAGTGTTTTTCAAACATCATAGTTAAGCCAAAAATGGGTTAATTTCAAATCGGAAAGCTTTTCTGTGCTCATTTTTATAGCGCTAACAAATCTGCATACTGCGTTTTAATATTTAAAACATTAAATTTTTTGTCGAATTTTGACAATTTTAATGATGTAACCCCTTATCTTTTTTTCAAATTTTGACAAAAAATGGTCAACTGTATTTTTCCACTTGACATGGCTAGAACGATTAAGCCGTTCATTCTGATCTAGAATATATATGATTTGTAGGGTCGGAAATGATTCCTTCATTGTGTTATACGCTTCTGATTAATACTAACACCCCGCAAAAAGGTATAAAAACAGGCAATTTTCTCGAATAATCAAAGTTTTCCAAACCTCATAATTAAGCCAGAAATGCGTTAATTTCAAATCGGAAAGCTGTTCTGTGTTAGTTCTGATGGCGCTAACAAATCAGCATACTGCGTTTGTTGATGCTGGTAAAAGATTCTTACTAAAATTATAATAACCTGCAAAAAGGTATAAAAACAGGCAATTTTTTTAACTAATCAGTGTTTTTCAAACATCATAGTTAAGCCAAAAATGGGTTAATTTCAAATCGGAAAGCTTTTCTGTGCTCATTTTTATAGCGCTAACAAATCTGCATACTGCGTTTTAATATTTAACACATTAAATTTTTTGTCGAATTTTGACAATTTTAATGATGTAACCCCTTATCTTTTTTTCAAATTTTGACAAAAAATGGTCAACTGTATTTTTCCACTTGACATGGCTAGAACGATTAAGCCGTTCATTCTGATCTAGAATATATATGATTTATAGGGTCGGAAATGATTCCTTCATTGTGTTATACGCTTCTGATTAATACTAACACCCCGCAAAAAGGTATAAAAACAGGCAATTTTTTTGAATAATCAAAGTTTTCCAAACCTCATAATTAAGCCAGAAATGCGTTAATTTTAAATCGGAAAGCTTTTCTGTGTTAGTTCTAATGGCGCTAACAAATCAGCATACTGCGTTTGTTGATGCTGTTAAAAGATTCTTACTAAAATTATAATAACCTGCAAAAAGGTATAAAAACAGGCAATATTTTTAACTAATCAGTGTTTTTCAAACATCATAGTTAAGCCAAAAATGGGTTAATTTCAAATCGGAAAGCTTTTCTGTGCTCATTTTTATAGCGCTAACAAATCTGCATACTGCGTTTTAATATTTAAAACATTAAATTTTTTGTCGAATTTTGACAATTTTAATGATGTAACCCCTTATCTTTTTTTCAAATTTTGACAAAAAATGGTCAACTGTATTTTTCCACTTGACATGGCTAGAACGATTAAGCCGTTCATTCTGATCTAGAATATATATGATTTATAGGGTCGGAAATGATTCCTTCATTGTGTTATACGCTTCTGATTAATACTAACACCCCGCAAAAAGGTATAAAAACAGGCAATTTTCTCGAATAATCAAAGTTTTCCAAACCTCATAATTAAGCCAGAAATGCGTTAATTTCAAATCGGAAAGCTGTTCTGTGTTAGTTCTAATGGCGCTAACAAATCAGCATACTGCGTTTGTTGATGCTGGTAAAAGATTCTTACTAAAATTATAATAACCTGCAAAAAGGTATAAAAACAGGCAATTTTTTTAACTAATCAGTATTTTTCAAACATCATAGTTAAGCCAAAAATGGGTTAATTTCAAATCGGAAAGCTTTTCTGTGCTCATTTTTATAGCGCTAACAAATCTGCATACTGCGTTTTAATATTTAGAACATCCAATTTTTTGTCGAATTTTGACAATTTTAATGATGTAACCCCTTATCTTTTTTTCAAATTTTGACAAAAAATGGTCAACTGTATTTTTCCACTTGACATGGCTAGATCGATTAAGCCGTTCATTCTGATCTAGAATATATATGATTTATAGGGTCGGAAATGATTCCTTCATTGTGTTATACGCTTCTGATTAATACTAACACCCCGCAAAAAGGTATAAAAACAGGCAATTTTCTCGAATAATCAAAGTTTTCCAAACCTCATAATTAAGCCAGAAATGCGTTAATTTCAAATCGGAAAGCTGTTCTGTGTTAGTTCTAATGGCGCTAACAAATCAGCATACTGCGTTTGTTGATGCTGGTAAAAGATTCTTACTAAAATTATAATAACCTGCAAAAAGGTATAAAAACAGGCAATTTTTTTAACTAATCAGTGTTTTTCAAACATCATAGTTAAGCCAAAAATGGGTTAATTTCAAATCGGAAAGCTTTTCTGTGCTCATTTTTATAGCGCTAACAAATCTGCATACTGCGTTTTAATATTTAACACATTAAATTTTTTGTCGAATTTTGACAATTTTAATGATGTAACCCCTTATCTTTTTTTCAAATTTTGACAAAAAATGGTCAACTGTATTTTTCCACTTGACATGGCTAGAACGATTAAGCCGTTCATTCTGATCTAGAATATATATGATTTATAGGGTCGGTAATGATTCCTTCATTGTGTTATACGCTTCTGATTAATACTAACACCCCGCAAAAAGGTATAAAAACAGGCAATTTTCTCGAATAATCAAAGTTTTCCAAACCTCATAATTAAGCCAGAAATGCGTTAATTTCAAATCGGAAAGCTGTTCTGTGTTAGTTCTAATGGCGCTAACAAATCAGCATACTGCGTTTGTTGATGCTGTTAAAAGATTCTTACTAAAATTATAATAACCTGCAAAAAGGTATAAAAACAGGCAATATTTTTAACTAATCAGTGTTTTTCAAACATCATAGTTAAGCCAAAAATGGGTTAATTTCAAATCGGAAAGCTTTTCTGTGCTCATTTTTATAGCGCTAACAAATCTGCATACTGCGTTTTAATATTTAAAACATTAAATTTTTTGTCGAATTTTGACAATTTTAATTATGTAACCCCTTATCTTTTTTTCAAATTTTGACAAAAAATGGTCAACTGTATTTTTCCACTTGACATGGCTAGAACGATTAAGCCGTTCATTCTGATCTAGAATATATATGATTTATAGGGTCGGAAATGATTCCTTCATTGTGTTATACGCTTCTGATTAATACTAACACCCCGCAAAAAGGTATAAAAACAGGCAATTTTCTCGAATAATCAAAGTTTTCCAAACCTCATAATTAAGCCAGAAATGCGTTAATTTCAAATCGGAAAGCTGTTCTGTGTTCGTTCTAATGGCGCTAACAAATCAGCATACTGCGTTTGTTGATGCTGGTAAAAGATTCTTACTAAAATTATAAAAACCTGCAAAAAGGTATAAAAACAGGCAATTTTTTTAACTAATCAGTGTTTTTCAAACATCATAGTTAAGCCAAAAATAGGTTAATTTCAAATCGGAAAGATTTTCTGTGATCATTTTTATAGCGCTAACAAATCTGCATACTGCGTTTTAATATTTAACACATTAATTTTTTTGTCGAATTTTGACAATTTTTATGATGTAACCCCTTATCTTTTTTTCAAATTTTGACAAAAAATGGTCAACTGTATTTTTCCACTTGACATGGCTAGATCGATTAAGCCGTTCATTCTGATCTAGAATATATATGATTTATAGGGTCGCAAATGAATCCTTCATTGTGTTATACGCTTCTGATTAATACTAACACCCCGCAAAAAGGTATAAAAACAGGCAATTTTTTTGAATAATCAAAGTTTTCCAAACCTCATAATTAAGCCAGAAAACCGTTAATTTCAAATCGGAAAGCTGTTCTGTGTTAGTTCTAATGGCGCTAACAAATCAGCATACTGCGTTTGTTGATGCTGGTAAAAGATTCTTACTAAAATTATAATAACCTGCAAAAAGGTATAAAAACAGGCCATTTTTTTAACTAATCAGTGTTTTTCAAACATAATAGTTAAGCCAAAAATGGGTTAATTTCAAATCGGAAAGCTTTTCTGTGCTCATTTTTATAGCGCTAACAAATCTGCATACTGCGTTTTAATATTTAAAACATCCAATTTTTTGTCGAATTTTGACAATTTTAATGATGTAACCCCTTATCATTTTTTCAAATTTTGAAAAAAAAATGGTCAACTGTATTTTTCCACTTGACATGGCTAGAACGATTAAGCCGTTCATTCTGATCTAGAATATATATGATTTATAGGGTCGGAAATGATTCCTTCATTGTGTTATACACTTTTGATTAATACTAACACCCCGCAAAAAGGTATAAAAACTGGCAATTTTCTCGAATAATCAAAGTTTTCCAAACCTCATAATTAAGCCAGAAATGGGTTAATTTCAAATCGGAAAGCTGTTCTGTGTTAGTTCTAATGGCGCTAACAAATCAGCATACTGAGTTTGTTGATGCTGGTAAAAGATTCTTACTAAAATTATAATAACCTGCAAAAAGGTATAAAAACAGGCCATTTTTTAAACTAATCAGTGTTTTTCAAACATCATAGTTAAGCCAAAAATGGGTTAATTTCAAATCGGAAAGCTTTTCTGTGCTCATTTTTATAGCGCTAACAAATCTGCATACTGCGTTTTAATATTTAAAACATTAAATTTTTTGTCGAATTTTGACAATTTTAATGATGTAACCCCTTATCTTTTTTTCAAATTTTGACAAAAAATGGTCAACTGTATTTTTCCACTTGACATGGCTAGAACGATTAAGCCGTTCATTCTGATCTAGAATATATATGATTTGTAGGGTCGGAAATGATTCCTTCATTGTGTTATACGCTTCTGATTAATACTAACACCCCGCAAAAAGGTATAAAAACAGGCAATTTTCTCGAATAATCAAAGTTTTCCAAACCTCATAATTAAGCCAGAAATGCGTTAATTTCAAATCGGAAAGCTGTTCTGTGTTAGTTCTAATGGCGCTAACAAATCAGCATACTGCGTTTGTTGATGCTGGTAAAAGATTCTTACTAAAATTATAATAACCTGCAAAAAGGTATAAAAACAGGCCATTTTTTAAACTAATCAGTGTTTTTCAAACATCATAGTTAAGCCAAAAATGGGCTAATTTCAAATCGGAAAGCTTTTCTGTGCTCATTTTTATAGCGCTAACAAATCTGCATACTGCGTTTTAATATTTAAAACATACAATTTTTTGTCGAATTTTGACAATTTTAATGATGTAACCCCTTATCTTTTTTTCAAATTTTGACAAAAAATGGTCAACTGTATTTTTCCACTTGACATGGCTAGATCGATTAAGCCGTTCATTCTGATCTAGAATATATATGATTTATAGGGTCGGAAATGAATCCTTCATTGTGTTATACGCTTCTGATTAATACTAACACCCCGCAAAAAGGTATAAAAACAGGCAATTTTTTTGAATAATCAAAGTTTTCCAAACCTCATAATTATGCCAGAAATGCGTTAATTTCAAATCGGAAAGCTGTTCTGTGTTAGTTCTAATGGCGCTAACAAATCAGCATACTGCGTTTGTTGATGCTGGTAAAAGATTCTTACTAAAATTATAATAACCTGCAAAAAGGTATAAAAACAGGCCATTTTTTTAACTAATCAGTGTTTTTCAAACATAATAGTTAAGCCAAAAATGGGTTAATTTCAAATCGGAAAGCTTTTCTGTGCTCATTTTTATAGCGCTAACAAATCTGCATACTGCGTTTTAATATTTAAAACATACAATTTTTTGTCGAATTTTGACAATTTTAATGATGTAACCCCTTATCTTTTTTTCAAATTTTGAAAAAAAAATGGTCAACTGTATTTTTCCACTTGACATGGCTAGAACGATTAAGCCGTTCATTCTGATCTAGAATATATATGATTTATAGGGTCGGAAATGATTCCTTCATTGTGTTATACACTTTTGATTAATACTAACACCCCGCAAAAAGGTATAAAAACTGGCAATTTTCTCGAATAATCAAAGTTTTCCAAACCTCATAATTAAGCCAGAAATGGGTTAATTTCAAATCGGAAAGCTGTTCTGTGTTAGTTCTAATGGCGCTAACAAATCAGCATACTGAGTTTGTTGATGCTGGTAAAAGATTCTTACTAAAATTATAATAACCTGCAAAAAGGTATAAAAACAGGCCATTTTTTTAACTAATCAGTGTTTTTCAAACATCATAGTTAAGCCAAAAATGGGTTAATTTCAAATCGGAAAGCTTTTCTGTGCTCATTTTTATAGCGCTAACAAATCTGCATACTGCGTTTTAATATTTAAAACATTAAATTTTTTGTCGAATTTTGACAATTTTAATGATGTAACCCCTTATCTTTTTTTCAAATTTTGACAAAAAATGGTCAACTGTATTTTTCCACTTGACATGGCTAGAACGATTAAGCCGTTCATTCTGATCTAGAATATATATGATTTGTAGGGTCGGAAATGATTCCTTCATTGTGTTATACGCTTCTGATTAATACTAACACCCCGCAAAAAGGTATAAAAACAGGCAATTTTCTCGAATAATCAAAGTTTTCCAAACCTCATAATTAAGCCAGAAATGCGTTAATTTCAAATCGGAAAGCTGTTCTGTGTTAGTTCTAATGGCGCTAACAAATCAGCATACTGCGTTTGTTGATGCTGGTAAAAGATTCTTACTAAAATTATAATAACCTGCAAAAAGGTATAAAAACAGGCAATTTTTTTAACTAATCAGTGTTTTTCAAACATCATAGTTAAGCCAAAAATGGGTTAATTTCAAATCGGAAAGCTTTTCTGTGCTCATTTTTATAGCGCTAACAAATCTGCATACTGCGTTTTAATATTTAAAACATACAATTTTTTGTCGAATTTTGACAATTTTAATGATGTAACCCCTTATCTTTTTTTCAAATTTTGACAAAAAAATGGTCAACTGTATTTTTCCACTTGACATGGCTAGAACGATTAAGCCGTTCATTCTGATCTAGAATATATATGATTTATAGGGTCGGAAATGATTCCTTCATTGTGTTATACGCTTTTGATTAATACTAACACCCCGCAAAAAGGTATAAAAACTGGCAATTTTCTCGAATAATAAAAGTTTTCCAAACCTCATAATTAAGCCAGAAATGGGTTAATTTCAAATCGGAAAGCTGTTCTGTGTTAGTTCTAATGGCGCTAACAAATCAGCATACAGCGTTTGTTGATGCTGGTAAAAGATTCTTACTAAAATTATAATAACCTGCAAAAAGGTATAAAAACAGGCCATTTTTTTAACTAATCAGTGTTTTTCAAACATCATAGTTAAGCCAAAAATGGGTTAATTTCAAATCGGAAAGCTTTTCTGTGCTCATTTTTATAGCGCTAACAAATCTGCATACTGCGTTTTAATATTTAAAACATCCAATTTTTTGTCGAATTTTGACAATTTTAATGATGTAACCCCTTATCTTTTTTTCAAATTTTGACAAAAAAATGGTGAACTGTATTTTTCCACTTGACATGGCTAGATCGACTAAGCCGTTCATTCTGATCTAGAATATATATGATTTATAGGGTCGGAAATGATTCCTTCATTGTGTTATACGCTTCTGATTAATACTAACACCCCGCAAAAAGGTATAAAAACAGGCAATTTTCTCGAATTATCAAAGTTTTCCAAACCTCATAATTAAGCCAGAAATGCGTTAATTTAAAATCGGAAAGCTGTTCTGTGTTAGTTCTAATGGCGCTAACAATCAGCATACTGCGTTTGTTGATGCTGGTAAAAGATTCTTACTAAAATTATAATAACCTGCAAAAAGGTATAAAAACAGGCAATTTTTTTAACTAATCAGTGTTTTTCAAACATAATAGTTAAGCCAAAAATGGGTTAATTTCAAATCGGAAAGCTTTTCTGTGCTCATTTTTATAGCGCTAACAAATCTGCATACTGCGTTTTAATATTTAAAACATTAAATTTTTTGTCGAATTTTGACAATTTTAATGATGTAACCCCTTATCTTTTTTTCAAATTTTGACAAAAAATGGTCAACTGTATTTTTCCACTTGACATGGCTAGAACGATTAAGCCGTTCATTCTGATCTAGAATATATATGATTTGTAGGGTCGGAAATGATTCCTTCATTGTGTTATACGCTTCTGATTAATACTAACACCCCGCAAAAAGGTATAAAAACAGGCAATTTTCTCGAATAATCAAAGTTTTCCAAACCTCATAATTAAGCCAGAAATGCGTTAATTTCAAATCGGAAAGCTGTTCTGTGTTAGTTCTAATGGCGCTAACAAATCAGCATACTGCGTTTGTTGATGCTGGTAAAAGATTCTTACTAAAATTATAATAACCTGCAAAAAGGTATAAAAACAGGCCATTTTTTTAACTAATCAGTGTTTTTCAAACATCATAGTTAAGCCAAAAATGGGTTAATTTCAAATCGGAAAGCTTTTCTGTGCTCATTTTTATAGCGCTAACAAATCTGCATACTGCGTTTTAATATTTAAAACATACAATTTTTTGTCGAATTTTGACAATTTTAATGATGTAACCCCTTATCTTTTTTTCAAATTTTGACAAAAAAATGGTGAACTGTATTTTTCCACTTGACATGGCTAGATCGACTAAGCCGTTCATTCTGATCTAGAATATATATGATTTATAGGGTCGGAAATGATTCCTTCATTGTGTTATACGCTTCTGATTAATACTAACACCCCGCAAAAAGGTATAAAAACAGGCAATTTTCTCGAATTATCAAAGTTTTCCAAACCTCATAATTAAGCCAGAAATGCGTTAATTTCAAATCGGAAAGCTGTTCTGTGTTAGTTCTAATGGCGCTAACAATCAGCATACTGCGTTTGTTGATGCTGGTAAAAGATTCTTACTAAAATTATAATAACCTGCAAAAAGGTATAAAAACAGGCAATTTTTTTAACTAATCAGTGTTTTTCAAACATCATAGTTAAGCCAAAAATGGGTTAATTTCAAATCGGAAAGCTTTTCTGTGCTCATTTTTATAGCGCTAACAAATCTGCATACTGCGTTTTAATATTTAAAACATTAAATTTTTTGTCGAATTTTGGCAATTTTAATGATGTAACCCCTTATCTTTTTTTCAAATTTTGAAAAAAAAATGGTCAACTGTATTTTTCCACTTGACATGGCTAGAACGATTAAGCCGTTCATTCTGATCTAGAATATATATGATTTATAGGGTCGGAAATGATTCCTTCATTGTGTTATACGCTTTTGATTAATACTAACACCTCGCAAAAAGGTATAAAAACAGGCAATTTTCTCGAATAATCAAAGTTTTCCAAACCTCATAATTAAGCCAGAAATGGGTTAATTTCAAATCGGAAAGCTGTTCTGTGTTAGTTCTAATGGCGCTAACAAATCAGCATACTGCGTTTGTTGATGCTGGTAAAAGATTCTTACTAAAATTATAATAACCTGCAAAAAGGTATAAAAACAGGCCATTTTTTAAACTAATCAGTGTTTTTCAAACATCATAGTTAAGCCAAAAATGGGTTGATTTTAAATCGGAAAGCTTTTCTGTGCTCATTTTTATAGCGCTAACAAATCTGCATACTGCGTTTTAATATTTAAAACATACAATTTTTTGTCGAATTTTGACAATTTTAATGATGTAACCCCTTATCTTTTTTTCAAATTTTGACAAAAAAATAGTGAACTGTATTTTTCCACTTGACATGGCTAGATCGACTAAGCCGTTCATTCTGATCTAGAATATATATGATTTATAGGGTCGGAAATGATTCCTTCATTGTGTTATACGCTTCTGATTAATACTAACACCCCGCAAAAAGGTATAAAAACAGGCAATTTTCTCGAATTATCAAAGTTTTCCAAACCTCATAATTAAGCCAAAAATGGGTTAATTTCAAATCGGAAAGCTTTTCTGTGCTCATTTTTATAGCGCTAACAAATCTGCATACTGCGTTTTAATATTTAAAACATACAATTTTTTGTCGAATTTTGACAATTTTAATGATGTAACCCCTTATCTTTTTTTCAAATTTTGACCAAAAATGGTCAACTGTTTTTTTCCACTTGACATGGCTAGATCGATTAAGCCGTTCATTCTGATCTAGAATATATATGATTTATAGGGTCGGAAATGAATCCTTCATTGTGTTATACGCTTCTGATTAATACTAACACCCCGCAAAAAGGTATAAAAACAGGCAATTTTCTCGAATAATCAAAGTTTTCCAAACCTCATAATTAAGCCAGAAATGCGTTAATTTCAAATCGGAAAGCTGTTCTGTGTTAGTTCAAATGGCGCTAACAAATCAGCATACTGCGTTTGTTGATGCTGGTAAAAGATTCTTACTAAAATTATAATAACCTCCAAAAAGGTATAAAAACAGGCCATTTTTTTAACTAATCAGTGTTTTTCAAACATCATAGTTAAGCCAAAAATGGGTTAATTTCAAATCGGAAAGCTTTTCTGTGCTCATTTTTATAGCGCTAACAAATCTGCATACTGCGTTTTAATATTTAAAACATCCAATTTTTTGTCGAATTTTGACAATTTTAATGACCAAATTTTGACCAAAAATGGTCAACTGTATTTTTCCACTTGACATGGCTAGAACGATTAAGCCGTTCATTCTGATCTAGAATATATATGATTTATAGGGTCGGAAATGATTCCTTCATTGTGTTATACGCTTTTGATTAATACTAACACCTCGCAAAAAGGTATAAAAACAGGCAATTTTCTCGAATAATCAAAGTTTTCCAAACCTCATAATTAAGCCAGAAATGGGTTAATTTCAAATCGGAAAGCTGTTCTGTGTTAGTTCTAATGGCGCTAACAAATCAGCATACTGCGTTTGTTGATGCTGGTAAAAGATTCTTACTAAAATTATAATAACCTGCAAAAAGGTATAAAAACAGGCCATTTTTTAAACTAATCAGTGTTTTTCAAACATCATAGTTAAGCCAAAAATGGGTTGATTTTAAATCGGAAAGCTTTTCTGTGCTCATTTTTATAGCGCTAACAAATCTGCATACTGCGTTTTAATATTTAAAACATACAATTTTTTGTCGAATTTTGACAATTTTAATGATGTAACCCCTTATCTTTTTTTCAAATTTTGACAAAAAAATGGTGAACTGTATTTTTCCACTTGACATGGCTAGATCGACTAAGCCGTTCATTCTGATCTAGAATATATATGATTTATAGGGTCGGAAATGATTCCTTCATTGTGTTATACGCTTCTGATTAATACTAACACCCCGCAAAAAGGTATAAAAACAGGCAATTTTCTCGAATTATCAAAGTTTTCCAAACCTCATAATTAAGCCAAAAATGGGTTAATTTCAAATCGGAAAGCTTTTCTGTGCTCATTTTTATAGCGCTAACAAATCTGCATACTGCGTTTTAATATTTAAAACATACAATTTTTTGTCGAATTTTGACAATTTTAATGATGTAACCCCTTATCTTTTTTTCAAATTTTGACCAAAAATGGTCAACTGTTTTTTTCCACTTGACATGGCTAGATCGATTAAGCCGTTCATTCTGATCTAGAATATATATGATTTATAGGGTCGGAAATGAATCCTTCATTGTGTTATACGCTTCTGATTAATACTAACACCCCGCAAAAAGGTATAAAAACAGGCAATTTTCTCGAATAATCAAAGTTTTCCAAACCTCATAATTAAGCCAGAAATGCGTTAATTTCAAATCGGAAAGCTGTTCTGTGTTAGTTCAAATGGCGCTAACAAATCAGCATACTGCGTTTGTTGATGCTGGTAAAAGATTCTTACTAAAATTATAATAACCTCCAAAAAGGTATAAAAACAGGCCATTTTTTTAACTAATCAGTGTTTTTCAAACATCATAGTTAAGCCAAAAATGGGTTAATTTCAAATCGGAAAGCTTTTCTGTGCTCATTTTTATAGCGCTAACAAATCTGCATACTGCGTTTTAATATTTAAAACATCCAATTTTTTGTCGAATTTTGACAATTTTAATGACCAAATTTTGACCAAAAATGGTCAACTGTATTTTTCCACTTGACATGGCTAGAACGATTAAGCCGTTCATTCTGATCTAGAATATATATGATTTATAGGGTCGGAAATGATTCCTTCATTGTGTTATACGCTTTTGATTAATACTAACACCTCGCAAAAAGGTATAAAAACAGGCAATTTTCTCGAATAATCAAAGTTTTCCAAACCTCATAATTAAGCCAGAAATGGGTTAATTTCAAATCGGAAAGCTGTTCTGTGTTAGTTCTAATGGCGCTAACAAATCAGCATACTGCGTTTGTTGATGCTGGTAAAAGATTCTTACTAAAATTATAATAACCTGCAAAAAGGTATAAAAACAGGCCATTTTTTAAACTAATCAGTGTTTTTCAAACATCATAGTTAAGCCAAAAATGGGTTGATTTTAAATCGGAAAGCTTTTCTGTGCTCATTTTTATAGCGCTAACAAATCTGCATACTGCGTTTTAATATTTAAAACATACAATTTTTTGTCGAATTTTGACAATTTTAATGATGTAACCCCTTATCTTTTTTTCAAATTTTGACAAAAAAATGGTGAACTGTATTTTTCCACTTGACATGGCTAGATCGACTAAGCCGTTCATTCTGATCTAGAATATATATGATTTATAGGGTCGGAAATGATTCCTTCATTGTGTTATACGCTTCTGATTAATACTAACACCCCGCAAAAAGGTATAAAAACAGGCAATTTTCTCGAATTATCAAAGTTTTCCAAACCTCATAATTAAGCCAGAAATGGGTTAATTTCAAATCGGAAAGCTTTTCTGTGCTCATTTTTATAGCGCTAACAAATCTGCATACTGCGTTTTAATATTTAAAACATACAATTTTTTGTCGAATTTTGACAATTTTAATGATGTAACCCATTATCTTTTTTTCAAATTTTGACCAAAAATGGTCAACTGTTTTTTTCCACTTGACATGGCTAGATCGATTAAGCCGTTCATTCTGATCTAGAATATATATGATTTATAGGGTCGGAAATGAATCCTTCATTGTGTTATACGCTTCTGATTAATACTAACACCCCGCAAAAAGGTATAAAAACAGGCAATTTTCTCGAATAATCAAAGTTTTCCAAACCTCATAATTAAGCCAGAAATGCGTTAATTTCAAATCGGAAAGCTGTTCTGTGTTAGTTCAAATGGCGCTAACAAATCAGCATACTGCGTTTGTTGATGCTGGTAAAAGATTCTTACTAAAATTATAATAACCTCCAAAAAGGTATAAAAACAGGCCATTTTTTTAACTAATCAGTGTTTTTCAAACATCATAGTTAAGCCAAAAATGGGTTAATTTCAAATCGGAAAGCTTTTCTGTGCTCATTTTTATAGCGCTAACAAATCTGCATACTGCGTTTTAATATTTAAAACATCCAATTTTTTGTCGAATTTTGACAATTTTAATGACCAAATTTTGACCAAAAATGGTTAACTGTTTTTTTCCACTTGACATGGCTAGATCGATTAAGCCATTCTGATCTAGAATATATATGATTTATAGGGTCGGAAATGAATCCTTCATTGTGTTATACGCTTCTGATAAATACTAACACCCCGCAAAAAGGTATAAAAACAGGCAATTTTCTCGAATAATCAAAGTTTTCCAAACCTCATAATTATGCCAGAAATGCGTTAATTTCAAATCGGAAAGCTGTTCTGTGTTAGTTCTAATGGCGCTAACAAATCAGCATACTGCGTTTGTTGATGCTGTTAAAAGATTCTTACTAAAATTATAATAACCTGCAAAAAGGTATAAAAACAGGCCATTTTTTTTAACTAATCAGTATTTTTCAAACATCATAGTTAAGCCAAAAATGGGTTAATTTCAAATCGGAAAGCTTTTCTGTGCTCATTTTTATAGCGCTAACAAATCTGCATACTGCGTTTTAATATTTAAAACATCCAATTTTTTGTCGAATTTTGACAATTTTAATGATAGATATTTTTTATCGAAAGTGTCGATTATCATAAGCTCTGTGTAAAAATTATACAACTCTGTGACCACGTGCTTTTAAGTTACAAATTTTTAAGTAATACAACCTTTGGGTTTTTCTACAATATGAAAAAAAAGAGTTTCGTGTCCTGGATAAGCACTGTTTTTTATAGGAAAAAATACAGGAGAAGCAAAAGCTTGGCTTGATAAACATTATCCAGATTCTTCTTCGGGAAAATCAACCATCAAAGATTGGTACAATGAATTTAAACGTGGTCGTGTGGACACCAAAGACGCTGAACGCAGTGGTCGCCCAAAAACAGCAGTTACGCCAGAAAATGTGGCAAAAATCCGAAAAATGGTATTGGCCGATCGCAAATTGAAATTAAAGGAGATAGCTGATGCCTCAAAGATATCGGAAGGCAGTGTGTTTACGATATTACATGAACATTTGGACATGAGAAAGCTCTGCTCGAAGTGGGTGCCGCGATTGCTAACACCGGAAATGACTCCTTCACTATGTTTCAAGCTTTAGACTAAAATGAAAATACTCTGCAAGGGTATAAAGATAACCTCATGAAGGATCTAGGCTTTGTTTAATATTATATTAAACTTAAATAATAAGTTTACTTATAAAACATATATTCCTAGCATAACTTACCAAAAACTCGAGCATGTGCAGGTCACTAATGTCCGGATCGAGTTCGTTAAACTCATTGTAGGAGATGTTGAGGTGCCGCAGCTCCGGCAAACTATAGGTCTCACGAGGCAGCTGCTTGAGCTTGTTGTGGCTCACATTCAGGCGCATGAGCTTCTCTAGCTTGCCGATCTCTGACGGCAGCTCCACCAGAGCATTATCGTGCAACTAAGAGGGAAAAAATGTTTATATTTTAGGCCTCTAGATTTAAGATCCGAATCATTCTTACCGTAAGCACGGTAAGCGAATGCTGCAGGTTCGCGATCTTGGGCGATAAGTGCGTCAGAGTATTAGAGCTTAGGTCCAAGTTTGTTAATGGCACTTGATTCCACCAGGCATCCTCCTCCTTGATGCTTAGCTGCTCCAGGTTAACTGCTTTGCTATCCGCATCCGCCTCGTTGATGTCATACAGGCGTTCGGGCACTGCAACGAAAAAGGACATGGGATCAATTAGAGAGCGCTGGGGCTGCGGCAATAACTACACTACAGGCTTCCGTCTTGAGCTGTGCCTGCTCGGTATCATCCAGTTCCAGCTCTAGCTCAAGCTCATCGTCCGGATCCTCGCTCTCCAGCTCATCTGCCGAGGAGGCCATCTGGAATTCACGGATCTGGTAGTAGCGTCGCCTTCGCGGATAGGGACCGCACATGCAGAACGAGGTGAGCTGCTTCCTGGAGGACGCAATCTTGACTGGTCGGGACGATGCGACAGCGACCAGCTCACGCGGCGGACTGAACCGAACGATGACTGGGCCTGAGGACGCACCCCGTGTGACGGCACCTTTATGGATCGTCTCAAGCCGCGGATGCTGACCAATCAAGCGGCAAATATGTTCCATGCCTTTTTAGGCTTGGCGACAAGGTCAAGTTTGAGATCGGAATCGCGAGATCGTCGATTGCCGATCGCCTCACATGAACTGGAACCACAAGGCGCTGCTGTCGACAAGGCCGAGCGGGTTCCATAGCTCACACTGACACTTCTGTTGTTGAGACACTTTCGGCTTGGCCATAGACTTCCAGCGACGCAGCTGCTCCTGGGTCACTACTGCTTGCGAGCAAGCTCCTCAATGTAGCTACTGTAAATATCTACATATTTCCCTTTAACTCACCGCTGGCCAATGCCTTGTTGGACAGATTCAGATTGCCCGTCTTTCTTGCGAGCTTCCACAGCTGCTGGGTGAGTATGGAGTCGTCTTCTTCCGTGGTCCTTTCGTGGAACACCGGCCGAAAGGAGGACTTGGGTCTTGGGGAACGGGCCATGGTCGTCGCTGTTTGTCGTTGCCGTTGGGACGGCGCACAGCGGGGAATTCTGCTTGCTGTGCCGCCCTTGGCGCCTGCACGTCCAACACCAGGCAAATCGCTCATCTCGTTGGGACAACCGTAGTGGGTGAAGCAGGGGCTAAGGTCGAAGTCGCCGCCGAAAGCTGAACCACGGTCACATTCCTGGGTGCCAAAGAACGTGCTGAAGTCGGTTTTTGCCTTTTGGCAGGAGCTTGCGGGGATGCCAGGTAAGCGGTGCGTTAGAAGTCACCGGAATTGCAGATAAATTCGGGGTTTGGCAGTTTTTTTGTACGTCGTTGTTTTTTCTGTTTTGTTTACTGTCAGCAATCAGCTGGTCGTTGGTCGTTACCCAACACTAATATCGTTGCTAGTTTATTTGCAACGGTAATTATTTTCAAAAATTTAGAGCAAGTTGGTGATTTAACTTTGTTTTACTAATTACTTTTACATTTAACTTTAATATTTTAAATATGGCTTAGAATTTAAAATGGCTTATAAATTAATAAATTGATCTATACGACACAACACGTTATTGAGGAATAACTAGAATTATATGTATATTATAAATATAATAAAGCCAAACTAATTTGTATTCAAGTTTAATTTTCATTTAAACAAAGACTATGATAAACTAATAAATAAATGGCTTAAAGTTTTTCTATTTCCGTTAAATACCTATTAATAAACCAACGATGTTGTGGAACAATAAATTGATTGCCATAGACCTATTTAATAAATTAATTAAGTACTTCAGTTACAAATAACATATCTATCCACAGCTGCAAGCAGATATAAATTAAAGTAGATTTACAGTCCCTAAATGCGGCAATGTTTGAATATGTTACAATGCACCTGCTCCTCCTTACATAATATATGGAATCTATCTTCTATAGCTATGTATATACTATGTTCATCGGAATAAGCTTAGAACGGCAATTGATTTGGTCGTGAACTTAAGTCTTGGTTGGGTGATGAGCACTGCGTAAGCCTCTATCAGCTTAAAAGGCTTAAGTCGCTACTTACTTCATAATCTCGTGACCAGCTTTCCCCTTCTCCTTCGCCTTCGGGGCTTCTGTGGGGGGTACGGAATACATATACATTAAACATACAAAAGTGTATTACTTTAGAGCAAGGTCAGCCACAAAAGTCAGTCAGTGGGGTGTATTAGATTTCCGCCGACTGACTGACTGCATCCACCAAGCTGGCTGGCTGCTTCCCCACTATATAACTCGTGTGGCTTGGTGGGTGGGTGGAATGGGCGCTTGCCGAAGCGGTAAAAATGCTGAGCCACTTGTCTTCGCGGTGCCCCTTGCAATGGGTCTCCAGTCTGGCAATGGGCCTGGAGCTGGGGCAGTAGTCGTCTACCGGTGTGTAGCTACGTCGGCGACTGTCAATCAAAATTATGAATAACGCTGCCAGCGAACTGCCTAGGGTCAGTTGCCTCCAATTGGCTACCGCCCACCCCAAGACCACCCCCATCCAAATCAGTGGCTCATGGGCCACCCCTCCCAACTAGGCGACGCGGTGAGAGCCCCTCGGAGCATTTGCCAGTTGTCATTTGGTTCCCATTGCAAGCGGACGGGCCACGTGGACTTGGATTTGGTTTGCTTGTCGGAGGAGCCCCCAGTACTCACTTTACTTATTTTCGCAATGGCAGCTGGTGTCTTCAAGAGCTTTATGCGCGATTTCTTTGCGGTGTGTTGCAAGCGTGGTTATTGATTAATAACTAAAAAAATTTACAAATTTTGGCTAATGGCTTCCAAAATAAAATACCCAAAGCTCTGGCTGACAGGATTTGAAATGAAACGTTGAGGTTCATTGTCGGCGGTTAAGTAGAGCTTGAAAAGTGCAGATAAATGTGTTATGTGGTTAACTTAAACTTTAAATTTTTAACTTCCTCAAAAAGTGAACCAATTCTAAGCTTAAGGTTAAGACTGTTCTGATTTCTTATACATTTCCTATATATAAAACTTATTTCATACTGTAACCAAATCGAGACCCATTGAGAGGTCCTTGAAAAAGCGGCTTTCAGCTGATGAAATATTTCGAATGGGTAGAAGCATGGCAGCCGACTGGATAATCCCAGCTAATCCAAACCAAAAATGCAGCCAACTTGGGCGGTCGTTAGTCCAATCGAGGCTACTTCCAACGTTAAAACCTATTCCTCCCCTTTTTGCCAGCAGGTGAAATACGATGACCAACAGAGTGATCCCCAATCGGAGCGTATAGATGGCAATGGCCGCCACTATCCCAACTGCTCCTCGGATGTTTGGTTACGATCCTGCGAGCGTGAGATTGTCGATCCCATTGAAGGCCATGTCAGTGGGCACATACCAAGTTGGATAACCGGCAGTCTTCTCCGGAATGGTCCCGGCAGCTGGAAGGTGGGTGACATGACCTTTGGCCACCTGTTCGATTGCTCGGCGCTGTTGCATCGATTCGCCATTAAGAACGGTCGTGTAACTTACCAGAATCGATTCGTGGACACGGAAACGTTGCGAAAGAATCGCGCTGCCCAGAGGATCGTGGTCACAGAGTTTGGAACGGCGGCCGTACCAGATCCCTGTCACTCCATCTTCGACAGATTTGCAGCCATCTTCCGCCCGGACAGCGGTACTGACAACTCGATGATTTCCATATATCCATTTGGGGACCAGTATTACACGTTCACCGAGACGCCCTTCATGCATCGGTAAGTGGACTCTTTTCTCTTTCAAAAGAGGGAGAGTATCTATAAAGTTCTGTATTACTTAGGATCAATCCTTGTACCCTGGCCACCGAGGCTCGAATCTGCACCACGGACTTTGTGGGGGTGGTGAATCACACCTCGCATCCGCATGTCTTGCCCAGTGGCACCGTCTACAATCTGGGGACTACAATGACAAGATCAGGGCCGGCTTACACGATCCTTTGCTTTCCACATGGACAACATATGTTTGAGGATGCTTATGTGGTGGCCACTCTGCCTTGCCGCTGGAAACTCCATCCTGGTTACATGCACACCTTCGGATTGACGGATCACTACTTTGTGATCGTGGAGCAGCCACTATCCGTATCCCTTACCGAGTATGTCAAGGCCCAGGTCCAAGGACACAATCTCTCCGCTTGTCTTAAATGGTTCGAGGACAGCCCGACACTGTTCCATCTCATAGATAGGAGCTCAGGAAAACTGGTCCAGACCTACGAGTCGGAGGCCTTCTTCTACCTGCACATCATCAACTGCTTTGAGCTGGATGGTCATGTGGTTGTGGATATTTGCAGCTACAGGAATCCCGAGATGATTAACTGCATGTACCTGGAGGCCATTTCCAATATGCAATCGAATCCCAATTATGCCTCACTCTTCCGTGGACGCCCTCTGAGATTTGTGTTGCCTTTGGGTACAGTTCCACCTTCGAGTTCTGGAAAGCGGAAGCTGGTAAGGTCCTTCTCGCTGGCAGGACTAAGTCCTCCCCAGGCTAGCCGGACTATGAGGCACTCGGCTTCTCAGTATGAGGATATCACCTATATGCCCACCAATGGCAGGCAGGAGACTCCGGCAGAGGAAAGCCCAAAAAAATACGAAAAGGCTGACGATAATTCGATAAATCTTGTGACTTTGGAGGGCAGTGAAGCTGAGGCCTACCGGGTCACTAATGGCATATTCCTGCGGCCAGAAATGCTATGCAACTGGGGCTGCGAAACGCCCAGAATATACTACGAGCAATACATGGGAAAGAACTATAGGTACTTTTATGCCATCAGCTCCGATGTGGATGCAGAAAATCCAGGAACTGTAAGTGTTACTCGAATTCCTTCAAATTAAATATTTTAAATTACTTTCTTTGGAAGCTCATCAAGGTGGATGTGTGGAACAAGACCAGCCTGACTTGGTGCGAGGAAAATGTCTATCCCAGTGAACCCATTTTTGTTCCTGCTCCAGAACCGAAATCCGAGGACGATGGCGTTATACTGGCCTCTATGGTGGTAGGTGGCCTCAACGATCGCTATGTGGGTCTGATAGTGCTCTGTGCCAAAACTATGACCGAGCTGGGACGTTGTGACTTCCATACCAACGGACCAGTGCCCAAGTGCCTTCATGGATGGTTTGCACCCAACGCAATTTAGGATCGTGCCTCAGCCCGTCCAGTATTACGCATAGACTAAGACTAGAGTGACCTTTTTATTAACTTAAAACTTTGGATTCAAAATATTTGCAATAAACTCCTGCCACTTGCGCTGGAACACCCTGTTGATCTTCCGTCGCTCGTCTGACGTTAGAATGGCGTACTTGATGGAGTTCAAAGCCAGCTGCTTGAGGAAGCGCAGATCCGCTTCCGCCGGAGCTAGGGCCATGAAGGCGTAGTAGAAGTCGTAGCTAAGTCCCTTGGCACCCCACACGCCTGGATCATCGGATGATATCACAATGGGAAAGTTCTCGGCGATCAGGAAGCTGGCCGGATGATTCCTTAGATCCCACACGAAGCCGAGGACCTGATTTGAGATGGGATTCACTTCGATGGCAATGTTGCGCTTCTTGATGGTGGACCACAGCTGCGGGTGCTTGGGCAGAGCAAAAGCGTGCCCAATACGCTTTGTGTTTAGCAGGATGGCGTCCATCATGTTCCAGTCCGTTCGCCCGTTCCAATCTGAGGGGTTAGTCCAATAATATATGAATAACTTGGGAATCCAAGGAATCCTAGGAATCTTACTTGTCTCGCCGGCGTGGAAGAAGTAGTTGGCTGTGCTGGGAAGATCGGACAACTGATTAATATACTTATTGAGAGGATCGCCGGTGTCCTCCTGGCCAATCATATCGAATCCTATCACAAAGTTTGGCTTGGCATGGCTGCAGAAAAATATTATATGTTATAAGATATAATTTTTATTCATATTCGTAATTAGAAGAAGAAATTCGACCTTATAAGATTGTATCGGAAATCTATCATCCCATGTTAAAATATACTTGATATGACAATTTATTTGGTAAATATAAGTTTTAAAATATCATAACTAAGCCAAAAATACACTAATTTGAATTCGGAAACCATTCACATGCTATATTTTATTAGGTCAAGAAATCTGCATACTCAGATTTAAAATGTAAGAAATTCAAATTTTTGTCAAATTTTGACAATTTTAATGATGACCCCTTATAAAATTTTCAAAATTTAGAAAAATTTTGTAAATATAATTTTTTATTCGGAGATGGCTTAAACGATGCGCTGTTAATGCTGATCAAGAATATATATGATTTATAGGGTCGGAAACGACTCCTTCCCTGATTATAATACCCTTCGAATAGGTATAAAAACTTACTGCAATTGCTTGAATGTAGTTATACGCCTCAACATATCCTCCTCGCTGGCCCGATTCCGCTTGGCATATATCACTTTCAGACCCACAAAGTCATGGTGTTTGGCCTTGAACTCCTCCACAATGCGCTCCAACTCGTTGGCCACCTCCAGGGTACTCAGAGTTCGATTGTTATCGTCGTAAAGCTGCGTTAAGTTAAAGATACTCAAAGGTTTAGATAAAATATAAAGCATAGCATTTTAGGGAATAGCTCTTATAGTTTCTTTAGTTCCAAATAAAGACAATGATCTACCACAAGAAATATATTACCAACCGGCGATAGAGAGGCTCTAATTTCTGCGTAGATAATGTTATCCTCGCACAGCTCCTCCAGCAGACGCTTGTGGTAGGCACAGTATGTGGGTCGATATTTGTAGAGCCGATCAACGGTGGTGAAGACGTTCTCAAAGCGCTCCCATATCTTCTTCCGGTTTGGCAACAGGGCTAGATTAATTTAAGATTTAAAGATAACGTTAGACAGCAGTCAAGTCTTAGTAATTATCATCACCTTCCGGCCTGGGTCCCAGCATATTAATGTGCTTCTCCAGCTGGCGCTCGTACTTGGCCCGATCCTCGGCATTGATCCGCTCCGTGCACACATTCTGGACTTCGCTGTGGCACCCAGCTTGATCGTAGGTAAACACTAGCAGTCCGTCCACGTTGCGGCAGGTGTACAGGTTGTTGGTGGTCGTCAGGTTGCCGATGATCCACCGCGAAGTGACCATACCCGTATTGTGACCGTGCAGGAAGGCGCCCTTTGGCATCTTTTGGATCAGCCGGAAGACCTCGCTCTGGCGCACATATTGCCTGCCCTGGAAGAAGTGCATGGCCGGGGCGTACTTCTCCGGCGTCTTAAGACCTTCAGCTATCTCCGCCCGCTTGGCGTTCATCAGGATGCTGTTGGCCTTCGCTTCGTCGGAGGACAACCAGATGTTTCCTCCCAGCGAGGCTAGACGCTCCGCTTCCATGATCTGCTCTCGTAGGGTTTCATAAGCTGCTAGAAAATAGATTAGAATTTAAAGAAATTCAGAAGTTTTTAACGGTTTCCTTAAAAAGGAAAAATAAACCTAATCAAGCTTATATACAATATTAGCTTTAAAGATATATGCGTATTATTAATGAAACTTTAAGTAATGGTATTTATTGAGCTTTCAAAATTCGTTTTCAAAAATTTATATTGCGATTTTATATGGCGGTAAGTCAGTTTAGTATTTTCTTTAGCTTCCAATGGTAAGCTTTAGCTTTTGAGCAACGGGCACACTATTCGGCAATCAACAAAAACACAAATATAAACAATAAGTTTCTGCATATTTACGCCGTCTAGAAAATATAATCTCAAAGCCCTTGGGCGCACCAAGGAGTTTTAAATCCAATTAAATGGAGGTGTAAGCATGGACTATAAAGAATCCTATCAAAAAACCTTCTTCTGACTTTCCAATTTCAGGAAAAGCTGTCACGATGCGCCAAATGGGTTTGGAATAATTCAATCCTACGATACGCTCTACTATCAGGATGAGGAAGAACTACGAAAAAGGGAAAATCAACTGGAGGGAGATATTTACAACGAAACGGCAACTCAAAGAAGATTCCACCTACTTGAGGAAGTAAAGGCCGAGCCTATTGAAGAGGAGGATCGCCCTCAGCTCTCAAATCTGTCCAGTTATCAAGTGAAAAAAGAGGACCTAACAAATCACATTCAAAGCAGTTATCCTGCCATTTTTAATGTCAAAAATAATAACATGGAGGAGCCACATCCGTTCCAGTGTCCCGATTGCCCAAAGTCCTTTTTACAAAAAACAAAGCTTCAGCGACACGTCAAGACGCACTCAGGGGAAAGACCATACACATGTAGCTACTGCCAGGCGTCCTTTTCACGAAGCGAACACCTTCAGCGACACGTTCGGAAACACACAGGAGAACGACCCTACAGTTGTACCGTATGCCAGTCGGCCTTCACACGAAAGGAGCATCTCCAGCGACATACAAGGACGCACACCGGAGAACGACCGTACAAGTGTACCTATTGCCAGGAGTCTTTTCTCAAAAAGGAACATCTCCAGCGGCATTCCCGGATCCATACAGGAGAACGACCCTACCAGTGTAGCCATTGTCAGGAATCATTTTCGAGGAGCGAGCATCTTCAGCGGCACGTTCAAACCCACAAAGGAGGAGAATGACAGAGTTGGTCCAGAATTGAGTCTGTATCTTTACAATCAGTCGGGGACTGTACAGGATCCTGTCAAATTTGTTGACCAATGTTGTTTTCCTGCCTTTAACATAAGTTTTCGAATAACTAGTTTTAAGGGAAATTGAGCAAAAAACAGTAAAGGAATAAGGTTTATAAGGAAGCGTCTAAAAAACTGAATTATTATTTGAATAATTATTATTAATAATTATTAATCATAGACGATCAAGGCTACAGATTTAAAACTTTTGAAAACACAAACAATATTTAAACAGACTTTATCTGTAAAAAATACTGGAAACTAGCGATACTCATTGTTTTTGTTTTTTTTTTTCATATTCTTCTCAGTCAAAGTGTTGTAGTTCCTTATTATGAATTCAAGAGAACTTTTTACTTATTTGTAATATAATAGTTTACTTCACAGTTTCATTTTGTTCACACACAAAAAAACAATTGGTCAAAAAGATCACAAAACTTCACATAGCCACAATCTGAACAGATAACCCAAAGGAATGTTTCCAAACAATATTAAGGCAATATTTCAAGACTCTTCGGTGTAGTTGAGCATTAAGCATCCTTCGAAACTTACGTATATCCGCTGCCTGCAGGCTGCCTGGCAGCAGGATCACGAATCCCAGCAGCAGCAGCTCCAAGAGTAACATGTCCCCGTGTATTCCCAGTTCCGCTTTAAAATATACGCCGTAATTATTCGATCCGCGTCTCTTGGCGCTCGCCAGCCAACTGATAAAGCCCGCAGTACGTAAAAAACTGACCCGTATACGGCTTGTGCAATTTCCATTCTGATCATGATCTTGGACGCTGTGGAAGCTGCGGCAGGCAGTTGTTGCTGCTGCTGCTGCAGTTCAATGACGGAGATTAGTCCGCTCCCGCATGGGGCGCGCGAAATGTTTGAATGCCCCCGGGTTTGGCACTTTCGTTGACACTGGCCCCTCGGGTAATTTGCAAATAAATTTCATGACGTCGCATGGTCAGTGCCAAAATGCCCTACACAATACCGGTCCTGAGTATGCTTATTTATGGATCTCCAGAGGCAATGATAATCTCACTCGTACTTATAGGTCATCTATGGAATCAACCAGGCCGACGGACACTACGCCTCTATCAGCACAGCTATATTTTTACAAATATGTCAAAACATTGGGTTTGCTGTAAGTATATTTTTGCATATTGTTGACTAACCCAATTTGCTGTGTTTACCCGCCGAAATTATACTTGACATTGAACGTGAAATCGGGGTATCAGGCCATCGATTAGAATAGAAAATATTCTTTTTTAAAGGAAATATTGTTTAAAAAATATTCGCATTCATTGAATCAATAGTTGTATGTGCTAATTTCTGGGTGTATCAAAGCTTTTAAAATATCATTACTAAGCCAAAAATGCATTAATTTCAATTCGGAAAGAACTCTTATGTTAGTTTTTAGTAGTTAATAAACTATCTGTAATTATGAATTTTAAAAAATTAAATTTTTTGGCAAATTTTGCCAAATTTTTTGAACGGGCATAGCTAGTTTGATTCAGCTGTTGATGCTGATCAATAATATAAATGAAAATATAGGGTCGGAATTGACTCCTTCACTGTGTTTCAAGCTTCTGAATAAAATTATAAAACCCTGCAAGTGCATATTGAAAGAACAAGCTTATTACTCTGAATATATGTAACAATTTAATAAATATAATATGTTTTATTTTTTTGATGAAAAACCACCGTGAGTTGAATTAATGTCTCATATTTAAGATAATTCTTATTGAGATTCATTAAAAAAAAAAAACAATAATAAACAAAGAAGCCATAAACAAACATTACTTACATGTCATTCGCTTAACAACAAATTAAGTGCTCACCTTTGCCGGTTTGTAAAGCGAGGATAATTGACAGATCTGCAATTACCTTTAATGTCGGTGGCTTCCAGGCAACTTTTTGGGTATTGGGGGACCCGGAGAACTTGCGATGCCAAAGCCGTACCCGGCGGGCCACTAGAAACCAGCAAGCGTGTCCGCGAACGTCAGTGAAAATTTGCCAAAATAGAAAAATACAAATAGTTAAAAATTAACAAGCAACGGGGAGTGCGCGCGCGCGCGCGCGTTTCGTCATTTTAAATCACTTAATATGCAGGGGATGGCATTCAATCGTAGATACAAAAAACAGATATCCAAACAATCCAATCCAGCCACTAGAATGAAATTATTTCGGAGGAGAGCGTTGTCAACCGTTAAGAGCCGCAGAGGGTGGCGGCTCCCAGCTCCCACCTCTCGTCTAATCTTTTAATGAGCTGGCTTCGCTGAATGATTGTGTCAAAAAAGAAAAAAAATATGATTGCTTCTACTTTTATTTTTGTTTTTCTTGGCTGTCAGAGCTGGGAGCGTACAGCCGGTTTTGGCAATGTGGTATCCACAGTTCTTGTCGGGCTCTTCTAGCGAGCGGTCACAAAAGAGAAAACACTTTCCTCACATTCCCCAACAAATTCTCAGTCAAATAATAACAAGTCAACGTGTCCGGCGTCAAGTCAATATTTGATTAGTGAGCTCATTAGCTGGCCAGGACTAAAACGACAGTTAAGGACCTTTCACACAATGAAACAATTTCTGTTCCTGCTACTTCACCTGATTTCACAGCCGCTGATTCAGTCGCAGACCGCACTAAGTACGTTAAGGAGGATAGGATTTAGAATCATCCTGAGGAGCTTAATATTTTTAAAAAATTTCCTAGGCTATGAGCAAGCACGCCAGGCAGTTCTTACTGCCGAGGAGGAGCTCATGACCGGTGGACACACATACCTGAGCACGCAAGAGGCCAAAGTGGACGATATCTTTATGGAATATAAACTCGGAGAGCTGTCCCAAGGATTCCGGAATGCTGAGCAGAATGCAGCTGCTCTGCATTTCTTTAAGGCCAAGCCGCTGATCGATCGGAGTGGTGTCTTTCGCTTCCTGCAGAAGATGCCCAAGGGAGCGGTCCTGCATCTGCACAATACCGCCTCCGTGAGCTCAAAGTGGGTGGTCCAGGATATATCCTATATGCCCGGTATGCTGCGCTGCACCACGGCCACGGGTCGCAGTGTCCTGTCCTTCCGGCGGACACCCAAGGAGCACCAGTGTCAGTCGCAGTATGTCCGTGTGGCCGACGAGCGACAGAATTCCGTCGACAGGCAGGTCTACGATCAGAATTTCGAGCGCCTAATCAATCTATATACGCCAGTTCCGGAACGTAAGTCTAAGGAGGATCATTTCTAGTCAGTGTCCTTTATAATTACCTTCCATTTCAGTGGAATATCCCACAATCACCCATGTTTGGGATCGCTTTCAGGACATGTTTGATGTTATCGGGGATGCCCTTGCCTACTTGCCTGCCTTTCGAGCCTACCACTGGCAGATGCTCGAGGAGCTCTACAACGACAATGTGATGTATGCGGAGATCCGCACCAGCTGCAAGAAGGTTATTAATTAAGTTTTTGTGGATTTCTAAACCCATTTTCTTTCACTTACCTAGCTTTATCATTTCAGCTTTATGATGCCAGTGGACGCACCTTTCCCCGAGAACGAACTATCCGGGAGCTGTATGCCTTGAACGAGAAGTTCACCAAGTTACATCCGGATTTCCTAGGAATGAAAATCATTTTCGCCGTCTATCGAGGCTACGAAGTGGATCAACTTAAGGAGACCATTGAGGAATTTAAACAAATCCAGTAAGTGAATGAGAATTCCAAACTTCAAGACCTGGATTTCAATTCTCCACAGCGAAATCTTCCCACACTTTGTGGTTGGATTTGATTTGGTGGGTCAGGAGGATAAGGGCAAGCCGCTGTATACTCTGTTGCCTGCCTTGAGGGATTTGCCATCAACAGCTCGCCTATTTCTGCACGGTGGAGAGACAAGTAAGTGGTGTGGTCGTCCTCATATTTAATTCAAAGATATATATGTTTATCCTCTTCAGATTGGTTTGGTGCCTCTACGGACATTAATCTCCTGGACGCTCTACTGCTCAATACTACACGTATTGGTCATGGTTATGCTTTGGCTAAGCATCCCATTCTCATGAATGCCGTCAAGACACGCCATATCGCCGTGGAGGTGAGTCCCATATCGAATCAGGTGCTTCATCTGGTTTGGGACATGCGTAATCATCCGGGTTCCCAGTACTTGGCTTTGGATGTTCCTGTGGTGATTTGCAATGATGATCCTGGATTCTGGAATGCCAAAGGTCTCAGCTATGACTTTTACTATGCCATCATGAGTCTGGCTCCCAACAATGCCGGCCTGCGGGTTCTGAAGACTCTGGTTTGGAACTCTGTGCGCTACTCTACGCTGACGGAGGAGGAGCAGACGCGTGCTTTTAAAATACTGGAGCTAAGCTGGACACATTTCATGGAGAAGGTCCTGCAGGGCAGCGTCTTCTGAATGGGGTTCCTAATAAATAGCTCTGGTGATTACAAATTCAGTAAAGGTTTTATTCATTTAATTTTCTTCATCAGTTTTTAGTTGTCTCAAGAATTTTTCGCAGCTCTCCAGGATTTGTAGGTAGGCCGTATGGAAGCCGCCCATACCTTGACTCTGTAAAATTGAAGATTATTTTAGTTAGTTTTAATACATGGTTATTTTTCGCATTTACAAAATATGGATCCTGGATAATTTCATCTTCCTTGCGTCCTATGTAGCTGCCCAACAGTTGAATCTTACTTTTGGGAGGAGTCGCCAGCCTTGAGGCCATTTGTTGAAGCTCCATCAAGTTGCTGTTGTCCATAGCCAGGATGTAATCAAAGTCCATAAAGTCCTGCGGTGTTATCTAACGAAAAAATTCATAAGATGAGAAGGTGATAAGGGGATTTACTGGAATTTGTTACCAAACGGCCCAAGTGCTTAGTTTTAAGACCATGCTGCTTCAATATATCCAGGGTTCGTGGATTTGGCTCAATGCCCACATTCCAATCCCTGAGACCAGCACTGTCCACAAGCCAGTCCCGATGATTTTGCTTCAAAATCAAATGGCTTAGGATGGCCGCAGCCATAGGAGAGCGACAGGTATTTCCTTTAATTAAAATTATAAACTTTTTAAATATAAGTTAATATTGTTAAACAACTTACCAATGCACACAAAGAGAACCTTCATGTTCAGTGTTAAGAGCTGCAAGTTCCGGATACTGCTGCTGCTGATTCATTTAAGAACATAAAAACAAGTTCACGATTTTGTACCTGACATTTATTAATTTAAATAACAAAGTATAATTCACTACTAGATTTACTTTTGCAACCGCTCTTTCATGAAGGCGGCACAGGCCACCACACACTGCTGATAGGCGGTCTCGAAGCCCTCCGCTCCACGTTCCTGGAATGTCACAGAGAGGTCAAGTTCATATAGATTACATTCTCCTTCAAAAAAAAAGAAGACCCACTTACATAGTAGGGATCCTCTATGATACGGTTCTTCTTGTCCAAACCAAAGTCACCCAGCATAAGGAGTTCCGCCTTGGAGTCCTTGGGCGCCAGGCGTCGCAGCTCGCTCATGTTTTCCTCGTCCATGCCGAAGATGTAGTCGAACTCGTTGAAGTCCTGCTTCCGGATCTGGCGCACTATGTGGGTGCACTTAAGGTCATGTTGCTTCAGAGTGCTGATGGCCCTGGGATCCGCCCGGTTTCCCACATGCCATGAGCCAATGGCGGCGCTGTCCACCTCTACATCCGACATCTTGGCTTTGGCCAGCGTTTCCACCATTACAACTTCCGCAATGGGCGAGCGGCAGATGTTGCCTGAAAAAACAAAAGCCGTTGTGGTTGGTTTTCCAAGGCAAGAGAAGGATTCAATGGACTTTAATTACCCAAACAAATCATAAGTATTTTCTGCACCATCTTTCTAAACGCACTTTACAAGTAATTTTACCGGCTGATAAACGAGGGCTACCTCTACTTCAGCCCTGATTTTGCTGTCAGCTGTTCCGCCTCTTAACCCTTAGGCGGTCGCATGGGATTCGTTTACAAAATCTGCTGCTGGCGCGCTTGCTCCAAGAAATTCTGGCAAGCTATGTGACACTTTTGATAGATATTTTCGAACGGTGCCTCGCCCACAGTCTGTTAAAAATAAAATTAATAATTATTTTATAAGTATGTAAAAAGATTAAATAACCCTGTCATTCTAGACTTCAGGTAAATATTTAAGAGTTTATCCTCTGAATTATTTTATTATTTTTATACATTTGTATAGGAAATACCAAAGCCAGCATAGCATAGCTCATAACCACAGCCCAAGATTATGCTTCTGGAAAAAGCATCTGCCATATTTTATACAAGCTAATAATTAAATATTACAACAAAAATTATTTAGCTAAACTCCTTTAGAAAAATAAAAATAATATAGAAAGTCGATTTTTATATAACCTTGCAGGCAAAAGTTATTAAATTAGAAACAAATTTATATAAATCAGTCTTGAGATAAATTTAATTAAAATTACTTTTAGTAGCTAATTTTCTAGTGATTTTAAGGACTTCCTGAGGAAACTATATATTTATTATTATGTATATTAAGTTGTTTCTTTTAATGACAGGTATATCGGCATATAGAATATCATTCAGATATAGTTATAAACTGACTTGAAAGTACAAATAGAAAGGGCAAACAGACAGATTGTCATTGCCATAACAAATCGGTTATTTATTCCGATTAAGAAGATAAGATATGTAACCAAGTTATATAGAAACTCACATAATATGGATCTTCTATGACACGATCATCTGCCTTGAGGCCAAAATTCCCCAACAATAGTACTTTGGCTGTGGCATTATGCGGTGCCATGCGCTTCAGTGCGGCCAGATTACACCTATCCATGCCGAAGATATAGTCAAACTTCATGAAGTCCTCAGTGGTCAGAACCCTTGCATAGCCAATGTAGCTGATGTTATGCTTGGCCAGGACTCTCAGTGCCCGCTCATCCGGAATGCATCCTGAGTGCCAGCTCTCGATCGCTGCGCTCTCCACGTGCCACTCCTTCTGCAGACCCGCCCTGATGATGACCTCATCCATAACCGCTTCGGCGATGGGGGAGCGGCAAATATTACCTATGGGAGGGGAGCGGCCGGGCCATTTGCATATTAATAAACGAAATTCATGTAGGGATTATCCTAAGTGTATACGCACCCACGCAGACCATCAGCACTCTGGTCTTTTGCGATATCTTTCCCATGGCTCAGCTCAGAGGTTGGGTGTCTTTGGGGTTGATTCTGTAATTCTTGGATGGAACTTTAAAAATTTTGAAGATAATTATAGTATTATACAAATATCTACAAAAAATAATGTGTATATAATAAATATAATGTGAGAAGGAGCGTTTTCTGTGGTAAAATGACTTAAAAACTAAGTTTACTAGGTTCATATATGTAAAATTGGTATTATTTGTTGATTTTATTAAGTATAAGTATATAAATATTAAGAATAACATGACATAATAAGAGAGATTTGATACTATGTCTGGATACATAAAAAATAAAACAATTATATGAAGTGCATGAAAGCAAAACAAGACAGAAATCTAACTTCGGGTATCTAACTTGCAGTTCACAATTAGGCCAAAAATTGGAAACTTAATTTAATCATAACAAAGCCAATAATGCATTTATTTTAATTCGGTAAGCGTTTCTATGCCTGGTTTAATAGGGCTAACAAATCTGCATACTCAGATTTAATATTAAAGAAATTCAATTTATTATCAAATTTTGACAATTTTAATGATGTAACCCCTTATAAAATTTTCAATTTTTCGAAAATTTTGAAAAAATTAAATTTTTACCGGATATAGCTAGATCGACTTGGCAGTTGATGGTGATCAAGAATATATACGATTGATAGGGTCGGAAATAATTCTTTCACTGAGTTTGAAGCTTCTGACTAAAATTATAGTACCCTGCAAGGGTATAAAGGACTTCCTATTAAATAGCCCGGCGAATAGCACAAACTCTGTTTAAATATTCCAATCATATAAACAATTTTAAAATCACACGAAGTCCAAATCATCACTTGAACAGGCAACCTGGAGTTTGGGTTTTTTATAGTTTGTCAAGTGGTTCCTGCCTGCATAGATCACACCTCTGGCACTTCCGGCTGCTGCAGCACCACATCCTGTTTACCCACTATGCGTATTTACCCCGAAACTGACTAAAAACTGCGCTCACAGCAACTTCAACTATTAACATTTAATTAAAGTTCATTTGCCGGGGACAGACGAGGTCACTACCACCGACGCCCAGCCTTGGGATAGGCCACCTGCTGCCTGGTGGAAAAAACTTTTCCGAAGTGGAATGAAGAGGTGATGAGCTCTGGTCTCGGTCTGGGTCGGTACTCCTAGACTACTCCTACTTTTAATTTTTGTTTCGGCTTGTATATGCAAGGATTGCATCTCCAGCAGCTGCTCCATCCACCCAAAGGCAGGACGGGGCGGAAACTAAGAGCAGGTGACCAGCTCTGGCAGAGAAATATAAAGTTGCTTTTAGAATAAATTCGGTTTGTTTTTGAGTTTTATGCAAATTGTATACAACCATCGGAGCAAACGAAAGCCAGACGTTGTATATGTGCATAAGCTTTTGCCGGTTTGCTGTAGTTGTTGTTTTGGGGCGGGGGTGGGCGGCTTTGATGGCATCAAAGTGAGCTTGTCGTTGTGCAGACAAATGTTACGTACTCTCGTCACACTCTTACATATGCAAATGTCCCCAGCCGGCGCTGCTGGTGCTGCTGCTGCTGCAGTGCGTCCTCCACAATTGACAATTGTTGAAAATGCAAATGGAAATGGAAATGGAAATGCCAAGACATGTGCCCAAGAGCAACACCAGCAATTCAGCAATCCAACAATCCATGCATATGCCCCCGCAGAGGAGGGAGTGCAGAGGTGAAGACAAATGCAAAGGCGTTGTCACTGCTATCATCATCCGGCGACGACATCTCCTCAGATAAGATAAACGATGGCAGAGTCAACACTGCAACCACTATGAATCAGGCGATGGCATAAACTCGGAGAAAATGCGTAAATCATCATTAACTGGCCTTAAATCAACTGCCAAAAGGATATCGCATTGAAAAGCAGGTGAAAAGCAGCCCGAAAGTATCTTACGAAAGGCTTTAAATATTGTTATTTTGTTCAGGATTGTAAGAATCCTTTTGATGGTTTCTGTCCGCCTAATAATTTATTAATTTAAAAAGTAAATGTTACCTAGGATATATTTAAAAGAAATTGGCATATCAAAACTTCTTGCAGTGTAGATGGGATAGGTCAGTGTAAATAAGTGAATACCTCATTCGTAGCCGCACCGCAGGCCGAAATAAATGTTCAAGTGCAAATGAGGTAAGTGACAAAAGGGGTTCGTAACAATCATAACCTCTGTGGTACCTCCCTCTGTACCTAGGCCAGGTTCTCCGACCGTCCCTCGGCTGAGCAGTTGTCAGTCGAGAGCAAACATGTCCGAGAAGAACATCCATTTTGCATTTGGCAAATGAAAAGCGGAAAAGCTGACGTACTACTAGCTGGCAGACAGCCTGTCTATGCACTGCGCGCTATCTCTATCCAGCTGTATCCGCCTGTACCTCATTGTATCTTGTATCTGTATCTCTGCCTCTGTCTGCCTTTTGCAGCTTCATCAAATATTTAGCGCCAGGCAGGCGTCGTCTTTCTCTCGGGAGGGAGTGGAGGAGCGGCGGGTCGTACAAATAAGCGCATTCATTGTGCTCGTTCAGTGTAAATACGAAACGGACGTAGCACTGCTTGGAAAATAACAACTTTGAAGACAACTTTGGGGTCTAGTCTAGACTGGGGGATACTGTGAGGGATGTACTTGGTAAAAGATATTTTTACTACGATTTTAAGATCCATTTTATACTGAAAATTACATTTTCAAAAATGTTTAGAATTTCGAACTTAAGCCATAAGCAAGAAAGACACAATATTTGAAATAGATTTTGAATCTATTGTCAAATAATTCAAAAAGTATACAATGTAATATTTTTTAAATAGTTTCTTTGTTTTTAACAATACTTAATTTATTTTACATTAACACAGTTATATAGTAAATATTTCCAAATAGCTTTTTGAAAGCTATAATATCCCGCCATGGATTGTTCACAATATTGCTGAAGCATCCCAGAATTTCCATTGATTTTCTATATTATTATTATTTATGTAAATAATAACCTTTTTATATCTGTACTACATATGCATAATTTCGAAGCTTCGTGTCTAAAGCGTTTCAATTATCGTGCTCAATACTAATAAATAAAACAAACTTTAATGGCATCGCATGGAGTTTTCGTTTATTTGTTAATATTCAACTGTCCTCCCACACACCCGATGCTTGGCGGAATATACCCCTGAAGCAGATGATATTAACTTTATAGAGAGACGGGAAAACTACCCTGCAATATATTGGGCCAACGACCAGAGACAGCAACATCAACAACATCAACAGCCACTGGCACAGCCAAAAAGCCGGCAACAACAAACCGCCGACACACTGGCAACATGTGGCAAACGTGGCAGCGTAAATGTTGCCAGAATGCAGTCGTGTTGGCAATATTTATTGCAGCTACTTGTACACATATGGACAAAATAATAGGTGTGCTAGTTTTTATACACTTGGCTATTTTTTGAATATTTTTATATAAGCTAAAATGTTGGGTAAGTCAGGGTTTTTCAAATATCATAACTAAGCTAAAAAAGCATTAATTTCAATTCGGAAATTAGTTCTATGTTAGTTGTTGTTAGGTTAACAAATCTGCATACCAAGTTTTAAAATTTAAGAAATTCAATTTTTTTTTTTTTTATTTTGACAATTTTAATGATGTAACCCCTTATAAAATTTTCAAAATTTGAAATATTTTGTAAAGTCTGGATATAGCTTGATCGATTCCCCTGTTGATGCTGATCAAGAATATATATGGTTTTTACGGTCGCAAATGACTCCTTCGCTTCGTTTTAGTCTTCTAAATGAAAGTTTATGCTCACCTATTATTTTGTCCATATGTGTATGTGTATACAAGTATAATGTTGCCAGCAACATCGACGCGTTTTGAAAAACTTGTTTTCAACGTAGTTGGGTTTAGTTTATTTTGTGACGGCAACGCAGGTGGACGGGAGCGAAATTGTACCGCAGAGCGCGAATCGAAACGTAAGCGGACCGCGTTATAAAAATATACACCAACAGCAACAAACAGAGGTTCAGTGTTTGTCTTTAGTTTTATGGCGCGCGCGTCGCGTCAGGTAGTTTTCACAGCGATATATATATGTATATATATTTTTTGTATTTCGCCTCACGGGCGATTTTATGGCTGACAAAACCGTCGAGCGTGTAAAGGTTGTTAGCAGCAGCACGCTGTGTACTGTATTCTGCGTGAAAAGTGTCCGTGCCAGTGCCAGAGATTCAGTGTTTACCCGCGCCGGGATTACTCATCGCATCATCCATCTCAATCGAGCGACGAGCAGCGCCAGCAACTCCACTTTGGTGGTTTCTCCGCTGGCATTACAGGCACAACTTTACAAAGTCCCGAAACCAGTATCTCAGCCAATGTATCTGTAAGATACGAGAGAGCCAGGCCACTCCACATATTGGAATTTACTTAACACGTATGCAACGCACCAATACCAGCAGCCAGCACACCGCATCTTGGATCGCCGTCTATTGGATTTTGGACACTACTCACGCACATCCCAGGGTAGGTAGTCTTTCGTAGATCTGTGTCCCTTTCCCAGGAAAACCTTTCGCACACACAGGCAGAGGCACTGGCACTTGTCCAGCTGCATTTGCCTTTCCACCCTCGATGTACGCTGGCTAATGAATCCGACCTGCCTCTCGGCTACCTGTCCCCTCGCACGGACGGTCGGTTTTCCCATTAGCCGCTAGAAGATTTCACTGCACATATCGAAAGCTATGGCTATTTATAAATGCCCTGCTCGGGGAGCCCGGTCCGACCCGGCTTACGCGCCGTGCGTTACGGGCTCCCTGGCCTGGCCCAGGCCCAGGCTCAGAACCGGTTTCAGGAGTATCGTGATACCTTTCCCCGCCTGCCCCATATCCCATATATATGTATAGGTACCATGCCATATCCCATGTCCCATCCGATGTCTGGCGGGGCTCCAACATCAATTCAATTTCTACTGGCTGAGTGAGTTTTTAACTCTCAGCAAATGACACGGTAAAAAATAATGAAGATCACATGGATTCCACTTAAAAGATCAAATATTTAAAGTATAGTGCATTAAACTTAAAATCTGAGTTGATAGGTGTCTATATTATACAAGAAAGGTTTGTAGCCGAAGTTCTTTTTACTAGAAAGCTATCAGCTGGATCCGTGATCATAACTTTGTTTTTGATATAACCCAATATATTATAGAAAGTAGTAGTTTATCAATCAAGTTCTTTATAGTTATTTTTTCTCTGTGCAGAAGAATCTCCAGGTCGAGCATCTTCGCTTCCAACTCTGGAGCTGGTTTCGAGCTGTTTTCTTTTCCCTCGCTTTGTTTTCTTTTCTTGAGCTTCGTTTCGTTTTCGTTTTTTACTATTTGCCAATCGTGTTGATCATGATCATGATCACGTTGCCGCTGAATCTGATGCTGTGGCTTATTGCCGCCAAGATTTTTGTTGTGGAAGAAGGTGCATGGCCTTATTTACCCAGTTTCCAAATCGCTCACCGATTTGTGCTTATTCTTCTCCTACGTCTCCCTCTTGTCCGAGGTATTTGCTGAATCACACACTGCCCCGTGGATCATTTGAATTTGTTAGCCAGGCAGTCACTGGAATTGGAAACGGAATCGGGTTTTTAGTGAAGTCACACCCAGCAGCATGATGGCGGGCTGGGCAAGTATCCCGCTCCGGATTTGACTCACGGCCAAACAATGCGACATGCGGAGAGGGAATTGTTGTGGGTCTGCCGCTGGCACGACAAAAAAAGAGAAAAATCAAAATGCAAAACTTGTTGCTAATAAACAACAATTACAACAACAAAAACAAGTTCAGCTAACCACAAAAATGCTGGCAGCCAGCTCTAGAGAGTGGAGTCGTTGCCCAGGAGCTCCGCGCACCAAAACAAGTCGCAGTAGAAGCCACAGTCGCTGCTGATGTTGCTGCTGCTGCTGCTGCTGCTGTCACACTAGCCAGCAGCAACACCAAGAGCAACAGCACCAATTTGTTGTTGATGCACAGACAAAAACTGTGTACTAACCAGAGTGTTATTTGTCTTATTAACTAGTTAGGATGATAGAACTAATTTCTGCTTTGAAGCTTGAAAGCCCGAATGGACAGCAATGGTTATTGTCAGAGCCCTGCTATGAAATATATTTTAGTTTGTAGTCCGGCTAAAAAAAAGTCCCCAATAACTTTTGCCCCAGTGCATGTATATTTTTTGTGTCCCCATGTAAAGACCATATAGAAAAAGCCACCAAGTGGCCAGCTGCCTTGACTATCTTCTGGTAGAAAGACCAAAGACCAAAGACCAGAGAAAACGATGTAGCTGAGTATCTGCTGCGACAGCCATAACTGTGTCAGTGTGCAACTGGAAGAAGTCCAAGCCTATTAAGCTCACCGGCTTAAGATCGGACCGATGTTAGGAGGTGGTAATGCCTCCCAGGCGATTAAGTGTAATTAATGCCGACAGGTGTCGCAGAATTGGCGCAAGCTCAAAGAGACTGCGCTGTTGCCCTAATTGGCTCCTCCAATTAGGTGAGGAGGCTCTCTGTTCTGACTACACATGCGCCTCAAACAGGCGACATATAAATTAGGCGCTCATTTTATTAACGTGATTAGCATGTAGACCGCTGTCGATCGTTGGCACTGCCATCCCATCCATCTAGAATCCTAGATCTCTTCCTGGCTGCGGCGAACGCAGCGTGTAACCTTACGCTTGAACTCCTTGAAATCCTCGCGCCACTCCTTGGCCGCGTCTACGTTGGCAGCCGACTCATCGTTGGGATCGGTCAGCATCGAGATCACCGAAAGGAGGATCGTCTCTACGGTATGAACCGGCAGCCAGCGCTCCTCTGCCTTCTCGTAGCCCCATTTGTCATCCCCCGGCTCGTGGAGGATCGAGATGCAGACGTCGCCGGATTTGTCAATATTCGGATGCCAGATCTCCGTTATGAACTTCATGCGCGGCGGACGTAACGGGTACTCCTTGGGGAAGATGAGGTGGGCCTTGAAGCACCCGCCCTCGTAGAGGGTGTCGGGTGGGCCGATGATCACCACCTCCCACTTGAAGATGTCAGTGTCGCTGACCAGGCCGGCGGAGAAGCCCTCGACCGGATTGAGTTGCAGCTCGGCGAGCTGTCGATTGAGCAGTAGCGATGCTTGCAGTTCGGACATGTCACTGGGCTGCACAGTCAGATCGATGAAGATTGAGGTGGAGGTTGGATTGGAGGTGGTTCTACTTACTGGAATTTTGTTCACAAATTTTCGAGTCTCTTTCTGGTTTCCTATTACAGCTGCTGAACTACGCCGAATGCTACCTACTACTACTGCCAAAAGGCAGACAGTGAAAGCTCAGGCACTGGATTTCTAATATCGAATCAGGTCCCAATCAAGGGGCTCTAGGTTGGGGGTTTAATATAGAAGTATTTTTTTGAAATTACAATAAATTAACATTACTTATTCAATTTAAAGCTCACACAGAAAGGCTTTCCTTTGAGGAGGAATGTCTGAAGGCCTGAAAAGATCAATCCGCAAATGCCAGATACTGGAATGCAATCTCTTTACAGTAGTGGCAGCATCCCTTTGAACGGCTTTGTATAGAAACTATTCCATAGAAATCCTCTTAAAAGCAACTTGAAAGTTGCCATTATGAGTACTTTTGCTCTTGGTCCGGAATGGGTCCAAGGAAAGTCAGTTTGTCCTCCTGCCTTTCCCTCCATTACGTGCAATTACTTGGCCGTTGCTAATGCCACTGTTACTTCTTTGCCTTTTTCCTATTTTTTTTTGGTTTTTTGCTTTTTGCCAAGCTGAATGGAAATTATGATGGCCGCCACATTGTTGCCGTTGGTTTTGGCTTTCGTAATTGCGCACAAATGTTGGCACAGAGTTTTCTGGCCTGCAACTTCGACCACGACATGTGGCTGCGGTGCCCCTGCTCTTGCATATCTATCGGGTTTTCCCTGGGCTTCTCCGCCCCCTTCGGAAAACTCTGCCAATTGCATTTTGCTGGCATTTTGAAATCCCGCCAGCTCTATAACCCCCCTCGTACTCTCGATGGGGAGATCGGACTATCGCTAACTGAAATTATGTTGCAGCAAATGTGTGAATTGTTAATGTCTCGTTGCCAGCTTGCCTGGGGAATACTGCATATACTGGGCCTCCTATAGTTGACTGACTTTTGATGCACACAAAAAAAAAAAATAATTATGTTCTATATAAGATTTAAAATATAATCCCTTTTAATTTGTATATATATACATAAAGATAACCTGCCAAAATTCTCAGGGAAAAGTATCTATAAACATGTTGAGCAACACCCATGTCATTTCATCTTTATCATCCTCCGATAGAGGGTTCCTTTAAGATATAATCCCTCTTAATTTGTATATATATACATAAAGATAACGTACCAAAATTCTCAGGGAAAAGTATCTAGAAACATGTTGAGCAACACCCATGTCATTTCATCCTTATTATCCTCCGATAGAGGGTTCCTTTCTAAAGAGGTTTAAGTTGTATCTTATGGATTACAGGAATCGAAATTAACCTTTTAGTTTGGGCAGTGTAGTAACGCGCATTTCGGCATTGCCGGTTTTTCAAGTTTTCCGTGCAACGCGTTTTCACGAAAAAAATTCCAAACCGTGTTCACTTGGTTTTTTTATGCATTAGTTGTTGTAATAATATTTACCTAGCATTGCTATTGCTGCAACAGCTAGAGCATGTGTGGAGTTCTTCTAACAGAACCAAGTCGGATTCGAAATTTTGCTAAATTATCCAGCACATGCCGGAGGAAAACATGTTTGGCCAGCAGGCTAGCAGGCACATAAGACTGACAGCTGCTTCTCGGCCGGTTCCCTCATTCTTTCCATATCTCCTCCAACTCCATCGTCATAGTCATCTCTCGGTCTCCGTTGCCCACTCCGCCCTGCCCATTTAAGTGCCACATGTCGGAGACGTTCTGCCAGTTCCCGCAGGGAAAGCGATATGACAGCGGCAGCCGGGAACTCACACGTGCCACAGCGCGGCTTCGTGTTAGAAGCGATTTTACACTGACTTTACAATTGAGTTTCGAAATCACAGCCAGAAGAGTATAATTATTTAAATGATAATGATGAAGTGAGTGTAAATTTTATGATTATGGGTTTAATATACTCTCAGAAAAAAAGTCGATTACAAATTTTGAAATATATAATGAGCATAAAGAGAAAGCAAAATAATATCATTCAATTGTTGTCGTCAACTAGTATTTATCTTGAAATTAATATATTAGTAAATTATGCATAGAAACAGAATAATCTTAAAAAAATGAATAATATTTCAAGATTAAGTTAATGAATTCAAACACAGCCTTGTTCAAATAATTTATTGAGTGTTTATGAAGAAATATATGGCTGTTTAATTAAGATTTAATCAATGCCACATTCTTTTCTTGTTTATTGCTTAATTACGAATATTTTAATGTTGTTCTCCTTGAAATTGTCTATAAATCTGTTGATTTCTTTAAACATTCTTTTGAGAATTGGATTAAGTTTCTTATTGAATTTAAGGAATTATAATAATCAATTTCTTATAAATCCCTATCTATATTTCCCTATTTTCTTTCTATTTTTCTTTGTGTAGGAAAACTGTCGCTTTCGTGCCCATTGCCTGTGATAAAGTGCCGGCATTTCAACTCATTTCGGCTCACTTTGTGGAATTGATTTTCAATATTCATTAAGACGCCCCCACATACATCAGGCATTGCCGCGGGTTCGTTGCCTTGGCAGTGATGTCGATTAATACAGGGGTGGGTGGGCTTGTGGCTGGAGTTCATCTGTTTGTTCGCGGGTTTCCCCTCAGTTTTTGGGTGGGCGTGGCACGGTTGCATGCGACAATTGCACTTCCGGCAACAACACCAGCACTCCACTCTCCACACCCTGACATTGCTCTGCCATTTTCTCTCTTCGCTCAAACGATTCTCTCGGTTTTGGAAAAATTCTCGTTTCATTTATATTTTGTGTTTTTTTTTGGGTTTGGCCTTTGCCTCCAACTGGAGCAGGTGCTCTCTTCCCGGCTGCGTGCCTCAAATTGCTGGCTCATGTTGCGTCCATCAAACAGCTGACGGCGTCGATCAATTGAAATTGTTTTTTTTCGCTTTCCACCATCGATGTTGCATCGCTGCTGCTGCCGTGTTGCTGCGGTTGGTTCTTGTCGCTCTGTGATGACTTCCTGCAACTAATGACTTATGGATCGTCTTGGGAGTCGTTTATAAAATAGAACAATTAATAGCTTCTATTATGAGATGAGGTTCTTTGAAATTTGAGCAGTACAAGAACTTCTTATTGAGCCTATTTCTCAATGAAACTTAAGAGAAGAAAGTGCTTCTTTGCCTTCTATATTTATATCTATGCAGGGTCAGAAGAGAATTCTATGCTTAATTATGATCGATTTACGATTCAATTGCAAACTGTTAGGGTACATAAACAACGACTTCCCAAAGTTAGTTCCTTGTTCTTGTTTATCTCTTTGAAAATGCATAAAAAATTAAACAAATCATGTGAGAAATGGGAGAGCAAGTAGCTCCTCTCCCTCTGCACTTCTCATAAATTCAACTTAAGTGGGTGACCAACTGGATTTTAGTGCTTTATTGGCCCTCTGAGTTATGCTTTGCCCTCCCCCGGGAACACAATTTCCAATTGCATGCAGAAATATGAGCCGGAATCGCTCTGTACTCGGAGCACTGGCCATTATTTCGTTCCGCATAGAGGGAACAAAACAATGCCAAAGAGAGAACTCAATAAATTGCAGAAAAGCGAAAAGTGGAAAGAACTGAAAAATAAACAAGAACGAAACTGCAGTACCGCCAGAAACAAACACCAAACCGAAATAAAAAAAATAGTAGTGAAGAAAAACAAGCTTTCCACTTGCAGTTTTAATGTGTTTTGTGCGTTGCTCCTCGTTTTATAATTGAGTTGGCAGTTGCAGCCAAAGTTGGAGCTGCAGCAATGCACTCTGCCTCCCCTTGCAACCAACCAGCCCGCCCCATTTTCCCGGCCACAGCCCGCTTTTCCCGGGGGAGTCGGAGTTTTGTGCACTCGTGTGCACTGAATGCGAAAAAGTTCCGCACACTTTTCGACTGAAACGCGATATTATTATACGTATATTTCCCATATTTTTTATTATTATTCTCATAACATCTAGCCCCGCCCAGTGCGGCCTTACCTTTACATGCACTCGCCCTAAAATGGAAGCGCAGGCACAAACGCTCGGGGATCTGGTGCACGGTGGCTGCCAGTCAGACAAAAACCACCATCCTTGGTGGGTTCCGTAATGAGCGCTTCCGTCGAAACCCTATTCCCATTTTTTTACACGTTTCTCAAAAATTGGTAGGAAATAAAACATAAATTTAGAAACAATTCAAGCAGCAAATGAGTTTTAAAGTTTTTAAAATAATTTAAGACAATATTATATAGGAAATGTAATAATATATTACATATACTCATCAATCTATCTCTTTTTTGCTTTCAGATTATTCCTGATACTCCGGTAAGTTATCTAAATGTACTTTCTAGAAACATAAAAGAAATCTTGGGTAAAAATAAACCTTTAAAATCACTTCCTTTAGCTTCTAAGCACCCTATTTTTTTGAGTGCACTGGCACTTGTTCCATCTGGGCCGCATTTAAAAGCACATTTTCTTTCTATCACCGCACAGCGGGCTTTTAAAGCTGGATCGACGCTCCATAATCGCTACATTTTTTTGCTTCATTACCGGCCTTTTCCCTGCAATTGGTCTGTAAATTGTCCAAAGCCGATGAAAGATCACCCAGGAAGCCAGAAAGAGCAGCTCTTAATTTGTTCGGGCCATAAACGGCACCACTTTCCTTTCCAATGTGTGTATTTTCCGGCCGAAGTGTTGGGGCATTATGCGTGCGAGTGTATTTCATAACTCACTCTTATGGCTGGGCAAACAAATGAGCAAAAGTGTGCTAGTCTCTTAGTCCAGACTGGGAATGGAGACCAAGTCTGGAGCTGGAGCTGGAGCCCCTTCTGCCAGATGAGCCGTTAGACAGAGCTGATGGCGCCCCCAGAGTTCATTTACTCCGCTTGGCCACCAAGAAAATTCTATGAAAAGAAAAGGCTCAAAAAATGCCCAGCAACATTATTTGTAGTTTTTATTTCGTTTTCTTTTTCTTGGCTCATATTTTGCTAGAATATTTCGGGTTTTTTTTGTGTTCTTTTAAATGCTTGGCTGGGCGAAGAGCTAAGAGGGGTCAGGCGAGGAGGGCTTGAAAAAAAATCCAAGCTTGGCCTGAAAAAAGTGCTTATTAAATTTAATGACAGCACGCTGGCTTACGAAAAGCGATTCGACTTTTTTTACGTCAAGCTTTTTTCCAGCCTTTGGTTATATAGTTTTTTTTAGTAGTTTTTTGTTTTGTTATTTTTTTGTTTTTCGTTTATTGGGGGCTGGGGCTCATTGGGAGCACTGAGGCCATAACAGCACAGTCTTTAAGTTTAATTATGTGGCAGGGCTTTTTGCCCCAACTCTGACTCCATAAAATGGATCGCAATGGACATAATAGTTGTACAGTTTCAATTGAAAAGGTAACAAATTTTATTGTTACGATGGGGAAATGGAAAGTTTACATTTGATTAATTTCACATTTCCTTTTTAACTTGGCAAAGTGGTTTTTCTTAATGCAAGAAATGCGGAAATGTTATTGCTTAAAATATTGGCATTCTATTATAGATATTTTTATAAGAGAAATTTTTTGACAAATCAAGGGATTTTTTTAAATATCATAACTAAGTCAAAAATGCATTAATTTTGCACTTCGAAAAGCGTTCGTATGCTAGTTTTTCTTCGGTTAACAAATCTGCATACTCAGATTTAATAAAATACCCTTCAATGGTATAAAATATGAGTAATTGGTTTTAAGTAAAGAAACACTTTATACCCCTACGAAACTCCTGAAGCTACCTCGAAAGTAAACCTTCTTTTATTATGTTAAGTGAGCCCTGATTGATGCCATTTAATAAGACCAGCAATCAATGTCCACAACCTGGTAGTTTACCAACTTGAAATGCAGTTTCCCTTTCTTCTTCCTCCCGACCTGTCACTGGCTTATACCCCTTTTATCCTTTAGCGATTTCCATCTTGGCCAAGTCTGGCTGCCATGGGATTTCTCACAATTATGAATGACAAACTGGCATAAATTTATGACTAGCATGGACTCTGTTGGAGTTTTTTTTGGCATTTGCAGGCAGCCAGCAGGCGGCAGTGAAAGTATTTTAATTAAATGGGGGGACGGCGCGCTTTAGACCTGCAGGTTATGAGGCGGTAATTTGCAATTTCCCCGCTCAAAGAGACGTGGCTCACTCGGTTGGCTTATTATTCAACTGGTTTCTTGGTATGTTTCCCCCTTGTATGTATCAAAGGGGGGAGCACCATTCGCTGCTCGTTGAACTTCAAATTGTGCGCGAAAAAAGTGAAATTCGCCTGCGACTCTGTTTGCCAAGTTAATGAACTGCGGCGGGAGCAAAATCTGGAAGCAGGGCCAAAAACAGGAAGCAACTTTGTAACATTAGCACAGTTCCCTCTTAGGCAAGACACAAAAACTATGCTAATTTCTTTCTCAGCCCGGGGATTTATGAAATGAATTCATTTTCGTTTTCAAAGAAGACGCAGTCCCAGAAGACTGGGTTGCGTGTCAAGGCATTGGCCACAACCGTTAACTTTTATTCACACAATTACAGGCGGCGAATTTGCATTCACCTCCTCCTCCGCTCACCTGCTCCACCTGTTCGACTCACCTGTCACGCTCGAGTGACTCTTCGGGGGAGACGCTTCCCTTGTTAACAATTAAAGACGAACCCTTGACTTTGACCAGAGAAAGATATATATGAACATGTCTCAATGGAGTAAGTAACTTTACTTGAATTTGGGTAGATATATCTTTATATCTATGTATCTATAAAGTTCACCCACTTGTTCAAGCCTTCTAATTAGCTTTCTTTTGACAGTGCCATGGCTTTATTTCGTGGCCTTTGAATTAGCATTTTTCGAAGCAAACAAAGTGGACACTCACAACTCCTATAAATTATTCAAAACTGACCCCGGAGCGGCTTTCATTTCATTTGAGACGGTTTCGTTTTGTTTTCCTTCGTTTTGCGGGGAAACGATTGTTTTTCATGTGACGCAGCAACAGTTGTCTCTGGTCTCTGGGCCTGTGGGAACGTCTCAAAGAAGTCATAAAACTAACAGTTGAGCGGAAATTAACACAGATACTCTCTGGGCCCGGTTCGAAGAGCCCTTCAGCTTGGTTCGGGCCAAACAACAATCGGGCCTCTATGTTTTGTTATGGCATTGCCTTCCGATTGAGATGTAGATGTAAGATAGCTGGCGGACAGGTGATGAGCCCCTGGAGAGGATTAGGTCTTGGTCTAAATAGCCATTAGATGACGTTGCACAATGCGGGTAATACGAGTATTCATGTATGTTGTGGCCATCATTAGTGGACAGTTAGTCTTTTAGATCGAAGAACTGGGTCTACGGAATGTTTAGCAGCATTAAAGTTGCGGATTGAGCACATACGGTTCATTGTCAAGGCATTCTTGAGGGCTTTCTTTGGAAACGAGATCTTTCAGAGGAAGGGCGATAAAAGAGACCTCTCAATAACAAATTGATACGCTTGAGGCGACTTCCTCCATAGATCTAGGTTGCCCCCAACTGCACTGGCACCAATTAATATAAGACAAATCCCTAGATCTTATCACAGTAACCTGCATTTCCTGTCACACACTGAGGGAAAATTTAAGAAGAGTGTTAATAGAGGGTTATAAATTATGTAGATTATATATGTATTATTATATTGATATGGCTTAAAGCTTCTTTAAGAATATATATTTTGATACATTTCTATAGCTTCTTATCATTTTTCTGCGTGTGCTGCTGCCTCCTTGGTTGCTTGGCATTGTTGGGTGTTGTGCGTTCCATTTCGCTTCTCTGAACTTGTTGAAAGCGAGTAAAATGTGCCAATTTTCTATATATATATATATATATATATATATATATGGTATATATGGTATATAGCATATCTTGATGTGCTTGTAATGCAAGAATCGGAGAGCGAGAGCCACAGGCTCTTCCATACATGGCCACTTCATCACGCAGCGTTGGCCAAGCGTGCTGTTTTTGCCTGCAAAATGCACCAGTAGCTCCTATTGTTCTGGCCGCGCTCGTGCTTGTGCTAGATTTATGCACTGGCTCACCTTTCCTTTCCCTCTAAACGCCGCCGCCAGTCGACAGTCGACAGTCGTCAGCCCCCAGGACAGTTTCGATTTCAATTTAAAGCGGATGCTCTCTCGGTTTAATTGCAGGCCGTGGCCCAGCTATAATTCATAAGTGCATTTTGCAGCTCTGGGACGTTTCGGGTTGCAAATGCGGCCCCCTTGGGTGGCAATGAACTTGCAGATCGAGTCCAGAAATGGGATATGTGCATATATGGGGAGGCAATAAATAGGCAATTGTTTTGAGCTATGAATGAGGTTTGCATGAGTTTTCTTTCCCATTAATTAAAAGTCCCCTGAATACATTTCTTCTTGATTCAGATTCCCTTTGAAAGAGCCAAGTCAAGATGCCATTGGCCAGTCTTGATTTCCACTGCGCGGTTCAGTGGCCTTTGTCCATTCCTCGTTGCACTTGACACAGCTTCTGCTGTCAATGCAACTGAAATGGCAATTGCATTGCTGGCCATTGGCAAATGCAATTGATTGTGGCAGCCAATTGAATGGGGATGAATGGCTTCGGCGACTCACTCACTTTCACTGATCGAAAGCGTGAAGCCAAAGTTTAATTGAATCTGCAGCTGCTGCTATTGCTACTCCGTTGGCATCGGCAATGATTGGTAACATTCAATGGTTTCCCGCTCTTACCAACTTTCAAACTTGGCCATTTGAAAGTTATTGGCCACAAGTGCGCGCACACACATTGCTCCCATTGCAACACACACACACCCGCAGATACATACATACATACGTCAAAGAAACTCGAAGTAAACTTAACGTGTCAGCAAGTCGAGCCGCAGAAAAACTTTTTGGCCTGCCTCTCGGAGTTAAGTTGCGACAAAATCAATAGGAAAACTTTGCTGCCACCGAAAGGGGCAGAGAAGGGCGGGGCGCAGAGACTGCGTTACTTCGAAATGGGGGGCGTGGCCCCAGTGCAGCAATTTGTTATATTCAGGCGGTGTCGCCCCAAAATTGGGTCACCGAAAATGTTCAATTATTCGAGTGAAATGCAGCTCGCAGCCCAATGGAGCAAGTCGTTGCTGGAGAGTTAGGAGGGGGAGGTGTGTGTGTGGGGGGGGGAGAGCCCTGATTTTCGGGCTCACAAAAAACTCGTTTTTTTTGGAGTTGATGTAAGCCAGATTTTGTCTGGCTGCTGCCTCTGATGCTGGCTCGTTTAATACGCTTTATGGGAAAAGTTGATTCCAGAGATTTTGTCACTCACTCAAGGGGGGAAAGTCGAACCACATAAATGACTATATCCTAACTAGAACGTATTATCTTGCAGGCAAACTCATCTTGTTAAGCATCTCCCAGTGGTGTCCTTAAGATTGATAGCTAAGAACAGACCAAAAATAATCAATCAGGGTAGCAGTAGAGTGACGGAAAATGACTTTATTTTAAAGTTCAATTTGGATTTTAATAGTTAAAGCTAACTATGCAAGAATATTTCTTAGTTTTTGCTTGGCTATTCTTTGCCTACTCAAGTTGTATTTGATAAATAATATATATACCTTATTAATAACAATTAAAGGTATTAATACGGATCTCTTAAATCACAGCAAATCTAATTAATAGAGGCTTTACTGCTTACTCGGCCTCTAATTATTTCAATAACCTCCTAAAATATATACCCATTATATCTCTCAACAGATCATATAATATTTAGCATTCAACCAAAGAAAGCCCCTCACTGATCAAAGTGCATTTGGTGTTCGTTGTCATGGCTAATAAATTTTCTTTCATTCCTACACTCTCTCTCCCTTCATATTTTATGAGTTGTACAACAAGTTTATAAGCCCAAAAACCCTTGGACACACATGGGTATGCCATATACTCACTCACACTTTTCCATGTGGGTATGATGCGTGTGTGTTGATGCTGCGACTTTCCATTTGCAGAGATTTCCACATTTCACATTTTCGGATTTGAGAGATTTCAATATGTAAACGCCGTTTATACCAAATGCGCCATGAATAAAATTCGTCTCGTTTCGATGGTCGTTTGGTCAGGGGAGAAAAGTCCAAATGGGATTTTATTTATGAAAGGGGACGCACGGCTGATGATGCAGATGTGCAGCCCGGGGGTTAGGAGGTGAGATGATGGGATGTGAGTTGAGTCAAATTGAGTTGAGGGTGGACCCCATCCCCTTTCAGCCTCTGGCCACTGCGTTGGCCAAACATTGCACAAATCAATGCACTGGCACGAACGCAGCTCAGAAGTTTGATCGATTTAGCACCCGCTGGGTTCATTTACACTGGGAAATATAGTTTGTATTTCTAGCAATTTTATTGCATTATTATTACCCAGAGAATATTCTCAGAGAATGCCCATTATTGATTACAGAAACTCTTAGACATCATTAAGTTAGAGAAGATAGGAGGTTAACTTAGGGAAGCCAAAGTTTATATTTAATTATTCCCTTCTCTGTGCTTGAGGCTTCTGATTGAACTTATAATACATACTCTTGAAGGGTATAGAATAGAGTATTGATGGAGTAATAAATCCGGAATTTAATTTAAACAAAGCTCGCAGATATTGTTTATTGAATGTCATAAAGTAATCTGTAAAAGTGATCTCATAATCTCTACTTATAGTTCTTAAAGTTTTATGGCTTTTCAAAGATGATTAGTGATTGTATTTGATTTTAGTTTGTTAATTTTTGTAGTGCACAACCACACCTCTCCCGGCGGCAACAACAATAGGGAAATCCGGGTGGCTCCAAAGGGGCAACTTTAAGCAAAACTATAACTGTTGTGGTTGTTGGCCACGGAAATGACCGGCCACATATAAGTATATATAGTTTATATAGTATATGGCGTGGCAAAGGGCGCGTCGACTAAATGTTTGCAACACTCTGTGGTTGCTGCCTGTCGTCGTTGTCGTTGTCGTTGGGGCAGGGCTCATTATTAAGTTGTTTGGCCGACATCATTCGGTTGATTTATTTAGTTAAATGGATTCTATTTACTGGCCTATTTGAAATGTATATATTTTTTGGTTCGCTTATCGCGCTTGTCCCACATTTCCCCACTCATTTCGGTTGAACAGCGCCCCCGCCCCCGAAGTGATAAGAGCATCGCACTGTGTTGCACTCTGGAAATGTTGACACAAATGTTGTTGTTCAACCACTAAAGCTGACACGGTCGCAGATGTTGCTGTCGCTGTTGCTGTTGCAGTTGCATTTACCCCGGCAATTCGACGTCAAATTGTCGCAAATTCTTACAAGCGCCGCTCATTAAAATTACCCAAATGCCAGCACCAATTGTAGGAGCAACACAAGATGGGAGACGGAGCCAGAAACGGCATCGCATGACAAATGGCTGCAATGAGAGCTTCAGACAAGTGCCACCTAGGGATGCACTGGCAGAAATTTATCTAAAGTTTACTAAAGTCTGACTTGTACAAATTTAAACTCGGTTTAATATGAGCTATGCTAAAAGAGCAACATAGTTTCGAATAAGACATATACCCTTTCAATGTTTTTAATGCTAGAAAAAGCATTGCATGTTTAGAAATCAATAAGTGAATCTTTGGCAACTCTAGTGATTTTTCTTCGAGTGCATGTCTGCTTTTCTGTACCTTTTTTTCTGCTGCTCAACAAATTTGTCGCTGGCATTTTGCAACGTGATTGTGGTGTCTTGCGGGCAGCCTGATAAGCCGCTGATTTCCGACTGACTGAAGAGCTCTTTTGCTGCTCAGATACATCGCGAAAAGTGCTGATTGTGGGTATTGCTTTTGCTCTGTAATACAAAGCGCAAACAGAAAGTGCTGATCGAGCGGAAAATTGCCAGATGGAGCGTGGCATATAGAAGTAACGGAACTGATTCGCCGACATTAGCCCAGGTGAGGCGCTGAGCTTGGCTGAAACCGAAGATCGAACCCGATGGCCGTCTGCTGAAACGGCACAAAAACTTACAAATAGAAGAAAAAGAGCAGCACGATCACCTCGATTCGATCGATACTTCATTGCAGGTGCCTTGGCAAGTCAGTTGCGCAAGAAGTGAGCCAGCCAGTCGAGGCTTTTGTTCAGATCTCGGCCAGACTGTCAACAGATTGGTCTGGTCCAGTTCTCCTCTGGCCTCGCACCGAGTCTCAATCAGATCATTGAAATGGAAAGCTGGAAAATTAACATTGCATGCGGACACTAAAAAAAACGACAACAAAAAACTACAACAAAAATTCTAAATACGAAAACCAAATTGCAAATGGAAAAACACTGAAGCATGAGATGAAGGTAGACTTTAGTGTTTGGAAGAGTTAAGTACCCCTTTCATTGTTTAGATTTTAGTTTAAATAAACTTTTGAAATTATTTCAAAGGGACTTAAAATATAAATACTTCAATCTTTTAGTTAAGTTTGATTGTCACACAATTCTATTTCAGTAACTTCTTGTGTTTCGAATTTAAAACCCTGCAAATGGAAACGTCTGAAGGAAGGTTTATTTTGTGTATTTTTACTTCCAAATATATTCATTATTTAATTTTATCGATTGCATTACACCCTGTAGTACCCCCTAAATAAGTGATATATACATTTAGATCCATACTAAACGGCTGCTCATTTGGCATTCATTCTATGTACTTGCCCAGTTGCCGGCATTTGGCGAGTGTTACGCGACTTTGAGCGCTCTAATTGTGCGCTTGTTGTTCGGCCAACACACAGCTGAAGTACACACAAAAAGCAGTTGAAATATACACTAAAAGTAGCAGAAAAAATAAAATACAACCAAAAAATACACGGCGACATGCAACGTTGCACAGACATATAACATTTGGCTGCGCTGAAAAGCCAAACAAATATACGAAAAATAAAAGAAACAAACCAGAAACAGACACAAAAACATAAAGAAAAACAATCCAAAATGTACTCAAAGCACGCGACTGCCACTGCAGATAATTTGTTATTAAGTGGAGTGGAAATGCGTAGGAAAATATGATATAATCTGGCAGGGAATGGGCGGGCCTGCTGCATGCATGGCCAGGCATATGGAACCGTTTTGTTTCAAGATCAAGTTCAAGTTTGGAGCGATTATTATGCCTTGTTGAAGTGCACAGATTTTCCGGTAGCCAGTCGCAGTCTTCGTTGATGGGAAACTCGCAATTGGCATTTTCACAAAAACCCAAACACTCCGCGAAACCGCAAAATCTCAGGGAGACACTGCTGGGCAATTTGCCAAACGGCACAAAAAGTGTCTAAGCGCAGCGAAATCACCTTTTGACCCACTTTAAAGATGTCTATGGCTGTGGCTGTTGTGCTGCATAATGATGCAAATGATGTTGCAGCCTCTGATTGATGGGCAAAGGCGAATCACAGCCGTGGCAGCTAGCTGGAAATCAATCCGTAAGCACTTTGTAATGAGGATGCAGTTGGGCACAGAGAAAAACTCTGGTACTCAATGGGCTTATAAATAAAATGAGGTTTTAGTTAAGAGACTTGCATTAGGTACAGATACAACATTAAGAGTGTATCTTTTTAGAGCATAAAAGATAAAACTATACCTAAGTGTACAGAAGAATTCTAGGCCCTGGTTACCCAACGATTTTAGTTCCAGAGATATTCTCACCGTGTAGTTAGTATCTGTTAGATACAAAAACTACAGCTGTAGATACACCCAGCGGCTGTCTTGGGTGAAAACCAACGGAATGAACGGAAGTCGGCAGCAATTTGTGAACGCAAATCAAACCATTTACCGCCGTTGGGCCTGCCTGATGTTGTTATGTCGTTACGTACTGTACATAGTTAGGCTGCCGATGAATGGGTAAAATCGGAAAATGTCAAATGCGAAAAGCAGATGCTAGCGGTCTTTGTTTTTGTTTAGTTGTTGCTGTTTTTTTTTTTTTTTTGTTGCACGAACGTGACTTTTGTATTTACGGTCTTTAAATTAACTGCAGCTGCGGCTGCGACTTAAAGCTGTAGTCTAAGTGTGTCAGTCATTGCACGGAAAAGCCGCCAGCAGCAGCAGCAGCAGCAACAGCAACTGCAACAAGGTGCAGCATTCCACGCACACTTGCACCGCTCTCTCAGGCTCACTTAATTATGCATTAGGCAGCAGCATTGACAGGCACACTTTGCCAGCAAAAGGGAGAAAGTTCAATGAACTTGCCGCCAGCCCGAGGAGTAAAGGAGTAAAGGGTTCTGCGGGGTTAAATGCGATTATGACAGCTGTGAAAGCAGCATGAAAGAGGAGAGAGGGATATCCTCTTAAATAATTAAAAGGCCTAAAAGGTTCCGTGTGCCAAAAGAAGTTTATTATCTGTGGTTTCGTAAAACTAAAGAGTCCTTAGAAATAACTCTAGTGTGAAACAGATGTTTAAGCATTCGGTATGCCCTAACTATTGACACATTGCTTTGCCTAATAGGTAGATAAAGTATTATTGCAGATATTTATCTCTTAATATAGTAATTTACTGCCCAGAAGCTGGCTGGCAGATTGTTATAATTTACTGAGTGCCTGCAACAAACTGCACACAAGGGGAAACGCAAACCAACCGTTTTCCCTAAACCAAACTATTGTAAGGACGGACCCCCTTCCCTCAAGTGCAATAATTTAAATCAGCTTACCGCCTGTCCGAGCAACGCTCTCCATTAAATCAGACCCCATTGTTTACGACAATCAATTGCCACCTTAAGATCCCCAATGCTCCTGGTGCCTGGTTTTGGGCCAACTCATGGCCTAAACTCTTGTCAAAGGTGGTTAGCTGTAATTGGCGAAATACTCGCACGGCGACGCTGCGGCCATTCAATGGACCGTGGAGCGTGGAGCTCCGCTGGTCACAGAGGTAGCTCTGCCACATGGCCACACTCCAGTGCATCCGAATTAGGGGAGAGAACATGGGAAGAGGGAAAGGTGGGTATAAGGGGCAATAGCAATTGACGGCTTAACCCACGCATGTGGCCGTCGTTGTGTAGATTCCAATTGAATCTGCTGGCACGCAGTGGCGCGACCAAATCGATGTTGCTGCCGGTTGTTGCCTCCATGTTGCCCTTGTCCCTTGCTCCTTGTTGTTCTTGCTGCCGCTTTTCCGACCACTGACTAATGGCTTAATGTGTGTGCGTGTGTGCCTGTGTGCGATGCGAGTGTTTTGTGTGGGCGAGATGCATGGCAGCTGTGTGCAAATTTATATTGCCTACTTTTTGGGGCAACAGTGGATGGTCAGAAAAAGGAGAGGACGAGAGATGGGGATTTCCCCGCAAGTGCAATTGATTTTGTTTTGCTTTTAAGCTGCCCGCACATGACCAACAATGTCTCCAACTCCAGGCAGTAACAGCTTAACTACACTTAACAAATAGGGGATAAGGTTATAAAATATAGCTACAATTACCTAACCTTAATTATCGTAGAAATTGTAAGCAGTAAGTAAGTACTTAATTTGGTATAACCAATATAGTGATTTAATAATTAAAACATATGAACAACAAGAAAGAAAACTAAATTAGAAAGGCGGAAGCTATGTACTTTTGCAGAAATCGATCATAACTAGGCTTAAAATTCGCATTCTTTGAATCGATAATTTTATATGCTAATTTTTTGGGTAAATCAAGGTTTTTCAACAATATTGACAATTTTAACGATGTAACCCCAAATAAAATTTTAAAAATTTCGATCAATTTTTAAAAATGTATTTTTGGATCAATTCTGCTATTGATTCTGATCAAGAATATATATGAATTATAGAGTCGGAAATGACTCCTTCACTTAGTTTTAAGCTTCGGACTGAAATTATAAGACCCGGCAAGGGAAACCAAATTTCAAAGAGTCCTTCGATCTTTATACTATTTTGTTTAGTGCATGGAATCCTCACGGCTCGTTGGCCAGGCAATGCGAGTTAGAGAGCGAGGGTTGGCAAGGCGGAAGACACAGTGTGTCCTGGACCGCACGAGCGCCTTGTTTATTGAATTTGGGCGCTTTTGTGTGAGAGTGACAACGACGGAGGTCGGCTCCTGCAATTGAGGATGTAATTTTTGCATGTCTCCGGCATTAAATTCAGCACCACCTCCTCCACCTCCTCCTCCTCCTACCAACTCATGCCGCTGGGACTGTGTGAGCGTGTGTGCTCCTGGGCAATTAGGGCTATGACATTCCGCTCTAAATCTCCTGCACACTTTGCTAATTGTTTCCAATTCCACAAACACTAGTCGTCGCCGGCAGACAGACAGACGGACAGACAGACAGAGAGACACATGCACCCACAGATGGTCGGGGTGAGTCAAGTAACTGCAGCTGAAGTCTGACCCCTAGGGCAAATTGGCTATGAAAGTTCAGAGGGAATATACCTCAATTATAATTGTTAACTGGCATGTCATGGTGGCCAACTGCTTTGATTCCAGCCATTTAATAATTTGCCTTTGACCCAATTTACTTAGCAAAATGCCGATTCAATTGGCCAACTCACTTTCCCACCCGCAATTGATTTACATAACCTTTTGTGACTAAAGACCACATTGTTAGCTCTAAACTCTGCCCATTCAGTTTGATTATTCAGTGCAGTGTCCGAGGCAAACTTCTAAAAAGGTAAATGCATTTTTATAGCCATCGACTCACTGGCTCAATTTTCGTTCAGCACTTTACCGGCCAAACCAATTTGAATATCTACACTGAACAGAATACCTTCGACTAAAATGTCAGACATGAGCTATCGTTAGGTGGTGTTGCTATAACATAATTTCAGTCTCAGTCAGTGATTGGTCCGAGTAACATCTAAATTATAGTAAATTTTCTAGTTCCTGAATTTTTAAATTTTTTGAAGTAAGTAAAACACATTTGAATATCTAAGCAAGAAACCACAGAGTTAAATGTCAGTCATATTATTTAGCTTTGTAGAGCTGCTACAAAATAAATTCAGTTTCAGTCAGTGTTTGGTACAAGTAACACCTAAATTCTAGTAAATTTTTTAATTCCTGAATTTTTCAACTTTTTGATCAAATTTATTTTGGAGTAAGTAATACATTTTTGAATATCTACACTAAACAGAATACCTTTGACTTGAATGTCAGACATGAGCTATCGTTATGTGGTGTTGCTACAAAATCATTTCAGTCTCCGTCAGTGCTCGGTACAAGTAACATCTAAATTCTACTAAATTATTTAGTTCCTGAAATTTTCAACTTTTTGGTCCAGTTTAAATTTGGACCAAGTAATACACTTTTGAATATTTACACTAAATAAGATACCACAGAGTTAAATGTCAAACATAATATTTAACTTTATGGAGCTGCCACAAAATAATTTCAGTATCCGTCAGTGTTCGCTCCGAGAAACATCTAAATTCTAGTAAATTTTTATTTTCGGTCCAGTTTTTTCTTGTGGTGTAAGTAATACAAATCAAACTGAGCTTCGCTTGTTCCCAAGTGCGGCACACTGGGTAGCGCGTGTTTTGTCGTTTTCCGTGCACGTGACCTGTGAGCAAAGCGTCTTTGCCCGGCGGGATTAGGCCCTGTCGACGCCCACTTTTTGCCCACTCGTTACCGCCTGGCCGCTTTTCCCTTTCCCCCACTTTCCTCCTCACGCATCGCTTTGCATTTGCGTGCAGCGATTTGTGTGTTAGTGGGAATCGAACCTGACTTCTGGTGCCTCTCTGGCTCTTGCCAAGGCCCAAAACGAAGCCTCAGCCCTTTGTGATAGGCTTTTAATTGACATACGCGTTTTTTACACGATTTCTCAGTTGTCTGTTGCCGGTACTCCCCTTCGAGCCATATTCCGACTGCATACTAATGACTCCCTCCTGTTTTCGAATTCCATTTGCAGTTCCTCATGATGTCGGTCGCCGCCGGTACACGGAGCAGCGCCTAAATTTATTGGCCAACACACTCGTCTAACCCCCAGAGGTGAGTTATTAGCCAACATGAACGGAAATTACTATGGATCTAGATGTAGTTTAAGCATTGGCTTTAAAGTTCTATATTGGTAATTTGTACACTGATTTAAGGGATTTGGGGTCAAGCTGGTTCTTACTATTTTTTTTTTTCAAATTCATATTCAAGGTCACAAACAAGTAGCCCAAAAATGTACGTCAAATTTGAAACCCATGGACGGGAGGTGTCGGAGAAGAGAGAAGGCCAAGGATTTAGTTGGTCTAGTCTTTAGTCTTTGGCACCAGTGGTGAATGGACAAGCAACGCAGATGAAATCGTCCATTTGCTGCTTTTCCTGGGATTCAAGATAACAAATATCTATCGGCCTGCAGATCCTTCTTCAGCTTAACGGACGACTTGGCTATCAGATCTTCTCGTGTCCAAAAAAAGTTCCTCAATGTAAGAATGAGATCCTGGAGCTCGTTGGCCAACTTGTACGTTCGAGTTCGCTGTACGAATTAACTACGCTTTGAGCCTAAGGAGCAGACTGCCATTGTCTCTGAGGGATTGCGTAGCTCATCCGGAATACGCTTCATTTTTATATCCTCCTCAGGCAGACCCAATCTTTTGCCAGGAACTAAACCATTCTTTGGTAGGTTGGTCTGCCTGGGGATGATATAAAAATGAAGCTTGTCCCAGCTGATCTACGTAATCCTTCAGGGGCCATGGCAGACTACTCACTGGGATCCAAGCGAAGCGAACTGTATCAGTGAACTAAAACGTACCAGTCTACCATCAAGTTTCGCGATCGTAATCAGAAGAGATTCATCTCTGATCTCCTTGGCCATCTGGAAAAGACTCGGCATGAAAATGCTTGGACTTAAATAAATGTTCTGCTTGCTGCTCTTCCTGGAATGCAAGTCCGCCCTCAACAACGTGATCATCACCGATTTCTTTGGGTCCGCCATGCAGCTTCCTCTTCTGCTGGTTGGATGCCTTAGCCAGCAGATCCTCTGATATCCCAAATCGGCGCCTCAATGGATTGGCGGAAGTGTCTTTACAAAGGCCACATGCTAAATGGTAACCTCGTGAGTTGGTTATTCTCCTAAGCAATAAGATCCTGGAGCTCGTTGGCAGACTTGTACGGTCGAGTTCGCTGTACGAATTAACTACGCTTTGAGCCTAAGGAGCAGACTGCCATTGTCTCTGAGGGATTGCGTAGCTCATCCGGAATACGCTTCATTTTTATATCCTCCTCAGGCAGACCCAATCTTTTGCCAGGAACTACACCATTCTTTGGTAGGTTGGTCTGCCTGGGGATGATATAAAAATGAAGCTTGTCCCGGCTGATCTACGTAATCCTTCAGGGGCCATGGCAGACTACTCACTGGAATCCAAGCGAAGCAAACTGTATCAGTGAACTAGAACGTACCAGCTTACCATCCAGTTTCATGATCTTATTCAGAAGAGATTCTGGTCCCTGATCTGCTTGGCCAAACTGAAAAAGTTCCGGAATCTGGTCTTCCTGGCATTCAAGTCTGCCCTCAACTCAAGACAACATTATGGTCCCTCTAGCTTGATAGACGCCTTGGCCAGCAGATCCTGTGATGTCTGAAAGCAGTACCCTCAATAGCTTGGCCGGAGATTATTGAGAGTATCCTCTTTGCCTCTGATCTCCTTGGCCAAACGGAAGAACTACCGGCAGCAGCCCGATGGGAATATCTTGTAAAGCTGCTTCAAATGTCTTATTAAAATATATTTGTAACACTTAATTTCTTCGAGTGCCATGTTGGACTAGGTTCAGTTAATTGGCCTCGCATGCGCTTCGATGATAATTAAAGTCGACAGACCCAGACAAGCACGAGTGTGGCTTGGATTATTGGTATTAACACCGATTTTATGACCTCGCACGCGTTCTCTGACTGAAAAATTGCCCCGTGACTGGCAGATACAGATTCATCAGCAGCTTCCAACTTTGTGTCTGTGGTTCGTAACTCATTTTTATGCTGCCAGAGTTTCTTTTCCGCATTTTTCGACTATAACTGCTTGGGTTAAATTAGAAATAAAAGCTTTACCTTTGCCTTAGCCAAGGCTTTTTGTATAAAAACAAGAAAAATAAGAGGGTTCGGGAATGGTGTGTGGGGGTGCCATGTGAGATTTTATAGAGCTTTCACTCCGAGAGATTTGAGTGGGTTTTCTACATTTTAAATATACAAAGCAGGCTGATTTACTGAAGTCAACTTAGGAACTAAATTAATTTCCTTTAAATTGATTGAAATATAGAAAGCAAAGGCTAGGAAAATTCCCTACTACTAGATTTCAAGTGGATCGTATAGTATCCTAAGTTTAAGGACAACTCTTGGAGCCACCCTCGTAGCTTTCCACAGAGCTTCCACGAGAGCCAGAGCTTTCACTCGCACCTCCTGTCGTCAGCTGTGTGTCCTTTTTTTGCCGAGCACCGAGCGCAAGAGCCGAGCCGAGGCTAGCCTGTGCTTTTCAAGGCGCTTCGTGGCTCGCGCGTCTCAATTCAGTCTCCCGAAGAGCCTTTCCTGGCACAGAACGCGGACGGTGCGCGCTCCTCGCTCCAAGTTGGCAACGCAAAAAACGACAAGCGCGTCGGGAGCGGGCAGGTGGCAGGGGGCGGAGGAGGCGTGGGAGTGGGAGTGGGAGTGCCACGCGCAATCCAAAAAGTAAAATGAATTAGAAAATGTGCGCGCCGTTGTGTTACATAAACGAAGCAATATTTTTCACCCACACACACACACGGCAAGTCGCCACCGAAAATCGCGTCCTGTGAGAGTGAAATTATCCTGGCCAAAGTCGCTGGGCTGTTGTTGTCCCACCGAGTGGTTCACTGTGGTCGTGCTGATGGTGCTCACGTATATTATGTAAATGATTATGTGCCAGAACCGGAGCGCTGCGACTCACGAAGACCAGACCACGTCCTCGTCCACAGTCCTCGTCCTCGTCGTCGTCGTCCTCGTCGTCATTGTGAATGTTTTAGCCGAGATGTGGAGCCGACGAGCCCACAACTGCTAATAGTCCGTAGACCTGAGTTCTGAGTCCTCAGTCCTGAGTCCTGTTTCTGGACTGCTCACTCCAGTGTGGGTGGATTTTTTTGGGGGCTGGCCGCATGTCCACCTTTGCGTTCTTGTTTCCAACACACGTTGTCCACTGGACACCAAAGTTCAGCGAGTGAAAGCCTCTATTTTCATTAGGATCTAGGGCTTTTTGCCATCTGAAACTTCTGCGTCTAAGCCTCTCACTTGGCCTACAAAATACTACGTATTGAAACCCTAAAACTAAGCAAAAGTTGAATTAGAATCTCAACTAGAAACCAGGAACCTGCCTAAAAACTAGCACAAAATATTTGTAGTAATAATTGCAAGTACCTTAAAACCTCTTTACTACCCCTGGAACTCTCTTAACAACATACTTCCCTTGTAATATTTATATTATAAAATCTTATTTGCCTCAGTGTACACCCCCTTTGATTGTATCTGACTGCCTCTGCCTTTGGTAAATCCTTTTTTTTTTTGCGGAGACACATGAGTGGGACTGTTTTCGTGTAGGCACTTGTCGGAAATACAAAGAGTGCCTTGGCACCTGCAGAATGTGGCTACATGGAGGACAAAAGGCAACTAAATTGTTGCCAAGTTGTGCTATCTTTGGCAGCTCGCTTGGCGGCTCCTTTTTAAAGCAATTTATTTTGCCCGACAGCGAATAATATATACAGACATACACACACATGGCCCATCGCTCCACTCCGCGCATATCTAATGAATAAGTTATTCAAAAAATGTATCTACATGTTGGCCGGAGCAGGGAGCAACAACAGAGGCACAAGGACATGGGCTGGGACATGTGAACTGGTGGCCTGGTGGTGGGCAACCGACCGGCTGCTGGTGGTCGAGGGCTTAATACAAATCAAATTTCAGCATTAATTCGACTAATTGGTGCTTGTAAAAGTTGCCGTCGAAAGAGGGGGGCTTCGATGGTAAATTGAATGAAAAGCCCGGCCCGCAATTTGCCAGGGTTTATTCAATTAAACTACGACCCCGTTTCAAGCCCCTTTACAGAGTGCTCCTCCACTCGAGCTGGAACATGTGTGACTCCCCGAATATGGGTACCCTCCTTTTAAATCGGATTTGATCCATGGATGTGGTTGTGTTTTTGGGCTACAGGGAAAACAGTTCAGTGTCCACCTGAGTGGACAAAAATGTTTCCATCTTGGCCTTAACCAAAGGCAACAACACGCAAGTCAAATGCTTCCCAATTACCATAATAGTTAAAGTCAAATGTTCATGTACATTGTTATCGTGCTTTCAGCCAAGGAATTATAATAAAAGGTACCCTTTTTGCGGCCTTTAAATATTTATATTAACAACTTACTTGAGAATCGAGGTTTACTCTAGATTTCATACGAAATAGTCTTTAATTTTCTGTAAATTATGCAAATGTTAATGTAATTGGTAATGAAATTCTAGTTACAATTGCTAAAAATGTAAATAACATTCAGGGTTCAGGGTTACAAGCCTCCGGTCTGTGCAACTTTTGCGGAAAACGAAAGTTCTCTGCGGGTTGCCTCCATCAAAGAATGTTCTACTTTCTGTGTGAGTCTCGGGTATTTCCCGGTAATTCCCAGAAAATTGAATAATATATGAGGGCGAGAGAGTGCGGTTGTGCTTGCGACAGTTTCTGGGAGAAATGAAAAGTTGAATTCTCGCCAGTTAGAGAGTTTGTAGTGTCTGTGTCGCTGCATTTTCACATGGCTTGCCATTTCAATTTTCGTAATTTCATAATTTTCATAATTCCGTAATAGCTTTTGCCTAATTTCCCTGCTGCATTTGGTGTATTTGTCGAAATTGCAATCAGTGGGATGTCTCGGTAGCATCCCTCTTAAAACCAAATTAAGTTGCTGCGTGTTTTGCGAATTTTGCATGCATCAGCAATTAAAACTTGGACAGCCGATTCAGCAGGCAGGTAAATCTTGCCGCGAAAGGGGAGTAATTACAAAAGTCATTATGTTCCTGCGTCACCGGATCCTATTTCCGGAAAAGTGAGGGGGAAAAACTTCTGCTTTTGCTGTTTGGGGCCAAATGTCAGTGGCAAAAAGTTTTCGCTAAACTGTTTGAGTTGTGCAGCCGCAAGCAAACTGTTTGCCAGAAACTCTGTATGCCAGGCCAGGCCCTTAACCATCTCATCCCTACACTGGGAAATCAATAAATCTGCAAGTATTGGAGCCTTAAAGATTATATAATAATAGTGAATATTAAAGCCTAACTAGATGGATATACATGTATTACATTTTTCGCATTTCTATTGCTTATTTTAATAGGGAAAGTCACAAAGATCTATGTATTTATCATTATTACGAACTACTTTCTTAACTTGTAAACTTTACTCCCTGTGTATTATTTTTATAAATCTAGTTGAACTTTCTGCCACGACCTCTTCTTCAAAGCGAAAAGTCAAGCAGTCAAAGTGCATTTCGAAGTGAATTTATGGTCGGCCAACGGGGCGTATGGGTTATATTTCAGTTTACTGCCTAAGTTGGCGTGCAAATGAAAATAGTTTGTCTTGCCCTCACTGGTTTTTCGTTTTTATTGAATTTGCTTTGGAATAAATAACCTCTCCCTCCCCTTGGAAACAAACAAAGGTTCGGCTTGTGGGTCAAAAATTGCAAACGTTCGAATTTATTACGGCTCTGGGAATGTACGTATATATTGCTCATACGCCATGTGGACATCTCTCCCTGCTGCTCGTGACAGAGTGTTCTTCTTATGTCCCTCATAGTTTTATGTGTAGCATAATCAATAACAATTTGCATTTATATACAATGGTCTGAATGGACGACGTTTGGCCGGGGCCATCGGAGGGGTCTCCTCCTCAGACTAAAATAAAAAAATACCCACACTTGAGCGGAGACCCAAAAAATATATATGTGTATTGTGCACAACAACTGAATCGCACAAAAAGGAAAACAAGGAACATTGAAAGCCAAATGGAGGAGAATAAATAAGGAAAAGGAAAGGCTGGCTGCCAGGGTGGCGGTAATAAAAACAAAATTCCACAGTGCAGCGAAGGATATTGCGCGAACTTTTGGGTGGGTTGAAAAATTAAGGATTCTTGCAGAACATTCTTTGAAGTAGTTAAAACGAAGTTTGAATGCTTCTTATTAAATTTATATTTCACCAAATGCATATTACAAAAGGATGCAAAGTTTATTAAGACCAAGAGCTCCTTAAGCTGGCTGGAAAAAACAAAATACAATGCTGGACTCGTTACTTCTATATTATATAGCATTCGATATGTGCCTATGTCCTTATTTTCGGTCAACTTGTGTACTACTCTTCTTTTTATCCCTTTTATTTACTATTTTTTCTCCGACAAGCTGTGCAAGAAAATGCCAAACAAATACACAATAAACAAAGGAGCTCGAACCCAAACACACAGCACAACCAATACACCCACAAGCACAAAGCAAACTTTTGCGACAACTAAAAACGGCAAAATATTTTCGCTTGTCTTTGTTGCCAGCAGGGCAGGGGAAAAGGATATACAGGAGATGGTTATGGATAGAGAAAGGGAGTAGAGCAGGGATTGGGACTTGCCATAAACATGGCATACATCCTGGAGCAAAAAAGGGAGGCTCGAGTGGCTTTTGTGCTGCTGCCGCTGCCGGGAGCGGAAAAGGGGTAACAGCACCACATGTGTGTGTGTTCCTCCTGCACCACTCAACCCAGTGTCTCTCGTTTTTTCACGACTCCTGTGCGTGCCACGTATTTAAATTAGTATGCAACATGAATGACAGCAGAAGCAGCACCCATTGCCATCGCTCATGTACCCTTCCCTACCCCCGCATCGATAAACTCGGAGCCTGCGAGTGTGCGAGCGATATGTCCTTGCCTTGATTTGAATTTTCAACTTGTGCAAGGCGCAAATGAAAGCGAGCATTAGCGAAATGCCAGCGCCGGCTGATGGATGGGAAATTTTCGCTCAATGACTTATTCAGCTTCCCACGCGACATGCTGAACTTTGGCATCGCTTTCGAGGCAGAGACGCAGGATCAGTGTCTAGGCATCCGGCCGTGATAATCACCCTCGGCACTGCCGAGCAGAGAGACTGCTTAATAGTCAGGCCCCATAGCTATGCATAGCTTGTTGCCTAGTTGCCCTCTTGCCATTTTGCCGCCATGGCTCCTCACCTGCTCCGTTCCAAGGACGTGAGTGGGGCCACTGATGATGATACAAAAAGGAAAAAAAAATAGTATTGCACCCACTAGGAGGACAACACGGCAATGACGATGACGATGATGATGATGATGCACGTCTCTTCTGTTGCTTCTGCTCCGTTGCCGCCTGTGCCAATCAAGTCAGGAGGCTCTAAGGACAACAAACACATCCTAGAAAACAACAATGCCGCCCTCTCTGTGACAACGACAAAAGTGAAAGCAACAAAATCTTCATCATCAAGTGTCATTCTGGGCAGAAGTTGATGCATACACAGGGCACACTCAGGGAAAACTACATTAAAAAAACTATTAGGATTCAATTCAGGAGGTTCTTTAAAGACTTGTTTTATAACAAAAATATTTAACATTAATCCCTGGTTTAAATTACATGGAATTGAAGTGACTAAAAAGCCTTATTAAAGGCATGATTTCCTAATTTTTTGTTCAGTGCAAGCTCTATTGGGGCATCTGTCCATGTGCATCTCCATCTATCTCGATGTTGGCCCTCTCGTTCGCTCTTTTTGCACAACTATTGCCATGAATATTTATGCTTTGTTGCAAGGACCTGCCTCCTCGGGCCAGGAATGTTTTCGGGGTTTCCGAGGTGGCGGGTTGGCACAGCTGTTGTTCTTCAAGAGGACACACACACACTCTGTCTGGCAAATCAAGTGTGCAAGTTTGAATTGCTGCTGCTGCTGCTGCTGTTGCTGCTCTCGGGCATAAATGTTGTTTAAACAAAACTTTGGCTTCCTCATAGTTTACCAAGTACGAACTTTGGAACTTTGAACCCGGAATCCAATTTCCGTAAGGCAGGTAAATGCAAATAGAGGCTATGTTAACCCCCCCACAAATCCCTTGGGCCATCCATGGTCCCAGCATCAATTAATAATCCGCATCGATGACCATTGCAGTCCTGATTTATGTTATGCCAGCTAGCAAGCGTTGGCAACAGGATCGTAGCAATTGCAGCTTAATGCATTGCCCGCAAAAACAGATTGCCGTCGAATGCCATTAAGCATTATCCGCTACACATTCACACACACTCGCATCTACACACACTCATGCACACTCAATTTAATGATTGATTTGAGTTTAATTGCTTTCAATTGTTTTGCGGAATGCAAATTTCACAAACGGTTGACTGCCCAGCAGCCGGGGGAGATCAATAAGCAATAAGCAAATAGCACTTTTCATCTTTCCCTTCTCGTACAATGACGTGTGAAGCGGGACGATTTGTTAAATTACCGTCCATTCCAGCCTCGGGCAAATATTATGCAACACTTTTGGCCCAATTTCTCATGCTTCTTATACATACATATCTACCACCACCCCATTGACAAGTCATCAAAGGCGACGACTGACTGGCAAGGTCATGATGTGCCGAATGCCCAGCGGGGCTTTCAAGAAAATGGGAAAAATAAAACTAAAGGAAAGTTGTAGGGAAGTGTGTGCAGAGAGGGAAGAAAAGTCAAGAACTAAACAAGAGAAAAATGCCCTGAATACGGTTCTTTCTTTCCGTGTGTCTCAATACATCAGTGTGTGTATCTATGTATGTGTGGGCCACTTTCCTCGGTTGCTCCCAAGTTTGTCACACTTTCAGCCGAAGCGCCTTCAAATATTTGCCGTCCTCCTCTGTATCTCTCTACTTTTCGCTTTTCTTGTTTATTGATTTTCCCCAAGCTAAAGTTTGGTGTACTTTTCTCGCATTATTTATTGTTCCAGTTTTTTATTTATCAGTCTCTGTAACTACTTGGAATTCTTTTGCTTGATGGGTATTTATAATTGCACTTAGCGTATTACAAGAGTCTGGGGTGGGTGGGTGGTGGGTTGGCCAAGGCAGCCACGGTCTCAATAGTAATTAAGTTGGCCAGTTCGTGGGCCGCTTTGCCGACTATGGCCACTTGAAACTGAACTGGCCCCTGTTAAGTGGGTTTTAGTAGCTGTCTGTCTACCTTTGCACAGCAAAAAAAGGGTAAAGTTGAAAGAACTTCATAGTTCTTCTTGATTTACAAATTATTTTTAGATGTACTACTTTAAAAAATTTAAGATTTTTGCTTACACTTTAAGCTGGTAATTAATATACCCCTTAATTAGGTCCCAGTATCATTTTAATTTTGTATTTCCTTCATTTACCTTTGCCTCACTTTGTGCTCTCTATTGGTTTGAGTGGCACTTATCGTTGCTGGTAATGACGTAATTGCGGACATTTTGCGGGGAGTTGGCCAGCAGGTGTGTCTCCTCCTTTCTTCCCTTCCTCAAATGTGTGTGCGCCAGGCTGTTGCATATGTCACAAACATAAACATTAACAGTCAAGAGACAGGCTAAAAATATACCTAGCCATGGGCCCCAAAAAGTAGGCAATTGTTTTCTTGATTGCCGTCTGACCCACATCAAAATATATTTTCTGACAGCTCTTGGGGAGGGGAGAGGGTGCGGGAGAGGGAGCGGGGGGCGAGGGGTTATCGGCCTGAAATTATAATTATACATATCACGGGTATATCCGTGATAATTGAATTCCAAAGCACAGACCACGGGGCGTATGCGCGATTTTATGGAAATTATTTTCTGTCGGGAAAGAAACTCACATCGCATGCCAATCACATGCCAATCAAGCGAATCGATATTAATAATCGTCAGCGGCATAGTTTCTGTTCCATTATCGTTTCCAAATATTTGAAAGATTCGGAATAAAAAAATGCCATATTCTTTCGGAAGCTTTAGTTAGTTGTAGTTTTGCATTGGTCAAAAGATATATAAACACACATGGCCCGATGACCTCTAATCTGCTCTATTTGCAATTTGTTATATAAATAAGCATAGTTTGCCATGTACCATCATTGTCCTCGTCATCATTTTGGGGCTGGCTTGATGCCAAATTTATATTATCTTTTACCATAATGTTTCACTATATATACTATATAGGTATGGTGCTCGGATGTGGGCCATTTATATGCACATGTAGATATATATGTATGTATTTTTTGGCACATTCTTATGGGTTTCCCTGTGCCCCCGCCCTCATCCATCATCTCGTTGTGTGCATAAAATATTTTTGTGGTAATTTTTCATGCTCACATTAGCGGGGTCTGTCAACCAAAAAATAAAACCGGCAAAACGATAGCTGCGAGCGAGGTTTCGGAAAATTTGTTGCAGCATCAAGGAGCTAGCTGCAAGCCATTTCGCCTCCGCCATCTTCTTTCCAGGGTTTTCCTCTCGCTTTTCCTTGCTCACCACCCACATGAATAAATAAAGCAAAACTCAAAAAGGACCCCACATAGAGCGAAAAGGAGTGGAGAGAGAGAGAGAGAGTCCTGTCTGCTTGTCGTTTAATCGGTATTGATTTTGTATTGTTGTTCCGCTGCCAATATTTTATAGTACGCCTTACTTGGAGCTCCGCCTTTCAGCCATTGCGCTTTTGGCCAACGGTCGGATGGGCGTTGCGTTAATTGAAAGCCATACAAATTGCTGACCGGCTGGCAGGCAATTATAAAATTGTTTGGCCAAAGTTGATTGTGGCGTAAAATGGCAGAGAATTAATGGCTCTAAAGAGGCTTCAGACGAGGACTATAAACATAGTCTGGTTCTCGAATGACCGGTATCAGTTGCTTATTTATGACACCACATTATCACCAGGATAGCGCTTTTCATGCAAAAAGCCTCAAGTTCCAAGTCAAGTTTTATGCACACATATTCTGCTGGACAATGGAAAAAGAACAATTGCAGTGTGAATTTATGAGACTTGCCACAGGCATCGAAGTCGCTACCAACTGCCTCTGCTCTGAATATAATTTATTGATACAATTTTCAAGGATTTCAAATTAATTTCGGACCATGTTTAGTTAGGTTCTCCAAAAGATTCCATTTGTAGCTGTTAGGGATTCCAATAATCCCATACAGACAGGATGGAAAAGAACAGAAGCCCCTCCGGAGACCAAGCATTCACATATTTTTTTGCACTTCCGGGGCAGAATGTGTGTGCCTGGAGCTTCAATAAAGGACAATCCATAATTCATTGGTTGAAATGCATTCAGAATGGACCACATGACCATGTCTCTTGCATCTCACGGTAAATTGCATTAAAATTGTCATTCGATAAAGCATTTATCGAGTGTCCAGTCTTCTCTCTCAAATGTTTGCTGTTTGTGTCATATCAGGAATTTGCTGTTCACTTCACATTAAAACCGAATTCGTGTTTCATATTAATGGAAATATTCGATGCGGAATTATTATTGTTTCCTTGGAGATGATTTATTTTTTGTGTATTGCCTTGAGGGGGGATTCTCCCCTGTTGACTACCTCGTAAATATGCGTTAAATGAATTTATGATGTTTCTGATTCGCATTAAATGAGCAGAACATAAACAAATTCGAATTTAATTCAATTTTCTCCCTTCCCCGAGAACCCTAACCCCCCAAAAATCGATATAGAAAATAAGTTCTCTGCCTGCGCATACTTTCTCTGGGACTTTTGGGTTCTTTCACAATTTTCGCTCTTGCCCCCAGAACGTATAAATCTGCGGTGCTCCTCAATAAAAATAGACACATTCACAGTTTCAATTTCAACTAGACGACGGCTGCAATTTCCTCTATTTTTTGTTCGGATTTTTCTGTTTTTTTTTTTTTGTTGTTTTGTCGGCGAAGAGCAACGCAAAAAAGAGGCCTTGCCACATTTCAATTTGGGGGCACAGCATCAGCAGCGGCAGCTGATTCGCAAAAGTTTTAATTGAGTTTTTGCAACCAATCGAATAATCAAATCAAAACTCATTACAATAAAAGCGAAGCGAAAAGAACGGACCGGCAAAGAAATTAGTGCAATCGAATTAAGGCTGCAATAAGGCCAATCAAGTTATTAATCGAATTAACGCGGCTCACGGCGACAAAGAAAAAGGTGAAAAAATGTTTGGCTGCATTTATCAGCTGTGGGACTGGTGAGTAGCGCAAATCTCGTAGATCCCTCCACGCATATGACCCCTCTATATGACCCATTCCCATTCCCACCCCCACAGTTCCCATTCCCCTTCTCAAACCCGCAAGGTCAGCCTGCGTCTGCGGCCGGGGCGGCAACTGCAGTTAATCAATTACGGTCAATTACGTGCTGAGCCAGTTGCATTCAACGGCCAGTAGGTTCCGTGCCTTCCGCAGCTCGCGAACATGAAAAGTCTGGGAAAATGGAGCTTAACCCTAGGTGTATATAGTGGAATCTTACATGAAATATTTACTATCTTGTTACCTTTAAGTTTTAGTAAGAATTATGAACTTTTAGTGTATAATAATTTAGACAGAAGCATATAACACAGTGAAGAAATCATTTCCGACCCTATAAATCATATATGTACATATATTTATGATCAGCATTAAAAGCAGAGTCGATCTAGCTATGTCAGGTTAAAAAATAAATATTCAAATTTTTTTTTTTGGAAATTTTGAAAATTTTATAATGGGTTACATTTTTAATATTGTCAAAAATTGACAACAAATTTAATTTCTTCAATTTTAAATCTGAGTATGAAGATTTGTAAGCCTTATAAAAAACCAAACTTATTTCCGAATTGAAATTAATGCATTATTGGCCGAGTTATAATATTTGAAAATGTTAGATTTACCCAAAAATTTAACATTTAATAAAAATATTAGTTTTATGACCTTATTTATGCTGCGTTTTCTTGGCAAGGGTAGAAATGCTTTTCCATTTTCTAAAATAATTGAATATTAGTTTAAGCAAAGCTGTGTTCGCTGTGCTTTAGGTTAATACTTTTAGAAAGTGAGAAAGTAAGTTCGTATTTCATTTAAACACTATTATTTTTTATCAGTGCAAAACCTGACATTTCTAGGGTTAATTTTTGTTGTCCACGCAATCAAATTAAATCGAACGACCTCAACTGATTGAATCACAGTTCCGCTTGCCTTGCGAATTTCCACTGATCTTCCGCCATTTGTTCCGTTTTGCAGGTTGGAGGCGCCACCGCTCTTCACCGCCGGCACCATGGATGCCAAGAAGCTGCAGCAACTGCAGGAGGCGGCGATTCTCGCCCAGCAGCAGAAGAAGCTGCCGCTGGCCTACCAGACGAATCTCGTTGACTACCGGACGGCGGCATATAGTCAGGCACTCTACCAGCAGTCACCAACGGCCACGAGTTCCAGTGGCGGAGGAGCACTCTCGCCGATCGAACTGCAGCCGCAGTCCAAGCACCATGGCCTCATGAAGCACGGTCACGGCGGTGGAGGCACTTCGAGCAGTTCGCACAGTTCCCCTTACCATCAGTCTTACTCGAGCAGCGGTGGCGGGACAGCCGCTGGTCAGGAGCAGTTGTATCAATCACCCACAGAGCGCACCTATCTGGCGGCAGCGGGCAGGTTGCAGGCCAGCAATGCCACCGCCGGCCATCATCCCATCTCGGCTCTACAGGCACAGTACCAACAGCTGCAGGCAGCCAAGATGCAGGCTCAGCTTGCCACCCAGAACGAGGCGGCTCAGGCGCAGCAACGGACCTTTGCCATGCGACAGGCCATGAATCCGCCCACCAATCATTATCACATGAGTCAGTCCCCCAGCATGGTGTCCACTCTGACGCAACAGCAGCAGCAGCAGCAACAGCAGCAGGCACAGCAGCAGCAGAGGGCACCTCCCTCATCGCTCAATTTGCAGAATCAGTATCAACCGGCTCAGGGTCCTCTGAAGCTGCAACAGCAGCAGCAGCAACAGCCTGTGATGCCCAAACACTACCAGGAGCAGCTGTATGCCCAGCAGCAACAGATGCAGCAGCAACAACAGCAGTTGCTGCAACAACAGCAGCAACAGCAGCAGCAGCAGCATCGACACAAGACCGACCTTCAAACACCTGGCAGTGAGCACGGTACCGTGTACATTCAACAAAACCATCCCGGACATGTGGTGAACCAGGCCTGCCAGACACAGATATCGGCTGTTAAGCCCAAGGCCACGCCAAGCTCAGAGGAGTCCTCGACCAACTCGGCCAAGAGTCCTTCGCACGCGCCTTTGGACAGAAAGAAGAGCGCGGGATCCATACAGGCTCTTAAGTCACCAATTACCAAGAGACCACCATCCACACCGGTGACCTTATCGGGTTGGTTGCACAAACAGGGTTCCGATGGCCTAAAGGTGTGGCGCAAACGGTGGTTCGTCCTGGCGGAATACTGCCTATACTATTACAAGGGACCCGAGGAGGAGAAGCTTCTGGGATCTGTGCTGCTGCCCTCGTATCGAGTATCCGCCTGCTTGCCGGAGGACAAGATCTACCGCAAGTTTGCCTTCAAGTGCGAGCACCAGAACATGCGAACCTACTGGCTGGCGGCGGACAACTCCGAGGCCATGATGCAGTGGGTCAGAGCCCTGGCGGCGGCCAGCTTAATGCAGGCACCCAGCAGCGGGGAGTCGGAACCCAGTGTGAACTCCTCGTTGAATCACAGCGGTGAGAACTCTGATTCCGGGATTCATACGTTGCAATCGCAACCCAGCAAAGGACAGCCGACGCCATCCTCGGATAATGCGGGAGGAGGAGGTAATGGAGGCAATGGAGGAGGTGGAGCCCAGCCGCTCTACGCCAATGCCCCACCCAAGCCAAGACGTATCAATGATGGAGGCTACTCATCACCCTCACCCGAGCATCACGAGCAGCAGCAGCAGCAACACTCCGGTCGCCGTCTGATGTCGCCCACCCAACAACTCTACCAGCAACAGCAGCAGCAGCAACAGCACCAACGATCTCAACAGCAGCCGCAGCAGCACCATGCCATCTACGACACAAGGACGGGACACGTATCCACCGCCTTGCAGTTGCAACAGGCCCAGCAGCAGTACTCCCTGGACCATCTGGAGGCGCAGTTTCAGCAGCAACAACTGGATATGGAGGCGCAGATAGCCAGGTTGCAGCAGCAGCGGGCCGCTGAGGAGATCTATGGCGAGCGGGAAATGTACATGGCCAAGCTGATGCAGCAGCGGCAGGGAGCAGGCGGTGTCTATCCCACACAACAGCAACTCCTGCAGGCCGAGAGACGCACTCCGGATGCCTATGGGCGATCCAAGCAGCAGCGCCTGTTCGCCGCTGCAGCTGCTGCAGCGGATTACGAGGATATCTACAACATGTCACAACTGGCAGGAGGAGGAGGAGCAGGTGGAGCCATGTCCGCCCAGGAGGCACTGCTTCAAGAGGCTGCTAGCTATCGGCGTCCCCTCAGCCCGCCCAGCTACGATGGCAGCAAACATGTGCCAGCGATGCCGCAACGCTACACACCCAATCACATGGAGGTAAGTTTGGAAGAGAAGGAGAAACTTGACGGAAAGAAGGATGAGGAGGTAACCAAAGTGGAATTTTGAACAAATATCTAGTCGTGTAGCTATTAGCTTTTTAGATTTCAAGAAAAGAGTTCAATTTTAAAAATAATTATAAAGAATAGAAAAGAAATTTCCCTTTAATGCTTAAAAGCTTTGTCAGGATCTTTTCAAAATCCAATAGTTTGGCATTCCAGTAGATGTCTGTGTTAGCCCAAACCAAAAGTGCACTTTACAAAGGCAATCAAAATGACCAACCGCTGCCACAGGCAACAAAGAGCTGCGATTCCAATTGCGATTGCTGATGACCTGCCACTTGACTCGGCATCCATGGCTTTATGGGTACTTGGTAGCTTGAAACTCAGAACTCGGGGGCGTGGCACCCGCGAAGGTCAGCCCAGCAAATCATCTGCGATGCCACTTGATGTTGTCTGATTGCAGCAAACGGAGGAGCTGTGAGCTGTGAGCTCTCAAGAGCTCGGGAGAAAACTCTGGATGGCTGAGAGGTTGCTTTTCAGTTTTTATATGTGTATATTTCCGCACCTCTCCTTTTGACCCAGTTGGCCAAGTCCCCCCGTCTGGTGGTTTCCACCTCAGCACGTATCAGCTTTTCACTTTTATTTGCCCTTGCCGGGCGCCTGTTCTCCGCTGATATAACTCCACAAAAGCCGCGCTGCAACACAAAAGCCGCCTCAGGTGGAGCAGGAGCAGTGAGGGTGTGTGCCGGGCAGAGTGCACCCATTGATGGACGGGTTGGGAGCCAGTCTTTCTCGGAAACTTTCGGTTTCAAGCAGCTGCCTCGAGTCCCGAGTCCGGAGTCCGGAGTCCGCAGCGCACTCTTTAATTGGACTTTAGTGTGTCAGTGGGTTGCTAAATTGCAGACGTTTCTTCAACGAGGGCTCCTCTCCCGTTCCTGGCCGCTGTGCTGCAATTTCCTTCGAATGCAACTTTTTGAGCTCTTCGCCCCTTTGGCCCGGGAGTGGGAGTGGGAGTGGATGAGGGAGTGGCATCCGGAGAGGGCGTCGGGAGCAGCTGCTTAGTGGGTCAGGTCAGGCGCTGCAAGTTAGCCGGGAAATGAGTCGCGTGCATGATTTATGGCCAAAGGCCCTGGGCCCAAGACCAGCTGCGCGCTGAAGTTTGTTCTAGTATCCGCCTGCCAAGTGTCGAACAAGTTACAGGGCACGCCAATCTTCCACACTCAGCAAAGATATTTTTTTTGAGTAATTTGAAATGTAAATCCTAAAATAAGTTTGCTCGCTATGCAAGCTAAACAAAGCGTGACAGAAGTGTTTACGTTATAGTGCAGACAGCTTCTAGCTCTCGAGGTCCTCCAGGTGTAACTGGGAATGTAACTTAAAATCATAATAATAACCGATTTCTTCAAGTGCTAGAACTAGTTAAAAATGGAAAAAACCCTACTCCCCTTGCGGCCATTAAATGCCCCTTACTTATTCTGCTCGTTTTTTTTCCAATCCAATTCCGCAGGCCGGTGCCGCAGATCAACTAATCAATACCATGGACTTGCGTGCCCGCTCCGTGGCGGCCATAGTGCGTCCACACTCCGCGGATTTCCTGGAGTACGAGGCCCGTGCCGAGGCTGCTGCAGCTGCTGCCGCCGCAGCGGTGGCCCAGAGCCAGCAGGAAAGTGGCCGTGCCCCAAGACCCAAGTCCAGCCTGGACATTAACCGTACCCCAGATAGCTTCTACTATTCGGAGGCCAGCTATGCGGACAAGATGCGCAAGAGCGCTTTATATCTACAGAGCGGAGGAGCGGGTGGAGCCCAGCCCCAGCAGGCGGGTAGCTATCGTACCGCCACCGGGGACTTTGGCTCTGGAGTAAACACCATTGGCTATGAGAATCCCTATGAGCGAGCCTACAAGCGGCAGGAGCTACTGGCCGAGGCTCAGGCCCAGGGTGGAGCTGCTAGTAGCATGCCGCGCATGAGCCGCTCTGCGAGCCAAGGCCGTTCGGTCACCTCCCAGCTGCAGTCGCCGCAGCAGGAGGATCTGCCGCCCCTGAACGTGCATCCGGGTTCCATTTTCCCGCCATCGATGTCCACGCAAGAGATCATCAGCAAGAACGAGCAGTTCCTGCGTTCCGCCAGCGCCCGACTGCCCAAGCGGTCGGGTGGCATGGATGACGATTACTCCGCAGGCAACTCGACCACCACCTCGCCCACTGGAGCATCCAATTCGCCGCAGCATAACCAGGATGGAGAGCGGAAGCGAGAGGAGTCCATGAAGCGGCTGCTCGAGTGGAAGCAGCGCATGCTGCAGTCACCATTGACGCGAAAGGGCATCCAGCAGGGCGGCAGCAATATGTCTGCCATGTCCAAGCTGGGCAGCAATCCGAACATCCTGCTGGCATCCACAGCTGTGGCCAGTGGAGCACGCTATGGCCCCCAGGCGGGCAAAACGGGTCTGGTGGGGAATGGCAACGGCAATGGGAATGGTAGCGCCACCGGAGCTGGCAATCCACCAACAGCCACTGGCATCCAGCGATCCCGATCGGAGAGTCAGGCAAATGTGGGTCCTGGCGGAGTGGTGTACAACAGCTACTCCTCGGACGATGAGGGTGAGTGCTAAATCAGCAATGATAGTCCCCAAATACGTATTATCCATATTTTTTGCTTGGCTTCAACTCTGTCCCTATTTAGTACTCTTCTATCTGTATCTGTATCTGTAACTCTCTATTCCGTATCTAAACGTTGATGCGCTACTTTATTTGTAAAACATTTTCATTTACTTTGAAATAATAATGAGAAATTATTTACTGCTTAAAGAGCTTGATTTATAATAATAATCTAGGCTTCTGAATCTCTTCTTGGTTAGATTTCACACCAACCAAAATTAAATCACCTTGATTTCATGCCATAAATATGTTTTTAAATTAATTAATTGTTCAAGCTCATAATATAAAACATTTTTTAACATAAAATATGATCAATTTATGTTTCCTTGACAAATTTGATTTACTTTTTCTAAATGCTCTTTAATTGTTTACTAAATAAATGTAACGTTGACAAATAAGGCGTGCACATAAACGTGACCTATATGTATCTCTGCCTACATCCATAAAGTATTCGTATTCGTATTCGTATTCGTAGATGTATCTATCTGGCTCTGTAGCTGTTGCTAACCGTGATGCATTTTTCCTTGTATTTGCTCTTTGGCCTTGCTTTCAGTTAGTTGCATGTTAGATAACAACAGCTGCATGCCTCTTTGTTTTTGTACTTTCCTGACGGATTGCAAGCTGCTGCAGAGCTGGAAGAAACACTCTTTAAAACAAAAGCACTTTCAGTGGCAGAAGCTTCTGTTTTTGACTGCCATAATCCCCCCATTTAAGCCTTTTCCTACCATTTTAATGCTAATTTATTAGGACCTGGCGGCAGACTAAACAATTAAAAGCTTCATGTAGTTTAATACTTGTGTGTTTTTACCATTTTTTATTGCCTTGTTGCGTTCTTTTATGGCTTAATAAATACGGTTAATTAAATAGAATAGAAAAAAGAGATGTCCATTTTTTGCGAGAGACAAAAGCTAGTTAAGCGAAATCGAAAATAAACAACGAAAACCTTCCTGCCGTGCGCACACCCAAAGACACAACCACACACCATCCATCCATCAACACACGCACCCTTATACACACAGCAATCAGAAGCAAATTTAAATTTCAATGAATCGAGTATTTAAGAGGCGTTGCCGTAAAGTAGGCAACTTCTTAAATTACATTTTAGACTGGTTTGAGTCTAAAATATAAACAAAACAAATAAATACCCTTGCAGTTATTCATAGGATTAGAGGTTTGAATGTGAAATCGATCAAAACTAAGTCAAAGATGTATAAATCTCAGAAATTTCAAGATTTTTTGACAATTTCATTAATGTATGATGGTTTTCAAATGTTTTATTCTTTATTGGTTAGAATTTAGAATGCAAATATAAATATATTTGACTTTTGGCAATCATTGGCTTTTTGGTCTTCGTAGGCCCAGGTAGATATTTCTATATGCCAATTTTTTTTATAAATCCCAGTTTTTCAATTATTATAACTCAGTCAAAATTGCATTAATTTTCATTCGAAAAGCGTTTCTATGCTAGTTTTAATAGGGCTGAATCTGCATACACAGATTTAAAATTTAAGAAATTAAATTTTTTGTCAAATGTTGACAATTTAACTAACAAAATTTTAAAAATTTTGAAAAAATTAAATTTTGTCCGGACTTAGCTAGAAAGATTCTACCGTTAATGCTGATCAAGAATATATATATATAATTTATAGAGTCGGAAATGATCCCTTCACTGTGTTTGAGGCTTCTGACTGAAATGGTATTACCCTGCAAGGGTATAAAAACTATAACTTTTCGATTCTTCGACATATTTTCATCTAATAATCATAATCTGTATTTCAATTTTAATTTTGTGCAAATCGGTTGGATATATCATACATAGAAACGATCGGTAAATGTACAGGAAAATAAAAATATCACAAACTGTTGATATAACATATATAGGTTAGAATAGTATGGCATTGCTTGTCACTTGTGTCACTTTATATTACAATTAAGTTATAAGATTGATGGCAATAGGGGAATGAATCGGGAAATAAGAGGCCAATCCCGCCTATAGCATCTATATAAATAAATATAATTGTCATGCTTAAGACTTACCGCAGTATAGAGACACGTCATCCTTCCGGTGTAGAGTTATATTCTTGGCATCATCGAAGTAAGCTTCGTCATGGTCGTCCAGATGTGTTCCATAGGCCACGTCATATTTTTGAGGCCGTAAGTTTAATCACTATCACTATCACTCCCACTATCACTTTAGGTGTTAACACTGCGAGGACCACGAACAGACTGAAGCCGGAGCGGCGGGCTGAGCCTCTATTTATAGTCCCAGAGCGTCAGAGCAAAGAGAATAACAGAGAGTGTAAGAGCGAGAGCGCGCTAGAGAATGAGTTACCTCTAGAGAAAGTTAGAGAGTGGCAGAGAGTAAGAGTTACCTCTAGAGGTAGCCAGTGGGAGATGGAGAGTTAGGCATACGTTCAACGATCATATTTATGAAAGCTATATGATATAGTCATCCGATTTTGATAAAATTAATACCGAAAATAATAGAAAATACTTTTGCATTTATATAGATGAAAATATTATGAAAACTGGATAAGTTTTAATATGTTTTCTAGACGGACATGGCCAGATCGACTTGACTGCCCATGCTGATCAAGAATATATATATTATATTAATACCCTACAAGGGTATAATGAAACATAAACATTTCGATTTATATAGCATACATATTTTGGTTTGGTTCTATTTGATCGAACAGTGGAGTTGGATATAAACCGAAACCAAAAACAAATAAACATTTCCGTAGTCGATAAATCTATTTATTTCACAAAACCCCTTTCTCTCTCTATCTATCTTTCATGGGTTTAGTAAACATTTTTTTTTTTTTTTTGTTGGCGTAGTCACTCATTCTCGTATACTACATTTTTCCCATCATGAAAACCACCGGGTGCTTGGTATTTCCACTACTAAATGCCGCTGTAAACTTCGCACTAAAACCCAAAACAACCAAAAAAAAAAAAATCAAAATAATAATAAAATACAAAAAAAAAACCAAAACTCAAACTCAATCTGGGATCCATAGCGCAATCGACAACCCACTTTGATTGAATTGAATTTAATTACATGCCAACCAGCTCGATATACAAATATGTTTTATATTTCTTCTTTTCCATACGTACTATATAAAATAATTCGTTGTTGGTTACTTGTAAACCCAATGCCTCATAATTTTGTAAATGCTGTAAATCGATCAAAAAACATACAAAAAAAATACATAAACAAACTCGCTAAAAACATAAACAAAACGCACGATAACGCAGCTGGCACTGTGGATGATGATGATAACTTGTATAAAGCGGCGGCAGGAAGGTCACCATCTAAGGCAGCAGCAACAACAGCAGCAATAGGTACAACAATAGCAGCAACAGCAACCGTAGCAATAGCAACAACATCAGCAATAGAAACCCTTAGAAAAGTAGAGAGTCCCAAGCCCACACCAACCACGACGACAGGCCCAGTCACAGGCACTGCCAAATTCCAACTGAAGCCCATCCTGAAAGTGCACGAGGCCAGCAAGACCCGCATTATTCAGGTGCAGCCCAAACAGCCCGAGGAGGAGAGGCCCAAGCCCAAATTACACCTGCCCCAGACAAAGGAGGTGGCCAAAGGAGCTTTGGAAGCAGAGCTGGGAGAGCATCAGGCGGAGCTGGCAGAGCATCCTCTGCCCATTTTGCCAAAGAAGGCGGCCCCCAAGTCGCCGCAGAATGCCAATTATGTGCCCGTGTACAGCAATAAGCTGGTCAGCAACTACGAGAACATGGAGTTTGGCAAGCCAATCCCCGAAAGCAAGTCCCTAGAGAGCAGTGCAGCGATTACGGATCCCGAGGAGACGCCCATGCTGATGCAGCTCAAGTTGTTCAAAGAGCAGCAGCGGCAGCAGCTCGGGGAGAGTGTGGAGCAACAACAGCTGGAGGAGGACCTGACACCCACGGCGGAAAGTAAGCCAATGCCCGGGGAGGATTTCGATGGAATCAGGGAGAAACATGGTGCAGAGACTGACGGGGAAGAGGAAGAGGAGCAGGACGAGGATGATGATAGCACTGCCTGTGAGGAGTACACAGATGATGATATAGATGAGGCTCTAGCTCAGGATGATGATGACGGAGCTTCAAAAGCAGATGAAATGGAGTTGCAAGAGCAGGAGCAGAAGGAGGAAAAGGAAATTCAACAGATATATGTGAATGAGCCCATCACTCCCACCGAACAGCAGTTCGACGAGAGTCACTATTTGCCCATGACGCCCAAGAAGGCGGAACTGGGCCAGCCAGGAGTCCTTACACTGGTGGCCACACATGAGAGCTATGAGGAGGAGAATCACTATGTGGAGATGACAAAGGGCATCCAGGACGAGGATAACAAGGGCAACTACGAGATCATGTGCCTGGCAAGCACTAGCTCCAGCGCCTTCAAGCCGGCCACCAAATCGGAACCGGTCTATATGGAATTAGCTGGCGTCAAGGGCGGCCCAGCTCTACCGCCAACCGAAGAGGCTCACTGCTCCTCAGGCCGGTCCACCCTCAAAAAGGGCAAAAAGTCGGGAACGGAGTCTATGAAGAAAAAAACGAAAAAACGGCAGGGCAAGGACATGCCCGACATCCTCAAGCCCGCCAAGAGTGCCCTGGCGTTGGCCAGCGATAGCTCTGATGCTGATGACGAGAGCAGCCGGCAGCAACTGGAGGCGAAGAAACTCCGCTCCAGGTCGCGATTCAGTCTTTCGGATACCTTTAGGCCTGCTTCATACTACTTGGGAGCCTCCACGCCCCTCAACAACTATGCAGAGAGCTCGGACAGCGAGATACTGCCACCACCGCCGATTCCAGACTCACCGCCGCCCATGGAGGAGCTCAAAACAGAAGAGATCTTCTCCTCGGAGCACTATGACACAGTAAAGAGACGGGATAGCCAAAGCAAGGTCACGTTGTCATACGAACAGCTGCCCAAGATGCATGCCAGCAATACGTCCCTGAACCTACCAAAGGCAGTCCCTAGTCCCACTCTAAAGAGCAGTCGCCTCTCTTTGCCCGATCACTTTACCAAGGTGAGAGCCACTCCTCCCCAGAGACTACAGGTGGTAGCAACGCCATCGCAGCAGCACCACGCCCGCACCTTGTCGGACTCCAATTACAGCTGTCAGCTGACGGATAACAGTGGATCCCGCACTTCCTCTGACCTGGATTTGTACCGCCGGAGGGGACAGCAGCAACGCTGCACCAGCAACAACTCTCTCCCTCTTAGCAGCGAGAGTGAGTCTGTGGAATTCCGACAGAGATCCGACTCCGAGTTGGATCGCCAACGATCAAGGAGACCACTCTCCCAGGAGTCCATCAGCGAAATAGAGTCACTGAGCGAGCAGTTTGAGGAAACGCTAAGCAGCCACGAACTGGACACCTATCTTAGTCACCTTCACCTGCCCACCGGTCAGGCCACTCCCAACAAGTCACCACCTTCTGAACGATGCCAATGCTGCAGCGGGAGCAGATATCCTGACCAATCTAATCAAGCCACCAAAGACATTCCGCAATGCCGAAGATGAGGAGCAGCACTTTTATGGGAACATACACTTCCTGTCCTCCACGGACTCTATCCAACAGTTGGGCGAGGGAGCAGCAGCCGCTCTGATGGTCATGCATAGTAGAAACAATAGCAACATATCCACGCAATCTGCACCTTACTATTACTCTGAGCTGCCAACAGCGGCAGCCACTTTGAATAATCAGCGGGAGATCCACGCCCATGGGCTGAACATTGCGCACATTCACAATCCCATCAACCGACAGCAACAGTTCGATATGGATGCATTGGTGGACAAGGATCAGGCAATCGATAGCAAGAATCTGTACTGCGTAAAGGACAACAACGAGAAGCTAAGCAACAAGCTGAACAACTTAAAGCTAAAGCTGGATGCGGCAGAGCCACCGGAGAGTGGCGGTAGTGGTGCACTAAACCCATCACATTCATATCTCACAACTACTAAAAACACAAACCTCGCTCGTAAGACGATTGGTGGTAGCATCCCGTTGGATGGTGGAAGTGGCGGAGCCCCTAACAACGATGGTGCTGGTGATGATGCTGGTGCCGAGGCTGGAGGCAAGACCCAGATCCCATCGAATAATGCCAATCAAAACCTTTCAGTTCTAGGTGGCGAGCTGCTCTGGGAGGAGGATGCCCTGTGGCGGGAGAGTTTACGTAGGGTATCCCAGAGGCATGCGCGTTCCCTGGATGACCTGGACAGGATTGCCACAGGTCCGGTGTCCAGCTCCACGCCGAAGGTAAAGCTTACCAGAGAGGTGACCTATGTCAATGACAGCCTGAAGCCACGGCAGCAACAGCAGCAGCAGCAGCAGCAGCTGCAACCACAGTCACAACCTCAAATCAATGACGAGCATGATGTCTATGTTCAGCTCCTGGACAACTCCACCCTCAGCCAGGACCAGACGGATTCGGATGTGTATGAAGTGCTGCGAGAGGAGACTGCCTCTAATTTGTCGCACAAATCCAATGAGCTGGATCGCGAAACCATTCGCCAGTGGGATGCCATGTCCAGTGGACTAATGAAGAGTCACCACAGCAACACAGAGGCCGCAGGGACACCCAGCTCAGGATCAGCCGTTGCCCATCTGCCCCTCACCAGCAATGTGCGCTCCATCATCCAGCAGTTAAATAGCAGCGGTGATGACGCCAATGGCAATCCCATGAACAAGTCAACGAGGAGTAGTAACAACAATCAATGATGCAGTTGGATTCCCGTCTCACCCAAAAATATATGCAATGCTTTGCATGGGTTTTAGTTCAGATTTTAGTTTTCCATTTTCCATTTCCCGTTTCTGTTTGCATTCTGCGAGTTATTTCATTTCATATTGGAGATAGTTCTCTCTATCTATTTGTTTATGTTGATTGATTTGTTACTGTTGCTGTTTGTTGTCGTCATTATTGTTGTGTTGTTTTGTTTAATTAATCAACTGGTAAGCAAACTTATATTTATTTATCAAATACCCACAACTATCCATATATCTCATTAAGTCATTAAAGCGCTTGTATATACGCCACTCATTGCCAACACGACCTCTCTCACACACGATGCACTCTCCCTCCTCCCAGTCACGCCGTAGAGTTGAGAATCCCACAGATAGATAGATAGATACATAGATAGATAGATAGATAAATGGGTACATCTTTTGGGCAGCATCAAGAGATTATGCAACGATTTCCGCTTTATCCCTCACACCCGTAGCCATATCCATGTTTCTTTCCCTCTCGAAATAGATAAAAAATAAACCAAAGAGCCAGCGAAAATAAAAATGAAATTAAATTAAAACTATTTCCGGCATTCGCTAACCGAAAACTGATTGCTTTTCTAAATATTTCGCGCACGCATTGAAACTATTCTAAGCCCGCCGCCTCCCACGACCATCTGACATACCCTAAAGTGCCTAATTTAAATCTCTCCTAACCTTATAGCCTCGATTTCGGTGCGCAATGTGAGCAATCTGCCCATGGGTAATCTGACGGTGAAGCCAGATCCCTCGGATGCCATGCACCAGGAGTCTGCCTTCGCCCCTTACTATGGAGGAGCGGCCGAGACGAAATATGCCAAGAATACAGTGCTCACGGATCGGGGACTCTACGCCGGAAACGGTGTCCAACTGGCCACATCAACGCCGCAGCATCAGCAGCAGCAGTTCCGGATGCGACGCACTGGCAGTCGGGCGGAGATCGATATGCTGGAGCGGGAAACGAGCACTCAGATAAGGGTAAGTCTTTACTTAAAGAGTCTTAAGACTTTAACAGGAAGTCTCAGGGGGAATACGTTTGGGGTACAAGCTGTACCCTTTATTTAGTTAAGTTTTCGAGACCAGGGTTTGTTCCTGCCTCTTGGAAACTGACCCAATCCATACTCACGATTTCACACAACCCACAGAACTTGGATGTGTCGGCAGGGGATTTGCTGAGTCGCACCCACGAGGAGCTGGTCCTGCTCCTGATCCAGCTAAGGCGACAAAGCAGCCAGACTGCCAGGGCCATTGAGCAGTGCTGCAGCGACATACATGATGTTCAGGTGGATAAACAATTGATTAAATCCATGTTTATCGGTGGGGGCTAACCTGGTGCTGGTTCTTTTGCGACTAACTCTTCAAGCTTTTTGTCTGACTAATCCAATTATTTGGTGAGCTTAACTAACTCTTTTTATATTGAATCCCCTAGAATCGCTTGCGCAGTGCCGAGGGATTGACCAGAGCCGAGAGCATCCAGAGATTGGATTACTTGAAGCAGCACCTGCTCGACCTGGAGCGGCACTATGAGAAGAGCAAGCCGCTGGTCAATCTGGTGGATAACATGGTCAAGTTGGGATCCTTGTATCGCAACGATGCCAATGGTCGAGTCCAACCCGTTACCATAGAGCGTTTGGAGTTCAATCAGCGCATGCAGGAGCGGAACATGCTGCAGGAGGAGCAGCAACAGTGGGAGCGTTTGAGTCCCAATCAGGCGGAGTTGCAGGTGAGCTTAAGACAAATTATTGGTCAAACTATGATTAAAATATTTGTAAACTTCCCTCCTGTCATTGACTAACATTTTGTGTCCCATTAGGCCAAGGTACGTGAGCTATACCAACTGGATCAGTTGTTGCAGGAGGAGTCTGGGACTCTGCAGAGTCTCCAGCGGGACAAGGAGGACCTCGAGCGTGCTCTGGGAGGACTCAGAGCTCGTATCCACGATAGCAATGCCACTCCAATGGCCCTGGAGGCCGCCAAGAAGCAGCAGCACATCCTGGAGCGCGAACTGTCGCGGGTCCATCAGCTGCTGGCCGAGAACTCAAAGGTATCCAAGGTGCCTAGTAGAAGTTTTTTGCATTTTTTTACCCACGCGTCCACGTGGGATGCGTGTTATTTGTCTGCTTGAGCTTCGCATGTCGCTTGTGTAACTAACAACTCATTTTTGAATCCCACAAAGCTCTCTTCTTATTGAAGGATTAATCTCCGACCTGTCATAGATGAAACCGGAGTACATGTGTGTGACATTAAGTGTCTTAAAACAATTCAATTACATTAATTAATACATTTTTGTTGAAGAAGATGACATGATTAATGCAAAAGACTTCTCATGTTTGTAGCCTCTGCTGCATGTGCCATAGCAAAAGTCTCAGAATAACCAAAACTAACCAAAATCTTGCCTTACAGAAATTGGAGCAGACAGTGGCGGGAAATGCCCATCTGGAGCAGGAGCTTCTACTCCTTCGCCAGAAGGTGCAGGCCAGCCGTGGAGAGGTCGCCAACGGAATGGTTAATGATGTTGCACACATCAATGGAGATCAGACCGCTGCCGTGTTGCAGTCGGAGTTGGAAAGAGTCCAGTCTCTGGTGGGTGACATGCAGAGGCAGCGTCACGAACTCAGCTCGGCGGTGCGCCAGCTCACAGAAAACTCAACCAGGTTGTACCAGGAGATTGGAAATAAGGAGATGAACGGTGGTGGCTCCACCAATGGCAGTCTGAAGAAGCGCAGCAACTCTACGAGCTGGACAGAAACGGATCTGGATGCCAACATGTTGCGAAGCGGCAGCCGTCAGCAGTTGAATGACTCCTCCTTGAACCTATCCACACCCCTGTATGTGGACACGAACAATGGTTCGACCAAGCTGAGCGACTACAACCGATACAATGGAGGCGGAAGCAGCGATGCCCTGGAGATGAGTGGAGTGGATAGCGATGGCTTCTTGGACAGCAATCCTTTCGCCACCGCCCTGGAGAAGCAGGAGATCAAGACGGTGCGAATTGTAAAGCGGGAATCTGAGCGGAGGCATCGTGATCGCAGCGAAAGGGGACTCAGCAGCTCCACACAGAACCTGGATCAGGTCCTGGAGGAGGAGCAGTATGCCCAGCAACAGCAAATGCAGCATCAGCAACTGTACGCCCAGAGCTTGGAGGAGCAGATGAGCAATGGCCACCACAGCCGCTCCAAGTCCCTGCCCCGGAACTACAGTGAGCCCCCCAAGCCGCGACACAGTCGCCACATGAACGGCAAGCAGAATGGCCACCACTACAATGGTGGCTACGACTACGACCGGAACAGTAACTACGAGCACCAGCCGCCACCACCACCGGCTCCCCAGAGCAATGGACACCATCACTCGCAGCGAGAGCAGCGGGAGCATCTGAATCCACTGGCCAATGCCTACTTTGCCAAGCAACTACAGCAGCAGGCGAATCCCTCCCGGGACAGTGCCCGTGTGGCCCTCAGGACCAAGACCGATTCCCTGCAGAGCCTTAACAAGAGCTTGACGGACATCAGTCCGGAGCCCGTGTTCCAGAGCGTGGCTGCTCGCCAGATTATCAACGAAATGTCCGCTGGTTCGGCATCGGAGGACACCGAGAAGGTGGTGGAGAAGGTGCCCCCTCCGCATAAGCATCGTCGAGCGGTTCCCCGCGAGAAGAGGCGACACTACACGGCTCCCAACAATGTCAACCAAAAGGCCATGGAGAAGGTACAAGCTGAAAACGATATGAATCGAAATGTGAGTGTAAAATAAATTAAATTTATCTTATACTTGATTATTTCATAAATCCTATTTATTTAGAACACAAACTGGCGAGCACGCGATGATCTGGACATGGAAGTGGCTCTGAGGCCAAGGATGAATGCTCCTGATGTGATTCGTTCTGCCCTGGGACAGGGTGAGAAGATCTCGGAGAATACCATTGACAACTTGCTCTTGGCTCCAAACAAAATAGTCATACCCGAGCGTTACATACCAGAAACAGTGAGTAAATACCAAGGCAATCTTTATAATATATATTAAAATATATTAATTATCCAAAACAGACGCCTGAGCTGTCGCCGGAGGAGAAGAAGCGTCGCCAGGAGAAGGTGGAATCCATCAAGAAAATGCTGTCCGAGGCGCCTCTTAGCAGCAATGTGAGTTTTTTATCAATTTACTTAATTAAACATGAGATGTGAAAATGATATGCATTTTCAGGAAAATGAGACCCTGCCGCCGAGCAAAATCAATGCGGAGAAGAAACAGCGCGAACACCTTTTGCAGCTAAATCAAATCCTGGCCCAGCAGGTGATGCAGGTCAGCAAGATTGTGGCCGGTAAGTTCAGAGAACCCAGGATACATTTCCTCAGAGAGAGTTTAGGTTAAGTTCCTATTGAAGCAAGCCCGAAGCAAATTCCCATATCAAACGTATTATGCAATGCCTTGCAAGTTGAGTTTCTGTTCCATGTTCTTCCGTTCTTACTAATATGCTCTTCAATCACCGAATCGAGCCCATAGACCTAAGTGTTATGTGTATATATCCCTAAGCGTTTATTCAGTGTAATCTAACCATGCCAGTGAGCCCCACCATGACCCCACCCATTCATTCTGATCTGTCAACTCTATGCTCTCTTCTAATCTCTATATATGTATCTTCTTTCAACTCTTTCTGATTTCTAGATGATTAATGATAAACCATATCATAAGCATACCATATAATCTAAGCGTTGCTTCCCCTCCGTTCGAATCAAGTTTCTCTCTAAGATCATCATTCCCCCATCACCTTCTCATTGCGAGCGATGTCCCTGATGGCGATGATATTCCTTCATGACCCCTTTTCACACACCCACACACCAGCACCCACAACCACGCCCACTTATACACTTCAGACACTGTCTACAGTCAATCGTACAACTCAAACATGTGTCCTCTCATACAATTCGCATTAGCACCTGGTCAGTTTATGTATAATTAATCATAAATTAAGTAACCAGCGATCAGGGTTCCATGAACTGCATACGTATACATATTACGTATACGCAGCGTTGTCCAAGTTTAAGAAACAAATCAAGCAGAAAGCCATTTCGTATTAATTGCATTTACAAATAAGGGATATTTATTTGAATTAAGTTAAATTAATCGTACCAAAGATCAGGATTCTATAAACTGCATACTCTGCGTATTACGTATACGCAGCGTTGTTCAAAGTCCGCAAACATATCAAAACGAAAAGCTATCTTAGTTAATTAAAAAAAAATCGGGAAATTTTGAAGTCATTTTCATTGACAAAATAAGGGGGATTACATTTATTTGAATAAAATTAAATTCATGGTAAATTAAGAACTGCATACTCTGCATATTACGTATACGCAGGGTTGGCCAGGCCTCAAAACAAATCAAGCCAAAACGCATTTCCTATTTATTTATCAAGATTACTATTATATTCGTTTAAATTAAATTCAATTAATATTAAAGAAAGAAGCCAGAGGACAGGAATCCATTGCCTGCATATTACGTATACGCAGGGTTGGCCAGACCCTAAAACATATCAAGCCGCAAAGCATTTCCTTATTTAGATTTAGGAAATTATTACATCATTTTCATTCGTTTAAATTAAATTGAACTAATCTTAAATAAAGTAACCTGCGAAATGGAATCCATTCCCTGCATATTACGTATACGCAACGTTGGGCGGATCCCGAAACATATCAAGCCGAAAAGGTTTTCTTAGTTATTTCAAAAGATTTTGGAAACCACTTAAACATTTTCATTGACAAAATAAGGGAGATTTCCCTTTATATAAATTAAAATTTAATTGAAGTAAAGGAACTTTAAACTAAGAGGGCTGCATACCAAAGAAAATTGTTAATATTATTTTAAGCCCGGTTAGGGCTATTCCCACTGCGAACTCACATGAAATAAAATTCAGTTACATGTTCGAATAAATTATAATTAATACTAACCCCTTATCAAATTTATTTATATAATTAAATACTTGTTTTTGCATTTGCATTCTGTATAATTTAATAAATGTTTATTTGTTTTGTTTTGTTTTGTTTTCTTTGCATATTTTCTAGGCAACCCCACTAGTCACAACTAATCCGAAAGTAGCTAATCGAGTTGTTTCTGTTCACATTTTGTGTTTTTATTTGCATTGCATTCGATTTTCGTTCACGTTGTGTTTTCTGTTTTTTTTTGCAAATCGATAAGTGAGTGAGAGGGTTCGCGATATATGAATTTGCTGTACTTACACACACACCAAACATATGAGCATACATAGAACAAACATACATATATAGAACGTAACACCTAAGCATACGGTAACTGCAGTTATAACAACAAGAACACACGCGAAGTTTACAGCATGCTAAATTAAAAAAAAAAACTCACTGAAACTCACTTCACAACAAAAAATACTAAAAACAAAAATATATGAAAAACAAACGACAACAAAAGTATAAACAGCAACGCAATAGCAACAAGAACAAGTACAACAACAACAAAATAAGCACAAAGAACAACAACAACAACCAGAACAAGAACAACAACAACAGTAATACGATACCGTAAGTCCAGGTTTGTACACATTACGTTTATACAATAACCATAAATAAACCATAAGCAAATATTGTAGCTTCCATGCCATGCCTATTATAATATATAATTATTATCACTCTGAAATCTCTGCTCTGCTTAGCCTAGAAACTATATTGGCCCAATATCACTTTGCACGCCCTAATTATAACTATAGGTTTTAATAAATATATAAATGAAATTTGCACTCGAAATACTAATCAAACAAATAACACACACACGCAAAGCACACAAAACTTACCAAACATTCTAAAGAACACTAAAACTAGTAACACAATACACTGAGCACAGTATTTACTACAAGCACCAAAAAAGTGCAATTAAATTGGAAATTAATATAGGGAAAACTTTTAAATCAATATTATAAATTTATATTACTTCTTGAGATATATTCAAGAGCTAAGCTCAGTTTTCCGTCAGTGTACTTATCCCGGAGCAACATTCCGTGGAGTTAAGCTTGAGTTAAGTTACTCAGGAACTTGTTATCTCTCGGGATAACTAATTAGCTGCCTAAAAACCTTGTCACTTGAAAGATTATAAAGTCTCGCAAGAAATGTTTGAGAAAGTTTTGAAATTAAATTTCATGCAAATAGCTTAGTTTTCAACTAAATTTCTGCACTGCCTAACCTGCGTGTAAAACTTGTCAAATCGATCCAAGAACCAGAACGAGTAAGTATGAGCTCAAAGCACCAACAACAACAGAAACAGCCAAGACAGGAGTAATAAACAAACAAAACAATACACTCCCCAGAAAAAAAAATACAAACAAATTGTAACCAAAATAATCCACAACAAACAAAACCTACATATATGTATACTTCCGTACGGTTTATATCGGTGTATCTACCTTTTTTATACTCGAAACTTTTTACAGCACGCTTGGGAAGGTTGTGATCAGAAGAAAAGATACTTTTTTTAGATTTTGTCAACTAACTCGATTCCCTTTCTGTTAACCCGCAGAAAAAGCCATGTCCAAGTCGGCCGAAAGAGCAAACCAGGAGGACGAGCATCGATCGGAGTCACCAAGCGACCCACTGCCGATATTCCAGCAACGCGACAATTTTTACAGCTAAATGCGACAACTAAACTGCAACTAAATAACTAACTCCGATTAGCGAATACACTATTTTATTCAGGCACAATATCCGCTGCATTTATCTTGAGAATCAAACTAGGAAATTTGCTAACAATTTTAACCGAAAATCGAATCGAATCAATTCATAGATGTGACGACTGAGTTATATGGAAAGTTATACATGACATACGATATATCCGCGGAAAAGACTATTTGCTAATCGAAATCGAAATCACACAGAGGGGAGGGAATATTAACGAATTTTGTGCGAAAATGATTGTTATTGCGTTAATGATACTATGCATATTATATTATATATACATATATATATACACAACATATACAATATGGAAATCAAAGATTCAACATATCAATGTAAGGGTGTTACAAGTCATTCAAACGATATCAATTAACACACACAATTAGCGATCGTTCTTGAACAGAAGTTGGAAGGATAGAGCAAAAAACAGTGTCAGTAATTAATTCGGAGTTGAGGCGAATCAAATACGTTCCTGAGAGGTGGTAGATCGGTCAAAAAACTCATTCATGGCAACTAAAACAATAACTTTGAAGACTTTTGTAACCGACTTTTCGAGAGTAGCGCATTTTCTCTACAAAGAAGAAAGTAACCAAACCAGCAGGCAGTTACAGCATTTGAACAATTTTTGGAGCCAATATTATTGCATTTGATATGAACCAGTTTTTAAGATCAATCAGTCAGTCAGTCAGTCAGCAAATCAATGGCATCAAATGAACCTACAGCAGACCGCACAGCGCACTCAATGCACTTCTCAGTCCTTTGCAACTTTTCCCCAAAATGTACCTATCGCAATTATTCATAATTAATGGAATAATATATAAATAACTGAGAAAATATAATTAAATTGTATTTAAACAAAGAGAACATATATGAATGGCAACGCTGAACTACAACATGCATATATAAATTTAAAATTATACATATTTAAACGAGCATACTGCTATATACACATATAATTATTTAAATGTAGGTCAATTAGCCGGGCAATTAAGGCGGAACCATGAAGGAAATGATACCGATGATGGATGTTTTTAACAAAAAAAAAAAATAAATAAAAAAATAAATACTATACAATACAAGTCAATGCTATCGCTGGTTGAATTTAATGTCTACATAACTTTAAAAGTTATTGAAATCGCATAGATCTATTCACAATTATACATTAAACAAAAATAATCGTACTAGCCCACAAGAAACAAAAATGGAAACAACGAGACATTGTTAAATAGAGAGCAGAATCTAGATGAAAACGATCCATGCAAAATTGTACAAAAATATATTTTAAGTTGATAGTTTTTAGTTTTGTTATTTACGATTATTATGTTACATCTATTTGCTATGTATGGTTTAAGGTTCATTTAATTACAATTATTATTGCTAAGTTCTTCATAATTCCACAAGTTGTTTGTACATTTCGCGGTGCTATATGGATGTGTATACATATGTAAATTATTTTTGCCCCCGAGTTTTATTCTAAGTTCAAGCACACACTGATCAGAATATATATATATATTGAGACATTGTCGGATATGTCGGCTTAAAATTGCAACTGCACCAAGCTTAGAAGCACGCATATTCCCTAGAGATCGAGAAATCGAGATTAAATACATTAAAAAACACACACACCCACAACAAATATTTATTGCATATATATACATATAAATATACATAAACATATACATACAAACTGTACGTCATAATATGATAAGAGTTGAAGACGATAAACTGCGAACGAGAAATGTTATCAATAAAGATTATAGTTGAAAATTCAAATTCCCCCTTGGTTTTCATTGTAATTGAACGAAGGTTTCACGGAAACAGGAACTTTCTGGACACCTTTATGACGAATCTCAGCCTCAATTGCCGGCAAAATTCAAGATCAATGTTAAGGGGGGACTTTGTCGTCATGAATCACAATGAGTTCGTAAATATTGTGGAATTAATGTTTTGTTTGGAAGACGCTGCCAGCATTTCAAGTAGACCCAGAAATCAACGCAGAAGTTCCCCGTGTAAATGTGTGGGCGTAAAGACTGAATATATCGGGAGAAATGTGGAGCATTCGATAACTTTCTAAACAGACCGAGCCAAGAAGTCTTATCAGAGCTCCGATATCTCATTAACATAATCGTGACTCTCGAGCCTCTCGCCCACAACGAAAGTAAGTGCCAGAGAATGGGTTTGCATATTCATAATACACTTGGAAATATATTTATATGAGTAGAATGGATGTTCTCTTCGTATATTTTTAGTCTTCAAAGAATTCTTTTCAGTATTCTTCTTATGAAATAAAGTTCTTTATTGCAAGGGACATAATCTTTACTTGACCATTTTCCCAAGTGTATTTCCTAACTCATTTTGAGGCAAATACGTTAATCTATAAGGTTTTCGCACTCTCGCACAACCACTGTCAATGGGGTTTCAATACGACAACCACAAAATTAACAACACTTTGTCACATTAACTGGCAATTACAATGCGTTTGTGGCTATTATTCCAGGCCAACAACGACAGACAGGGCCCAATGCAGCAGTCCGGGCTAATTACAATACGCGCTTCGAAAGACAACCAACCGATTTATGGATGGCAGAGTCATGTGTAGATGGGTATGAGTATGAGTATGGGTATGAAAAAAACCTGAATTATCATTAACCAATCAGGTTTGTGGCAACGCGCGGCGATGATGCGAATAAAAACAACTCAAGCCGTGAGTGAGTAGGGGAGCGGGAGATAAAAAAAAACCCCGACATTGTCCAAGTATTAATTGTGCGGAATAAAGTGAGTCGTCGCTTTAGTCGATCTTTCGCGGCTAAACTGTGAGGTTACGAGACCGAGAGGCGTTCACCGAGAATAAAGTGATAACCAGGAACAAGTCCCAGGGATTGGAAGCTGCAGCAGCATCAGTATGTTGGCCTCAGTTCCCGCCCGAGTAAGTCCAGCGGTTGTCTCTGTCGGCAAGCCGTAAATTTCCAGCCTCAAACCCCATTTCAATCGCATATTTCACACAGCTGGCGCTGCTCGCCCTGATAAGCCTCCTGGCTCCTCCCCAGCTTCTGGCTGCTCCGTTTCCCGGTATCGAGAATGCGTTAGTATCCGTGGTGTGCTACACATCCGTAAATTCCATGCTTCACCTGGTTTCTGTTTTTTTTTTTTTGCGCTCTCATTTTAGAGCCATCACCAACCAAGATTTATTGGCCGAGGAATCCTCGCCCGTTTCAAGTTTGAGCCAGGTTCACGTCCAGCACAATCGGCATCGTCGCCATCATGGGGACGGGAATCACGGTTTCGGGCATAGCCACCACAAGCGGCACTGGGATCACCAGTTTCCGGGCCCGGTCCCGGACCGAGCTGCCATCATGGCCATGGCGGATTTGGATATGAGCATCCATACCATGGGCCACCCCACCATAGATTTGAGCCATTTCCATATGGTTTTGAGCCGTTCCCAAACACCTTTGGACCACCGGAACATGGGGAGCACCAGCGGCCATTTAAAGCTGAACTGGCGCCATTTAAAGGTAAGAGTTTATGACACAAAAAGTGCAGTTGGGAAATTAAATTTGGATTTGGGGGTTGGGATAAAGCAGTCTCTTAAGGAAATTCATACATTTTAAAGTCTAAATATTAGGTAGAGAGTTTACTTTTAATTTCCTTGCTTATATATTGCTTATAAACACTGCGGCACTTAGTTAAAAGTGTTGTTATCTTATGATAACAAAGGGTAAATATTGTTAAAAACATAACTATTTGGTTTAAGAGATAATAAACTTTGATATGCAAATATAAATAATGTGATAAAAACATAAAACAAACTTGTATACCCTGATAACAATTACGGTAATAAGATATGATAAATTAATATAAACATGGCAAATATTTACCTATTATAAACTAACTAAGCTTGATAATATATAAATATACATAAAAGTTAGACTGCTTCCGATTTCTAAATCTGCTCAACACTTGGCTAACAATACCTCCTACAATATCTTTTAGATGACAAAGAAAGATCTCCAATGACGCCTCAACAGCCCAGATCAAGCAGCGTGGCTCCTCCCGTAACCTCGCCACCTGCAACCACAACCACCTCATCCTCATCCACTGCAGCACCCACAACTTCCAGCACCACTGAAGATGCCCCCTTGGCCATTGACATACGCATCGGTTTGAGTTAGACTTAGGCCTTGGCTTTGTGTAAATGTGTAACAATAAAGTTGCTCCCCTTTTAACCACAAGTTATCTTTTTCATTACCATTTACCAAGGGCTATCGCCCAGCAAGGCCTGGATGCACACAGCGTAACATTATCCAGGCCATTTGCAGGAATCTGTCTGAAATATGGTAATTCTAGAGCATAAACAACACCAGGGGGTGACAGTGAGACAGATAAAATGCGAATGCAAAACAATCGGAAAGAAAGTGGGCAAAAACAACAAGCTAAACTGATCTGGAAATGAGCACACACTCAGAGTCAGAGCCAGACCCAGAGCCAGAAGAAACACAAAAGCCCGTTCTTCTCCATGCTGCCCCGCAACCCATCCCACACCCATCCCACACCCATTCCCGAGCGGAGAATCGCACACCTCTCACGCACTCTACGCAGGAACAAAGGCGCAATCCAAGAACCGGACTGCAAAAAATAAACTAAGCCGAGGCGACATTTCGCCACCGCCGCCCACTATAAAAGCCAGACTGATCGAGAGTTTGACTGTCATTTGACGCCAAACGAGCGTCGCACGCAGAACGTAGAGATTCCTCGTATCCAAACATAAATATATATATATATTCCCCGATCGCCGTCTCTTGGAGGAGCATTAAGAAATGGGTAAGCCTGGCCGTGCATACAAAGTGCAAGTCGGTGAACGAACTTGAGCGTGCAGCATTATGGACACTCAACCTTAGAGAGCCATAAAGCGGCACTGGATTGTATTCAATTCAATTATATATGCGTGTCGCGTGAATCTGGAAAACAAATCGTAACCAGGAACGAGGGAAACATCTTACGATTACAAAACAATCCAGAGGATTCCTGATAAACAGATAACGTTAGAAAGCTAGTATAACATCTCAAATCTTTAAAGCTAAATGTTTTTAATAGTAATATTAACCTTTTTAGTGCACCGTTTGGCACTTTTGCTGCTGGGCGCGATCTGCTGTGCTCCAGTAGCCATTCTTGGTAGCGATACACCAGCTCGAATTGTGTGCTACTTCAGCAACTGGGCAGTATATCGTCCTGGAATTGGTCGCTATGGTCTAGAGGATGTACCCGCCGATCTGTGCACTCATCTCATCTACTCCTTCATTGGTGTTAACGACAAAAGCTGGGACGTTCTGGTTATCGATCCGGATTTGGATGTGGACCAAGAAGGCTTTAGCAAGTTCACTCAACTGAAGAAAACCCATCCCAATCTGAAGCTGCAGGTGGCTGTTGGTGGTTGGGCCGAAGGTGGCTCCAAGTATTCCCAAATGGTGGCAGTTCGAGAACGACGAACCAGTTTCATACGCAGTGTGGTCCGCTTCATGAGACAGTACAACTTTGATGGCTTCGATCTGGACTGGGAGTACCCGGGAGCCACGGATCGTGGTGGAACCTTCGGGGACAAGGATAGGTTCCTCCACTTTGTGCAAGAGTTGCGACGGGCTTTTGATCGAGAGGGTCGTGGTTGGGAAATCACCATGGCAGTGCCAGTGGCCAAGTTCCGTTTGCAAGAGGGTTACCATGTACCGGAGTTGTGCGAGTAAGTTAAAATCTAGATTTAGTCTCTGGAAAATTTTACTCTAATTCAATCCTTAAAGATTACTGGATGCCATTCATGCCATGACCTACGACCTGCGAGGAAACTGGGCCGGATTTGCTGATGTGCACAGTCCGCTTTACAAACGAAAGCATGACCAATACGCCTACGAACGCCTCAATGTGGTAAGTTAAACTCAAAGGGATTGGGATTTGGTTGCCAAACTCATTTGCATCATCCTTCAAGAACGATGGCCTGGCCCTGTGGGAGGAGATGGGCTGTCCGGCCAACAAGCTAGTGGTGGGCATCCCATTCTATGGCCGCACCTTCACGCTGAGCAACTCGAACAAGAACTACAACATGGGCACTTACATCAACAAGGAGGCGGGTGGCGGAGCTCCAGGTCCCTACACAAATGCCAGCGGTTTCCTGGCCTACTATGAGATCTGTACAGAGGTGATGGACAAGTCCAAGGGTTGGACTGTTGAGTGGGATGATGCTGGAATGGTGCCCTTCACCTACAAGGACACCCAGTGGGTGGGCTACGAGAATGAGGCTTCCGTGCAGATTAAGATGGACTTCATCAAACAGCGTGGCTATGCAGGTGCCATGACCTGGGCCGTGGATATGGACGATTTCCACGGTCTGTGCGGCCGGAAAAACGGTTTGATGCAGATTCTATATGATAATATGCGAAGCTATCGGGTGCCGGAACCAACCAGGGAGACAACACCAAGAGTAAGTATTTCCTGAACTCAGAATAACTGAAAACTTATATTCAATTCCTTAGCCCGAGTGGGCGAAACCACCTGCCACCCCACCAAATCCGGATGAGGGTCCTGTGCTGCAAACTGAAGCCACACCCACCACCACACGGAGACCAAAGCCAAAGCCTCAGCCAACTGTCAGCTCAACATCCGCACCAGTGCCCACCTTGGCCAGCAGCACTCAGAAACCAACCACGAAGGTAAGCTCTGGAAAATGTTTTTAATTTAAGGTGAATGACAACACATTTTCCCTTTTTCCAGAAACCCAAAAAGCCCAAGAAGACAACTACCAGTACGACAACGACAACGACTCCAGCTCCTGAGAAGACAACTGAAGAACCCGAGGAAGTTACAGATCCAGAGCAGCCCAGTGACCCTCAGTTTGATCCCAGTGAAATTGATTGCACCAACCGTGATTTTGTGCCACATCCAAACTGTCGCAAGGTAGAAAACATTCGATAACTTTATAACAATAATTTAAATAATATTTTTCCGATTTTTCCACAGTACTTCCGGTGCGTTCATGGCAAGCCAGTGGAATTCGAGTGTAAAGAGGGCACGGCCTTCCACACTGTCCTCAATGTTTGCGATTGGATTGAGAACAGCGATCGCTACTATTGCACCCACAAGAAGGGGAAACTTCAAGGCAACGAAGCCCACTAAGAGTCCCTCCAAAAGCACTTTTAAATTATTTATGCTAAGAACCCTAGATTAAGTTGGTAAAATCATATGCTGCAAACAGGATTATGCATTTAATTTAATAGTTTCTAAGGGTCATAAACCAGATCGAAGAGATTAACCCCCAGACGAGACGAAAACAATAAAAATAAATATGATTTTCGAAACCAATAAAACACAAGCTAAATGAGCCATTCGATGGAGGTGTGAGCAATCGTTTTTTGAACAAAAAAAGAAAAAAGAAAAGAAAACGATCTGATGAGGCAGAACATGCCTTACATAATGCCACTGGGAATCGCAATTCTGACGGAATTCGCCATTTCTAATTGCGCTAATAAACGCAATGACTTGGGACACATTGGCACTTGTCTGCGGCGAAGTGAGGTGAGCTGAATTTGGGGTACTGAGGAGGGGCAGCGACATTGCCAGCCTTGGAACAACCAGGGAACAGCTGTTCATGCAATCAACCATTGAAACGAGTGAAACAACGATCCTTAACATTTGATTTTCATCATCTCAACCCATCTTCAGAGATGTCCCCAGAGAATGAGAGGGAGGCTGAGAATGAGGGATTGGTGACACCAAACAAATCGGCAAGAGTCTCAAAATCAAGCTGCCTCCCAAAAATTTCAAAACTTTTAAGCTCAAAAAAGTATAAGAAGAAGGTGCTCTGAGTAATTTAGCGGAATGAGCACCGCATTATCTAAAATTAAACATTCCTCCAAATCCAAAACGAAAGTGCCAAGAGAGAGAGAAAGTGATATACGATGGCTAACCAAGTTCCAATCCGTCAAACAATCTATCTTAAGTACATTATTTAAATAACTTACAGAGTACTTTTTTTTAAACACCAAACACCAAAGCCATTTATTATTGGCTCCTTGCCCCCAGACTTCCGCCCCGAAATCCGGGAAAATCCAAATGGAGAGCGCCACCCGGCGAGTGGAAATAGAAAAGAAAATAGGAAAATTAAGAAGAGCGTTTCCCACTCACTCTCTCAACAGTCTCCCAAACGCTTTGTGCTTTTGACAAAATTTCTACGTGCTACGAAAATATCAAAATCGAATAATTTTCGCGGTCACAAGGTAAATTCATGGTATATGCATGTTGAGTTACGAATTGGTTTTGGACCGGGAGAGATCGTCTCGTATACTCGTGTACGCCGCAAAGCAGACAAGTTTCCTCCTTTCAGACCGACTAGAGATAGAAAATAGATGTGTGTTGGGAAAAATTCGAGCTGCCTCTGGTTCAAAAAACGACACGCACACGACGTGCACAGACGACCAAATCGAAGACGACCACGACGGCCAGAAATAAGCAAATTATTTAGCTAACAATCGTCGAAAGGGACACTAAGGATTACCCAGCCGACGATTGTTGGTTAAATTTTGCCCAAAGGCAGCGCGAGAAATACTCGAAACTTTAACTCAATTAATAATAAATAATATTTTAATTAATATAATCGATCTGCAAAGTGAAAGAAGCAAAACGAACAAGTGCAAAATTGGAAAACCCATTAAAACTGTGACAAAATTTGTGCGAGCCTAGTTAAATATATATATATAAACACCAGATTCCCAATACATCTATATCCTTGAAACATATATCCCTATCTTAAAGCAATATATCTAGGCCTAAATAATCGTTGATTTTCAAATTCTTCACTCTTTCATTTAGTGCATTTAAACGAGCGCATATATATAGCGGATGCATATATATGCAGAATACGAGAAAAAGTGTTATTTCTAATTTTCCCTAATTATTTATAATTACGGAAAACTTGCAAGGAGAATTTATGACGTGGCTAAAGTGTTAACCACGCTGGGAACTCGAGGATAATTTCTTTGTTTTGATTATTATGGGGCGGCTAACAATTTGGTTCCTGCTGGGACTAACGTTATTCGCCGTCTCCAATCATGGTGAGTATATCCCTGAAAATGATATCCTTAGTTATTATATAAAGATACAAGATGGTAGCAAAAGGGCTGGCATTTCTTTTTTTTCCACTTAGCCTGGGCAGGCATTATGCAATTTTATAACAAAAAGCCAAGAAAAACAGAAGAAAAACGTCGGGGAAAAAAAGAAATATGTATTAATATACGTTTAAAAATATTTGCCTGAGTTTGTGCGTTCTGTATGTTTTTTTTTTTTAATTTGTTTTTGGGTCGGTGTTGGTGTCTGCAAACGTCAGTGGACGAACATTAGTTCTTGGCCAACCACTAGTAGATACACAGATACAGATACATCTTAGCCTATGCGGATTTTTCTGATTTCTTTTTTCTTTGAGAGAAATTAGATTTCTGCTGCTCCGCGCTTGGTTGCTCTTCGTTGTCATCGTTTGTAATATTTTTAAATTTAGAATTTTTAAGTTATTTTATTTGCGCTCAGCGAGCGCTTTCTGTCCATCTATCTAACATATATTCCCATCCCATTGGTGTGTGCGAAATGCGTCCGTATATATTTTGTTTGGTTTGCTCAAGTTTGCAAAACAGCAAAAGGCTAAAGAAAAATGAGAAATGAGAAATGGCGCAAATGCCATGTACTATAATTCCTTTTTTCTGGGGATGGGCTCGATTGCAGCAACATAAACACAATGTGCAGGCAGCAGGCAGGCCTTCTGAAAACCTGTATAAATAATTCTATCAATGCGGGTGGATAGCAATGTGAAATGCGAAATAGCCCAAATAGCTTCCCACCCACATACGCCCTGAAATAAATCAAATGAATTATCCGTTGACGGATAAACTACACATTGAGTGTCCAATAGACGCACTCATTAATATCTGGCTTAATTAGACCCGGCTTGTTGGCTGATATACGGTCTAATTATCGGAGCTTCCGCCCGATCACACGCTGCGGCATTTGTCCTAATTGTGTGACAACAATAGTAATTAGCTGAGGCGACCTCACTCAGAAGACGACCTTCCATCACCGAAATGCTGAATATCTGAAGATGTAGAATATTCCATTGCAAATGGAAATGGAACGCCCCCGCATTTTTTTATGGGTGCTCTGAGGGGGGTGCAAGCAGGACAGTAAGGTGGCCAAGAGAAACAAAAATATAGAAGTAAAGCCAAAGTGGGCGAGCAGCCAACAAAATGGTACAGCAATTTACTCATCCACAAGCTGGCGAAATGTGTGTTTGAGTTTTCATCTTTTAAAAATAAAATTCATAAATCCGGCGCATATACACATATATTCAAAAGTGTGTATGTTTGTACTGTGCGAGTACCATAAATAATGTCAAGTTTGAACAGATAGAATGACCTCGTCGTTGGCGCTGACATCAAACTGAGAAAGTGCGGCAATTGTTCTTGGTTGACGGACTCTGAAAATAGCATTTAGCATTTAGGGCCCGTCCTTACCTAGGGCTTCCTTGCATTACACTCGGATTACAAATTGATCTGTCATTTTGTTCATTTAACAGTTGGGTTTGTCAATGCCGATGTCGGACCGAGCGAATCAGAATGTCGACCCTACATTGAGAAGGCCATACATAATTTGAAAACTGGTAAGGATCACTTCTAGTATATAAGGAATAGATATCATATATTAATTCCTCTTTTAAACGATTATAGATGGTGTCAAAGATGGCTCTGGAGAACTGCAATCCGATCAGCCACGTGGGGACGACGATGATGATGATGGTGGGATATTCGCAAATGATGAAAAAGAGACGATAGAAATTGAAACTGTCGAATTGGATTCCACAGAGGACGCGAAAAGTGCCAACGATTTAGATGGCGATGGCATACCTGATGACGAGGACGATGATATCGATGGGGATGGCATACCGAACGATAAGGACGATGATATTGATGGAGATGGCATACCAAACGACGAGGATGAGGACATTGATGGCGATGGCATCCCGAATGATGAGGACGACGATATCGATGGTGATGGTGTGCCCAACTCCAAGGACGAGGACATTGATGGCGACGGTGTGCCCAACTCAAGGGATGAAGACATCGATGGCGATGGCAAAGCGAATCACGGTAGGATATAACAAATGCTATATTTAATAGAAGAAACTCTAAGTAAAAATTCATTTGTCTTTCTCATAACAGAGGACGATGATCTAGACGGCGATGGCACTCCGAATCATGGTATTATTCCCTTAAATTAATATTTCTCTTTAAGCTATTTACTTGCTTTCTAGGCTTTTTAACAAAAAGATTTGTTTTCATACGTATTTTATTCCTTATTTTAAAGCTTCTTTAAATTTCAGATAGTTGCCGACTGAAATGATTCTTTTGATTCGCAGCATTTCAATTGCTAAAGACTTATTTAGAATACTCTGAATTTCTCTTAATCACTTTATGCTTTTTCAGAGGACGAAGATTTAGATGGTGATGGTGTTCCAAATGAGGAGGATGATGATCTGGATGGTGATGGCAAAGTCAACCACGGTAAGTTATTCAATTCTGGTATTGAAACGATTTTTAAGAATGATTATTATGTTTCTTATATCTTTAATTTCCTAATTATTGACTCTCTAGAAGATTTCAAAACCTAGAATAAATATCTTTAGTTACCAAAGATTGATTATATATTTTCTTTCACAGAGGATGAGGATCTCGATGGTGATGGAGTGAAGAATGATGAGGATGATGACCTCGACGGTGATGGCACGGTTAATCACGGCAAGTAGAAACATTGAACATCAATTAAAATTATGTTAAACTAATAATCGTTTACAGAGGACGAAGATATTGATGGAGATGGTGTGAAAAACGAAAAGGATGAAGATTTGGATGGTGATGGCACCAACAATTCCCGTAAGCTTATTCAAATTTAACTTTACCGAGCTTACTGATTAATTGTTCCCATCGATGTTACTCCCAAATATTTACAGAGGATGAAGATCTCGATGGCGATGGAGTGCCAAATGAGAAGGATGATGATCTGGATGGAGATGGTATCCTGAACGAGCACGATGGGGATGTGGATGGCGATGGAGTTCCCAACGAACATGATGATGAGGACAGTGCTGAGGATGGAAAGGTCAAGAAGCGCAGCAAACGTGAGGTTGACGCTGCCCCTGTTCCAGACAACGAGGCTCCTCCAAGTCCTGCCGAAGAATTCCCCGTTGAGGAGGAAATCGTAAAGGAAGAATCTGCCGAAATCGAAGAAGAAAAGGAGCAGGAGGAGGAGCAGCAGGCTGAGCCCGAAGTTGAGCAGGTTCAGGAACCGGAAGTAGAGGAAGCCGAACCGGAACCAGTGCAGCAGGAGGAAGAGAAGGCCGAGTCTGAGGAAGAAAAGGAGGAGGAGAAGCCAGCTCCAGTCGAAGAGGCTGAGGAGGAACCTGTAGAGCAGGAAACTGCTCCCGAGGAACCAGAAGTCGTCAAAGAAGACGCCGTTGAATCTGAGGAAACTCAAGATGAACCTCAGGCCGATGCTGCTGATGCTGCCAAGGAAACCGCTGATGATGATGATGACGATGAGGACGACACCAAGCCAGAGGACGAACTCCTTTGGGTAAGTTTCGATTCGTTTGATATAGCCAGAAGGAAATGTTTTAATGTTGTAATTGCATTTGCAGGAGGGACAGATCCCCGAAAACCGTCGCAGTCGTCAGCATATTTCGGAGCTCCTTCAGCTGGATGAGGAATTCAATGCCCGCGAGAAGGCCACCGATAATGTGGCTGAGATCATCCTGCGGGACATTAAGCGCATCTACGAGAATGCCGTCAAGCCCCTGGAGACCCTCTACAAGTACCGCGATTTGAGCAACCGCCACTTCAGCGATCCTGAGATCTTCTCCAAGCCCCTGATCTTGTTCATGGGACCCTGGTCCGGTGGCAAGTCATCCATCTTGAACTACCTCACTGACAATGAGTACACACCCAACTCTCTGCGTACTGGTAAGCATTCATTACTACTTTGAGCTACTTAAAAATAAATAATGCTCTATTATAAGCATTACTAAACTTCAAAATCTATTCCCTAAATATTTCCCCAAATTATTTCCTTAATTTTCAACAGGTGCCGAACCCTCTCCGGCCTACTTCAACATTCTGATGTGGGGCAATGAGACGGAGGTTCTGGATGGCACCCAATTGGCGGCCGACTACACCTTCTCCGGACTGCAAAAGTTCGGCCAGGGACTGGAGGAGCGCCTGCGGGGACTGAAGATGAAGAGCAAGATTCTTGAGAAGGTAAGCAGCCGGCAAATAGCTGCCAGGTCAGACCACATTAACTTGTCGCCCAGGGCAGCAGCTGCCCGTCCGTCGATTGGGAAACTGCACACTGCTGCTGGCCACCTGCCAAAGGGAATTTATAGCTTTTAGCGCACAGCCTGCATTAATTTCGTTATTAATAAATTGATGCGGGATGGCAGAGAGTGGGCCGGCCGACAAGTACAGGCAGTAAAGCAGACAAGGCAAGAGCCAAGAGTTACTAAATTTAAGCACTTGGCGAATTCGAATACATTTTTCAGGTCAACATCGTTGAGATACCCGGCATTCTAGAGGTGCGCAAGCAAGTGTCCCGAGTCTTTCCCTTCAATGACGCCTGCCAGTGGTTCATCGATCGGGCGGACATCATCTTTCTGGTCTACGACCCGGCCAAGTTGGACGTGGGCCCTGAAACGGAGGCAATTCTCGATCAGCTGAAGGGACGCGAGTACCAGACGCGCATCATCCTCAACAAGGCCGACACTGTGAAGCCAGAGGAGCTGTTGCGCGTCCAGGGTGCCCTCATCTGGAACATCTCGCCGCTGATGTCCTCGGCCCAGCCACCGCTTATGTACACCACCTCGCTGTGGACTCATCCCTACCAGGATGGTGCCCCAGCCCGCCTCCTGCTGGCCCAGGAACGCGCCTTCCTGCGGGACCTACGCACGGCCATTGATAAGCGTATCGAGCACAAGATCTCCAGCGCCCGACGCTTTGCGGTAAGTTCTTTTTCGCAAAAAAACCCAAGTCAGTTATCTAAAATATTCTTAGAGTTTCTGTTCAAAACTATTTAACTGCATAATAATAAGTTATAATTCTTTTAATATTTCTTACAGGTGCGCGTGCGCAACCACGCCAAAATGGTGGACTGTTACCTGAACACGTACTACAACCACAAGACGCTGTTTGGTAACAAAAAGCGCATTGCGGACGATATTATTGACCATCCGCAGAATTACCACATCTACGAGGGCCTGTCCACGCTGACGAACATCTCGCGTTATGATCTGCCCGATCCGGAAGTATATCGCGACTTCTTCCGCCTGAATCCATTGTACGAGTTCAAGAAGCTGACGGACACCTGCACTTACTTCCGCGGCTGCCCGATCACCAAACTGGACCTGGCCATTGCCTACGAGCTACCCGAGTTGGCCGGAAAGTACAAGAAGATGTCCGAATCGGCCTTGGCCAGCATCGAGGCGCAACAGGATGAGGCCCAGAACCCGGTTCCGGCCGATCCGAAAAAGACGAGTTGAGATGTTGGCTCCCAATGAGGAGAAAACCTGCCATTTAGTTTGTTTTAATGAGAGATAGAGAGAATGTGACATCGGCACCGGCAACCGTCTATAGAGAATTAATATCGAGGGAGACTTGGAGACGATAAACGGAGGAAGAGAGGGGTTGCACTTACAGGGCATAGGAGAAAGTTATTCTATTCTTCTTATTTTGTTAAAGTACCCCCCAAAATCGGTGGAGAACAACAGCGCAAGACCAAACAGAGCCTATTGTTTGTTTTTTTGAAAGGGAAGAGAGAGAGAGAATGTGAAACCAGAAGGAGATAGAGAGCGATTCAAAGTAGCAACGGTTGCTTTAGCGAAGTTTGAATTTCAACCGCGTTGCAGGATATCTTTATTTTCATTTACCATAATACACATGTAACCGAACTGAGAGCTTTATGAGAGGGAAACTAATGCAATATTGAGAGCAAAATACACACAGAATACACCTGTACTTTTTTCCCCCATTTTAACCGAGTAGAGAGAGGTAGCATTGAGTCCTACTAGGCGAGTAGAACAGCACTTAACCCATTACTGAGAGCAATAACTAATAGACGAACTATCGACGACTTCTAACCCATACACATAGCCCAAACATTCAGAGAACCCCTCTTTGGCAAGCACCCTGTTATAATTCCCAAGTGACATTTATTCTTTCTTTCCTCCAGCAGTAGTAGTGAACAACAGAGGAGCGTTTTTTGATTTTGAGATCTGAGAATTGAGTTTTGAGCAAATGAAATATAGCAAAGTTTTGATTTTTGTTTTTTGGTTTTCAAACCCTGACGATGCCGTAGTTGATAAGACTTTTTGATAAAAGCAAACAGTGAAGACGATAATAAAGAATTTAACTTATGTAATCATGAATGACTTAGACGCATGTGAGATAAAATGAACTTGTTGACGAGAGCGAGAGCAGCTTATACACATAAACTAAACATAATCAATTTTACACACTGAAAGCCTATGTAAAATGAACTGTGAGAGCGGGTGAAATACACAAATAAATAAAAACAACAGAAAACCCCAAGCAATTATGTGTTTTTCTGATTCATATCGATTCAAGGTCTTTTTGAGGCCATAAGTTGTCCAAGAAACCAGCTATTACTTATTCCAATTCGTCACTAAAATCTCAATTAATTAATAATAAATACTGCAAAAGCAAATGTTAAGCATTTTAGGAAATTTTAAAAAATTTCCAAATAAATCTTTACTATTGTTATATCTTAGCTGGGTACCAGATTTAAGTCAAAAGCTTTTTACGGTGTGAAGGAGTAATTTCCACCCTATAAATCATATACATTCTTGATCAGCATCAGCAGGCGAATCTTTCCAGACGTGTCGTAACATAAGAAAATGTTTACTAATTTTTTCGAAATTTTATAATCATTAAATTGTCAAAAATTGTAATTTTTTTAAATTCAAAAATTAAGTATGAATATTTAATAGTATAGTAAAAACTAACATAGACAAGTTAACCAAATTAAAATTAATGCATTTTTGGCTTAGGTATGGTATTCTTAAACTTTGATTTGTCCCAAAACTATAATGTGATAATATTTCTGTAAACATCAATGCATCCCCACCATGCACATACACATGCATTTTTAATTATTTGTCACCACCAGATTCTTATACCTTTTCTATAGAAAATGGGTTTATTTTTTCCCATTAATAAAATATAGGTTTTAAATTTAGTGTCAATTCAAAAATTTAAATTTTTGGTGAATACCGTTGCTATTTATCGAACAGCTGATTTTGGCCGGCACTAGTTATCGTTATCGAAGTCATTACCTAACAGCATTTGACAACACACTTTCGGCACAAAAAATCAGGCATTGGAATAAATAAATAAATACCCGGCGAGAGGAGCAGGAGAAAATGCATACGGATCTGTCCGCCCATTTGCACACACCCGCTTGCAACAAATTAATAGAAGAACTACAGGCCTGCCACGAAAACGTGAGTGTTCTTAATCCACTTACCGGTTTAAAGAGTTGCTAAATGTTGGTATTCCTTTGCAGAACGCGTTCGCCAAGTTCGTGGGCGTGTGTAACTCCATCGACGATAAGGTGGTCAAGTGCCTAAAGGGTGAACGTATCGCCCGATCCGCCGCAAACCGAGCCCGAGCCCGCGAGCGTCAGGCAAAGTATAAGGAAAAGTTGCTGCAAGGAGAAGACAATTAGAGACGACAAGATGACAGCTGCAACGGTGGATCCCCTAGAGCCCTTCTATTTCCAGCACGAGGAACAGATTATCTGCGGACAGGCTGTTAGCCCCATAACCGACGGATTCGATGTGAAATACCCTAGTGTCGTGGACCGCTTCTTCACCAGATACTATTACTTCAAAGGAGATGTGCCCTACCAGGTGCTCTACCACTCTAATCGCATTTGCCTGATTTGCCTGGCTGCCGGTCATCCTGCTCTGGCTCAGGGCATCGCTTCCGTCAGCTTTGATGTCGGAAATGTGGATCGTAGCCAAAATGTGGTCAAGGGCAAGGCCAAAAAGGGCGGAATGATCCTCCAGGCGGAGTCCACTTTAGCCTTAATAAGCACGGAGAAAGGAGAAACCTTCAAGGTTCCGAGCTGTATTCGAGGAAAACTCGTCGAGGTTAACACAGCTTTAGTGGAGGAACCAAAACTTCTGGAACAACTTCCCGAAGGAGCGGCTTACTTTGCCATCCTTCTGCCCAAAATTGAGAACTGCGATTCCATCAAGGCTAGCCTACTGACCCAAGAGCAGTACGAGCAGCGTTTAGAAGCGAAGAAAATGAACCTGGACACGTGACTTCAACTAAAAAAAATTGTATAATAAAGCCTCATTTGTTAAAGAAATGTTAAACGAGATTTTTTTTAAATCCAAATTTTTTTTTAGTTAACAGAGCTTTGCTTTTCGTTTAACAGCTGTTCAGCTTAACAGCTCTGTTAATATACCAAATGGTTGGCAACGCGGCACAACACGTGTGTTTGTCAAAACAGCTGTTGCTGGCGCCGCGTTCTTTTCGTTTGTTTAACAAAAATTGCATTTAAACAAAAATAATGTCAGCAAGCAAGCAAAAGAAGCTGAATAAGATGGAGGTTGATCCAAACGACGAGGATTCCACCTCCAGTGAGGACGACGATGACGAGGTGCACCCAGACGCCTACAGAGGCAACGAGGTAATTGGATGCCGGCCACTAAGTAAATTTGAATGTGTTTAAATACTGAATAACGTTATAGGAGGTACAAATTGACTTCGAGGGCCGTGCCCCGGTGGATCCCGATGCACAGGGAATTTCCCAGCTGCTGCAGCGTTTGTTCTTACGTGCCCACATCAATTGCAATCAAATGGCGGATCTAATCATTGGTGAGTACGGGAAACCAACACGCTCATCTTGTTTACATTTAAAAATTTTTCCCAGCTCAAAACTATGTTGGAAGCGTGATCTGTCAGTGCGATGACGAGGAGCCCGAAAGCGAAACGGACGACGATAATATGGTTGAGGATGGCACCGTGTTTGGCATCACATCCGTGCTGAACTTGACAGCCAAGAAGGATCAGCCAAGCATCGCGCAGTTGAGAACGTACCTACTCGATCGCGCTAAGGCACACGCTTCGGGTGCAGTGCACGAGCAATTAAAGGCAATTCTGGAGAACGACCAGTGCCACACAGGGTTTCTGGTCAACGAGCGGTTCATCAACATACCCGCACAGATCTCTGTGCCACTTCTGCAGAATCTACAACAGGAAATAGAAGCCGCCAAGGCCAAGAAGATGAAGTTTGACTTTGACTCGCTGCTCCTCCTTGTCAAGTTCTACAGAAAGGAGGCAAAGAAGGGAAAGCCAGCCGAGGATAACTACACAAATGCTGAGGATGAGTTACTTTCGGAGCGAGCCAAGTTCTCCTTTGAGTACTCGGTGGCCTCCGAAACGGACTCGGGCATGTCCGGCGACTGGCTAGAAGGCGATGCCGTGATGACACCATACAGAAAACTTCTTGTTCTAGACGCCAAGCAGCTGCCGAAACTGACAAAGGACATTGAAAGCTTTATCAATGGCGAATAAATGTTAACAAATATGTCTATTTTGTTTTTCCTTTTCTGGTTCCGCACAATTAAGGAATTCGAAACAAAAAGTAGCGGTTTCTATGTGCAAAAAAGTTTTAGCCCAATAGCATTTCACCATTAAACCCTTATATATATGTATGTATGTATGTATATATGTATGTCACAGACTTAGACAAGACATAGTACTTACCAAATTTGATTGGCCAGGAAATGCAGCTTCTTGTTCATTGATTGTACTTAAACGGCAATGTAGTCATGATTACACTACTACAGTTAGCACTTAATTGATGTTAATGTCACGTATAACTACCGGAAAATAATTAAATGTTCGAAGACTCCCTGCAACATTGAGGGACACTCGTGCTAATTTTGACTATTAAACATATGATCATTAAGCTTTTAAGATGCAGCCACTCTGAATGCAGCTTATTCCCAAATCTCAAAAAGCACAGAGCTTTTGCTTCCGGCTCCAAAGTTGCTGTGCGGTGCAAAGTAAAAGTCGTGATCCCACATCTTGGCTAAGGTCAGGCGCCTTTTTAATGCTAGACAAAGTGAACGGATGCAATTACTCAACTGCTCTGACTCTAGCTCTGGCTCTGGCCTTTGTTGTAGTTTTATGCTTGCGCCCAAGTCAATCGGTGTTGTTGCCAAACGAGAGCACAGGTGAACGCTCGCGAGTGGGAGCAAAAGGCGGGCCGAAAGCTCGAGAGCGAAAGCTTTAAGAGCGGTTTCTTACCTGCTTAACCTGCTGCTCACGTCTGCCGATAGATGGAGAGAGAGCGGAGCAGCAGCGCGGAGTCCGCGCAAGATACAAGTAAACAGGCGGCAGACCAAACCCGACTCCATCAGTCTGCGAGGCCGCCCCGAGCGATCAACACCTGTGCGGAGCTGGAAACCTGAAAAACCTAAACCCACCGCGCACACCCACCAATTAATCCACCAAAGGCTACGATTGTGCTACCACTTAGCGGCCTCTCCCCATGCAAATGAAGTGAGGGAAAAGCGGCTAAGAAAGTGAAAATTTCGGGCGGAATGCAACTGCAGAAGACGACCCTACCAGATGAGACCAACCCACCGTTCGAATTCAGAGCATACCCATTGAGATTCCAAGCGAAGCACATACCCATGCCGCTGGGACTGTTTTAGCCAAGAGCGAGGAGCAGAGGAGCGGGTAGCAGGTTCGAGAGATCAGTGGAAGCCCAAACAAAACAAACCAACCAAAACAGCAAAGTGAATCCGAAAGCACCAGCCAACATGAATCAAACGCAAGTGAATAATTTTCTCAAGTGCTTCCTGCAAATCGATGAGCCCGCCGGCCGTTGGATATCGCGTCATGACGACGAGGATCACGACCACGACCACGATCATGATCATGATCACGATCATGAGGACGAGGACGATAGCAGCGGTTTGTTGGTGGCCAAGGTCACCGCCATGGTGGTTCTCTTCTGCGCCAGCACCATCTGCGGATCCATTCCCTTTCTGCTGAACCGCTGCTACCGCTGGACAGAGAGCCAGACGAATGCCCGCTCAGCGATTGTGGTCAAGTGTCTGCTCTACTTTGGCGGCGGTGTCCTGCTGGCCACCACCTTCTTGCATCTACTGCCCGAGGTCCAGGAGGTCGTGGAGGAGCTACAGGAATGCGGCATCATTGGAGAACTTACCTTCCCGCTAGCGGAGCTGCTTATGTGCTGCGGCTTCTTCCTTATGTACTTCATAGAGGAGGCCATGCACACATATGTGCATCACCATCAAAAGGACGAGGCGGGAGCAGCCTTTGAGCGTGGCCACAGCATCCGGAACAGTCACCTTCTAAAGCCCACGGAGGCCACAGCGCCGACAGCAAATCAAGTCACGGGTGCCGGCAGTGCCACCTCGGAACTTGGAACGCTATCCGTGCAGAACCTCCTGCAGAATGATCTTGAGCAGCAGAAATTCGCCTCTAAGCCCCAGAGTCAGGCCAATGGTCATGCTCATGGTCACAGCCACGGACACGGACATGGACATAGTCATCTTCCTGTGATAGCAGACGATGCCTCCGCCGGAGACATGCTGGCCTCATCGCTGCGAGGACTCTTTATCGTGTCCGCTTTGTCGCTTCACGAACTCTTCGAGGGTATGGCCATCGGATTGGAGGGCTCCGCCAGCTCCGTGTGGTTCATGTTCGGCGCCGTCTCCGCCCACAAGCTAGTTCTGGCCTTCTGCGTGGGCGTGGAACTGATCGTGGCCCGAACCAGGCTCACGTTGGCTGTGATCTATGTGCTAACCTTTGCCGTGGTCAGCCCCCTCGGCATCGGCATTGGCATCCTTATAAACCATGGCCAGGAGACTACAGGACCCAGTCTAGTTTCGGCCATCTTGCAGGGCTTTGCCTGCGGCACGCTCATCTACGTGGTCTTCTTCGAAATCCTCTCGAAGAACCGGTCGGGTCTGCGCGCCTATCTGGCCCTCTTTGTGGGCTTCCTCGTCATGTTTGGTCTGCAGCAGCTAAGTGAGTACTACTTTTGTTTTAATATTAATTCTGGGAAAATAAAAAATAGAAACAGGGGATATTTTTGGTAGCTAATTATGGGAAAATAAGAAATAAAAGTAAGGGATATTTTCGGTAGCTAATACGAGATATGAATTGGCTTAATAGGAAAAGATTCGAGAACTCTTAGTTAATTAATTCCGAAGGGAAATAAATCGTTTTAGGAGCTTCTCTAATCAATCATATGGATACTTATTATTATTTATATAACTAAATCTTAGAAATTGTTTTCTTCATCTCAAAAACGATAAAATTATTAATTAACTATTTGCATCCAATAATCAAGTTGTTGTTTACTATTTTCCCGTACCATCTATAAGCAGTTTTCTGATTACTAATATTTTTTGTTATTAATTAAAATTTATGACCATGAAAAATGCATGTAAATCAAGCTTATTAAGCTAAGGGCCCATAAACATCCACATATATGAACTTAGAATAATATACTCAATGATGATGTAGGGAATAATAAGGAAAGGCATTAACTGACTAGAATTAGAAAAGTAGTAGGATTAAGTACTCAGCAGTGGGTGTTTGCTTGCCAGATAAAGCAACTATGTATATCTTTCATATTTAGGAGTAATTAGTGCGACCGTCGCCGGGCTGTCGGATGAGATTCTTCAACCGGAATCGATTCGGGTGAATTGGGAACAGGTTCTACAGTGGTTGATCCGCTGGACACTGCGTGGTTGGCCTTGTAACAGACCTTGCTGCGGTTTATTTCGCAAGCGAGTCTGAGTTTTTCTGTCTGTCTGTCTGTCTGTGTACCTAGCAAACAGGTGAAGCAAAAATCCCGTCCCTGCCATGAAGTCATCTCACGTGGAGATCGGGGTAGCCCCCGGTGCGAAAAAGCACCGCCAGATGAGGCATCCAGACCCATCAAAACAGAGGGATGCAACCTCACGAATTTGTGGTTTGTGATTACTCGGAATGTAGAGTTGGAAAAGTGAATATATGGGCTCGATAAGGTGGCACAAAACGATCATAAATCATCGCTTAGATTCGGGGTTATTGAAACACACTCAATGGAAACCATCGAAGGGCTGGGCAATCGAAGCATGAGGAAATTGGGTCTATCAAAGATTACGATTGGCATACTTTTCAGCTTAGGCTCGATTCATTGACAAAGTACCTCCAAGTCTCTAACTAACTCTCATGTCTCCTCTTCTTGTTTACAGCTTCCGGTGGCGGACACGGCCACAGTCACAGTCACAGCAGCTGCTCGGCCCATACCCACGACCACCATGAGACTGAGACCAGGTCTGGCTCGGACCACGTCCACGACCACGAGCATGACCATGATCATGCCCACCCGCCGCCTCATCACAACCATGCTGAAGAGCTGGCCGCCGTCCATAATTACGAGCAGCAGCTGCAGGTCCTGCGGCAGGTGACCCAGAAGCTGTTGGAAGCTCACCCCAAGAAGGACGTCTAGATTTTAAGCTGCTAAGCAGAATATTGATCTAACTTATATTGTAACATATATGTATTTATGTAGAAATAAAGCCTAAGATTAAATAATATAAACAACTTAATTTGTGTCTTTAGGGAATTTTTTGGGTTTTTTTTTATTTTTTACAGGTAATGTTTTCATATCATTGCAGAGCATTACAATTTCAGTCAGAAGCATTAAACACAGTGAAGAACCCATTTCCGACCCTATAATCCATATATATTCTTGATCAGCATCAACAGCCAAGTCAATTAAGCTATGTCCGACAAACATTTAATTTTTTCAAAATTTTTTTATATTTTATAAGGGGTTAAAATTGTCAAAAATTGACAAAAATTTGAATTTTTTACATTTTAAAACTTAATATGCAGATTTATTTACCTTATAAAAACTAGCACAGAACTTCTTTCCAAATGAAAATTAATGAATTTTTAGCTCAGTTGTGATATTTAAAAAAACATTATTTACCCAAAAAATTGATATATATAAAAATATCAATAAAAATCCATTAAAATAATGCAAATATTTAAAGCTTATTTGTGATCGATTTCTGATTCAATCAAATAATTCAATTGCAAACTTTTAGGTTATATAAACTTTAGCCTCCAGAAGTTAATTACCTTTCTTGTTTTCATTGATATTTAAACTATATTTTTACATGTAGTGATATTTCCAAGAACACAGATTCTATGTAAACGAGGTCGAAAAGTTACTTACTGCCAAAACTATTGTATATCCTCGTCCTTGATGAGATCATTGTGTTTTATTCTGCAAGACCTTTGTTTAGTGATATAAAAGCTAATTTTTTTTAGTCAGAGGTAAATATATATGTATATATATGTGAATTATATACGGTTAGCTGCGTAATTGGGGTTTCCCCAGTCGGCACTCGTCTACAAGACTCTTTGTGTGGTTTCTTAACAACCTTACCTTTCGTACACAAAGACGGAAATTGCCCAACGGAGATATCAAATTTGCAGAAAAGCAATATTCTCTAATGAAATTTAACTCTTTTTGGACTGATTTACCTGAATTGACAAAACAATAAACCTATTGTGATAATTTACAATATCTTAGTTATTTTTCTCATTAACATTTCATTATAGCTCTAAATATTTCGTGATTATTAAGAAACAAATAATCGGAAAGACACAAGGTGTCAATATTTTTCTCGAGGGTTCTTTGTGCTAACAAATAAAACAAATAATTCCAAGTAATCCCAATAATAAAATACAATTATGGTTTACGCTTTGATAGCAAATACACATTACTAACTAGGGCATAAAGATGATTGAGGATAGAAACTTAAATTTAATAGAACTTTATTACTTTTAGTTCTTTAGATAAAGTCTAACGTGTTCCCTTTGTGTTTGTCATGATAAAGAAGTAGCAACATTGTATTATATACAATATAGTTTATTATAATAAACAATTTACTAGGTTTTGGTAAAGAATTACATTAATTTATTAACAAATATTATATATGTGTGGAGAACAAAGAAACACGAATTTTCACCTTCGCTTAGAGTTCAACTAAAAATTCTAGAATAAATTAAAATTTATATAGCCTGTAAATAAATACATTACCTTATGGAGCTCTCATTTACCATAAAAGTTAAAATTATTCACAACACTAGAATGATAATTCTGGCTGGTAAATGAAGAAAGTGAAGGGCATTTCAAACTTCGTTTAGTGCCGAAAAAGTAATAATTGTTTTCACGATGTCATGTACATATGCTAGAAATGCCTGCTATAAAGCGAAATACGTGCCTGGGCATAAAGTTCCCCCACATCAGATTATTGCAAGCCAGGCCCCGTTTGCGGCGCAGTGGCGATATTCTCGACATTGTGAAATTTCAGCACGATATCTCTCGTTGGCAGAGTCCGCATCGTAAAGTGGTTGATTGAAATAGATGGTCGAGTAGGCCTTGTTGCCGAGGCTTGTTTAGTGTTCATCATGTGATCGCCTTGTTTTCGATGTCCCAGCCCACAATAAATACAATTTCAAGCTGATAACTTTGTTGCTTGCGTAAATTTTTAACACGATATCTCCGCAAAATGCCCTCAGACCGGTTTTCATATAGACTACTCTTGCTCCGCCGCTCTTGCTCTCCGGACTGCTATCTCTCCGTGTTTTGATAACTGAGATAAGCGCATGTTCTCCACTGGCAGCCATCTGCCCTGGTTCCCGATCCCCAATCCCCAATCCCCATTCCCCGGTCCTCGACTGCACCGGAAATTAGCGCCTTAAGTGCCAAGTGTGAATTGGCAGGCGGCAACCATACCTGACAGCAGATCAAAACAGCTTCGTGGCTTAATTAGCGCACTCCGGTGATCTTATTGACATCTGCTAATGATGATGATGATGCTGCTGAGTGACGACTCTGTTTCCAACGCATGCCGTAGTCGGAACTTCCCTCTTATCGCTGGCACGCTCTCCGAGATGTTATCGCGACTATCTCAGCGAAGTGCACACACCTTAAAATTATTGCAAAATGTATTGCCCAACGAGCTTAACGGCAAGCGGAACAGTTAATCTCTAATATTCTTGCCTGATAGCCATTGCCTATATTATCATTTGAACCCATGCTCTTGAACCAAATACACCCAGAGAGAGTGTTTGCAATAAATCATAAAAAAAAGACTGATTGGTATGCGTTAGTTAAGATCGGGGGTAACAAAGGAATAACTCTGTTATGTTCTAATTGGGTACTCTGATAACCGGTAGTACGTATACGTAATTTCCGAATTTATATTTTTAACTAAATATCAAATAAAACGGGTTGGACTTAGGAGTTTAAAAAACGGAGGGAAGTTTATAAGAAAATGTGTAGTTATCTTAAATGCAATATTCGAATTTTATGGGACACAATTCTTGCAAGATAATAATGAGCCATAAACTGAAAATCTTAATAAATTTGTATGTAAAAAAAGATTTACAAAGAATCAAGAAATAAGCTCAGCCTGAAAGCATGTTATATATTTTTAACAAATGGAATAGATTTTTATTATATTTTTAAATATATGTTTCATTAGAAAAAAAGTAAGTCAAATGAAATAGTAAAGGTAATAATTACTTGCAACTGTCCTAGCTCAGTAGCTCCATAAATCATGTATACTTTTAATTATCTCTCCATTCGTACTCCCTAAAATACATGTAATAAAACGAAACAACTTAATAAATCATGAAGTTGTGATAAAAGTTTATTACTTGCAACAGTTTTTACTTTTTGCTTTTAATACATTTGAGTTTATATATTAATTTTCAGAGTTAATGGTATGACATTATTAACGTGGCCGATACAATATTTTTGTTTATTGCTCGCATAAAAGCAGGTTTGGTACCTAAATGTCTTTGGGAATTTGCGGCATGGGCGGGGCTTAGGGGTCTCTTAACAATTGTTACGTGTCTAGTACGGCATAAATATATATGGTTTAGTTCTCTAATTAATACGCAGTGACAACAAATTTGTTATGTATGCATAGCGTTTTATTCATTTAGCAATGAGAATGGCCAATAAATACAATTTCACTTGGATTCGCTACAATTAATCGAATTCTTTGCTAGGATTTATACTCAACTAATTTAACTTTTAACCAATTTCGCTAAATAATTTATTTAGTTTCTGTAGCATTCGGTACTGGCTGCTTCTGGGTTTTGCTTATCAATTTATGTACAAATTAGGCATCCTACGAGCTAATTAATTAAAATGTGTGGCTGTTACTATAATGTATAAATATTGCAAGCCAAATAGAAGAAACTTCACATACACACACAGTTTGGTTACAAGAGTCTAAACGTAAGTAAGATAATAGATTAAAACACAGTCTTATTTATGTATGAAGAAATCCAATGGGGGGGGGGCCAAACCAAATAGCAGGGATTGGAGCTGGTGCTGGGAGCTGGCAAGCAAGGTACGCATAGGATATGTATGTGGAGTGATCCCATCCTCCGGTCCCATCATCTCTAGGCCACTGCTGCCGGGCTCACTGAGTGTGTGGGCAAGAATCTGGGCGACTGTTGCTGGTGGGGTTGCTGCTTCCACGGACGCCGCTTTAGGTGCGTCTGCTGCGAGCCTGTCAATCTGAAGAAATGTGAAAGCAGTTAGACCCTCGGCTTGGAGTTCAGTTCCAGCTGCACTTACCTGTTGTATTTGGACAGCTTACGTCGCTTCATGGGAGGCAGCCCATCCATGTCCAGTCGTGGTCCCACGAAGGCATAGTTACCCACGGTTCCCGCAAGGGGAGCTGAAACAGTAAAGATAGAACAGGATACAGTTCAAGACACTCTTTAAATGAATGGAGGGTCAGTAGAAGGCCTTACAGTGCTTGCGTTTGTTGTTGCGATGCACCTGATTGATGGCACTGGGCAGCTGTGGGGCACTGGTTCCGCTATCCAACTGGGCTTGATGTCGCCGGATGCTGCAACTGCGGCCCCTACAGCCCTTCAGTTGATCCAGGGCATCATGCATGTGGGCTCTCTCACCGGGTGTCAGGCCTGCAGCACGATTTGTGGTCTCAAAGCGATCTGAGGGCAAGTAAGAATATAAGTTTTCATCATTCTTCAGCTGCTAAACCTCCTCTCTTACCTATGGTCAGGTTGTAGAAGGTTATCAGGCCCGTGGTAAACTCGCAGTAAAGATAGTTGTGGGTAGAGTTAATGGTCCTTAGGCAGGAATAAGTATTATTGTTGGCGTTCATGCAGAAACAGAAGGGACTGTCGTTCCACAGCGGAGCTGTGCGCCAGTGCTGGTTGTCGTGCGAGAAGCAGTTCATCTTCTCCGACAGACACTCCTTCTCCAGCCGGGCCTTCTTGATGCGTTTTCGCTCCTTCTTGCGCTGCCGTTCCTCTTTCAGCTTCCTGCGAGCCTCGCGGGCCATTTCCTTGGAGTCCGCGTAACTGAAACAGAGGAATAGATTTGCCGAATTAGTTATCCAACTCTAAAGGAAGTAGAATCACTCACCTCTCGCCCACATCTGGCTCGCAATAGCACTCTGCTCGAGGAGAAAAGCGAGGTGTCTGTGGCTCCAATGAGTCCAGCAGGCCGGCATTCCCATAGCCCCGGTAAATCTCCTTTTGGCCAACGCTAGCACTCGGCCTAGCCGTGCTGTTACTGATCTCGGTGAAGTAGCTCATGTTGAACTCCGGTCCGGCTCCACCATCCAACACGTTCTCTTCGTTTCGCCGGCGGTTCTCCTGCCTTCGACCAGATGATCCCGCCAACTTGTTGCTCTCCCGCAGCTGCTTCTTCATCTCCTTCAACTTTCCAATCTTATCCTTCAGAACCTTGATCAGCATATCGATCTGCATGCGGGAAGTACGCCACGTCTTCTCATCATCATAGATTACGTTTGAGCAGTTCACCTTGCCCGAGGTTGCATCCACGAAGCAACGATGACCTTCGGTCTTTGGGAACTTCTCGCCCCGACTGTTGGGTTGGGAGCTGGAGTTGGACAGGAGTCCAGGACCGTGCAGCTCGTGCTCATTGAACTTGTGTTCGAGGGTCTCCAGCGTGGTCTGTATCTGCTGGATGACCTGAGCAATCTTTTCGTTGTTGCTCACAGACAATTCCCGCTTGCTGCGATGCGAGTGCTCGGTGAGCATATCAACCGCTTGGTGCAGGTCCAGAAGCTCCTCCATCTCATAGGGCAGCTCTGTGTGGAACAACTCACGCTTGTTCCGCCGCCTGGCATGACCGCCATGATGGGTGCGCTTGTTCACACGATGTGATCCAGCGGATGGGGCTCGAATCTTGGTGTAAACCACGCCATCAGAGGTGAAGCAGGCGCAGTTGCGTTGGTACTGCTTCCGCGGCATCGCAGCCAATTGATGCTCTAACTGGAGCTGAGTTGGATTGGAAATGATTAATGAAGTTCATCAGGGAATAAGTGGTCATGAAACTTACATGGAACTTGCACTTGTGCTTGCGCCAGCGTCCATCCTCATTGACGCACTTCCACTTCTGTCCAGGCAGACAGTTCTTCAACAGAGCTGGATCCGAGCACTCCGAGTTCAAGCGCATCATCTTGGTTATGTAGGGAGCCAGGGGAAGATCATTGTCTTGCGGGTGAGGGAACTCCTGATCGTCCAGCTCTTCGTCACCCTCCTCAATGGCGGCATCCTCGAGATCCTCCTCTTCCAGAGCAGCAGCTGAGCTGTCCATTGCTCCATCCACATCTTCCTCTTCATTGTCGGTGTCCAAATCCTCCTCGCCATCCTCAAATTGCTGAGTGGTAGAGCTCATCAGAGTGGCAGCAGTACTGCTGCTGCTGCTGCTTCTGCTTGAGATGGTGGTTGTGCTCTCCACTCCAGAGTCCAAGAAATCCTCCAGCAGGGAACTGTTGACCAACTTCATATTACGTCTTTCAGCCTGTAATCGTGCCCTTGACTCGGCTATTTGCTCCGAGGTCTCCCTTCTGCCGGAACTCTCGATGAGGAAACTATCGGGCCAGTTATCCCGCACAGCTCGATTTCTGCTCAGCAGCAAGGGCATAATGCTGCGCCCATCCATGTGTTGAGGCGTAGGTACACCACCCATGTCCAGGAAAGTGGGAGCCAGGTCCACGTTCAGCACAATCTCATTGACCCTGAGGGGGATCATTTTATTTAATCAAGAGATTGAGAAAAGCTCAAGCTACTTACACCTTGGAGGCCTGAATGCCGGGACCTCGAATGAGGAACGGCACCCGCACATCGAATTCGAAGGGAAAGCTCTTGCCCTTGATCAGACCGAACTGTCCCAAGTGGTAGCCGTGATCCGAGGTGTACACAATATACGTATTATCCAGCTCCCCTAGTTCCTTTAGCTCATTGTAGACGCGTTCCACGGCCACATCCACGCTCTGGAGTGTCTGCAGACGCTTCGTCATCAGCAGATTGGTGAACCTTTTGTGTACGGGCTGCATGGGTTCGGTGACCCGCAGGATCCACTGCTTGTCTGGATTGGGGGCATGATCATACGATGGAGTGCTGGAGATAAATGTAATAAATTGCAGTTAAAAGTTTCCGATAGAATCCTAGTTATACTCACTGGTGGGTGGTCACATTGAAGAACAAATGACTGTACTGTGGAGCCGAATCCTCTGGACCGTGAGGGGCCGGAAAACTCATGGTGAGCAGGACAGGCTTGCGCTGGTTCTGCTGCTTCGAGGAGCGCAAAAAGGCAATGGAATCATTGGCAATTAGATCCGGATAGTAGTCCTTGGCATAGTCAAAACCATGCTTGATCTTCTGCCCATTGAGGTTGATGCTATAGTTGTAGTACTTGGAGTTCATGATCAGGCCACCCCACTCCCGCCAGCCAGGAGGGATGTAGGAGCCATTGTACTTGTTCAGGTACTTGCCAAAGTAACCGGTACGGTAACCGGCATTCGACAAATACGTGGCATAGGAACGCGTCTCGTGCGTGGCCTGCCACTGGGGACTGGAGCAGTTGTCATTGTTGGTGAACACCTGATGGTTGTGCACATACATCCCGGTGAGCAGTGAGGAGCGCGCGGGACAGCACATGGGCGTGGTGGTGTAGGCATGCCGGAACTCGGCTCCGCCGTCCCTTAGGAGGCGCAGGGTGCGCGGCATAAAGTTTAGAGAGCCCAGCTCCACATCCTGGTCGTCGGTGAGGATCAGGATAATGTTCGGTCTTCGCTCACGGGCTGCGTTGGAGTCCCGGGAAAAGCGCTTAGACGCATGACTACGCTGATGGTGCTGTCGATGGTGTTGTGCTCCTGCTCCGGTTCCCTGTTCCTTGCCGAGTACATGTAGCACAAAGACGAAAAGAATCAGACTGGCAATGGCCAAACGCAAACTGGAGGGCTGCATCATCATCATAGCTTTCGGGGGTAACTAAGGCAGCAAACAGCAAAGTCCAGAGTCACCCTCAAAAATCTCTCGAAACACTCAGAAATTGCATCTTGTTTATTGCTGACCTGAAAACATTGACTTAAAGCGTTAAAGGTGGCTCGTATTTATTTTTAAAGACTGTAAATGATTTCCCCTTAATTTTTACTTGAAACCAACTCAAGCATCTTCTTGGACCTGATTTTAACTGCAGCTGCCTGTTTTGCAGCTGCTGCTTTGCCTGCTACCAAAATTTCATGCACCAGTTGACCTCGACGGTGCCGCGACTCGAGTGCCCTTGCCACCAAATATTTGCCAAGACAGCAGCATGGCCAAAAGCTAAATCAGAGCGATGCATATTTTGTCCACTTATCAGCAAATGCCGGCGACTGTCAGCCCGTCCTCAGACCCCCCGTCAAGTGTATTTGCGTCCTTGCTGAAATTTATGTGCCACTTGCCGTTAAGTGAAAACTGCACAAGCAGTGGCTTTCCCTTATCCTGCGGCGGATCCACGTATATTTCCTTGTGGCATTGAGCTGCCTGCCAGCCAGCCCAATCTGCCACCCACGCAACCTGCATTTCCTGCACCGAGACATACATAGTAATAAAGGTGGCGGAACAAGGAGGTTTACGGTTTACTGCGGCCCGTTTAAGTGTGATTTATGTGGTCGCAGTGCCGCTGTTTGTTGCATTGTAATTGCCAGGTAACAGTCAGTTCTGGCCACTTTTTCGAGAAGTGTGTTCGAGAGTCGAATATAGTGGAAGCTCCACTGGGTGGCGGCGACCTTCTGCTGACGGCAGGGCACTCGACGATTCGACTTGGCCTTGATGTAGTGTGCTCAGCGATTCGGCACGCTGAGAAGAATTATCGCGGCCACCTTGGCTCCACTCACTAATGATGGCTCTTTGCGTAAATCTCACATTTCAAGGCTAAAACTCAAAGATCTCCATGAATTGAGCAGCTCTCTGTGCTTCTCATAAAAACGAACTCCCCAAGTGACCGCTCTCTGCACTTCTCAAAAAGTTTAAGTCTTGTCTAAGCTCTTTTTCAATACAACATGTAACTTTAATCTCTTCAAGTCATTGATTATTTACTCTTAAATCCCGTAGTGGCCCTGGCCATTCTTCATTCCCTCACTTCAGCTGTTGCATAATCAGAAAGAGTACTTACTGCCAAAAGTTTTTTGGAGTGGAGTTGGAGTCCAAATTGTATTTAAATATGCAGCACAAATAATGCAAAAACTGAAAAAATAAAACCGAACCACTGCAGGTTGCAACAACTGAAACATCTGATAGCTGGAGAGGCCCAACATCCGGCGGTGTGCCAAGATGAATAGGTAGGCATCCCACGAGATGGATGGACTGATGGGAGCCAACTCAATGAGCCACTTGAGCTCGGCACAATAGAGAGAATGCCGCCCACCAATGGCAAATGCAATATTTCGCCAGGCATTTTATTTATTTATGCTCAATTATGCTGCATTTCTTTTCCTTTTTCCTCCAATAGCACTCGCAATCGAAATAGAAATGCCAACTTGAGCAGAGCAAAGCCGGCTGAAGTGGCTCCCCTGCTCCATTGGCGGAGCAGCTGGAGGCCCTCAGCCACTTGACTGGCGAAACTTCCTTGTTTCGCCCCAAGGCTGTGTTTTTTTTGTTGCCCGTTTCGATAGATGGACTAACGCAGGGAAAGGCACGGACTGGGAACGGGTTTGGGGCCCAGCATGACCCAACGGCAGCCGAAGGCCCTAAAAGGAAAACATGTTTGTGGCCAAACAAAGCCGGCTAAAAGGAGCCTGGATCCCGGGTGCCTCTTTTTGTTGTGCGGCACCTTCCTGTCGCCTGCTGACAGACGTCACGCATGCGCAGACGGCACTAAGAGCAGAAGGAGCAGGAGGAGGAGGTGGAAGGAGCAGGAGCAGGAACAGGCATCGGCGGCTATCCCGACCTGGACCACAGTGAACGTGTTCCCGACTTGGCAACATCGGGCAAAACTTGTCTCACCAAAACTCAGCTGCGGCAGCCGCACAGAGATTGGCGGCTTGGGGTGAGGATGAAAGCCAACACGATTTCCTGATTCATTCATGAATTTCATGACTTTTGTTTTGTGTCCTTCTCCCTCCTGCATTCCCCAATTCTCTCACCGATTCCCAGGTAATTCCATCTTCTGGCGACCGAAAGTCGTGCTTGTTGCTAGGCGATCGTAAAGTTTTATTACAGAAGTTTTCTTAAAGAATGATGATGCCTTTTGGTTTTTGCAAGGTTTCAAAATTACGTTTTCCCTTTTTGTGAGGGGAAAAGAGATGGGTTTATTTTATATATAAAAATAATTAAGCTTTGATTTGGAATTTACAAATATTTATCCCAAAGAAACCACATCTTTGAGAGAATATTTAAAGATCATTGCTATTTCGATATTTCACAAATCAGTTGGCCATGAAAAATACTTCAAATAAGTGCCAATGGTTAAAGTATTAAACACATTAAGTTGTTAGTTTTTGGGAGTTATTCAGGAACAATTGTCTTATACTTTCACGTAAGAAAAAATTTCATAAAATAGTATAACAACAGTATGAAATTCCTGTATTTCTTTCATTTAGGCGAAAAAAACGTGAAGATGAAAATAAAAAATAATTTTATTGTTCGGAACTTTTTCGTTTTCCATCCCACTAAAAACGAAGAGGAATGCAAGATTTGCCGGAACTCCTTCAAGGGATCCTACACTACAAATATGAAGAGGCATTTGCTGCAGTATCATGAGGCAGCCTATCTTAGCGAAATGGAAAAGAACAAAGTTAATGAACCGGCCGAAGAGAAAAGGAAATTTGAAATAACTATGTCACGACGCGAAATGAAGGAGGTCTTGGAGAAGATCGTCACTAATGTTCCAGCAGAAACTTTGGAATCGGCTCCATTTAAGGCATTGAGTGAGCAAATCTTTGCCGGACTAGAGATGAAACCAGAAGATTTCCTTAATGCACAGGAATAATAAATACAAGATACGATAAAGATTAAAAATCTCCCTATTCGATGGATACTGACTGGGGGCCTTTGTTTAAAAGTATATTTTATATTTTTACTCTGGTATAAAATTATAAAAAATTAAACAAAATATGATGCAATTGGTAAGCTGATCCTCAGTCTTTATTATATGTTATATAGTCAAACTGGGGTTGAATGCACATAGGGTTTATACACTTCTATAGCTTACGACGTGACAATCCAACTGCATATCAAATAAGGCAATCTCCCTTATCCAGTGGACAAAGTGATTACACAGCAAAGAGACATGGACATGGAACAGAAGTCAGGCCAGAAGAAAAACCTGAAAGGGAAAGCTCTGGCCTGACTCTGGGAAAGACTGCTCACCACCAGATAGGACAGATAGAGGCAGACACACTCAATTACATGCAAATATGTATTTCAATTAGTGCAGGCTCCCGAGATTTATGAATATGCAAATAGAGCGATGTCGGCTAATCCGACAGTTGCCAGGCATCCAGATGATAAATTCCGTCTTATCAGCTCTGCATCGCATTGGCAGGAGCAACTCGTTGCTGCAGCGACTCATTAGCGGCCATGTCGACGACTCCAAGTGGATTAGAGCTGCGAAATGTGGAGCTGCTGCAGTCTTGCTTGATCTCTGTGGATCTGGTGCAGCATCTGCGTAGGCCGCCAAGTCCAACTTTGCGCTTAATTATGCAATTAACAAGGCAACCAGCCGGCTAGGGATTGGGTCTGACATGTGACCAGTTGATGGCTTTGCCGAGTCAATTTAACGCTCAACTAACTATTTAAAAGCCATCCCGTGGCGAATGCAACTCCCACTCGCATGAGAGTGCCGCACATCTTCGTTTTGCTGGCTCTGTTGCCTTTCCAGTTCGATTTATGCATATTTAATGGGACCCCAGCTCTAGTCCCAGTTTCAATCCCAAAACCGACACCGAAACCGAAACCGAGACGCGTTCAGTATTTCCAAAACGGGAAAAGCATGTGGCAAGTGTCAAGCGGGCGGGCCTTGACAGGGGTCGACTTGTGGCAAGCCAATTTGCGTTCAGCTCACTCAAACTCACAAAACCCCGAACATGTTGTGACAGCTTGTAATGGACTTGAAATATTTAAGTTCACTTTGGAGCCACAGCCGACACTTGCGAAAGTTTACCAGGTTACCAGAATTATGAAAGATGAATCAACAGGGGGAGAATCGAGGTGTTCTGATTTAACTTCAGCCGCATTAAAGTGCTGCTTAAATCTATCGTAAGCCGACAATTATGAAAAACTCTATAAACACGCAATTGATACATTAAAATCACACTGTCTCGAGGGCGGAATGAGCTATATTTGACAATGTGAACGACTTGACTTGGCGGCACGTTCACGTTCCGAAATCATTCAGACGCGGCGACATGTCCAAAGGAAGCCGCAGAAAATAAACAGAACTCAGGGCAAGGGGAGTGGGTTTTTGGAACAATTTGTTAATGGAAATAAAACGCCAAATGTCGTGAGTGAGTGAATGTGGCATAGCGGAACACATATTCAAAAGTCGCCTCAATAAATTTCAATGGCAACAAATTGTTCGTGAAACGGCTGCCAATAAATCTTGCGGTTTTTTGCGAGTCGCTTGGTTTTTTGTTCTCTTATTTTGTCAGAATTATCACACAGGGGAGAGTGACCAGTGACCAGTGACCATTGGGATTCACGTTTAGCTCAATTTATGACCGATTTCCACGGGGGCCAACGCCCTGGGATCGGTCCGTGACTGTTGGTTTAAAGGCCCCGCGCCGCATTGCCAAATGAATATTTATTCGATTTTAATAAAGCCGAATTCGGTTATGACTGCAGTTATTTTGTAATCACGTCGATGGCAATTTGTTTTACACAGATTTCAGTAATTTATTTTGCAGCTGTTGCTGCTGTTGGCGAACAAGAATTTTTAGCAATTAACTCAATTACAAGTTGTGGCCCGAACAACTCTGTATGGCTTTGGCAAAAGGTTAAAAGTTAGGGTCTAGCGGGTATCCTGCAAATTGCTCTATTAGGTCTGTCACACAAACTGCTATATTATTTATGAAAAAAGCCAGGTCGGAACACAAAGAACTCCCACATTTGCTGTTGTTTGTGGCATAAACAAATCAAATCCAATTGTGACCCACTTAGACAGACGGCAAAAAGTGTCCTCCACTCCTCAGTCGCATAAAAAAAAACCAAAAGGAAAAGGACTTCTGAGTTGTTGCCTGGAATTTGCATATTACATTTGCTGACTATAGAAGTTCTGCTGTTTTACCATAATGTGTATAATTTTTTCTTTCCTGGAAATCGATTCAAATAGCGTTGCTGGGTATATCTGTGCCCAATTGAACTTTCTTATCGTGATATTTATACACTTGAAACACACTTATCAGTTCATAGACCCATGTACAACTAAGACCCCCCCGAAAAAAACTATATCACATTGAGTGCTACTTCTTTGCGATTTCAATTTGGGTGAATTTAACAAGAAATAAAATGTCTTAGGCTTCCCCGTTCCCAGTTCCCATTCAAGGTCTGGCCCCAAGTCGTGCCGCAAAACCAAAATAGAAATTCTATCGAAAATGTTAAACATTCCCTTGACATATCAGAGGAATGCCGTGTTGTCGTCACCGCCACTTTTCGCGATTCTATCTTAAAATCTACAAATCTACAAATCCCCAAATAGTTGCCACAAAGAAATGCCTCCAGGCCAACAATGTGATGACACAGAAATGGCGAATAATTAAAAACAATTCGAGTAATAATAATAGCCAATCCAGAGCAGAGAACAGAGAGACAGAAAAAGCTGATTGCCTTGGACCAAATGTGTGCAGAATTTCGAGGCGATAAATCATAACCATCGGGGGACTGGGACGTGGACATGGAAATGGACATGGGGCGGGGACGTGGGCGTGGACTGGCTCGGATTCGTTTTCAAAGGAATTTCGGTCTGCCACACGATCGCCTTTCGAGAATGTTGAATCATTGAGCACACCGTCCAGGGGATCGGCATTATCATGAGGATGATGATGATGATGAAGAGACTATAAGGCCTGACTCAGTGAAGTTCAACTGCAGGCTCAGCTTTCAGCGCCGGGCGTCAAACGGAAGCCGCATTAGTTGGAAGTTGGAACTGGGAACTGGGAACTGGGAAGGTGCTGTGCTCTAACCCACAATACAGCGTGTATAATGGATCAGATCAGGTTGTCTGGGGCAAGGCAACCGCTTTTCAGGGACACGAGGCATCGGGTAGTGGATTCGATTTCGTCAGAATTCATCAGGTTGCCGAGGAAGGTCTCAACTTGTATATGGGGAAATCAAGTTCTTCTGTATACTCTTCATTGAAACAAACGATCATATTAGTTAATCAAAATAAATTCAGTCCTTAATTAAGACATAAAATTTATGACGTAGGAGAAACATAATAACCTTAATTAGTGTGGGAATAAGAAGAATATTTTTATTCAGTTCCTAAATTCGCAATAAAGTAAGCTTAAAGACATTGACCTTGTCTGATTAGTTTATAGTTTTTAGTTTACTTATACATGTGTAGTAAAACATTTATGATCCTCCCACATTTTTCATTTGAAATTTCGCTAAAGTTCATAGATTTCAAAATGCATTCTGAAAGTTTGCCAAATATGAAAACCAAATTAACGTAACCTTGTCATATGTCAGAGGCAACCCGTTGCCAGGCATTACAGTATAGATTTTATTTATTATTTTACCCGGGCATCGTAAAAATTCATAATTTGTAATTAACCAAATTATTACAAACAATATGGTCAAATTTATTTATTTCTCAGACCTGGCTAGCAAATTTTCTTTTCCTTTATGGCTCTTTTAAATTGCAATTTCCGTCAGCTAAAACGTGCGACTGCAAAGAAGGCGTCTTTGTGAAATTGATGTGGACCTATTAAGACACGCAAATGTCATTAAACATTTTTGCAACTGTCAGGAATTGTGACATACAAAAAGAGGCGAAGCCGAAATGTTTTTATATATAGTAAGCGGTTTAAAAATAGAGGCCACAATTGAACTTTGCGGTGAACTTATATGCGGCTAAGTTTATATATAGACCATCAGTTCGTAATCTCTAATTGGCCGCAAGGAATCCATAAGCCGAAATAGCTCAGTTGGGAGAGCGTTAGACTGAAGATCTAAAGGTCCCCGGTTCAATCCCGGGTTTCGGCAATTATATATTTTGTTTTTTGATTGAAATTCATGTTTAACACATTATTATTTTATTATTTAAGTAGACTTTAATTTTTGGAAGTTTTTGAAGATTGGTTTTCTTCACGAAAGTGTTACTGCAAGCATATAATTTATTTATTATGGGTTTATATTTAAACAAATGTGAAAAGCCTGGTTTTTATCAGCTTCATGCATTTTTGTTTATAATCTATTTATTAATTATTAATATTTTAATAACTTCAACAGCCGAAATAGCTCAGTTGGGAGAGCGTTAGACTGAAGATCTAAAGGTCCCCGGTTCAATCCCGGGTTTCGGCAATTATATATTTTGTTTTTTAATTGAAATTAATTTTTTATAATACATTTTTGAAGTAGACTTAATTTTTTGAAGTTTGAACTGCTCTAGAAAAGATATCATTTTAGTCAGAAGCTTTAAACAATGTGAAGGAGTCATTAACCGACCCTATAAATCATATATGTTCTTGATCATCATCAACAGGCGAGTCAATTTAATTTAATTTTGAAAATTTTAAAAGGGGTTACATTGCCAAAAATTGTCAAAATTAGTCGAAGAAAATTAAATTTTTTTAAATTTAAAATTGAGTATGCAGATTTGTTAACTAAATAAAAACTAACATAGGAAAGCTTTCCGAATTGAATTTAATGAATTTTTGGTCTAGTTATGAGTTTTTTAAACTTTGATTTGTCGAAAGAAGTTTCATATAAAAACATCGATAAATATCGATTCAATGAATGAGAATTTTTTAAGCTTAGTTATGATTAATTTCCAATACTATCCTATAATTAAATTGCAAACTCCAATGGTATATAAACCTCGGCTTCCCAAAATTAATTCCCTTTTTTGTTTATATATAATTTTGCTTTTACTTGAAGAACCCTGAAAGGCTCGTTTTTTATCAGTTTGATGCATTTTTTATTTTATTTAAATAATTAATTAATTAATAATATTTTAATAACTTCAACAGCCGAAATAGCTCAGTTGGGAGAGCGTTAGACTGAAGATCTAAAGGTCCCCGGTTCAATCCCGGGTTTCGGCAGTTATATATTTTCTTTTTTAATTGAAATTAATTTTTTAATAATAATATTTTATTAAGTAGACTTTAATTTTTTGAAGTTTTTGAAATTGGTTTTCTTCACGAAAAACTGAACATATCATTTATTTATTATGATTTAGCTTTAAACAATGTGAAAAGTAGTCTATTACCTTCATGCACCTCTGTTTATAATCTATTTATCAATTATTATATTCTATGACTTCATCATCGACAGGCGAGTCGATCTAACATAGCTATGTTTGGCCAATATTTAATTTTTTTTTTAAATTTACAAAGAAAACTTATTTTTTTTTTTAAATTTTAAATAGAGTATGCAGAGGTATTAACCTGATAAAAAATAACATAGGAAAGCATTCCGAATTTAAATTAATGCATTTTTGGCTTAGCTATGAGTTTTTTAAACTTTGATTTAGCAAAAAAATGTGTAATAAAACATCGATGAATATCGATTAGTTATGATCAATTTTCGATACTATCCTATAATTAAATTGCAAACTGCAATGCTATATAAACCTCGGCTTCCCGAAGTTAGATTCCTTTCATGTTTATATATAATTTGGGTTTTACTTGAAGAAACGTGAAAGGTTCGTTTTTTATCAGTTTAATGCATTTTTTTTTGTATAAAATAATTATTTAATTAATAATATTTTAATAATTTCAACAGCCGAAATAGCTCAGTTGGGAGAGCGTTAGACTGAAGATCTAAAGGTCCCCGGTTCAATCCCGGGTTTCGGCAATTATATATTTTGTTTTTTGATTGAAATTCATGTATTAACACATTATTTAAGTAGACTTTAATTTTTGAAGGTTTTGTAGATTGGTCTGCTTTACGAAAGTGATACTGCAAGCATATAATATAATAATATATATAATGGGGACTTATATTTACTATATTTGGGTTTTATTTAAACAAATGTGAAAAGCCTGGTTTTTATCAGCTTGATGCATTTTTGTTTATAATCTATTTATTAATTATTAATATTTTAATAACTTCAACAGCCGAAATAGCTCAGTTGGGAGAGCGTTAGACTGAAGATCTAAAGGTCCCCGGTTCAATCCCGGGTTTCGGCAATGCATTTTTTAGTGCTCCTTATATTTATTTTGTAGCAATAAAATTTAATTGAAAACATCACTTATATGTAGTTTTCTGCTGCCTTAAGATTTTATCCTCTTTCCCCTTTCTGAAATTATTAAGTGTTTCCGTGGTGTAGTGGTTATCACATCCGCCTAACACGCGGAAGGCCCCCGGTTCAATCCCGGGCGGAAACAAATTGAGTAAAATTAATTATTTATTGTTATTTTTATTTGGTAAAGTATAGGCAAGAAGTGAAGAATTCAAAGTAGTCATATTAAAAACAAGAGAATTAAAGTCTGCTACTTTATGGTATGAACAGAGACCTATAAATATATACAGTCTACTCTCCTCTTTTAGTAGAACATTTTCTATGACTTGCAAGTCTAGTGTCACTTTTCAATTCCCAGTTCTATTAGTTCCCCAAATATTGTGGTATTTCCGAGATTTCACTTAACCAAAAAAGAAGTCGCCAGGATGCCCACTTCCCTGTTGTGGCCACATACCCGGCTCAACTGGAAGCGGGCACTGATGTTCTCGCTGAAGTGCGTCTACCTCCTGATGATGGTGACATTAAGCAGACAGGCCGCTGGGATGGCTGTGAACAGCAGCCTGGCCCAGCAGCATCGAAGGAGTTTCCTGGAGGGGACTGCAGCCGCAGCATACACTTGATTCCTGTATGTCCCATTTGGCGGAAATAAACGACAGTTGGGGAATGTCTCTGCTCTACGCGCGCTGTCTTAATATGCTTTTATTGGCCAAGATATTCGCGCCGGCTGTCGGCCAGAGTAATTAGACTCCATTAGTGGCCTGGCAGACGTCGCCGCATTTCTCCCGAAGGCAGCATCACCACAGAAATCCATGCAAAGTGCCCCATGTACCATGTGCCATGTGCCATTTGCCATTTGCGCCATGTGCCCGTATCCAGATCTATCTCAATCTAGAGTCCATGGCCACATGTTGGCGCTCATAATTTTTACGCCATTAGACAACTTTGTGCATAAACTCATTAAAATGTACTCGAGTCTCTCGAAACGAAATGGAGATGGCATTTGCTGCTGATGTGGCTGGATCTGGAGCTGGAGCAGGGAGCTGGTGCTGGAGCTGGAGTCGTCATGGCACTTGGCTAATTTGTCGAGCGGCGTCAAATGACAAGGAACAGGCAGCAGGCAGAGGCAGTCGCACTCCTCATCCTCCCCAGAATCCATAGACATGTGGCGCGATTTGACAGTTTGAGGCGCAACAAGATAGATTGGCTTGCAAAGATGCTGGGCCTTTGGGATCGGTTGGGATGATGTCGAAGTGGAGTGGTTGGAAATGGCAGTGTCAGTGCAGACATTACGCAATTCGAGACAACTCAAGTAAACACTCGAGTGGTGGCCCGCCGCCGGGATGATTATGATTGCGAGCCCGATGAGTTTGTTGCTGCTGCTAATGCCATACATAATGCAGACGCTAGACAGGCGCTCTGGAGACGTCACACACCACTTGGTTTCATCAAGAGAAGAAGGTTGCTTCATATCCCATTCCCTCAGCCTTTGGCCCTATTCAAGACACTTTCTTTTTGCAGAAAAAGAGGTCGTGGTTAGCCCAAAAGCGTGTCAATACTTAAAGATTTAAATATGCTTTGCTGCCTAGTAAATATAATTAAAGATAACAACAGAAGAAACCTATTTATATGTTGCCCCGCTTGTTTGGTCACCCAAACAAAAAAAGTCCCCAATATGACTGATCATGATTCACAGCCAAGGCCAAGCGGCCAATTGAATCAAATTTATGGGAATCGCGAAGACACTTGTATCTATAAACTGATTAAAGTGTCATTACTTATCAGCTAGATATCACTATCGCCAAATTCGGACCACATTTTTCCAATTTCCTATTTAAATGCGATTGCGGACAATGGCGGAGCCCCAGTAACGAACGAACAACCGAACGAAATTCTAGAAAATGAGTGGATTTCAAGGCACTAACATGAGTGCAGGTCCTCTTCCTGTAAAGGAGACCATCTACATAAGCACTGCACCTCCGCCGGAACCAGCGATACCGCCATCTGTTAATGTGACTGTTACCAACAATGGCTACTGGGCCAGAATGAACAGACAGACGGCAACGTCTAGTGCGGGTGAGAAAATGTCCAATTTTCCCAGGTAGAGATGACTCGTGACTTGACTAATCGATGTATATATATTCTTCACCCTGCAGTTTTCTTTTTCTTTGTCTATGGGGGTATGGACTTTGCCGCCAGCTTGGGCTGGGATCCAACCTTCAGTGTCCTCATGTCCACCGAATTCTCATATAGCTGGTTCATAGGCGTTATAATAGGAGCACTGGCTGCCATGGCCACCATGACATTCATGCCCAAGCAGGTCTACTATGTAAGTGATATGAAGTTATCTCATTTTATAGATTGTTTAAAACTTTTGACTCTCTTTACCCATCCCAGGTCTTTGGAGGCTTAATGCAGCTTACTGGTTCCATTATCTTTACCGCTGCACCCGATGACTACTCTTGCTGCCTGGCCGCTCGCTATGTGGCTGGTGTGGGCATTGGTTTCATCACCGTTCCATTCATCATTCACAATGCCGAGGTGACGGGACCCAATCAGCGGGGCGCAACCGGAGGACTTGAGCAATGTGGCCTGGCCATTGGTGTAGCCGCCCAAGTGGTGTACACTACGGAGTGGCTCACATTTCTTGATGGCAGCCCGAACTTGGTGCACGGCATCCTTGGCATTGTGTTCTCCTTGTTGGGCCTAGGAACTTGCGGTTTGGCCATCGAGTCACCGGTCTTCTTTCTGCAACGCAATCAGGAGCAGAAGGCACGCAGTTGCCAAATGCAACTTGTGGGCAATAACACCGGTGTTGCCAACAAGTACTTCGAGGAGGCACGAATCTATGTGGTGGAGAGCAGCAGCCGCAGTCTTGGCGAGGAGCTGGTCGCCTCCGCGATGCCCTTTGTCAAGCTTCTCCTATTCCGCTGCTGCGTTGCGTTCTCCTTTTCCCTGCCGCTGACCAGCTCCATAATATATAGCAGCCGCTTTGTTGAGGGCTTCTCCCTCACCTGGCAGCTGTATGTGTGGGGATGTCTCCGCCTGATTGGCACCCTGGTGGCCCTTTGCTTTCTGGACACGATTGGTCGCAAGGCGGTGTCCCTCGTTGGTCTACTCTGCATGGCGGGACTGATGCTCGGCATGGCGGGTCTTTGCGAGGACTTGTTGAGCTTCTACACTATGGCACAGGTATGCAACATTGGGATGGCCTTCCAGGCCTTTGCCGGACTCTTCATCTGCAGCTCCTCGGTGTACCTGGGTGAGGCTTTCCCTCTGCGCTTGAAACCCTACCTGGTTGGACTGATTGTGATCGTGGAGCAGGTGATCCATGTCATCGTAATTGCATGCATTGGCCCTGGAGTAGAAGTCAATTTCTTTGCGTACTTCCTGTCCGTGGGGATTATAATGCTCCTGTGTGTGATCTTCTTTGCTGTCTCCATGCCGGAAACGAAGAGAATGACACTGCGGGAGGCTGGCCACCGGTTTCAGAAATGGTACGATGTGACAATATACTAAGCTTGAGAATCTGAATTAGGCACTCACCTACTTGTTAAAATTTATGTTTGCTTTTAATAAATATAATTAGATTTGTAAACAAATGTTTAAAGCTTGAACTGTATTGATTTTTTATTGAAAATTGAACTTGAATAATATGCTATGACTATGTCACCTGTATTGAACTTATGGATGACTAGACCTCCATTAAATAATACGTTTTTATCGAACCTCATTGAGGCTTACTTTCACTGGCGGAACTTCCATAAAGCAAACATTATCTAAAGCTTATTACATACAGCACTAATCCCCCAATAGGTTTATATTACTTAGACCTCAATTGGTTCTTATGGCTCGTACAGTTGTTCCTTGACCATTAAAACGAACGGATCGAACCAAGTTCACTGCAACCATAGAATATGACAATCACTTATGTTACCCGCTGTCCAGAGGACAATCAACAAAATAACTTTAACATTAAGGATTCCGAGGGAGGAAATATTCCTAAAGCTCAGCCAACAATGCAAAATGTGAATGTAACCATGGGAAATACAGGTTCTATGCGTCATTTCAATAAGCAACTCAATGTGGCCTCGGCAGGTGTGTCAAAGAACCTATTTTTACCCAATATCAGGAAAGGATTCCTTATCATTTATCCTTTGTCTCTGTAGTGTTTTTTCTGTTCGTATACGGAGGCATGGATCTGGCTCACAGTACAGGTTGGAATCAAACCCTAAACACAAAGGCCTCCCAACAGTTCAAATGTAGTTGGTTTATCGGAGTTCTTGGAGGATCTGTGCTATCGTCCTTGCTTATGAGCTTTCTGCCCAAGTTGCCTTTCTATGTGAGTCATATGAAATGTATTCAGGAGAGATAAACTAATTTTCTGCATATTCTTCAAAGGTCCTAGGAGGACTCCTGCAGCTGACTGGCGCCATCATCTTCACCTGTGCTCCCTTTAATTACACACTTCTTCTGGCTGCTCGTTACGTCTCAGGCGCTGGAATTGGCCTAATCACTGTCCCATTCCTCATTCACAGTGCCGAAGTATCGACGGATAAATATCGAGGAGTTAGTGGATCCATGGAGCAGTGTGGTCTGGCCCTGGGCATCGCCATTCAAGTGATTTATGACACTCAGTTGGTAGATGACAAGGAGGCATCCGTTAATGAGGTCCACGGAATCATAGGCATTGTTTTGTCCCTGCTGGGTCTGGGCATGACAGCCCTCTCGATCGAGTCACCCGTCTTCCATCTGCGTCGCAACCAGGAGGAGATGGCCCGCGAGTGCCATGAGAAACTCCTGGGAAGCTTCAATCCCTATGTTGACCAGGCTTTTGAGGAGGTCAGTCTATATGTGGCTGAGAGCCAGGAGAGAACCTTCTTCCGGGAACTGCTTGCCTCCGTGTTGCCCTTCATCAAGATGCTTTTCTATCGCGGCTTTGTGGCATTCTCCTTCTCCCTGCCTCTGTCTGCATCCCTAATCTCGAGTGCCAAGCTCACCGAGGGTGAAATTTCCTGCTGGCCAGTCACCGTATGGGGTCTGGTGCGTCTCCTTGGCGCTCTTGTCGCTCAAGGATTCCTGGACAAGGTGGGTCGCAAACTGTTCTCGCTAGTGGGATTGCTATGCATGGCCATCCTGATGCTGTGCATGGCTGTCTCCTACGATGATCCATCCAACATCCTGGTCACCTTTTACATGTATCAGGTGTGGAGGCTGGGCGTTGCCTTTCAGGCTTTTGCCGGAGTCTTTGTCTGCAGTTCCTCGGTGTATCTGGGTGAGGCTTTCCCGCTGCGTGTGAAACCCTTACTTGTGGGTTATATCATAGGATTTGAGCAAACGATTCACATCCTCAATATAGTGGGGTACAACAAGGGTTCCGCTGACTTTTTCTATCGTTACTATCTCACTGTTGGAATTATCCTAATGCTTGGAGTGATATTCTTTGCGGTTTTCATACCAGAGACAAAGAAACTCACACTCCGAGAGGCTGGCAAGAGGTTCCAGCGACTATTAAATATAAGATTTTTCTAAGTAAAATACCTTTTTGGAGGAATAAATTAATTAATTAACTATTTATCTTATGTCATTAATTAAGCTACTTGTGAGTACAGCTACCCTTTAAAGATAACGATTATCTCTAACCTCCAAAATCGTCGTTATCTGTGACATTTGTTAATCGAATTAATTTTTTGGGATTGATAAGCGAGTTCCAGCTATTAGCAGAACGTCATAGGATGGTAGAGAGGCTTTCCCTCAGTCACTGGGGGTATACCCCGATTTAGTGGCAAACGATGGCTCACCCTGAACTTTGTACTCCCGAATTCAATCAATTTCACTAAGTTGGCTAGGACACCTCCTGGGGAGTGAGTGAGTAACTTGGTTGCCCCCATGGCCCTCGAATGTTTCTGTGACTTTATCACGACTTATCGTGGCTTACTCGAAATGAATCACGGCAACAGGCAGCGGGCGTCGGGCCTACTGTAAAACGCGGAACGCGAGTATCTACCAGCTGATAAAACCTATGTGTATATCAATTATCTACTGGCTAGATATCAATTATGTTGATAGCTACCACTTACGCAGCCACATTTTATAAAAGCCCGCCCAGTCCACCCGTAGCTACCAAAACGAACGAATCGGAATTGCACGCGCTCCTTAAAAGTGGAATCGAATTTAGATCGCCTTCAGGTTACATAAGTTGGACAGCGACCATGACAACTACCTATGTGACCACGGGCCAGGTGCCCGTCCAGCAGACCACGTTCATCACAACGGGCCCACAGCAGACTCAAACCACATACATCACCACAGGTCGACCACAGCCACCACCTCCACCGGTAGTGGTGGTCACAGCTCCCACCACTGGACGCTGGGCCACAGCAGCTCAAACCCAATCCGGAACAGCTGGTGAGATTAGCAAAATCTTGAAAGAAATTTGGTTAAATTGCTAATGGGGATCTCCTCTTTCCTAAAATCAATTAAAATACTTTGTTTCAATTGAAATATCTTTAGTAGTAAGAAGGTACTAATATATATATGACACAGAGTCTTTTAAATGTTGACAAACCATTTTCTTGAGAATTCCTAGGCACCTGATAAGAAATAATATCATATTTAAAAGCTTCTTTGTCCAACTATCTATGACAATTGGTATAATATATAAAAGAAGCAATACTACACATGTATTTGGGGAATAAAATAATATATCTTTAAATAACAAAATAAAGGTATATACTGCCAAAGAAGTATATATTACTTCCATTACCTTAAGTACCCAAAAACTCAAAGTCCTCATAGACTTACTGTGAAGTTTTACTTCATTTACTAAATCCTTTATTAACCTAAAAGTAAGAATAACCATTGACATTTAAGTTCTCACTGCCCAAACCTGATCTATTTCTCCTCCAATACTAACTTTTTTTTTATTCCTAACCTAGCTTGTTTCCTCTTTGTTTATGCCGGAATGGACATGGCCCAAAGCCTGGGCTGGAGCTCTCTATTCACCGTCTCAACACTTGAGTTCCAGTATAGTTGGTTCGTTGGTGTCATCATTGGAGCTGTGGTCTCTGCCGTAACATCGTCTTTTCTGCCCAAAATGGTTTTCTATGTGAGTAAACCTATCACACTTCTCTTGCAGATTCCCTTAACTAACTCTATACTCTTTCCCTGCAGGGTCTTGGTGGTGTAATGAATCTGATTGATGCGATTATTTTTGTTAGTGCTCCGTACGAGTATGAATCCATACTGGCTGCTCGCTATGTAGGGGGAGTGGGCATCGGCCTGATCACCGTACCCTTCCTCATCCATAGCGCAGAGATTGCCTCGAGCAGCAATCGTGGTTCCTGCAGTGCCATGGAGCAGTATGGTCTCGCCCTAGGTGTTGCCATCCAGGTGATCTATGACTCCCAGTGGACGCAGAGCTTGGACATGACTGTGAATCGAGTGCACGGCATCTTTGGCATTGTCTTTACGGCTATCGCTCTGGGTAGCTTGGCGGTTTCGACGGAATCACCGATCTTCTACATCCGTCAGAATCAGGAGCAGAAGGCACGAGCCAGTCTGAAGCGACTGATGGGTGGCTATTGGACGCAGGAGAACGGCGAGCGGGCCTACAATGAGGCGAAGCTGTATGTGGTGGAGGGCAGCAGTCAGGGAGTTGGCGAACAGCTGGGCGAATCCCTGATGCCCTTCCTCAAACTGTTGCTTTTCCGTTGCTTTGTGGCCTTCTCCTTCTCGCTGCCACTCTCCTTGTCCATGCTGAGCAGTACCTACGAGGTGGAGAACACCACCATCGCCTGGCCACCGGTTATCTTTGGCATCCTTCGGCTCATTGGAGCTCTGATCACCATTGGCGTGCTGGATCCGGTGGGCAGGAAGTTTGTCTCTCTGCTGGGACTCATGTGCATGGCCGGATTGATGCTGGGCATGGCAGGGGTTTACGGAGACTACTCTAACATCGCCGATCCCTACTTCATGTGGCAAGTGTGCCGCCTGGGCATGGCCTTTCAATTCTTTGCCGGACTCTTCATCTGCAGCAGCTCCGTTTATCTGGGAGAGGCCTTCCCCATGCGTGTTAAACCCTTCTTCATTGGCCTGATTGTGTGTCTGGAGCAGGTTATTCACATAATTGTAATTGTTACATTCAAGCTGGGCGCCAACCACTTCTATAGTTACTTTGTGGCCGTGGGCATTATCCTGGTAGTGGGTCTGGTGGCCTTTGCTGTGGTTATGCCAGAGACCCGAGGCATGACACTGCGCCAGGCGGGTGAGCGATTCCGAAGGGTTCACGATGTGATGGCCTACTAATTGGCTTATATTTAATAATTGTATTCAAAAGAAATACTTGTTTAATAAACTAATGCCCTATACTTATAAATCTGCTATTTTTTAATAAATAAGTATTTAAAATTTAGTCGAAGAAAGTCTGAAAACCCTTCCCGAATATCTAAATCTATATGCAAACTGTCTATTGATTTACGATTCTTATTTTTAAATTTAGCTGCTCTTCTTATGAACCAACTGCGTACATTTACAATTTATCTTCTGGATCAGTTTTATTCTATACAAAAAAATTAAAATAAAATTGCAAAAATCTAAAATACTGTACACAAAGTAGGTAAATGTGGCAAGTGTTTGGTGCATTACTCATTCGCCCCGTTGACTTCCGCGTGAACGAAAAAAGCAGCAGTCAGGCCAGCTGCCTCTACTCGTACGCATATATTTATGTCTTCTCAAAAGAAACTATTTAATGCAGCTAATTCCCCCTCTCTTGGCAAGTCACTGGAGGAGACTATTTTTATAGGGCTGCGGGCTTTGCCCGGTTTATTTTGAACTTTATTACGGACTAATTTATGTCTCCGCTGGCTCTGTTCTACGGTTTCTGAACCTAATCTCTCCCCCGGAACATGTGGATGCAGTGGATAGCTTTATTTTTGACACTTTGATGGCGCTTTTGTGGTGTTTGCATGTTTGTTTAACGTTCCGCCATCGCTTTATGCGTTTTTAATGCACTTTTATGGATCAAATCATTTCCACGACCAATTAAACACATTTTTTCCAAAAAGCAGCAGCTGTTATCTTGTATAGTTTTTAAATGGATCTCTGTCTAATGAAAAGTATACATATCATAGTTAAACTATCATCAATAATTTCATTAACAACCTTATGCCTCGCTAAAATCACTGACTAAGTATAGTTATACACACTGATTTTCCTCCACACTGAAGTGAGGCAACGTGGCATTCTCCAGAAGCGACAACAACAAAGACCCATTGAGGCAACAATAAGGCGAATTATATGAATTACAATTGAAATTATCTTACAAGTGACACATCGACAACAGGGATGCGGGGCTGGTCCATTACAGCGCACAAAAATGCGCATAAAAATTGCATTAAAATGCCATCACAGACACAGGGGCCTAATGAAGGAATGGCAATAAAGGACAATTGCCAGAGGCATCAGCAGCTAAGGAGCTGAGGAGCTGGGGAGCTGGCTGGCAGCAATGCCCTTAAATAGAAATAGAGACGAAGAAGCTGGCCAAGATATGGGAACCCGCCAAATGCGTGCAAAAATGTTTCCACACATCTCTCGAGTGGCTTTTCGCGACTCGGCAATTTCCCAGGCACCAAAGTGAATTAAATGCAGACGCGTGATTTTGCACACTGATTGCGGGGGCACCTGGAACCATCAGGCTCCTCCAGAAAGGGTGAGCGGGTGAGGGTTCAAGCCTCCCAGGGCAGTGCATTTAATTGCCTTGCCACAGGTGAGCGGTGAAGCGACTGCATCCACCAGATCCAATGTGCGAAAATGGGATTTTATGGACCGCAGCTTGGGCTAATTAACAGCTCAAAGGAAAATATTGCAAAGGGCAGGGCACTTGAATGTACGAATTAAGGTACTTTATAGCAATATGTGTATTGTAACTCACCTTTAATTAGAATATATATTAGACTTCCGCTTCGGTCGCAATAAATCTGCAATTCAAACAAGTAGAAATGTGCTATGATTAACATCAGATAAGATAGACAGCTGGAAATCCTTAATCAAGCAGCAAGCATATCATTAATTCATCTCAATTAAAACAGTCCAAGACGGTGACACTTTTCCGTGAACTTTCTGCTCATTTACAACTGACACATTTGCACCTGCCTGAGCGCTGAATGATTGATAGTGGAACACCCGGTGGAGGGAGAGTCCGTCCGTGACCCGGTCCGCACTCCGGAGTTTCCTTTTTAACCCGGGGGTAAAATTTCCATCTGTCAGCTGTCAGTTTTGAATGTTGGCAGGCGCTGAACTTGGCATTTTAATTGAGTGCAAGAAGCAAAAAAAAATATATGTATAAAACTCAGGGAAATGACTGCAGTGCAAATGTGAATTGTGAATGCGAATTAATGGGATTTGCCGGCTGCCACTTGTGAGGCGCTCTTTTCTTCTGGGCACCTGTCAGTTAGGGTATTTCGACTTCGTTAAGACCGTCTTGTTTGGCTTTTATTGAACAAACAGCTGCCGCTTAACTGGCTTTCTGGTAGAGTGAGACGTTGCTTTTATGACTCTGCAGTGCAACGCTGCGTATGCGCAATGTACGATGTGGAAAGTTGCCATTTAACCCAGTTTGGTGTGCAAGTTTGTTACCCTTCGACTTCTGGACTTCTTATCATCACCACCATCACCTCTCGGGAAAGTGTTCACTTGACATGCGAACGTCGGCAACCTTGAACGATTCAACAAACCCGAATTCGAATCGAAACTGCACCCATTGCGTATACGCAGCGTGTGCAAATAGGAAGGCAAACAAGAAGTGAATGGCTGTCGCTGCCCCTCATCCTCCACCTGGTTTGTTTGTCCGCCGATTGTACGGGTGTTCAGTTTATATTTACATACAAGGCAGGCAAACAGAATGAAAAGGAAAAACATAAACTGTTTTGATTGCAGGTAAACAAAACGACTGACTAACTGACTAAGCGACTGGCCGCGAAGGCAGCAGACAACTCTTCGTTATTGATTGCTGTCCATTTATCATGCCGCTTGTTTATCAACAGGCCAGAACTTTTGATAAGCGCCCAGAACCGGTTTCCCGCCTCCCCCCAAACTCCCTTTGTGGAGTCAATGATCTTGGGTCCCCGGCACTCACAACTCTTGGTTACTTGTGACGGACTATTGCGCATTTGCCTATCAAATAGGAGACACTCTAAGAAATCTATAATCATTTTAGGTAATCATATTAATATAATACAGATTACAAGTGAACTAAAGCTTAAACAAACCTAATTAGTTGAAGGTCAATTGGTATAGCTAAAATAATTTACTTTAGTAATCAAGGTATTCTTTTTAAATACAGAATAGTTTTACTATTTGTATATGGTAGCAATATTTTTTCATTGAGTACTCTAGTATACTCTCAGTAATACTATTTTAAAATTATATTAATTTCATTAGATAGTTAGATTATAGATTATTTGGGATCTGCAGGGCTATTTTTTCCAATGTACAGCTACAAATCGAGGGGAAACAGGTAGTTGTTGCCTGGCGATGATTTCATTGGAAACAAAGCCAAACAATTCGAATGGCAATAATGCTTTTGGAAATGCTTCATTGATCACCAGAAGGAAATGTTACGCACCAATTACTGCCAGCTGGGGGGGGGGGAGGAGGAGAGTGTAAAATGGCATTCCACCTGAGCTGGGAAATCTCCCATATACTATCCCATACCCATACTGGTAGTATTAATCTCAAATGAATAGTTATAATCCGCAGTAATTAGTTGGATTTACATGCCGCATTAAAAGTCTGCCCATAAATCTGTCACAAATCGTATAAAAAATCATATTTATGGCATAAATAACTCAAATCGGGCAATAATCAAAGCCACTGACAGGCATTCACATAAAAAAAACCCAAAGAGACAGAAACACACACGCAGAAAATGTAATAAACGCCCTCGGCCAGAGTTGAGATTTTGATTGAGTTGGAAAATGGCGCATGCAAATCACAATTAGGAATGTTATTATTGCCATAGCTATTTTATTTTTATTATTATATGTAGCTGTAATAGCCAGCCATTGGAATCGTAAAACGCTTGTTAATTGATTGCGAACGCGACAGGGCATTGTTGCCGAATTAATTATTCAGCAATTGAACAATTGATTGAACGCTCTGGGCACAGCGATTATTTATGGACATTGTCGCAGGCAGGTCTTGCGAGTGAATTGGTTCGGTTTCCGGTGGTCTCCTTTGTCCTTTTGTCCTGCTCCTGTCAGTTATATTTAATACATTCAATACATGTTCAAGGTGTGAGCCAGGGGCAAGGGCATTCGACCTGTGAAGGCTCATTTCTTACCTCCTTTGACCTGCCACTGACTTTGACAAAATGAAGGCCATATTTACTCAACATTGTCGGAAAACAAAGCGCATTCAGAGTGCGTATGAGATATTTGTGTCGATTTGTCAGTGAGCATGGAATTTGGCTTAAGAATTCGGCCGACTTTGAACGGAAATGCCACAATGGACCAAAATGGATGCCTGGATTCCTTGTATCATCGAACAATTGGTTCAACAGAAATCACTTGCAACGACTTCTACTTCGAAGCAACCCGAAAGGCAGTTGTTTTTTGTAAAAATTAATATCCGTAGCTGGTGTTATGAATGCTCAGAAAACTACCTGATAAATCGCACTCGCATCTGTTGACAGCCAAAACAAATGGCTTTGGCAAGCAAACACACACTTGGGATTCTGGGAAAGATTTTCAATTAGCACTGGGCAAGGCATTATGGGGAATTATTAAACAGCACGCGCTCTCTGAACTCTGCCGTTCAATATGCCAAAGATATTCATAAATGAAATAAACAGCCAATGTATGTGTATGTATACAGAATGCATCATTAATCACAACCTGGCTCTGGCTCTGGCCTTTTCAAGATCATTTAGCACCAGATACTACATTCGGTCCGTCAAAAGTTTTATTGTATTTCGACACCCAACACTGGCGCTAAATTTGCACATTTTTCACTTAATTTTTTCTTCTCTTTTGGCTAGCAACAAAACATTAAAATCATAATTTTAAATGAATTTATAGAATTTGTATTATTGGCTTACGTTTCGATTTTTGAGGGAATTTTCGGTTCAAGTTTTGGGGTTTGAGGGGGGCAAAAAACCACATGATGGTTTTCCATCATTAATTTGTTTTGGCTCATAAACAATCACGAACTTTTATTGATGTTATGAATGTGATTCTGATTGCCCCGTGTTTGTTTATCTGTTTGTAGAGGAAAATGTGCATTGTGGGATAGATTTAGTGCTTAGTTAGCCTTGGGATCAAATATCCAAAATATTTTCTACTTGTTATTGAATGGTTCGAGCGTTTTGAGAATCACATGATCGCATAGATGTTTCTTATTTATTGAAGGTAATTTTAAGACATAAATATATGATTGTTCAGCCGTATATATTGTGTATGTATTGTACTTTAAAAAACTTTGTGAGCACATTTTGATGATTTTGTAAATAAGTTTTATTACGTCTTATATGTATTTCCAAAATCTTATGAAACAATTATTAATATTCAAGAAAGTTTCCAACTCTACATTTGATTTCTATTAGCTTGAGTATTTAGAATTATTTATCTTAGGTACTTATCAAAGATATTAGCACTTATTAAGCCTCATTTAATTATGACATGTAATTAAATATTTACCCCAAGGAATTAAGGGCTTTTGCCTAGCAATATCTAGATATTTTCCTCGTTTTGCTTCCATTTCTTTGTTTGTTTTTCGAATTTTTCATTCTAGCCACACTCGCTTTTCATTTCCCGCTTCATCCTGGCCTGAAACTATGTCTGGAACTGAGACTGGGATTGGGAAGGGGAATGGGAATGGGACTGGGGACTCCGAATGGGACCTGGGAATGGGTAGGTTTGCTCTCATTTTGCCTTTTTTCACGCTTATTATGTTGGTTTGTTGTAGTTGCGGCTGATGTTGGTTTGTTGTGCACATATTTACTATAGGTCTGTGTATATATGTATATATTTTGGTTTAAATGTTGTCAGACAGGATTTTCCACTTTAATGCAGTCGACGTCCCTGCTTTTTGGCGCGTTTTCAGTCGCACAGCTCATCATGGATCAGAACAGCCCAGCTCCCGGGGCGCCTTACCCTCCTCCCATCTCCCATCTCCTGGATTCTCTCCTTCACCCCTTGCTAAACGTTGAGCCTGCGTGTCCGCAATCCTGCAGCTGTGGCAGCAGCATTCAGGTTAATGCAGCCTTTTATTCATACTATTTTTCTAAGCGCATTATGCCTCGAGCTCCGCTCAAAATATTAGCAAAAATTATGTTAATCCTACTTGCCAGCCTGCGCAGCGTATGCCGGCGAGTTGAATTAATTTAATAGCCGCTTACAATAATTACCCAGGGACCAAGCCACCCTTGGACAGGGGGTAATGTTTTTAATGTCTTCAATGTTTGACGCGATTTCAAATTGCGCCTTGCGGCGCAGACACTCCGGACATTAAAATGGGATATTGCCAGTGGTGTGAGGATGCAGTTGCTCCTGCAGGAGAGCAGAGTTAAAAATAAATTCAGTCAAAGACTTTGAGGTGGAGATATAGGGTCCAAGTACAATAAAGAACTTAGGGAATGTAAGAAAAAAAATATATATATAGTATAATTCAAGAGTTTCAAGATTGTATAATTTATATTTTTAAATTTATTGGATCCTTGCTACACTTTGATTTATATTTTTTGTTAAGTATTAATATTAAATCTTTAGTTTATAAGAAAAGTCTGCTGGCGTCTTTGACAAAAATATGAAAAGATCTCGTTCTGAACTTGTAAGACTCTGTTGACTATGATAACCATTATGGTTTATATAAACAAATAAAAAGTAAATAGATTAAAAAAGGCTCTATGACATGGTCATTTAATATTATTTATAAAACAAAACAAGCTATAATTGTTAATAGTTCTTAATATAAGCTAACTTAGAGTTCACTGAATCTGCTTTGAAATCAAATTTACGCAAAACAAAATACAAGCACTGATCGGGTGTCTCTACCAGACGGTGGCTCTATCTGGAATATATGTACATACATATAGTATGTTATATATAAAATAGTTTCCTAAACATTTCAATTAAAAATTCCTTCAATTCCCAATTAACCCGAGATAGTGAGAGGGCGCGGTCCATTGTCCTTATCAATTTCCAGCTTCCAACAGAGACGAGAGACATGTGTTAATTTACACTTGCTGCTAAATGGGGTGCTCCTCCATTGGGCGTTATAGTTCGATCCATTTCCAGATCAGACTTAAGGGGGAGGAAAATGCAAATTGAGGCGTTTAAAAACGCGCACAAATCGCTCGCTGCAATTAAACGGCGCCCCGAAACGCGTGCTTCGGATATAACCCGCCTCCCGGGTGATTTTATGACTGTATTTTATGCGTGCCATGTCTGCCATATAAAAATATATATATTTATACACATACATAGTTTGCGGCTAATGACTCCGCCTGGAGAGCGGGCAGCGGATGCAAATGGAAGTCAGAGACGCCTTGTGTCCACTCATTAAGTGGTGTTAGTTCAACCAGTTCCGAGGACAGCATGATGGATTGCCGGCCAGCTGAATAACTCGAACCCCAATCGCTCATTCAGTTGGCCATTCATTCATTCATTCATTCATTCATTCATCGGACTTTTTGGGCTTCGAGACCGGACCGAAACCTGATTACGGTAAAAGGCCAAAACGGAGTGTGTTCTGGTCGATGCCTTTGGGGCAACAACCAAAGCGTTAGTCATCGTCATTGTCGCCAGCTGCTCCTCCTCCTTTTTGCCCTCTCCTCCAGAGCCCCAACCTGCGGCTGACCGAATTATAGCTCTCGGATTGCGTGGAGCGATCAAACCAGTTTCCAGCTTCAGCTCCTACTCCAACTGCAGCTCCTCGGTAGGCCGAAAAAGGCCAGGAGAAATTGCCACAGTCGAAACAATTAGACAGCCCGACCAGGCGGCTAACGGCTACAACTTGTTGCCGCCGCGGACAGAAGACGCAGAGTCTTGGCGCTGGGAAAAGTAAAAAGTGTCTAATTAAATGCTTGGCCAGTCAGGCCGCGGGACATCTAGAGAGGGAATCCACTAAACGAAGTTGAAATACTCTTTTAGCAAATAAAACTTATTCACAACTAACAGATTCACAAAGTTTTATTTACTATCAAGGTATGTTTGTGTATTAGCAAGGTAAGTAAGTTTATATAAAAGTCATTTGAAAAATTTCCATTCGCATCTCATTTGTCATTTAGCAAATACTAAAAGGTGATTTTATTCAATGTCCATTGACTATTGTTTACTTCCCTTACCCAAGTATTTAATGTACCCGGTTGAGGAGTATAGTGTACATCAGGCAAACAACAATTAACATAAATTGCTTACGCGATGCGGCCCATTGAGTGCGGACAAGGGGTTAAGGGGTCACAGTTGCTGCCCGTCAATCATTCTCGCAAACGAACTGTGACTACTCGGGGAAAGGGTTTTCCATTTCCACGCTTGCCTATTGCCGATTTTCCAGCACCGGTGAAAACTACAAGACAGACAGCCCACCTGTCGCACTCCTGCGATAAGCATCTCATCACAACAAAAGATTAACAACGCCGGTGAGGGACAAAGATCAGAGACCGATGGGCAGATGGACAGGTCTCCGATTAGAGACGAGACCAGGCGGCGGCAGGGTCTCAAAGCAACCTGCACAGAGAAAAATAAGGGAGGATATCGAGGAAATTATACAAATTATAAGGTAAAGGTGTATAAAAAAAGATGATCCTTTTGATTGCTTCAAAACTATACTCTCATGAGCTACATATCGTATCTAAGATATGACAAGACAGGTCTGAGTTATTTGACACTTTCTAGTTACTAGAAATAAATAACAGTGTACCCACAGATCAACCGGAACCACCAGAGGAGACGAAGGCCTTGAAGGCCACCACCAGGTAGGTAGTCAGGTATTGTATGCATTTAGGTAGTAGTTGCCACAAGGGGCAACACCTTTGGGTTGACATATCGAATTACCCGAAGAAGCGGCACCCTAGGAAGCTGCCAAGTGTCGGGACCTCAACGCCAACGATCCAAAGTGGGTCACATTACCAAGAGATCCATCGATCGCCATGCATTCCGTGTTACTTTCCCTGGCGCATGTGGCGGAAGTGCTAATGAATCCGTAGAACCACGATTCAACAGGCATAGTTAATGAGGCTCGTAAACAACACCAATATACCAATGATTCGATTGAATCAGCCTAAAGCAGCCCTCAACAGCTTGTTTCAAGTTATGATCAATAAAAAACCTTTTAAGTTTGGAACGAGAACAATGGCTTCCCCCAGTGGGAGAGATTCGCTGAGATTGCGTTCTATGTTGTTAATTTTTAACGATCACAGCAATTCCGTGGGCATGCAAAAACATCAATAAAAATGCAGTACACTCACCTACCTCTTGTTTTATATTTATTTTTTGTTCCAAGTAATTGTAACTTCAACACATGAGGTTTACTCGAGTAGCTGCCCGCCGGCGTTCAATTTCGACACTTCACCTTCTATTTATAGTTTGTGTCGTGCGAGAAGAGTGCCTCTTGAATTAGATGATAAACCCGGTAATTGGTTGTACAATCGCGATTAACGAGGTGGAGCTGACTAACCGCGGATAGCCCCGGCCGATCCGAGTGAAGTTCGATGGCACTGAAGGGCGGGGGAGCAGCCGCCGCTGATAAGCCGATGGACACCAACGCGCACAGTCTTTAATTAATTTAGGGCCAGCAATCAACTCGTCTGGATCCCACGACCTTAGAAGAGGCGTACTCCGCACTGCCCACGGATTAGCTTGTTGGTTTGTCAATGCACTTCTGTCAAATTATTTATTATTTACGGACACTCCCGACGTGGGCACAGCGATCTCTCCAGCACAGTTTCCCAGACTTTTGGCGCACTTTTCGCCCTCAGGCCCACGGCACATGCGAGTTGTTGTTGGAGCGCGGGAGTCGCCGGCCGGCCACCGATGGGGGAAAATTCACTTTATACACAAGCACAACCGCCTCCGTTGAAAATTTTTTTTCATCTGTTTTGTTTTGAACGTGCGCGCTAGAGATGAATGAAAATCGATGAAAACATCGATGCATCGATAGTTTTCAAATTTTTACAAGTAATCGATGTTTTTGGGCTATCGATGTTGTGGTATTTTTTTGATAGTTTTGCATTTTATTGTTTTGTCCCTCTGAATTCCATAGCTGTTATTAATAGTGGGGTTGTTGTTGAAATATTTCAAAATACCAAGATATCGATATTTTTGTGATTTTTTGATATTTTTCTATTGGTAAGTCGAAATTCCGAAGCTTTTATTTAACATTGTATATTTTACACTCTTACAGATCCGTGTAAAATGCTCAAGTAGAATGTAAAATTAATAACATTCCCACCCTCATGTCATCTAAAATTAGTAATTCACCACGATTAAGAGAGCGGCGAACTAGTTGCTAGTTACTGGTTCAAAACCAAATGAATTGTTGGCGCCAAACCTTTTGCAAAGAATATTAGTTAATTTAATTTAATTTAATTACACCATAAATCACAGGACTCAAAGTTTGTTCTTCGTTACATTTTAAATTTGAAAAGCCAATAGATTTAACATTTACTTAGTGAACAATAATTGATGGTTCCCACCTTCTTAAACAAACACTAAATAGAAACACTCGTTATTTGACTGGTGTATATATATAGATTTATATTTATTGTAAAGGTGGATTATATTTCAAAAATATTTAAGACTATAGATCGATCGATAAGCAATAAGAACTCGTCGTTAATCGGTTCTCAGGTCTAAAATCGTTTCATTTTAATGTTAAATAATTAAATACATTGTATTTGAATAAAAGAAAGATCATGCAAATAATGATGGGAGTATGGGGCTATAGTTTGGGCTTGCGATTTAACGTTTTTTCTAGTCAAAACATGGAAAACCAAAACACACACGACGTATTCGTCACATTTCGGAGGCAACAACACCAATGGAGACGAAAGAGTTGGGTAAAGAGTATCCAGCCGGGTTCCCAATTCCATTTCTTGGACTCTGAATTGATAAATTGTTTACATTTCTTATTTAAAATATGTGCAAATATTGCAAACTTCTGATTCTTTGTTTAATCAATTCAGATTCCATAATGTTTACTTTGATTTGGAATTGGGAACCGGATTGAGATATTATGTAAATAATACAACTTATAAACGCAAATTAAAAGTAAGTTAAAATAGTTGTGGCAATCGAACATACCGCTAAGAGACGAGACAGAGGGAGACCGGACCACACCAGACCAGGGATCACTATCCACTATCCAGCGTTGGGCGCAAGGCAACGTTGGATGATGCACAGCAAATCCGTGAAATGATAACGACTGAAGCGCGAAGGCCTCGAAATTCGCGGTTCCCTGAAGTGTGCGATTACAAGTGTTGGGGGGAGTGCGATCCAAAGATCCAAAAGGCGACAACAATGCGCGTGAGCCTGTTCCAAGTGAATCCTAAATCCCGAGACCGTTAGGGCAGATGCCGAAGAAAAGGCGAGGCTCGAAGAAATGGCGACCGAGTCCGAAACTGTTCGCTATAGTCCTGTCCATGGGCAACTCGACATGGCTTTACCAGCGTCCTCCTCCTCATCCTCCACACATCCGTTACCCATTAAACGACCAAAGGATACAGAAAATCCACGACAGAGCCGAAAATATCCGAAAATCCTGTCTCCTCCTCCTCATCCTCCACTTAATCCTCCGAGGTGCGAGTAAGCCGTGGGGACTCGGCATCCCACGTTGTCCTAGCGAAGGGCTCAGAAAAATCCTACATCCAAATCCAAATCCATTCCTGATCACAATCTCATAAATATACACATATTTATCCAGATCCTGCCTCCACACTAAATTAAATCCAAATTTATCCACTCCATTCCATAACATCCAAAAAATATCCTCATCATCCTCCTCCTCCTCCATTTATCCTCATCCTCCTCATCCACTCTCCAAACATAAACGCGCAAAAGGGGAAGAGAAGAAAATAAAAATGTAAGTATTAATAGTTTGCTGATCATTGTGATTGACATTGCGATTTGTGTTCGGGTATCTTGTTTTTGTATATCATTCATTAAAAACATATTTATTCTGTATCGATGTTTGTTTCTTGCTTCCGTTAAGATAAAAGCTAATAAATTATGCTGCCAAAAGTGAGGTTTCAATTATAATTTGTTGTGTGTGCGGAGCAAAGGCTCAAAATCCAACAAACGCAAGACAGGAAATGCTCAAGCGGTCAATTCCCTGGATTACATTTGTCATTTTCGAACTGTTTTTGTCAAAGGAAAAAAAATAGTATTGTTGAATGATTCCGGTTTCTAGTTTATGGGAACTCTTCTCTGCTTCTCTGAACTTTTGGCTCAGTTGGAAAAGCAAGTGTCTTGAGTTTTGAATTTAGTTTTGCTTCGTTGAGAGCTTGAAAGTTGACTGAACAAACTTGATTGATTGTTTGCCTGGTGTCTTGCTTGGTTAGTCAATTTACAATGTGGCTTGAACAAATATAGAATGTGGTTTCTTAATTTAACTTGCTTTCCCTAAAAATTCCTGCTCGTAAGAAATATTTTATATTAATGGATAATGCTTGGTAGTGTTTAGTAATTAGAGCGAGAGCGAGACCTGGAATAGGATTGACGACGCACTGGCGAGTAGGTGGGTGTTCCACGACGGCGCGGCCTAGACGAGAAAGAGCGCGAGCGCGATCTGTTGAGAGGGAGATACAAACAAACAATAAATCATACTCAATACTCTAAATCTGAAGCCAATGCTTACCTATCGCGGTAGTCACGGCCTCCGCCACCACCACCACCTCCGCCGCCGCCACCGCCTCCTCCACCGCCGCCGCCACTGCGTTCACCATCACCGCTATCTTCGCGCACCCGTATGTAGGCAACTTCGCCCTGCAGAACAAAAGGAAACAAAGTAGGCAGTTAGAAAATAGTTGCTTTAAAATAATGCATGAAATCTATGTTGCCCTGTCTAAATTCCTGTTAAAATTAAAAATATATAAAGATGTATGTCATGCTATAAATATATTCTGCAGCGATAAGCAAGAAGGGAACACGTTGGTCTCAGTTCCAGTGCTAATTGTAGTCATTATTCAAAATGAATAATGTATCTTCCAACAATAAATTAAACATTTGAATTGCCTAGCCAGCGATTGACCCTTTGGAATGAGAAATCAATAATTTGCATACCTCATGCGAACGGAAGCGCGAGTCGTCCAGCTTCTTGATGGCGTACTTCATGTCCTCGTGACGCAGGAACTCTACCACGCCGGAGCCATCCTTGTATGTGTCTGCGAAGCACACATCGCCGGCCTCGCGCATGTGATCCTTAAGATCCTGCCAGGAGCCTGAGGCCGGCAGTCCGGTGACCATGACTCGGTACTGTGAGCGCTTCGCCGGAGGTCCGCGTCCGCCCATGCGTCCGCCGTCACGGCTGCGTCCACCGTCACGGTTGCCGCGATAGCTGCCGGGGCCGCCGCCCCGAGGGAACTCTACGCGCAGGCGGTAGCCATCATAGTCGTAGCCATCGCGAGCCTTAACTGCATCGTCAGCATCGCTGTTTATGGAGCAGCGGCGCAAATGGGGGGCCAAGGTCACAGGGGGAGAGGCCAACAAATTCGGATTAGTTGGGGTTTCTTCGCCCGGCGGACAGCCTGCCGTGCGTGTGTGTATTCCCATTACTCACCGCGCATCTTCGAACTCGACAAAAGCAAATGGCGGCCCACGCCGATTCTTTAGGTCGACGAACGTCACTTTGCCGAACTTGTGGAACAAATCCTGGATGTCCTTGGTGCGAATATCTGGCGGCAGGTTGCCCACGTAGATGCGGCACTCGTTGCGCGAACCCATTTTATCAATTTAATTATTCGTACAATTTGCTTTGCGAGCTGAAATTTGCGAGTTAACTCGTTTGGCTTTTTTTTCTGTCAAGACCAGTGTGACCACTTAATTTTTTCCTGTCAAAAGACCGGTGTGACCAGTTATTGTTTTGGCGTAATATCGTTTGCTTGTGCAATATCGATAGGTAGAGCACAATTGACTGTTTCCCGCGATAGTTTTGAAAATACCAATTTGATTCATGTAAATTTTAACAGAACTGATAAATGAGGTCTAAAAAATAAATTATAATCATTTTTAACTTATAAAATAAACGAAAAGTTTATTTAATTGTTTTGTAATATTTTACAAACCATCGACTTATCGTTTACACTCACCTCTGCGCTTACGTCAATTCAAATATGGGCGACATACCGGGAGTTTTAAGCCTACATCTTTCTAAGAAGTTTCACGAGTTTGTTTCAGTCGAGATGGTTAAGTTCAACATTTACTCAAATATGAAAGATGGTTTAGAGCGCCGCCGCCAAAGATCAGGGCGTGCTCGGAGCGACGTCGTAGCGGCTGCGCGTGCTCGTGCTCTACGTAGGCAAGCTGTAGATAATTTGCTTTGGCGTGATAAAAAGGCAATTCTGCAGGCAGATCAGGGCCAAAATCTAGCGATGCAGGATCAGGAGCAGTCAAGACCAGAGGACCAGCCTATATCAGAGGAGCTGCCAACCCAAGCTCACTCTAGCACTGTCCAGGATTTACATGAGACCATAACGCAGAATCTGCGTGGCTTAATTCTAGATGCAGTTAAGTTGGCTCTGCATCCCGAACAGGGCCAAGACCAGCTGATGGATCAAGAGCAGTCAGGAGAGGAGCCCCCACAGCAGAAGGATTAATCAAAGCAGGCCGAACAGCCAACACCAGAGGAGCAGCCAAATGTATGAAGCGATCCAGAGCTTTCGGCACATACCTTCCTACTTGGGTAAAAGGCATTAACTTATGAGAAATTATAAATATAAATAAAAAAAACAGTTAAATAAACGTACTAACAGCTTGCTTAATTCTGTATATTCGTTCTGTCTGGTGGAGAAATTTAAATTATGTATAATGGGGGTAAAACAGAGAGGACTTGATTTTATTTTTTATTACTATGTATTTCGTTTTAGTATATTATATATTAAAGCTTATATACTCCAGTTATTTTTTTCCAATTAGACGCCATTTACTTGGCGCGCTAAGAGTTAAGTGTGCCCGCTAGGTTTTCCAACTATGATGCGGGCTTATCCCTCCACGTCACCTGGTCACACTGAACCGCCATTGTGAACTGACAATTGACACTTTTCCGCACGAAAGTTTGCATTTGCCAAGGAAATTAAGGTAAAAATAGGATTTATCATGGATTTAAAATACTTCCTGGAGAGTTAATTGACGTCCTGCATGGATTGCTTTTAATATCATCTTCGGGATACTCCAGGAAACACGACAACAACAAATCGTATTACATAACCTTTTTAAGGTTACATATGAAGGAACCCAAAATCCGCAATTCTTATTGTTTTATTCTAAATTCCAGATGCTGTCGCAATCCCTGCTGAATGGCATGCGTGTCCTGCGCACCGAGGCCCGCCGTAACATTGCCCTGATGGCCCCCGCCATGAACAAGGCCTCCGATCCCATCCAGCAGCTGTTCCTGGACAAAGTGCGCGAATACAAGCAGAAGAGCTCGTGAGTTGCCGCCTCCAAGCCATGATTGGTTCCAAGTACTAACCAGTATCTCATCTTCTATAGCGGTGGCAAGCTGGTCGATTCCAATCCCGAGATCGAGCGCGAGATGAAGAACGAGCTGGATCGTGTGGCCAAGCAGTTCGGCAGCGACGGCAAGACCGACATGCTCAAGTTCCCCGAATTCTCGTTCCCCGATGTCAAGGTTGACCCCATCACGCAGGCAGCCTCTTAAATATGTTGCGTATGACTTAGTTTAATTGCTTTAAGTTCTGCTGCTAATTTCCTCTTCGAACGCCCACGAAAATCACGGGATTAACACGTCAAAAATCCAATTAATAAAATCGGAAAACAAGCGAAACGTTTGTGAAACAAGCAAAAGTGTGTGTGTGTGTCGCAGCGAAATCATTATCAAATCATCTCCAATCATCGCGAAAAGAATGTTTTAACGCTTAACATATATATTTAGATAAAACCTACAAACTACGGATTTAACAAGCTCTACCGCGGCGTGTTTAGTGCCTGTTGAACTGTCTGCTGGAGCAACTGCATCTTGTGATTGGTGGCCACCTTGCTAAATGTACTTAGCAGGGTCTGAATATCCTTGCCACTGATGAGTGGCACAAAATTGCCAGCACAGGTGCAAAATTCAGCCAAATTTTCGCGTTTAATCTCACTGCAGCGGGCACAGCGCAAATCCTGCAATACATAGGACATCATCTTGCGCTGCAGGGCATCCAGCATACGCATCTCGATCTCCTCGTTGTCATAGGCCACATAGCACTGGGCACAAAGCCAGACGGGTCTGTAATTAAGGTTTTGGAATATAAATATTTACTTTAAAGTAACTAAAGTCAATGTAGTTGTTACTCACACTCCATCTTTCATGGCTCGATGTTTGTCCTTGCAGAGATCTAGATCCCTGCAATGATTGCAGGCTTTGCAGATGACTTCATTGATGATGTGACTGTCGCAGGGATCTGTCCACTCGGCCATGTCCGAAAATTCGCCAATACCGACCAGCCTCAGCATATTCCGGCGCAATTCGTTAATCTGCTCCGCCAGGGTCTTGTCCACACTGAGCACCTTAATCAGCGTGCGAATGAGCTCCAGGCCAGGACTGGGTTTGCCCTTGCCGTAGTTTTTGTGCAGCTTCAGGATGAAGTCAAAGGCGCAGTGGGATAGGTCACGGATGGACTGCTCGGTGGTCTTTCTCTCAGCCAGAGATTGCATGAAGAGTGTTATGAGCGACTCGAACTTCTCTCGGCACTCGTTTTCATCGGGCAAATGTTCGCCAATGGTCCAGTTGAGCTCCAAGGAGAGCTCCTCCTCCTGATCCTGCTCGGTTTCGATTATCTCCACGGGATCCCTATTTTCCACATCTTCATCATCATCCTCATCCTCATCGTATTCATTTCTTTCCGATTCTGGTCGCATGGTATTGGAAACAATTGAGGAAACTGTCTCGTCGATTCCTTTGGGTAGCTTTCCTCTTATTCCCGAGAAATTGGCCTGATCCATCCAAAGCATAAAGTTCCAGCACTGCTCAAAGCTCAACTGGATGGAGTGGAACATCTCCTTGTTCCTCAGACTCTGTACAATGTAGTCCACATAGCCGAGGGCATCCGACACAGACTTCTTGCCGGAACTAAGGATGATCCTGTTGAAGTCCGCATAAACAATGGTGGCACCCAATCTCTTGAACTCCGCGATGATACGCAGGAACATTTTCCTCATCAGATTGTTGAGGGATCTCCTCAGCGCCGGATCGTACAGCAGGGCGTTGCTGGAGCGCACCCAGCGGTAGAAGTGTACGATCTGGAAGTCGGAGAAGATGTTCCTATTGATGGACACCTCTCTCAGCCAACCATTCACCATGGAGCGCATCACACGAAAGGCGGCGGAGCAGAGGGCCGTTTCATCGTAGCTTGGAAGTGTGGCCGCCGGAACTGTGCCAATCATCTCCTCCAGCGAGACCTGCGGCATCACATCAAAGGTTATTGCCGAGGAGGCGCCCTCCATCTCCTGGATCCTGTTCGATTGGAGGAGTGCACTCACAGCCAGACTGTCCAGGGCCAACTCTACGCAGACATCCGGATAAAATCCTGCCTTGTTCTGCACTACACTGATGCTCTCTTCGAATTCCGCCAGCAACCGACTGTCATCCGCCTCCCGGCCACCCAGATCCGGCCTGGTACTCGCCGACCACCAGAGCACAAAGTTATGACGCTGCAGCAACCGGGCGAAGAAGAGATCCGCTCCAAACAGCACCGTGTCCGGCGGCATGTTCCCAATTGGAACGTGGAAATAACGACACTGATCCAGCATTAAATCCAACACATTATTTAGATTCAGGAAGTGACGGATCACTGCTCTCGAACCCTGTCGCTGCCAATCCAGGCCGGACAGCAAGCTGGCATCATCAGAGATGTGAATCTGGGCCTGGGGGAACTCCAGCAGTATGGGCATGGCCAGGCTTAGCTTTCGGGCCTCCAGTGCAGTTTGCAGGCACAGCATTGTGGGTCCCTGGTGCTCCTGTTTGTAGGTGGTGAGAGCCCTCTGGATGTGCCGGTAAATCTGCTTCACATCCACTTCTATCAGCACCTCAAAGGTGTAATCCTCCACAGGAATCTTCTCCTGCTCAGCGGTGGCTGTCAGATTCTTGAGCAAGGCCAAACGCTCCGCCGTATACATCTGTTTCATGTTGGGCATCTGATTGGCTCGCACCGTGTCCAAGGCGAAGATGTAACCCTTCTTGCTAGGCATCAGGATCAGGGACCAGATCTCCTTCTTGGCCGTGGGTGTGTTGTGTTGGTACAGATAGATCTTCCGCATCCTGTGGTTGGCACTTGCCAGATACTTGACCTGTGACTGAGGACGCTGCTCCAGCTGCTCGATACTGAAGGTTTCCAGATCCTTGGTGGCCAGCTGGGCAAGTCGTCGTGCCTCCTCGCGTTGAACGCCACAAATGCAACCCATGTCCATGAGGGCCCGGAACTCCAGCGTCATCTGTGTCTCATAGATGCCTTCGATATCCGGCGTAGCCAGATCAGCCAGCATTCCCAGTGAGTTGTCCCGGAAGAGCTGCTCGGGAACACTATACCGGTAGAGATTGAAAACAGGTCGGGATCGGGGTAGAACCCTATTGACTTTGCGCCACAATTGACCCTCCTCCGGGGGCGCTGCACTCCGCTGATTCACATAAAAGATCCTGGGCACCGTCAACTTAATCCTGTGCAGCTCTTCGCCTATCAAAGCCCACACGGTAAAGTGGCCAAGATCATCGATGGGCACCAGTTGTAGGATCTGCCAGGGTTGATCCAATAGCGTGCGCTGGGCCCGTCTCAGGAATCCCCCCAAAGTAGCTGTAGATCCCGTGGCTCGCACCACGGGAGCATCCTCGTTGCGAGATCTCTTGCTGACCTGGCGACTTCGCTGGCGCTGATCGTATTGCCATTTCCACTTTTTCTTTTGGAAGCGCACCCATTCCACAATGGTTTTCCTCGTTTCTCCGATTGGAGGCGGTGCTCCTAAAGCTTGTCGCCAAGTCGTAGGCTGCGGTTGCTCTTGTTGCTCCTCTTCTCCATCCTCCAGCTGAACGCGCTTTCTCTTGGTGACAATGGGACGGCCTGAAGCGTCTTCACCTCCATCTCTGCCAGCCAAATCCTCCATATCCGCCAGTTTATCTTCTCCAGTGACCAGGGGCTTTGGCTTGGGTCTACTGGTGAACATCTCGTTGATCCTGCGTTGTTTCAGCACATCGTTCTTCTCCAGCATCTTCTTGTGCAACCAATCTGGATGCTGAACCCTGGGCACCGGATTGGCCAGACCCTGCAGCGCTGCCGGAATGGTGATAATCTTTTGGATGGTGCCACCCAATCTCTCGATGTAGTAGTTCCAATCCAGCACATCCCGTATATCCGCATCACCCATGGTGTTGTCCTTGAGCCAGCGGCGCAAGTGATGTCGCCTTACACTTGGCTCTGATTGGAAAATAGCCAAGGGAATGGCTCTTTCGGTTACAGGTGCTCCTTCCGGTTTCTTGGATATAATGTATTTACAGGCCAAACCGGCATCCTTGACCATCTGCTCGCCCAGAAACTCGGCCAATCGCTTGGCCGTGGATATAGATGTGCTCTTCTGTGCTCCATATTCCTCCAGCTTCTTGGACATGCTCTTGTTCTCGGCAATCAGTTCAAAGAGCTCCGAGTCGGGCAGATTGGATCCTCTGCTATAGAGGACATCTAGCCAATAGTCTGCCACTTTGGCCACGGATGCATAGCATTCTTCCAGGGTGCTGCCAGCCAGGAAGGCCTCGAACACAGAACTCTGGAAATTCTTGATCAACTGCAGCTCGCCACGTCGCTTCACCTCAAATCCCTTGAGTTCAGCCAAGGAACCATCAAAGTTGAAGACAGCATATCGTTTCTTGAGCTTCTTACCCTCCTCCTTGGCAGCTGGCAAGACCATGGCCAGGTAAGGCCCATCCACCTCAAAGAAAATGGAGTTCTCCTCGCGTATATCATACTTGGGTTGATTATCCTCCGGGTCCTTTCTCAACTCATGGTACTGATCGTTGGTGAAATGATCCTTAACCATTGTATTCAGCACGGCGTTCGGATAGGATATATTGATCTTTTTCTTCTTCTCGTGACTGGTCTGGATGGTGAACTCCTGGGGAAATGAGCCGGGTAATATACACCATATACCATCAGTGTCCAACTCCAGAGGACGACCCACTCGCTCGATGATTTCCCTTGCTTTGGTGATGATATTCGAGCCAGTGAGACACACGATGCCCGCCATGGGCATAGAGTGCCAGCGGGCACCTCTTCGCATCACATAGCCGTAGAAGGAGTTGAGGATACACTTGTGGGCCAGCTGCAAAGAATCGTAGAGCACTTCCCTGCCTTTGGCTGCCTTGATCTCAGCCGCATCTCCGGATGCCACAGCCGCATTCACCGATGCCTTGGCCACCTTGGTCAGTCCCTTGTACTCGTAGCGACGATCACGAAAAGCTCGAACGGTGTCCACATAGAAACTGTTCTCCTTCTGGCAGATGGTCGAGTTGCGGGTCTCCAGTTTGGTCAGTTTGGTTTTCTTGTACGCCTTGCGACAGTAATCCGACAGACGCTTCTTCTCATAAGCCGCCTGATCCTCCTTGGAGAGCTCGTGGAAAGCACGCTGCGGTCCACCCGGAAAAAGTGGCGGAAACTTCTCCGTCTCCAGCTGTTGCTGGATGCGCTGAAACTCATTCCGCGAGGCGGGCAACATCTCTCCACGCCACAGCCAATCCATGGAGCGCTTGCAGCGAACTCCCGGCTTATTGAAATCACAAGCGGCGCAATCCAAATCACTGACCATGGCCGAGGGCTGGAGGCGATTGGTGAGGATGATATTGGGGTACATGGCACCCACATCCAAGTGATAGATGACAGGCTGCTCCAACCGATTGGGTATATCATGCAAGCCCTGCAGTCCCTGCACAATCTCCTGCCGCACTTCATCCAGATTCAAGACTTTCTCCAGGGGAATTCCCTCCTCTACTTCAATGGCGTGTCGAAGGACGGCATCTACCTGCTCCTGAAGTTTCTTAATCATTGCAGGATCCAAACGGAATCGGCAGGGTATATCAGCACGAAACACTCCCGATTCCAAGGCCTCCACATGACCACCGACATATGTCTCCGAGTCCAGGACGTGTCCCTCATTCGAAAGCTTATTCAGCTCACTCTGGTGCTTGTTGGGATACACGATATGAGCGTGATAGGCCTCCACCATCAGCAGAGTCTCGCAGAGAGTGCCGGAACCCTTTCGCAGGATCTCATCCGGTTCCATGGGAATAATCGTATTCAAGGCGAAGATAAAAGGATGCACGTACTTCATGTACAGATAGTAAGTGGCCACGGCATCTGACACTGAGTAGTTAGCCAGCACTTGGGGTTGCTCCACAGCCATGCGGCACATGTCCTCTGGATCGAGCTCCACAGGATCGTAGCGTAACTTCGCCTTCGCCACTGCCTTTAAGCCTTGAGATCCGACAGGCAGATAGGAATCACGCTTTACCCAGCAGAGGCAGTCCATGTGGATGGAGGGGCGACTTAGATAGTTTCCATCCCTCACCTTGGAGAAGCCAATCTCCTGCTTCATGTCCAGGTCGTAGACAGCGGCTCGCGTCTCCACAAAGGGCCAATCGAAGAAATCGCCGTTGTAGGTGACCACAATGTGCGGCCGCACCTCCATAATGTGGTCAAAGAAGCGCTGTAGCAGCTGCATCTCATTCTCCTCGTTGAAGACCACAAAGTTTCCCTCGAACTCTGGCTTAGGGGTGTACTCGAAGTCATCCACATTGGAGGAAATGATCTCCCTGTTGGTTATCAGGTAACCCTGTCCATCGATCATGTATGAAATCATCATAATCTGATCAGTCTGGGCATCAGGGAACTTCAATGGCAACTTTGTAGTCTCAATATCAAAGGCCAGCACCACGGGCTCGGGTCTGTCCAGGATGTCCGGCCGACAGGTAATTGTAGGCAACTCCACACCGCTCCTGCAGCGGATGTTGTACCACTGGCCACAGAAGATGCGAAGATCGATGGAGACGCGCACGTGGTAGGGCACATCGTGCTCTCGGATGTCCACTATACAGTCCATGTAGTCTTGCTGCCGCTTGGCCAGCGCAGCATCCTCGGAGCCAGCCGAGGACTGGGCCAGCGAGGTGGCCAGCATCTGCATGTAGTAAGTGTTGGACTTCTGGCGCTCCTGATTTCTGCGCACAGCGGACATCAGTTCTCTGCGCACCTTGGTCATGGCGGTCTGGTTGAGAAAGGACAGCTTGATGTACTGCTGCTGCAGGCCAGACAGGTGATTGGGCAAGTCCAGATCTTCCTTGCTAATGTGCTCCAGGTTGGAGATCTGGCCAGAGTACTTGCGGCCCAGGAAACGGGCCACCTCCAGGTGCATGTTGTCCTCCGGACGGACCAGCAGGTACGGCTGATACGCCACTGTGCATTTGAATCGCGAACCATCCATTTGGATAAAGAACAGATCTAGGGCTGCGATGAGTCGCCTGTCCTCATCGAGCACCTCATTCTACAGAGGGAATCCGTTGATTAAGCGGGGCTTCGTTGGATTTAAATGACAATTCGACTCACCGAATGCATGTTAATGAGGTATCCTGTCCGCTCCTGACTATCCTTGACCCGATCAAAGCCATATTTCGAGTCGATTTTATCATTTTCTCGAGATTGGCGGTAGCCTGCCTCGTTGAAGAAGTCGTCCCTAAAAGATCCGAGAAATGTACTATGACGCTGGAATTTTTAGTAAACTGATAGCTTACCCCTCAGTTCTGTTCTCGCTCACGAATTTCCCTGAGTTTTGAAGCACTTTGGCTTTGCCGAAATCAGCCATTTCGTTGCTGATTTGCGAAAATAAATAAAAATAATGGTAAATAACAATTTGCCGCCAAAAATCAAGTGTGACCAGACGGAAAACATGCAACAAGTACAAATGATATTCTAGCGCACTAACGCGTTGTGGTAAAAACAGGCATTTTGCAGCTGCGCAACACTGAAAGTTATCGATAAGTGGCGGGCTTCTAAATAAAATTATATGCGCATTATTTTTCTTTCGTTATTTTATTCAAAATGCCTTTGTTAATTATATATATAATCACTTTACGTGTATAAATCAGTTATATATAATCATTATAAAGTGTTTGTTAGCAGATACCTATAACTAATACGAATTTGCAATTTTATTTCAGTTTCGAGGTCAAGTTGCCTTTGATTTTCTATTGAATAATAGTGGAGATTTTTGCAAGAGACAACGAAAAAACTTTTCAATTTTAAATATATAATTCCTGAATGATTTTTCTAGGAAAATAATATCATTGCAATGTTTAAAATATAATTATTACGAATATACGTTAAAATAAAGAAATAAAAAATATATATTTCGTGAGTGCTAATGTTTATAATTATGGTTTTATACATTTAAAAATCATTTTTTTTCTTTGTATTATTTACCAATACATATTAATTGGAAAAAATAACTTCGTGTTTTGCATTTATTCTGAGATACCGATGCAAACTTCAATGTTATTATTTCAGAGGTTACCTTCCTATCTCTTTAAGAATAATATTAAGCTTATTATTTTGGTGTACCCGTGCAGGTTTTGTTTTTTCTTTCTTATTTATTTTTTTTTACATTTTTTTTTATGTTGGTCAATTTATTATTGTATTTGTTTGTGTAATGACCCTGTCTATATAATTTCTGTCTGAAGCTTTAAACGTTGTGAAAGAGTAATTTCCTACCCTATAAATAATATACATATATATTTTTTAATTTTAAGTGTAGTATACAGATCTTTTAACCATCTATTAAAAACTAACATAGGAAATCTTAGTTTCCCGTCTCAATATTTTTATAGTAATCCGATTTTTATAACAAATTAAAAGAATACAAAATCTGTTGAAACAAAATGAAACTATATAAATATGTATGTACATACAATATCTTCTGATATTTGCATCAATTTTTTTAATGACAGATATAGGATAAAGTGGTTCGATCAGGGACTACCCAGTATTCCACATGTGGCTTGACCACTTGAGCTGAGTTTTGCCTGTGGAACATGTGTGTGCTGCTCTGCGCTTTTCCAACTTCTGAAATGCTCATTTTCCACCACTTCTCCCTCTCTCTCTCTCTCTCTCTCTCTCTCTCTCTTTTGCTCGTTCGCACACAAGCTCATTCATTCATAAAAATCCGGCTCACCTACACGAGTTGTAAAAATGCAGTGGAATAATCAATGGAGCTGCGCGCATGCGCTCTTTTCGAACTGACTTCCACTTCGCTCTCTAAGCACTTGTCGCCCCCCTCCTTTTATTCTACCTTTGTGGCAGCAATTAAATTGACAATCAGCGGCCATATTTGTTGCACGTGTATCTCTGTGTTTCGTTATGCAAGGCTGCCTCTGGCCAGGAAAATCGGGAATCGCGGTGGTATCCCGAATCTTATTGCCCCTTTTCTGTTATTTTTTTTATTTATTTCTGGGTGCAGCTGGTTGTTGCTGCCGCCCCTGCATAGGCATCCATATGCACATGCACTTATGCTTATGTTATGCCTGTGTGTAATTTATGCGAAATGCGTTGCCAGAATATAAAAACACCATCACTCTCTCCTCTCTCTCTTTTTCTCGCTCGGCACACATAAACCTGTTTTTGTTTTTGGTTTGCAGCAAGGAGAGTCTTTCGAATGCACAGTGGTTGTCATAGTTACCATGGGAAAAGAGCCAATTTTGCATCAAATTAAAAAATTGGAGAATGGTAAATAATGTCAGCTTTTAAAGGGGAAAGATACAAAAGGGTCTACGCGGCATCCCACTTTTTTGTAACAATAAGTACGTTTCAATATTACTTTATTTGTCAACTAGAATGTCATGATAAAAATACAGAGTTTTGCTATGATTTTAATTGTAATATATATTTAAAAAATTTCGTTTATTTATTACCACCACATTTTGTCGTTTTTCGACACTGTGCGAATGCTTGCTAAAACCGATCGCCCGCACTCACACCCACACAACAGCTCATGCACGCACACTATCGCACTGCTACACACTGTTCTGAGCAAGCAAATTTTTTTTTAATTTGTTGCTATTTTTTTGTCGCAGACAACACTTTGTTTTTGCTGCTCAAAATATGTAATTCTGATTTTCTTTTCTTTTTTATCTGTTTATTTTTTGCTCATGATGCACGCTCTTGTGGGTGTGTGTGTGTTTGATGTGGGGAGTTGAGTGGAAAATCGGCACCCACGCTTGCTGCTCTCTCAAGTGGATCGTCAGTGACAAAATAAAATATACATAATAATTATATAGCGCAAAAAAACTCTCGATTTTAATTATTTGCGATATTTTGTATTTGTTATCAGTTGAATTCTCTGCCGCTGCTTCTTCTTCCAGGCACTCTTTTCTCTTTGCGGTGTTCTTCGCTCTCTCGCGCTCTCTGTGCCGCTCACTGGCGACTTTGCGTCGGTCGGTGCTGCCAGTGATGATCGCCCATAATAGCTAGATTCTAAACAACATAAAACTTAAGTTAGATAGAAAATATCATAAAATTACACTAAAAACAAGTTATAACCAAGTAGAGAAAGACATACATTATTTTCTTCTTTAGGTTTTTAATAAAATAAATATTTTATCAATTCATCGATTTCGTAATATGTCTTCATTTCTGGCAAATTACATATAAATCAACAATGGATGTTTGTATACTTTTTACATTGCAATTAAATAAATAATAATTAATATTATATAAATTATAAATATTTGTGTTAAAAATCAACAAAGTAAGTCCTCCTATTACAGTCATCTATACTTAGTTTCCGGTATTCATAATATTAAAACCGAAATTCTAAAATAAGAAAATGTGACTAAAAATGTTATATTTTTTTTCTAAGAACTTTCCGATCATTCCATTATCAGCTATATGATATATCAATTATTAATTTATCGATCGTTCCTATGGCATCTATATAATATAGTACCCTGCTATTCATAAAAATGAATTCAGAAATAATACAAAATGACCGTATATAAAAATTAATGAAAATATGTTGAAAACTGAAAAAGTTATATGTATACATTTTCCGATCATTCCTATGGCAGCTATATACATTTAATCGATGCTGATCCAGAATATAATATAATATATATATTTATATTTATATAGCATTTATAAAATTGGATATGACTCCTTCGCTGCATGGCAAACTTCTGACTTAAATTATAACAACCTGCAGGGGTTTAACAATTATATTTATATAAAAGAAAAAACAATAGGGTTTGTTGAAGTTGTTGCCTTATATTCACAATGCCTTATAATTACATTACCTACGTTTAAGGTTTATATGCTATTGGCATAATTCTAGATATAGCCTGAAATCAACATCACTGACAGCACTGACGTCGTCGTTGGCGTTGCGTCGGCGTCGCTGCCGCCGCCTGTTGCCGCTTCTGTTTTCGGCATTCGTTCGTCAACTCTCTTCCGCAGCGTGCAGACATAACGGCCAGTGTTAGTTTTAATGTTGAATGAAATAATGAATAAATAAATAACAAATACTAAATACTGGCTAGCAAAACAAAAAATATAAAAACCTATTTGCAATAATTGTGCCAGTGTTCGTTCAGTGCCTCTGTGTATTTGTGAATGCAATAGATCGCGTTGTGAGAATTTCATTGCAAAACGGAAAGGAAACCAAATTGCTTGTGCAAAAGTATCATTGAATACGGTTGAAAACCGCCCAAAAACGGAGAGATACTTGTCCAGAAATCATCGTGGAAATGCCTATAAACCCAAACCCTTGAAATCTATATCCAAAATCCATCATAAAACCACAAAAATCTCCTCAAAACATCGCGTGTGTCGGTGCGGTGTTCGTTTTCTGTGCGTGTGTTAGTGTGTGCATGTGATCCGGCCGCCTTTTTTTCGGTCTCTTTCGTTTCGCGTCTTATAAGCCGAGCGGCTAAACCGACATCCCCGTCCCGTTCTGTCGGCGGGAGTTGCTCCTTTCGTTTGCTGCTCTCGTCTTTGTCTCCGGCACGTAATCTCTTCCTCTCTTGCCCTAATCAACCTGCTGATCCCACCGGAGGGTTAAAGCGCACACGCAGAGGAGAGAGTGCGAGGGAGATAGCCATCGCGTTGGACTCCTGGCTCGATCGAGATTGTGCGCCTAATTTGAAGCTGTAATTAATTTGGATACCCTAATAAAAAAAAAAAACCAAGCAACAGAGAACCCGAAAAAGATCAAGACTAAGAAACCTTAAGAATCCCCCGCACCTTCTGTTTCTTTGGAGGGGCGCTACTTTATTGCCCCGCGCACCGGTGAGTAAAACTGAGTTGAAGTGTTGAAAACAGTAGTTCAAGTATCTTTTTTTTTGTTGTTGTTGTTATTTTCCCCCATGTAAACCCTTTTCTCGCGCAAGTGTGTGTGTGTGTGTGTGTTGCCTGTTTTCTTGAATGAATCTAGGAAAAAAAAAACTGGTTTGGCTATCGAGCGATCCAGCGATCCGGCGATCTTGCCTCGATTCAGGATTGTGCTGACTCTATAAACTCGTTGTTGGCCAACACAGAATTTGAATTGGTTTTCTACCTCTTTGCTTAGCCAAGTTAACTAGCTTTCTGTGTGTGTGGACTTCCACAACCCTTGTGGGAACGCATTGGAAATTACTACTGTTCCTTTTACAGCTTCCGGTGCTGCCGCCACAAATGAGCTTGAATGGCCTTTGATCGGGATCCGATGGGAGAATTTGTTGATTCTCTTACCAATTTTGTAATCGAGAATGTGTGAACACCGACCTTTGGGTTCAAATAGAATATAATGTGGACCAACGAACGCATTAGATAATTAAGTATCAATAAAAATGATACGAAACTGCCACTCTTTTTCGTGTTTCGAGCATGGAAAATCGTAGGGGATCAATAGGAGAGATCAAAACCACATAATTGGGGTTTTCCTGCCTAAATCTTAGGTTACCTGACATGGTATTAAAGGATCAACTGAATATCAAATTAAATGCGAGTCTTAATGGGTATATTAAATAATCTTTTGTACGATATTCATAATTTTGAAACTTTAAGAACCTTTTATAAGCAAGTTGGAGGTTCAAAAGTTCAATAGTTTTTGGGAAAATGAAGTAAGATTTGGTCATCTAAGTTAAGGTTCTAAATTTCACTCTATAGTAATAATTGACATTCTTCCAAGTTATTGTAAATTTTCTAATCACTTTTGGTTGCAAGATCAATATCTAAAACTTTTCTCTTTCTCTATAATAATGTTTAATTATATAAATTACATGTTCCCAGCTTTGTTATTAATTCAATAGTTAGCTTAGATCATTTCTGAACAAAGATTGCCCCCATAATTTGTCTAAATCGATAATTTGCTGTGTAACGATCACTGAATTACGATTAAACTCAGGACTTACTGGTTTTTCTTGCCTCGCCAAAGACGTTTAAAATCCTTATGTCCACAACAATCAATTTCAAGCCACAAAAGATACACAAGGGAATGATAAGAAATTATTGCCATAATCGATAATTTGATCTGCGACGATCGTTGGATCATAATTGAGCCGCATACAGCCTCCCTCTGTCCCTTCTCTCTGTATCTTTCTCTGCCTCCCCTGAAAGCAAAGACCAGTTCAAGATCCTTTTCCATAAATACCCACAGACAATTACAGTACAGTGAATATCTTTGGGCTGGTTCGTTGCCCCATGCCACGACGTTAAACTCGGATTCTGCGACGCCGCCGCATCCCCGATGCTAAAAGTATCAACCTGCTGCAGACAGGCTGAGATCGAGATCAAGATCGATCCCATGACAAGACAGATACAGATGCACAAGGGGCACTCACAGACACACACAGATGCAGATAGAGCAGAACACATGTGCGCAGGCAGGCCGAGAGGATCAGAGAAGAAGGTCCCAGGTCCCTTTCTTCGACTTCTCTGCTCTTCTCGCCAAGAAAAAGGGCGACTCTACTAAATGTGTGTATTCTACCGTTACGTACACACCGAAAAATTGCACCCCTATACACGGTTTTGCTGTCTGGTCTGGTCTGGCCAAGAGAGGAGTGTGCACCATATCGAAAGATGATCATATTCGTTTACAATCTGTTCCTCGAGCATCTGCTGTGCCCAGACTCCCGACTAAGACCCTCACGGAGGTGCGCTTGGTCCACTTAGTTACTCCGCCCTCCCAAAAAATTGCTCTTTTTTCCAGGGAAAACATATGCTTCGCTTTTCGATTCGTGTGGTTTTTTGTTGTCGCCTGTATTCTTTTTGTTTTTTTTTTTTTTTTTCGTTTTTGGTTATCTACATGTGTCTGGGCGATAAGGAGGTTCGTTCCAATAGTTTGGCGATTGCGACTTTTTTTTTTTGGCTAACAACCGAATGGTTTTTGGTTCTCTGCCAGCTCTACAAAAGTCGCAATTCGATGGAAAAGTGCTTTTTAAATCACATTTGATCTCAATAATAACTTTCTTCTGGTTCCATTTTTAAATGATTTTCAACTGAACTTTCTTCTCTATCGATCGGTCAATAGGGAATTCGCTTAACGATAACAATGGTTTGTTGAAAAATTCACAATAAATCGTGGAATTCGCCTTATACCGATAAGAACCATTGTTGAGTATGTATATATTGATTTAAAAAGTAAATAAAGGAACACTTAATCGTTGTATATAGTGGCATAAAGGTAATACCCCTGGTTCCAATTCATTCTTAGAGTGTTGATATTAAGAATATATTTTTATACCCTTGCAGGGTATTATAAGTTCAGTCAAAAGATTGTAACGATTTGAAGGAATCATTTCCGACCATTTAAATCATATATATTCTTGATCAGCATCAACAGCCGCGTTGATCTAGCTATCTCAGAAAGAAAAAATAAATGTTTAAATATTTTTTTAAATTCTATAAGCGGTTGCATCTTTAAAATTGTCAAAAAAATGGAGAAACATTTTAATGTTTTAAAATTTTACTACTACTACTACTACTACTACTAAATTTAGATGCTTTTCTGTATATTATAAAATAGTTTCTATTATTTAAAAATGAATGAATGAATCTGCCTGTATGCCATTTTCCTTCCTATTTCCAACTTTCCTATAAGTTTCTGTTCGTAGGTGCAATAACATTTCAAAGACAAATTATGAATATGCCACAGTTTGGCTTCCCTCAGCCACCTAAGAAATCAATTAGACTTGCCAAAAAGTTGCCAATTAGCTTGGCCACTTTTATGCGTCAATAAATTATTTTCGTGTGAAAAGTGCATTTAGTATTTTTTGCCATATTCAAAATCATATGCAGTCTTGCAATCTATATATAACCGTCACCAAAACTACATATAAATATATGTATCTACATATATATTTTGTGCAGATTTAGTAATGTTTATTTTTCTTTGCTGTTATTGCTGTTCTACATTGAATTGATTGCACTGGGGACTTGGGGCGTACGGTGGCCGGGAAAACTAAGAGTAACGAAATAAATCAACTTTTTTGTGGAATTTGTTTGTGGAGCATTTTGGCGGCTGCAGTTGTTGATTTTATTATCCATTTAAATGTTGATTAACTTAAATTCGTTTTTAGTGCACTCACTTGATCCGCACACACCATTTTTGTATGTATATGAATGTATATTGGTTAGTGAGTGTGAATACATAACTGTTCTGGTTGCCTGGGGCGTTTCAATGAACAAAAATCAGCAAATCAAATCGAAATTGATTTCGCAAGAGCAAAAGCTGAAATTTATGCAACGCTTTTTCATTGCTCTGATACCCTCACTTACAGGGTATTTCTCTTTCGATCACAAGCTTAGGTGTTCATTCAGAAGAATTTAATGGAATATTAAGAATGATTTTTAACTAGTTTTTCCAACTAGTTTTAGTATCTTAAACTAACTAATTAAAGAAAAGTAATCAAAGATTCTCTGAAGTACAGAATTTATTTTAGAAAGTAAAACAATATTAAAAGAGTATTCAAATCTTCGTTGTTCCTTCTTTCTTTTCTCTATTTTTTAGTTTATTTTGATTCAGTTAGATCAGCGGGAATAAGGCGGAATTTCTTCAACCCATACTCTTTCTAATACATATATATATATAGGGTGGATTTACATATGTGTCTGTACAAGACTGATAAGGCGGCTAGATAGCTGTTGGCCACACACTCGCCATGTGCCAGAGAGAGAGAGAGAGAGAGAGAGAGAGAGAGAGCAAAACAAAGAGAGAATGAGATAGGAATCGAGCAGAATCGTCACCGATGCGACGACAGTATCCACACATTTGCATAACGTATCTAATTAGGCGGCCAGTGCTTAAAGATACTCCTCAGATTTCTTTCAGATACATATATATAAGATAAAGGTCGAGATGCGGGGGCGTTTACCGCAAGGAATATATGTATATTGATGATAACCCACGACTTAAGTCGAGAATTGCCAATAATATATTTGAGTTTTAACCTTGTCGAATGATAAGGCAGGTAGAAATAATGAATCATAAAAGTAAACTGGTGGTTTTCAATATTAAATGGAAATTTATTGCTTAACAATATAATGTAAAATCTAAATTAAAGACAATCTAACACCCAAATAAGTTAAATTAACTATACAAATTCAAAGAATTTTTTTTAATAACCTCAAACTCTAAGTCTCAGACTATTTCTTAGTGTTCCACTTTTATTTATCAGACTGCTTTTTTTTATCGCTTACACTGAATTTTAAGTAAATATAATATTAAATGCGTAATTTCTGAACTTTATCTCGGGGTTGTGTGTATTTATAGTGGCATCGGGGCAGCTTCAGTAACCGCTTCTTGAACCCTCATGTGTAGGTCTTTAGGATTTCTTAAGCTGCTCTTTTTATTCCTCTCTTTTTAGTTCTCTGGAAAGCCTTATCTTGGCCACTTCCGTTGATAAAATATCCAAAGACCTATTGTTGTAATTGTTATGGATTTGAGGTTGATAGCATTTAAGAGCTTTGAATAAATTGGAATTTAATTGTATGCCAAATCGAGTGCAAGTGTACTGGGAAAATGTATCTTTAAGATACCAACTTTAACTGAAAAGGGTTGTGATATGAAGAATCCTACATGAACTTGCTTAAGTTTCTTTTAAGCTTTACGTTTAATTGTAACTTGTTGCTCTACAAATACTCTAGTTTTCAAAAGACATAATAATATGTTTATTGGATAGTTCGAAAGATACATTTCCTCCCAAACATATCCCCTATTTGGGCAATCTGGGGGAGGCAACCTTACAAAATCCGTGTGATCTTCACATCCGATCTCTTTGTGGCGACACTTCAAAGTAACTTTTCATGTTTCCTTTTTGGAGGCATCGCATAAACCATCGCTGCTTGGCCAGGGCAAATATTTGAGAGCTTGAAAAAGAACGAAACCCATTAGAAATATATATGTACATACATATATTTTTAGAAAATTGAAACCCTTTGACTCGACTCGATCCTCCACATATGATGGAATGGATGCTGAGTAAACAAAATAAAAGCGTGCTCGTGTATGCAAACCGCCTTGTCGGCTCCTTTTGTTGTGGCTGCCTTAAAGGTGGTGGCGGGGACACGTTTGATGTTGCACTGATGGGGAAAAGTGTCATAATTCCCAGAGTCAACAGAGCTGGATTGGGCCAAGAAAGAGGTGCGAAATGTGTGCCCGCTAATGGAGTGGGGGAGGTGCCAACGAGGTCCAATATACCTGGCCCGGAGGTAACAAGCCAATAATTGAGCGATAATTAAAACACACACTTGTAATTGCATTGATTTGTTTATTGAACAGTACGCTAATTATTTCTTTATCTTTCCCCCCGACCAGATGACTGCGCAATATGGAATTGGCGATTTGTAAGACGGATCTGTCTTCTACGAAATTTATGCTGCCTCCTGCTTTACCTGTTGCTGCCGCCATTGGTACCTCATCGGCGGATACCTCGACTGTTGCCCAATTTGATTCCTTCCTCAACGCCATTAACGGGCATCTGTTTAAATCACCACCCAGTCATCATAATCTACATCATCATCATCATCACAATTTGGCCAGCAATTCATCGATCCTGAGCCATCATCACAGCAATAGTAATAACAACAATAGTAATAGCGTTAACAACGCGGGCCAAGTTAGCAACATGAGGATGAAAAAGAATCGGAAAGTCACATTTCTATCCAGTCTAGTTGAGGTGAGTTGAAAGGATTTCAAATTTTAATTAAGATGAGCTTAAGTTATTATTTATATTCATATAAAAATATAAAGAATAAGTATTATAAAAAGATAAGAAGCAAGCTATAAGACTACGAATTTAAAAGGTAATCATTATATGAAACTCTGGAAGTCTTCAAGAAAATATTATAAATTTCTTTTGATTTTATAACTATAAAGATATCTAAAGAAATTAAAAAACGATCTCAGGTCACTTAAGCTTAAATGTAATCTCCTACACTTAGTATATTCAATAATCACCTATAAAAAGTATCTTAAGTTCGTACAAAACCTCTTAGCTACTTCGAAACTAGGTAGCAAAGACTGCACGTCTCTTGATCGACGGCTGCATAAATCTATAATTTCTATATATAACTACATACGAATAAGTGAATTTGCCTGATCAAGTGATCGATAGCCTGTCCATTGGTATCTATGCCAGTTTGACAGCCACTGCAGTTCGATTATTGGTGCCTCAATGACAGGCCGATTGATTTTTTGGTTTGCGAATGCAGGGCACGTAAATCGAATTCTAAATTTGGTAGACGAAACAAAACGCAATTATTATGTATTATGCTTTGTGGCTATAATACTTATTCGCCGTTTTCAACACACTTTATAGGTTGAATTTATAAAAAATATTTATAGAGCTGTCATTTGCAATCTTTGAATTGATTTTGAAAGTGAGGGTGTAGCTCATTCGTTTGCATTCCCTGAGAATCTATTGTATAAACAATCTTTTGTTTATTTTGCTATAAAAGCCATAAGCGTGCCACTTGGCTTTATGACACATCCACTGCTAAGTAGACAAAAGGCATGATCAAAATTTGGAATATATATATAGTTACATCTTGGGAAATGGGTAACCAGTAACAGATCCAAAAAAAAAGACAGGTTGCCCAACAATGGAGGAACCCAATGATCGTAAGGCTTCATCCAAGCCAGTTCCCTTTCTAGCCTTTTCTTTACATTCTTTCATTTAATATCCTTTCTCTTGGGTATAAATACTATTTAATGTTTTTGTAACAGCCTTAAAATGAAAACTTTCTTGACCTTAATATAGATAAAGAAAATTACCTGTTAACTTGGAAATACTTTTATAGTAGAAATCTTTTTATATTAAAAAGAGTTCTATGTCCAAAAGTTAACTAGGTCAGGCCATGATTTTAGAAATCTTTAGCTTTATTTGTAAATATTTTTTGAACTATTTAAATGTATATAATCTCAGATAAAGAGTATTCATTTTTCGTCTTTAAAATCAATTCTTCCTTAATTCCTTCACTCTCTCTTTGTGGATTTTTTTTTGTGTGTGTTCCACCTGAACTTGACCAGATCGGCTGTCAGCGGTCCCCGAGTGATGGCATTTGACACATCGCCTGCGGTAAGCATATCCGCTGGCCCGCCAAGCCGTTGACCACTTTCATCCGGTTGCTTCGGGGCCAACGGCCAACAGGCTGATCCTTTCCCCCCCCCCCTTCCTTGCACAATCCCCAAAAAAGGACATGCGCATGCTCAGTCGCTTGGAAAATGCAGCCAGGTAATCCGATCGTCAGTGTCTGGCCAGGTCTAGAATTTCCACTCCAGTCAAGTAACTGAAGCTCAAGCTGGGAGTGAAAGAGAGTGTGTGTATGTGTGTGTGTGTTGTGCCCAAAATTGGGTTCAAAATTCGAGTCGAATCTTTGCTCTACGAATTGATTACGATATTTACGGAGCATTTCGTTTGACTACAGTGACCTCCATTATCATTAAGCGACAGCCTCCTCTGCTCTGATCTGCTCTGTGTTTGCAAGTCAAACGTACAATTCAATTTATTAGATCGTCTCCAGCACGATGATGGGACACATCGCCATCACATCGCATTGGGGCAGTCCACTGTCACAATTGCCGGCAATCTATGTCACACTCACTCTCTGCTCTCGGCTATGGCTCTGATTATGCCTCAGTTTTACGTTATGCATACATATGAACATATATATATATATCGTATTCTGTAATTGGGTAAAAGTGGCTTGTTTATAAATATGTACAATACAATCATGAAATGCCTTGTTGACTCTGCCGATCATTATAGTAAAGATGGGGAATAGAATCAAACAGAAAGAGGGGATTAACAATAAGATTTATAAGGGGAGCACTAGGTGAAATATAATTAATGTTTATACTAATATGTATTATAAATTTTATATTAGATCAATAATGATTTTCTGGTAAATAAACCTATTTTAAATAAGTTAGTCTTCTAAAGATCGGTACTTCTTTACTCAAGTCACACATTTATTGATGATTCAATTGGTTAAATCAATAAATAAAGAAATTCCAGCGTAGTTTAATTGTAAACAAGAATTTAATCTGATTTTATTATCAAGAATGAGTAATAAAAAATAAATATAATAAGAACTATATATAAAAAACTTACAGCTTTTGATGTCTTATCTTTAAGTATACCTTTTACTCTTACTTTTCAATTGTAATTGCAAATTAATAATATCAGTAACATGGTACAGACTTAGATAAAATCTTTTAATATTTTCTCCATAAATAATTCCAATTACAACTTATATTCCCTTACAGTCCAAAAACATCTTCATCAAGGATGAACCAATAAGTGGCTGCAAGGATTTACCCATCTGCAGTATATCGGATATTTCAGATCATGAGGCGTCATTGGGTGAGTATACCAATAAAAAACTTATCATAATCATGACAAAACATTGTGTGCGGATTGTTTACTTTGGCCAAGTGCCTAACCCATTTGCTATATCGGTTTCATATTCTTTTATACGATTTTTTTCTCCCATCACTTTATTTTTGTTGGTTAAATGGCATTTGGAGGTCTGGCGAGGCTTTTGATAACAATTTTCCAAGAAATGGAAATAATTGAAGAGCAAAATGTTGTTGAAGAGCAAAATGTTCCAACCATTATATAGTTTGCGGCCCTATCTTGACTCATATGTATATACGTGGCTATATATCTAACCAGAATACTGGGAAAGATTACTTTTGTTTATATATGTTTATATCTATATATGTACACCAATGAGGTGTGATTCCCTTTTGGGGTAGATTAGTATTTGGTTATATTTATAGGTATTACTTGGTTTTAATTAAATTATTAGAGTAAGCAGTTTCTTAGAAATCTATCATTTAGATACTTTCTAGAATTCTGTAAATATTTGTAAATATATAAAAGTATATCTACTGAACTTTGGTAAAATGTATTCAGAAGGACATATCCCTGTCGTCGCAACCGAACATAATTTTGCTAGTTGTTTTTGCGACTTTATTATTGTTTTTTTGTGCCTTTTGAACTGAGCGATAAAAAGGCAACAAAAAAATAGCTATAGTCAGAGGCAGGGGGCTGGAGCGAACCAAATAATTTGGCGATAAGATAAGCCAACAAAAAGCGTGTTGCTAAAAAAGAGAACCCACGACGAAAAAAAAGCTAAAGCACAAAAAAAGATACAATGCCAAAGAAAGATATTTTTGCCGCACAGAATGGGTGTGTGTGTTAAAGCAGCATATCGTGTGCATTTATTTATTATAATATAGTCATTGGAATATACATAATTCCCTCGCATAGTTGGGTTCATATTTCAGGGAAAAGTCACGTCGTTTGCTTCCGGTGGGCCCAGCCCCCTCGACATCAAGCCTTTAGGCTCCTCCTCGGCGTAGGCAAAGTGCCAAGCGAACTTACACAGATTCATTCAGTCACTCAGCCACTCACTCATTCATTCATTCATTCATTCATTGGCTTCTTTGGATTCTTCTCAAAAAAAAAAGAGAAGAGAACAGAAGAGAAATGAAAAGAAAAACGAACGAGATCTTTGCTGCTGAATACATTTGCATGGGAAATACACGAAATAAATATATGAAAATGTGCAGTGCTACCTAAAATGTCGCCCCCTTTCAGCTGCTACTGTTGTTGCTGTCAATCAGGCAATACGTCAGTCATTCACTCACTCACTCACTCACTCTGTCAACTGTTCGTATACGTAATGTGACAAACATTGCTGCCGTTTTTGTTGCCTTTTCCCCAACATACATACATATATCTAGTACACTTTAGCTATTATTTACACGCACACTCTGAAACGGCTTCATTTGTACTTTTGTTTTTTGTTTTTTTTTTTTTTTTGAATCGGACAACGTTTTATGGTAATTTGTTATGCATCTTTTGCTCTGTTGTTCACCAACGGAGAACAATGTATGGAAAAATGTGTTAATAATGGGAAATTCTGGTTGTTTGTTTTTGTGTGAATAGCATTTAGGATTTGGGTATGCAGATATCGTAAATACGGGGCTTGATGTCGAAATTAAACCAATAATATGATATCACAAAGGAATTATTTTATGACAAATATGTTTTGCTTTTTTAAGTTATTAAGATTAAAACTCTACAAAGTATATACAACAAAATGTATATAATTTTATATAGCTTAAACTTATTATCAAGAAAGAAATAGGAAATCATTTGGTCCTGACTTTACATAAATATCTTCTTTGCATCTTTGTATCTGTATCTGTCTTTTACATTTGTATCTTTAACCGTGCCACACATCGTACCCAAATGCACTGCCCCAGCTGTCCAAGTCACTGACAGAGAAACAATCTTAAAGCTGTTTAATGTTTATAAAAACAAATAATACAAATCTCGCTGGGGATTCAGTTTTAATACCCTTGAAGGGTATTATAATTTTAGTCAGAAGCTTGTAACAATGTAAGAAGGAAGCATTTCCGACCCCATAAATCATATATAATAATCTTGATCAGCATCAACAGCCGAGTTTATATAGCTATCTTGGAAGGGAATTTTTTTTTTAAATTTAAATTTAATTTAATAATGGGTTACATCGTTAAAATTGATAAAAAAAAACAAGTTAACCAAAATTTTAATTTTTTACAATTTTAAATTGAGTATGCAGATTTATTAATATTGCAAAAACTAACATAGGAGAGCATTCCGACTCGTAATAAATGCTTTCTTGGCTTAGTTAGAAGTTTTTTTAAACTTTGATTTGTCAAAAAAAATTGTCATATAAAAATCTACATAAATAATGATTAAAAGAATGCGATTATTTTTAGCAACGGTATACCATCTTCGGTATGCCTTAGTAGCTTTCATTCTTGTTTTGTTTTTTGTGCTGCGTCCCAAAACGTCGAGGCAGCCGAATGAAAAGGAACCCGAAAAAAACGTAAAAAAGTATTTATGTATTTATGTCTTATCGCTGCGTAGAGATCAACAAAGCGCAAACAATTTCAATGTCAACGCAAACCCAAGACTAAAGTCAGTGCCCAACTAAATATACAAATGGCTAGTGTACACTGGGGTGGACCTGGAAGATTTTACGTAAACGTTTAAAGACACAGAAGTACAATTTTAATTTGCCTTAACGATGCTTCCTAAAATAATCACTCATACGTAGTGTTGTCCCTGTTTTTCTGAATGTGAATGAAGTATGATATACATTATTATTCCTTATTTGTTTATGGTATTAGCTCATAGCCCGTAAATGGTTTTTAATTAAAATATCTTAATTATATAAAAAATTATAGCGTGACAATATTACTCATAATAATTACTCATACGCAGTGTTGCCTGCACATTTGCTTATTTGTAATTTTTGTGATTTGATTATTTCTTTTTTGTGTAGTGCAATAATTTTGTCTAAACAAGCTGAATTTAAGTGCTTAAATTAATTGCTTTATAATTTTAAAGATTTTAAGTCTTGTTAATCCTTACAAACACTTTGTTTACAAGAGGTCCACCCTACTGAGCCTATATAGAGGTATGTACAGTTCTACATACGGTGGTATGTATTAAGGCACATGTACATACACATATGTACATTTATTCGTACATACATATGGGGGACCCTTACGACAAAACTGAAAACGCCTGGCAGCATGAACTTTTCGCTCGTCGCTAGAAGATCGCGGCCATAAAAATGGCAACAAATATATGTATAAGAAAAAGGGAAAAATAAAATAAAATCACGAGAATAAAAACAAAAAGCAGAGAAAACATGCAAAAACGGCGACAACTGCGCAGATGCTGAATGGAAAATGGGGATATTAAAAAAACAACAACAAAATAAATAAAAAGGGGGAACATCCATCTCGGCAGCAAAAAACAAGATCGGAAGGCAACACGTAAATTTAGTTTACATTATGTAGCGAGATATACGCAGGCTGCCCTTATTTTAATTATATGCGCACACAGATGCCTCGTACAGTGAGCACTCTGAAGAGGGAAAAATATCATATATTAATTAATATTAAAAATATATGTATATATATATTTGGAATATTCTTTAGTAATGATTTCTTTTATTTCATTCTAAAAGAAACAGTTGACTATAATAAAAGGGTCAATCAATATTTGTAGTTATTATATATATAATATGACTAATAAAAATATCTAAGCAATTGTTATCGATTCAAACGATATTCCTGTTATTTGTTCACTCTTTCGAATGCTTTCTGTATCCCACACACTCGCAACGCCTTTAATCATCTCTCATTAATCATAAACTTTGGAAATAACAAGAATCAAAATGAAATAAGCGAAACGAAATAATAAATAAAGCAAATTAAATTTTTGCTTATTTAATATGCGCTATGATTTGTACAAAAAATATTAATAAATTGTCCGTGAGAGAGAGAATGGGCTCCACCAGAAATAAGATAGAGAGAGAGAGACAGAGAGCGGTAGAGAGCTCCTGAGAGAGTGGGGCGTCGGCGTTAACGTCAGCAGCAACGTCAGCGTCGTGAGCCCCACAACTTTCATTCATTTTGGCGCTCATTTCATTCATCCTCGCTCAGTCGACGTCGAAGTCGACGTCTCTGCTCCCCAATGCTGCCTCTCTGTCTCGCTCTGTGGCTCTCTTGGGGCTCTCTCCCAAAGAAACACGTTCGTTTTCATTCATACTCGGCCAGGCAACAACAACAACAATAACAAAATTACTAGCTGGTTCTGAAAAAAGCAAAGCAGCTATGAAACTACAACAACAACAAAAAAGTGGAAATAAAAACTGTGGCGGCTTTGAAATGCAGTTGATGAATGGGGGGAATATGGGAATGGGAATATAAGGCAGCGACGAGTGGATCTTGTTTGTTGGTTCTTCTTTTTCTTTTTTTTTTTGTTTTATTAATTCGATAGCTGTCTGCCCATCTCGCTCTTACGTTTGGTTTCTGATGCTGATGCTTCCTCTGTCATTTGGGGCTTGACGTTTGTTTCCTTCCTTTTTTGCGTGTGCGCTGCTGCTGCTGCTGCGCCCCTCTTTCTTCCGATCTGCCCCACTCCTTGTCTCTCTCCTTATCCTTCTCCTAGGCTGGTTCCTGCAAACCGGCTTCGATTTCTTCTTCCTTTTTTCTTCTTCTTTGGCTTTGTCTTTTGGGGTCCCCTCTTTAATCGCTGCTCCAACTTCTTCTCCTTCTTCTTTTGCGTTTTTTTTTCTCCTGTCACTAGCTCTGCTGCTGCCCGTGGGCGCGTCGGTGACTTTGGCTTGAATTTTAAATGCAGTTTTTGTTGCTTTTTAATACCCTTTCCATTTCAAAGACTATTCAAAAGTTTTCGAACTTTGATTAGATAATTGTATTGAGTTTTATTATTTAAAGTTTTAAGTAAATAGACCCTTTATTTCAAGATATTATAAATAAAATATAATCAGTAAAAAACAAACTAAAAGAGTATAGTTCACTTCGTCTTTAAACAGTTTTGCCTCCCCTTTTCATTTGTTTTTATTGCTTGTTTTGTATTTATTTTGATTTTTAGCTGTTTGCTCTGGGAGCAACTTCTTATTTATTCATAATTTGAACTCCCCCCTTTTGGTCCGCTGCCCCTCCTCGTGCAGATTCCCCCCAGCCCCTGACTCCACGCACAATTTGTGGGCAGCTGCTGCAAATGGAAAAGTGGAAGTATGGAAATATGTATGGAAAACTGGAAAACGAGTTGCCAGCAAACAACAAACATACACACATACTGTTGCTCGTGTTTCTGATTCCAAGTTTTTTGTTTTAATTTCAGTTTTTGTTACCTTTCAAATTTCTTGTTCACAGATCTTTTTTCCTCTTTTGCGGTTGTCGTTGGTTTTAGGTTTTTTTTTTGTTAAGTTTTTTGGTTCGTGGAACTGCTGCGTTAACAACTTTTTTTTTGGTTTGTGGTGTTGTTGTTGTTGTTTTGCTGCTTCTACAATTTTTCATTCATTCATGCAGACGCACACACACACACACACACGTGGCTGAGGTGTGTGCTTGAATGTAGATTAGTGTGTGCGTTTTGTTGAATATATCTGCCTGTTTTATATTTCATATGCACGCCACTTTTGTACTCACTTCACTTACTATTTCGGATTTTCGTTTTGTTGTGTTTGCTTTTTATTTTCTCGCCTTGCCTTTTTCGCGGCTTTTCGAGTGTGTGTGTGTGTGTGTGTGTGTGTGTTTCGCCTGATTCTGCTTTATTCATTCATAAATTTTTACAGCCCCAACGTTGGATTTATGTTGTTGTTGTTTCACTCGAAATTAATTGCTTGCAAAGTTTTTGATTGAAATTGCATTTGAGGTTTTTATGAAGGCATAATTCGATGCATTATTGCATTTATTTTGGGATATAGGGAAAATATAATCAGGCCTTGAGATCTTATCTATTTTTTAGGCTTAGTTGTGATCGATTTTCGATAATTAAATTGTTTATAATCTTCGTCTTCCCGAAGTTTGCTTGTTTTTGTAACCTATTAACTTACTATCTTTGTTAATTTATCAATTCATTAATTTTCTATAATATAATATTTTGTAACAATATAAGTATTGAATAATATAATTAATACCCCTTAGTTTTCCCTTTTCTCTCTGTACATTTTCAAATTCAAATGTAAATCGCTTACAAAACTCAAATAGACTTTATCTAATCACGTTCCCCCTCCGTTTCTGCTTCCTATTTCATTTTCATTTACATTTCTATTCATCCATTCATTTATACCCAAAAAAATAAAACAAAAAAACAAAAGCAATGTTATCAAAAGCGTTACCCAAAAGCAAACCGCTTTTCCAACGGATGTGTCTAAATTGAGTGCATCCCATGGACAAATTAGCAGCGTTTATTGTAACAGTTTCTGTTGTTTCTACGGATCTTTCAGTCTTTTAGTTGAATATAGCCCAAATCATGGCTAATCAGCACGCACCGAATGCTGTAATGGAAATTACAAGATCCAATATATATGTATGTATATATTACGTAAAGCCATCAACGTAAACACCTGACTCTGCAGTAAAGTCAGGGTGAAATGCTTACAAGATCGGCAACAAACTCTCGGGGCGACCCTCGTGCGCGTGCGACCTTCACTAAATTTTGAACTTAACCAAATCGAAGAACGCCCCAAAAATATCAAAGAACTTGGGGAGTTGAGTGGTGTTTCAGTTAACACACAGAGAGAGAGAGAGAGAGAGAGAGCGAAAACAAATATTTGTGACTGTCTGATAAGAGGCGCTTCTTATCACCGGGTGGTGTTCGTAGTTATTCGGGGAGGATATGGAGGGGGAACTACCCAAGCACTCCAAATATTATAATGCACTTAGCCTACACCTTGAAATATTGAACCACAGTGGAAGACTATATGAAGATGGGTTTTCAACTGTTGCCAAGGCTAAAATACTGAACATGATTTTGTTTTTAATTTTAACTATTTCTGAACGACATTTTGGTTTTATTTTTAAATATTTTAAAAGAAGATTTTAATTAACTGATTGAATAAAAATGATTCTTTTAACTATTATAAAGTTTTAAAGCTATTTTTGGTTTTATAGAGATAATGATTCTACTTAAATATTATTTTTTTATTCATTTCCTAATACTTGAGGGAAATTTTTATTTTATAATGTTTTAATGCATTTACTTTATTCTTTTTTAACGCCTTAACTTTTTAAGCAGTGTAATTAGTTTGTTATTTAGGTATTTTTAAAAAATTGTTTATTTAATTTTTACATATTTTCTACATGTCCAATAAGCGACATCTGTTGGCGAGCAGTTCGTGGTACAAAGTATTGCCTATACAAAGGGGCAACGGAGAAAATGAAGAATTAAAAAACCATTGCATACCCCGAGGCTGGTAGCAGCCAGTTTATGTTTATTCAGTGAATAAATGAAGTTTTTTATTATTTGATTAAAGTTTATGAAAAATTGCTTTTAAATATAAATAACTATTTAATTCTGTAATTTAAAAAAAGCAAAAGTGTTATTAACTGGCAATAACTTCATAAAAACCTTCACTTTTTTACCAATCATAGAAGAAGTTTTAACTGCGAATATTATTTAACCTTCAAAAATCATAAAATGTACAAAATACGCCTCGAATTTCCTGACCATAAATCTAAAACTTTATATATTTATTTTTTTTCCAAGCCTTAAAAGTAAAACGTATTAAAAAAGAAACTTCAACGCGTGCCACAAACTAATTATTTGATAATTTGGCCAAATGAATAAAAACCGAATTTTTTGAAAGCCACTTATGGCCATTCCGGGATAAATTCAATTAATCATAAATGCCAAATATGGAACGAAAATACATATATTTTGTCAGAGAAAAGGAAACCGAAATGCCATTAGGAAATGTTGCTGCAAGACAAGACGAACAAATATGAATCAATTAATGCAACAAAAGGCAACCTGTTCAAGAGAAAAATAAAATTAATAAAAAAAGAAAAACAGAAAAATTAGATCTCTCTCAGTGTGTGTGTGTGTGTGGATGTTGGGGCAACAAATTGCGGCAGTGGAAACCCGTTCTTGGGACAGCTTCAATTGCATTTTATGATTTACCAACCCGCAGCTAGCGGGCAGCACTCGGACCAATTGATAATGCAATCGATGAAAAATTGAATCGCACAGGATCTTTCCAACCAAACCGATCCATATAAATATATATGTATCTTTTGGGAGCATTGGGAGAGGGAAGAGGGGAAGAGGGGAAGAGGGGTGGTGGAAATATGAGAAGAACACCTGCCATGTCATAATGATTGTGTCTGCACAATTTTCCAGTTGCCTGAAGTCTATCCAATGTGTACCAGGGAGGAGTCCTCGTTCCTGGTTCTATCGATCTTCGATCTTCGCCAATCGTTGGGCAATCGAAGCGTGTCCACCTGGTCTGGTCTGGTCTATTTCTTCGATCTTTTGGCCAATTTAATGCTGCTACCCCTTTTGGCCAATTGATAATTTAACGCTTCAATTGGCCCGAAAAAAGTGGTCTAAAACAAAAAGAGGGCGAACCTAAAAATGTATGCCTCTCTGGCCCATTGCTTTTCGGTTCTTTATTGTTATTATATTTTCTGCCTTGTCATAATTTGTTCAGCATTTTAAATTAAACTTTGCCTAATGGCTTTTGTGTGTGTGTGTCTTAATGTCTTTTCTTGCAATTGTCATTTGAATTAAGAGCCTGTTCGTTGCGCTACTTTTGACTTTTGAATGGTGGTTAAAAACTGACTAAGTCGATCGGCGGATCTAATACCATTAAGTGTAGGAAAAAGTATATCAATTGGAACGGTTTTAAATTAAGTTCTTTTTTCAGAGACGAAAGTCATTTAGAAGTTTATGAAGTGCCTTAAATTCATTTTAATAACTTATTCATTTTGTTTATAGGTTGATCTTTCTCTTCTACTAACAAATTTCAACGAGTCTACTTTATTAACTTTAAATCAAGTTCAAGAGCTTAAATTATTTGGAGCTAAATTTAAGTAAATGCTTTTATGGACAGCCAAATGTTTCTTTTTTTATTTATTACATGATTCATTAAACAAGTGCTCATTTTCCCAGTAAATCAAGTAAATCGCTTGGCATAACTTAAGTTGAATTATATGTAAAATACAGACATAAAATAGTTCAATAACTTCTGCAAATAGAGATCTTTTTCAAACTAATCAAAGTCTGCCCATAAGTAACAACTTAAAGATCATCGAAGATTATTCCAAGAGGAGTCTTCTCCTCCCCCAAATCACTTGATCCCTCTCCTATATCTATAGCTATATCTATATCTATATATCCATGTCGGCACTGGCGCTTTTGTGTCTATTCGAACAGAGAATTCTTTAAACAAAAACAATCGATAAATTTCCATAGAAGATTGCTGCAAGTGGCCCGAGGATAGCGCCATTCGCACAGTGGGTTACCTTTGATGCCGGGCGCAATTTATCAACGAATTTTATTGAGTGTTTTCGTATAGTTCCCCTGCATTTGAAATCCACGCCGCCTGATGCTGACCATAACACCCACAATCGAATTGAATTCGAATCTTTTGTGAATAGTATTCATTGAATACTGGAAGGGGGATTCTGAAGGGGTTTAGAGGGAAGGCTGTGTGTGACTCTCCAAAACTTGGATTGTTTATACAAGGGAAAATATATTTATATAAGTATATTCTTATTTACAGTGCGGGAAATGAGTTTATAGGTAGGAGATAATATAGGAAAAAATAATTCAAAAGATTGTAAAAATGAGATTTGTTGTAGTTGTAATTATTTTTTTCGTGGTTTAATCTATTGATTTAATGTAGGGATTTTTAATATATAAATAAACGGAAATAATACTAACTTTCCTTTGTTTAATTGTAGTTCCATTGAAGTTTTATAAAGGATTTGAAATACTTTTAAAATGATTTCGTCTGCGGATACAATAGGTTTTATAAAATACTTTCATCTTATTATTTATATTATTATTAAAGTAATAAGCTTTAGTAGTCTTTTAAGGTATTATTTCTTTTAACTTCTGTATTATATTTTAAAATGTTGTATAAATAGATGTAGAATAGAATAGATTCAACACTCTATCCATAATCCATAAAACCATCTGTTTTTCCTTGATATTGCTTGTAAATAGATCTTATTTTTGCTTCTCTAACATATTCTTCTAAACATTGCGAGTATTTCTTAAAGATTCCTATAATCTTGTTACCCACTGTACTAGAATTTCGTGTGTGGTGTGTGCCTTAAATCGGAAGTTAATTTATGCTAGGGTTAAGCATTTAGTTTTGTTTATTTGAAACATGCAAGATTTGTGGCTCTCCACATAAATTTGTTTGTCAATGAACCTTTCTCTTCTTGGGCCAATATCCCCCTGCCTTTTCCTACTTTTCCAACTTTTCCAACCAATTCATTCTATTTTGAAGTAATTTCTGGTTGTATTCCTTTTTGGCCTGTTGAAATCCATTTAGTTTTATTTTTTAATTGCGTTCCCAAGATTTGTTTAGGTAGCCGAGAAGGAGTGTGAAAATTTAGAGGAGGCGGGGGGAAATATCAGCCTGTACTTGGACCGCTTTTCTTAGCCATGGCTAATGCCAACAAACACTCCTCGCCTCGATATAGCGCACACGCAAGCTGCATTTGCGAGCAGGTGAAACTTTTTGCCCAGGTGAGGAGTAGGGGGAAAAGACTCTGAGGGGGGACTTTTGGGGGAGTGGACAGGCGGTTGGTTGGTAGCAGTTTTGAACAGCTGACCAAACCACTTTTGTGGTGCGGCATTAAAGCATAAAACTGGTTGACTCTGTGAGATCTTATGGCTCCCCTGCTTTGCCAGTTGGGGTCCAATTCCCTACACTAACCATCCCCCCCCCTTTCCCTTATTCTCCAGGTATCTCTCTATTAAAAATAGTCTAATGATCACTGCCACAGAACTTGGCAAAAATACACTGGAACAAAAGCTTTGAAGTTTGTGAAGATTTCAAGTAATAATTCAATGGAGAAAGTCTGGGTTTTTAAGGAAAGGAAGGAAGGAAGGAGTATAGCCATTAGTGAGAATAAGAATTTGGGAAGTACTAGGATATTTATCAAATGATCATAGGATCATAGTAAAGATCCCAAAGTTTAAGGTACCTTAAGTGTTAGGAACTTAAAACCCCTAAAATAATTTAAATTTATTTTATTTGTCAATTTTCATTATGGGGGTCAAAGTCAAGTCGTCTTCACTTTTAAGCAATTTATTAACTTAAAATGTTTCTAAATCTATTTTTGTATTATTAAAACCTAGTTCAAAGTTAATTTTAGCTAAACAAATAATACTCTTTGTTTTTAAATGTCAGCTAAAAACATTAAATCGTATAAATTAAACCTTATAAATCTATATTAGAACATTAACATCTAGTTCAAAGTCTATTTTAGGTAAAAAATGTCAGCTAAATAGCTTAAATCTGGTAAAATAATCAATATTCATTTAAATAACTGGTACAAAACTATGCACAGAATTAAATACAATCCCCTTCAGTGTAAATATGCAAATCTAGGAGAAGAGGACTAGACTTGGAGCAGCATTGAGGCAAGTCTAGGGTCCAGTTTGTGCATCCTCGCGATTGAGCATTGTGGTTCTTAGGGCCAGTCGAGGCCAGGTGCTAAGACCTGGGCCAGATTCCTCCAAGGGGAATATGCAGAGCGGGAAGTCAATCCAGTTGGTCAACTGGCGTGGGCTTATTACCAACAACAACCAGGCAACATCATCAACTTGCAAGCAACTCAAAGCATAGATCTTCATTTTAAACTTCAAATCAGGAAAAGAAGTTATCACCGTGACCCCTGCCAGTGGGAATTACCTACAAATCCCACTGTTTAGACCAATTATATGGAGAAAAAATTAAGTTAATGCTCCGTGTGGGCTTCTCTAGTGGCGCCAGTTTTTGATATCTTATTTAAAAAACAATTAATATTTTTCCAATTCGGGTTTTTTGTTTGTTTTTATCATCCGCCACTCAGCGGGATGGCTAAAAGTGCCTTCCGTCACACATTTCGGGGGCCATTTTCGAAATTCGGTTATCAATTAATGGCCAAATATATATATATATATATCTTTGTTCAGTTGGAACCGAAAACCGTCTCAGCCCATAAATAAAGCCGAGACAAAATGTTTTTACAGCTTCAGATAAATTTCATTTCAATTAATTTCGTTGTGTGTCTCTTAATTTATTCAAAGCCGTTACCAAAAATTAATACTTTAGGCCACCAAACGATTGAGATAATAATGTTGTATAGAAGTTCTTTTTTGGGATCTCTTTTAAGTTTGAGGTTTTAGTTTGATCTTTTGTGCCCCTGGAGTGTGTGAAAGCTATTAAAAGTGAAGCTAAAGCTATAGAGTTAATGGAGATTTTAATTTAATTGAAAGCCACAAGCATAAGCAAATACATACTTGATTATTAACTAGCATTCAGTAGAGATTCTTTTTGCTGCTTCAATAAAGATACTTCTCTACCCCTCAGATACTTTTTTATCATTCCATAATGAATAATTATTGCTAATTGAAGCTGATAAAAAATGAATTTATGAATGTGTTTGCTGTCGCCATTGCGGTCACTCTTTTCTATCAATTAAATTGGGCTTCTGCTCCCAGACCTGTTCCTCGGACCAGTTATTATCAGCCACGAATGCATAAAAATGACTAACAGATCAAATATAGTTAGAATATAATGGCTACTCATGGTCATGGGAATTTGCGTTGCCAACGGCCAAGAAGTTGGCCATCTTTTTATCAAAGTTAAGCCCGGGGGGGCTAACTCTCTGGCTTTTTTTTATTTAATATACGATATTTGTGTACCGAGATGCGTCACTGAACTGGCAGTAAACCCAGTCCGAGTCCCGAGTCCGATAAAGAGCGAAAACAAAATTTCATTCATGATTCGAGATAGCCCGGCGAAGGCTTCACATATTTGCGAGTGTGTTGTGCGACTCATATAAACTATAATCTATCTGCATGGCAGGCTGGCTGGCACACACAAACAAAAGATACACTCGCACACACATCGAGCATATTTAATTTGAGGCAAACTAGCAATGATTAGGAACATCCGGTTTACTAACCGAAAAACCAACCGAACGGGCGAGTGTACAAAACGAATCAACGGAGCCAACGTATCCAACCCGGGACAGTCCAGTCCATCCCCCATATACCCATTGAACAGTAGCTACACTGAAGGAAAATCTAGGGTTTTCTTTACCTTGGATTCTATAAGAAATAGATAAGGTTCTTGGGTTGTTGAAGGGGAATATGTTGTAATTGAATTACTCAATTTAGAGGATGTCTTAAGGGGATTGTTTACATTTAATTAACATCTTTAAACCTTTCTTACTAAGGTATTTCTTTTATAAGGACTTTCTTTAAGAGGACTTTCTTTATAAGGACTTTCATTATAAGGATTTTCTTTATCATACTTTATATGGACTTTATTTAACAGAACTTCCTTTAAAAAGACTTTCTTGAAAATGCCTTTTTTATAAAAAGACTCTCTTCTATTAAACTGTAAACAGAAAGTATTTAAAAGTATTATAAACTGTATCTTATAATCTCTAATATGATTAAAAAATAAAGTCATTTAGCCTTTGTGTACAAGTTAAAACTTATAAATATTTCCTTGTTCTATTCCCCTAATATTGAAATATACATTCTTCTGACAATTAAAAATGTTATTTGTTTCGAAATGAAGTAAACTTAAACAGGATAATATAGAAGCCATTATAAATACCAGAAAGCCCTACATAGATTTATTATTATTCGTTGTCATTAAACAAATCAGAAAACAATACTATATATATTCAATGAATATTAAGGATAATTTCATTTAAGATATCAAAACGAAGGTCAGCTTTAAGGTTATCACTTATTTTTTTCTTATAAAAAATGTAAGCAAAAGTTAAATTTGAGCTGTAAATTTCTTAAATTATATGATATTTTGACTCTTAAATTGTTTCTGTTTAAATTTAAAGCAAAAGACATTTTCAAATGCTACTATATTTTCCTCAACAACTTAGAGTGTAAGTTAATCGGAAAATTCCTTTAAATTGCATGTTGTTTTAAGTAATTTTCTCTATAACTTCCACTCTAAATTAACATCTTGAAGTGTTGTAAAAAACCCTAAAAATTTCTCTCAGTGCATTGCCAACGACACTCGGTTCCATTCAACTTGATTCGTTCTTACAAGTTTGTGTGTGTCTACGACATGGTCATTATGAACAAAAGACGAAATCATCATCGTCTTTTTCAACCGTTGAAGCCGAGATGTTGAGCACTTGGATCTTAAATCTTGGATCTTGAAGCTCGTACTATGTATGTGTGTGTGTTGAGTGTGTTGAGTGTGTGTGGGGTGCCGCTGCTGGACACTGGAAGCGCCATCCGTCCAAGGCCCCAGCCTCTTGAGGGGCAGCCTCACAGTTCTGGACATAAAGCGGATAATAATGTTGTTCTCGTTGCCAGCATTCTCTTCTTTGGTTCTCGGAGGCTGTGAAATCTTCTGTTTGGAGTTTGAATTGTGTGTAATTTGTTTGCTCGGCTACTGCGTTCGGCTACTGTATTTTCCAATTCCAGCCTCCTCCAAGTAGAGGAGATGAACATCTCCACACGATCCACACGGGTTTGGGGATGGGGGATGCTGGTTGAGGAGGGAGGAACTCCTCTTTGTTTGCGCGACAATCGATGTCTTCTCTGGGAGCCTTCCTCTCCTCCAACTCTCCGATCCGATCGGCATCCCGATGGTTCGTGTTTATCTTGCGCTTTAAAATGTAAAGTCTTTTCTTGATTTTCCTTCTTCCACAACTCTGACTTCCTTTCGGTGCTTCATTAAAAGCTTTTCAATGGGGGGGGGGGTTATTTTTTATGTTTATTATTGATATTCATATTGGTAAATTAAATTAAATTGGAGCTAAACGATTTGGGTTTGCAGGAGATCCTTTAGGAGCTTGAGATATATCTTTTTTTAAGAGCGAAGAATAAGTATTTAGGCTCCATCTAAAGTTGATTGAATTTTGTTTGTTAATTATCTTTGAAATCTTTAAATATTGGTTTAGTTTCTTGGGTTTTCTTTACAGTTTTGAGATCTAAAATAGACTTTTTCGAGAGCTTAAGTAATAATAATTTCCTATGAAAAGATTCATAATTTAAAATATATTAAAAAAAGAGAGGTTTCCCCTTTCAAGAAAAAACCTCTTGCTTACTGTGTCTTAAAGATAAAATGATTTCCCATCCCAAATCTTACTTCCGTTTGCCTTAATTATAATCAGAACTATGAATATATATATTCCCCGTTACGTTTTCTAAATCTAGTTTCATTCACAACTTTTTTCCAAAGTTCCGTTTAAATTCGCACAAAATGTATACAAGACTTTGCTCATTAGAATTTACAACTTGTTAATCAATAGGTATTTCCGATCATCTACTATATCTTTTTTGCTACCCAATTAAATCGGATCGGGTTAGTGACCGCTTCCCCATTGATATCTCCATATCTAATTTATGCGTAAACTAACTGATTTGATAAAGAGGAACTTGTGAAAATATTAAACCGAACTTCCCATAGCAATTAAAAGGCAATTAAGATGATATATGCATACATCAATACATATATAGAATGAACTAGTTTTTGGTGTGTATTATTTTCTCTGTGGGCTTGGTTTTTTTTCTTTTACACATTCATTGATTAAAACAAATTGATAATTAATAACTTGGATGGGTGCAGACAGGTATGAGAAGAAACGCGACAACAAAAAACAAAAGCAACAAAACAAAACTTGTTTGGCCCGGAAACATATCCTGTGTCCATTAACTGTTTTACGTGCTTGACAAACTTCCGCAGTTGGGGAGGGGAATAAAAAAAAAAGAAGTTTGCTTTAGTTTTTCCAACCCGCCTGGCTTCCTTTGCTGCTGCAACTGCAACTTCTGCTGCGGATGCTGCAAATAGGTTGGACCTGGGCCCGGCCCCACTTGACCAGCGCAGTTTTCTAAGCTGATTTGAATGCCAGATACTAGTCGATGTGAGGCAGCAACTTTCGCATTTCATTTGGCACGGAGTTGGAGCTGGAGTTGGAGTAGGAGTAGGAGCTCCCCACCACATCATTCACTTGACTTGGCTTTGCTCTGCTCAATATCTGGTCAGTTGATCAGTTTCCCCCAACTCGGAGCTCTCCAAGCTCCTAGTTCTCCCAGCTCCCAGCTCCAACTCCATCTCCAACTCCAACTGTGCGATTGAGCTCCCTCAAAAAACCCGAAAAGAAAAAGTTGCATGCGTTTCAGCAGTGAATATTTCAGCAATGAATGCTTTGTTCTCTTGAGATACTCTATAAAAATCATCAATTTAATTCATTTTCTAGAAAATATTCCTAGTTAAACTCTACTATTTTAGATCGATACCCTAAAAGATACTTGAAATATGGAAGAATGTAAGAGTTTTAAAAATAGTTTATAATCTTAGTCAATCCTAGTTGCTTTTTTGACCCGAAATACTCCATAAAAATAAGGATTTTAATCGGTTTTCTAGGGAATTATCATAGTTAAACTCTAATATTTCAAATGACAAACATAAAAGATTCTAAAAATGTTAAAACAAGGATGGATTGAAGGGTTTCCAATAGAATAAAGAGATTTAAAATGTAATACTTATAATTATACACATAAAAGATACTTAAAATATGAAAACAAGAGTTATTTAAACTTGTTTAAACTTCTCTTAAAACGTTTTAAGAGTACTTAAAGACAACTTATTAATCCCTGTAAGCACCTCCCTCCTTCATAAAAGGGTATCCACCATTCGTTTGGTATAAAATCCCCCCAAGTTTGTTTTTAGTTTCTTCTCACATTGACCGGATGAGCAGCTGCTGGGGATCAGGTGAGGATGAATATAATAACATAAACCCCAATATCAACAACGGCCAAACCGACCGACCGAACGATCGATCGGCAAGAGCGAATGGATCCAAAAACTGACGAAACCAGTTCCAGTCCCCATTGAGGAAAACGGCACGGAATCGCCCAAGGGGGCGGGAGGATGGAGCACCTGGGAAGCAGGGAGCTGGATGCTGGGGATCGGGGGATCGGGAACGGGGTACACCACTGGCCACTACATGAATTAATCACTTCGTTTGTAGTGGACCCCCAAATGGAGGAGCACCAAGAGCAGGCGGCGGGTGGATGTGGACTTGGACTGTGCGGATGTGGATGTGCGAGTTTTCCAGATCAACGGATCTCCTCACATCTCTCCCTCTCTCTGTGTGAATGGATCTCAATGTGAACACTAGTGTGTGTGTGTGAGCGTGCCAAGATTTTTATGAATGAAAATGATCGACAGCTGAATTGCAAAATCGTTAAACAACAAAACGAAACGAAACAAAAATCTTTCAATCTTGACGGAGGCATTGGCTATTTGTTGATGCTTTTCGGTTTGCCATTGATCCAACAGGTCGTCCATCTCTCCATCGTATTGATCATCAAGACTTGGTGATCTTCCAATGACGATCATCATCATCATCATCACCATTGACTAATCATCATATTCAACGATGTAGCGCCGATGGAAATCTAATTTCTCTTAATTATATTGCCAGCGATCTTTTGCCAACTTAATGAGTGTTGATTAAAAAAAAAAAGAAAAATAATGTTGTTGTTGTTGTTGCCCAATGATCTGGCTAGTAGATTTATGGCCAAGTATATCAAGATTTATATATATTGGCAATGGGATATGCATAGATTTATTTGTAATTTCCTTTGCTGTCAATTGATAGTTTTTTTTGGTTGTTTAGATTCGGTTGAGATTTGATGGGAGTTTGTTATGGAAAGACTCGATCAGTTGGTCAGTCAATTAATCAATCAATCAATCAATCGATCAATAGGTTTACATATTACACCTGTTTGATAGGTAATGTGGGAATTATTATGGGTAATTCTTGGGATATAATATATACATATATAGTACAACAATGAGTAATATTTGCTTTAGGAAGAATTTAGGAATTTCCTAATTAAAATTAGTTACTTTCAGGCATAAATGATATAGTTTAATTCTATAAAAATAACATACTTCTATATTTTCATGAATGAACACATTCAAAACCCAATAGATTTTTAAACTATTTAAGCGTTTACTAAGATTTTACAAATTTGTAATATAAAATATATTCTATTAAAATAAAGTTATTTCAATTATACTTAATAAATAAATAAATAAATAAACAATAAATACATCAATTCAAAATTGAAAAGATTTCCAAACCAATTTAAACCATTAAAACATTTATGATCAGCCTTAAAACTAATTCTTTAATTCTTTTAAAATAGCTTTCTCTTTTCAATAATAATATATTAATTCAAAACCTACAACATTTCTACGCCAATTTATACCATTTAAGCTGCTGTAAACCTTAATGTTTATTAACAAAACAATTTTAAATGGAATTGCCTTAATAAATTATAGTTTTAATAATATTTCTAGAGGAAGTTGAAACTATTTCTACGTCATAGAGACCATTTCCCTCTCCCTTCCTGAAGCATAATTACCCGCTCAGATCTGCAATCACTTGTTTAAACATTTCCTTTCATAAAACACTCACATATGAGAGCTCTCTCCGATATGCTCTATGTATATATATATCTATATATATATATATAGAATTTCGATCGTGAACAAGCTGATTGCACTTCAAACAGTTGCCAAAGTGTCTGTTTGATATCAGACATTCGGCGATGCCTTCCGTTGCATTCAGTGGCACGTTCCCCCTCCAGCTCCTCCCCCTCTTACACTTATTTCACACCTTTGGGGCATTATCCCACACCTCCCTCCGCCCCCCCAAAAAGTCCGAGTGCAATGGCAACAAACACAAGGAGGGTGCAAGTTCTTTGATCTATCGAAGAGCGAAGAAAACACCCCACCAACTCATAATTACTAAAAGAAAGCGCAGGAAGAACAATCGAAGGTATACATATATATAGTAGATAACCCCAGCAGATCATAAACATTGATTTTTGTGGGATATATTTTTTCAAAATTTCATTAGGGTTTTTTCCTTTTCTATCTCATTTTCCTATTTTTGTCGTTTGATGTTTTTCCCCACCAAAAACGGAAAATAAACAATGTTTGCAACTGGAATTTATTGTGCCAAAAAATACCAAATACATATAAATCGGTTTAGATATAGCTTCCAGTATATATATATATATTTTTGTTTTCGGGGGGATTATATTTGTTTGTTTGTAAACATTGACAAGTTCCGCTGAAGTTGCGATTGCAGTTGAAATTGAAAATGGAAATTCGTAATTGGAAAATTGGAAATGCCGCGCTGTCTGCTTGGCACGTATCTGTATCTTTAGCTGTATCTTGATCTGTCTTTGTATTTGTATCTGTATCTATATATCTTGTTTGTGTTCTTTAATGTCTCAACTGGTTGTTTTTCTTGTTGAAACAAAATACCCATAAAATTTTGAAAAAACACCAATGTGTGTGTGTTTTTCCTTTGGCTTTCAGTTTTGACTGCCTTGAATTTTTGGTCTTTCCTTGGAGCATATTAAAAATGAATTTATTTTCTTTTAGCCAGAAGTTTTTTTTTTTTTTTGGGGGGGGGGGGGGAGATGGCCACCACCAATTTTTGGTTATTTGGGACAGACACGATTGATCTCAGTTCCGTTCAGGCCACTGCCTGTGAGAGTTTTCGTTTGATCATCAATTTTATGGCTAGCAATTGTTATTGGGGATTTCCACCGATTGACTTTGGCCTGTCTATATAAATTTTCACGTTCTCCTGTTGATCGTTTGCTAAATAAACATTTTTACTTGCACAATGTTATTGTTGTTGCTGTTGTTGTTGTTGATTCTGTTGGTGTTGTTGTTGAAACAGCGCAAGAAAAACACCAACAAATGCTGAAAAACGTTTCTCACTTTCAAGTCAAATAATTGCCATGATAAAAGTAATGTTGGAAAAGTTTCATGTTCTTGGAAATGCATTTCAAGCTATTGAAATTTCTTAGAATAAATTGTGTAAATTATAATCAGCACATTTCTTCAACTTACATTGTAAGTTTCTCAAACTCGATCGAAATCTGGAAAAATAAAGCAAATAAAAGCTGCCTCGGGTCGCTTAATTTAGTCCGAAGCACACAGTGAACTATGAATGCTGATTTATCATTATGAATAAATGCAATTAGACATAGTGTCCGTCCATGTCCGCCCACCATCAATTAAGCCAGAGATCTCAAAAGATCCCAGCCCTGGTGAATTGGTGAGATTTCCATGGACTAATTGAATGGAATTAAAATTGAAAGAACCAAATTAAGACGTCAGCAGGCACTTGGCGACAGAAGACAAGACCCTTCCTCTAGCAAAGGAAGGGGAACCAAAAGGTTCCTAGAACCGGGCTTTATCTGCACTGAGTCATCGAGTGTGTTTGCCAAACCAAACCAAATTAAACATATCTAAAGTTATACAGTGTATATAGTGTATATCTATTGATCGGTCAAGCTGTCTGGTTTCTTCGAGGGCCGCCAGACAGCGGGTTGCCTTTGTTATCAGCCGCGGAGAGTTCACTACCTGTCGGTGACTCAGTCCTGACCAAAAATCCATATAACCCCCCGGCCCCAGTCACAGTTCCCCATTGCAGTCCCCTTTTTCGAAAGTAAAATCAGCAATGAAATTTTTAAAAGGGGGAGACAAGATCTCCAAGCGGCTTGAGAAACATTTTTTGCACAAAATAAAATAAAATAAAATTAAAAAAAAGAGAAACCAAACACAAGGAGTTCAAGAAGGAGGAGAGATTTTTGGGAATGATTTTTCCCACGCCACAGACGCCAAGCCAGTGGAGTCCTTGATCCGCGAAAGCCTTGGGGAGGGGGGGGAATCGCTGAGGAAGGGGCAGAGAAGCCGCCAAAGGAGTTCACAATTCGGACATGGCTTTAGAGGAGAGGGTATGCAGTCCTTTTTCAAGGATCATTAGCAGGTAAAAGCAGCAGGACGCAGACTCATTGTGTGTTATTAAACATCCAAGAGGTAGTCCCTCCTCTCAGCGTATGTGTCTGTGTAATTTGAGTCTTTTTAATATACCATTTAATACTCGTTTATAATATATATTTATATATATGTTATATTTGAAAGCAAAACCTGTATTGGAATCTGTCAAAATAATACAGCAAACAATTCAAGTTCAAGTGCGTGGGAACTTTATTTTCTGCGAATTTCACAAGCTGCAAGAAAGGGATCGAGAAAAGAGTTGATTATGGTTTTGTTTATTAATTATTAATTAATAATATTAATTAATAATATATATAGTGATATAAAAAGCTTAATTTTACAATTTATGAATTAAAGGAGGATATGAAATGCTTTATTTATATTATATTTGGATATTAATTATCTGTAATAATCTGTGTTAAAATTGAGGAAATGGGATTTAATTACATAAAGCTGAGATGAACTCAAACCATTCTATATAACTTTAAGTATAATAGATAGATATAGAGATACATATAATAGATACAAATAATTGATAAATATAATAGATACAAATAATATTTACATATAATAGATACAAATAATAGATATGCAGATAAATCTAATAGATCCAATTAATAGATACATCTAATAGCTATGTACATATGTACTCACTCCATCTATGAGAATAATGCCTCCTCTAGAGCACTCTCTTTATCTCCCATTCAAGGACTCTCTTCCCCTAATTTACACCCTTAATCCCTCTCATAAATACCATAAATATAATCCCTCTTGATATCCCATTGATCCCCGGACATGATCCTCACGTGCAGTTTGGCTAAATAAATATTCCCATAATTATGGAACACACCTGAGGTGCAACACTTTTCATGTCCATTGATTGTCGAATGGAGGGGCTACCTACGTCCAAAATTGGGCAATTAATTTAGTTTTGGACTGGCCTCCCGTATCCTTCTGGAATTGGGTTCAATCGCTTTGCACCCTGTTTTGCAGCAAGTGGCTGCTACATACGTGCAACGTGCAACGCATCTCGAATCTCAGCTGCAGCATGAAACGCACACAACAACACACACACATGTGAGCGTGGCATTTAAGTGTTGAGTGTGTAATTTTATATTTCCGGTGTAGTAAGTTTCGTACGACAACTCCTCGGTTCTTTTTTTTTTTGGATCCTCTTTTGAAGAGTATTTTGACTTTATTATGAGGTTTGTGGTAAATTGGAAGAAAGGGTGTAACAAAGGAATTAAATGAATTTAAAATTTGGTTATCAATAATTAAATGTATAAAGAGTAATCCTTAGATAAATTTGATTACCACTCTTCTATGGTTATTAAAATAAACAGTTTTATATGATATTTTTTGGGGTAAATTATATTTTTTCAAATATCATAACTAAGCCAAAAATGCCTTTATTTCAATTCGGAAAGCTTTCCTGTGCTAGTTTTTATAAGGCTAACAAATTTGCATATTAAGTTGTAAAATTTAAAAAATGAAATTTTTTGGTTAAAATTTTGTCATTTTTAACGATATTTCCCCTTAAAAAATTTCGAAAATTTTTCAAAAATTTATTTTGCTACCGGAGATACCTAGAATGACTCGGCTGTTGATGCTGATCAAGAATATATATGCTTTATAGAGTCGAAAATGACTCCTTCAAGCGTTACAAGCTTTTGACTAAAATTATTCTATCCTGCAAAGGTTTAAAAGGTGTTGCAGTTGTTTTATTAATAAATATATTATAAGAGTATTTCCATTTCGGTTTTTAAAATAAAACTTCCGTTTTTTGTATATTTTTTGTTGTATTTTTTTTTTCTGTTTTATAGACGCTACCAGGGTCGCATCTGCCCCCCTTCTCTTCTCCTTCAGATTCTTCTTGTTAGCCAGCGCACTTCTCTTTTACACTTGCTTTCGACCTCCCCCCTTCTCTCTCTCTCTCTCTCTCTCTCTCTCTCTCTCTCTCTCTCTCTCTCTCTCTCTCTCTCTCTCTCTCTCTCTCTCTCTCTTTCTACTTTTGCTGTTTCAGCTGCAAATGTGCAACCAGAAGAAGTGATCGTTTTTTTTCTTACCATTTTCCTTTGCTGTTTTTTTCTGCTTCTGTCTTTTCTTTTCTTTTTTTTTTTAACGACGTCAACAGCACACAACTCACACAATTCCTGCAATTATTTTTATATCGAAAACTCCACACACACTCACACATACACCACCTCCCCCTTTTTCCTCCCCGCCCATGCCAAGACCCCTCCCCCAACTCCCGTTTAGCCTCCTGTCATGCATACATATTTATTTATACTCGAATGTGTATTTTGTCGTAATTTGGCTGCACATTATTTGATTTATTTGCTTCCAATATAATTTTCAGTTTTAGTCTGTCTTCCATTCTCTTTTTTTTATATATATTTTTTATTGGGAATTTTAGATTGGTTTCCTGGATTGTTGTTGTTGTTTTTTATATTCACGATATTAAGGAAAGCTAAAGTGCATATACGGATTTCGAGGAAATGTTGTGACGTTCGGAAAAGATTCGATTTGTTTTTATAGTGAAAATGATTTGATTTTAAAATCTCCTGGGAATAAAATCGGTGACTATATATATTTTGGAAAATTATTTAGGGGTTCTAGGGACTTAAATGTACAAAAAAATAGAGTTTATTCATATAACTAAAGAAAGTAACCAAGTCCAAGGCACACAAGGAATCGCTTTTGGTATTAAAATTCCCAACGGGTTCTAACTGCAAACATATGTTATTTTACTGTCATTATGAGAGGAAGGTGGTCTCTTACTGAAAATTCTATATTTCAATATTTGTGCATATCTTCTTTAATTTGCTGTCCTTAACTAATTTTGATTAGTTCTACAACCAGAAAAATAGGTATAATCTTTTAAATTATCTTTCTACCTAGGGTATATAATGGTCTTATACTCCCCCACGGTAATTTTCTTTACTGTCGGCCTTAGTATTTTCCAAGAACTTGTCACATTTTGCCTCTGTTTGAATATGTATTTATTTAATTCCTCTTACGACTCCCCTTTTATTGACTCAATTTACGATTCAAGCACTAAATGAGCTGCGTTTATCAAGTCGATGTTTATAACTGTATAACATATATACACAGATATATATGTATACAGATGTCTGGTCTTCCAACTAGAGTTGAAACTTCAATCAAATTAGCTGCCTTGTCCTGCCCGAGGCGTGAATCGTTTATAGCCCAATGCCCAATGTCAAAGGACTTGTCAGAGATTGGAATTGAAAACCAAAAAAAAATTAAAAACAAAGGAGTCTTTAGAAGAGATTCCAAAGATGTACTTAGAGTAACGTTTTCATTATATGTATGTACGTAGGTACTGCTATTGGTTGCACCTTGTATTTAGACATAATTACCCCAACATCATCGGTTCGGCCTTCCTCCCCATCTGTTGTCGATTGCATATTGTATCTTTTTCTGGTTCCCAACTCCCAACTCCATCAAGAGACCGCCCAGGCAAGGCAGAATATTATACAATTTAATAGAATCCCCAACTGGTCCCCAACTCCCAGCAAACTCAAAGTTGAAGCCGAAGTTGGTAATGAAATATCTAACGACCGGAAGTCAATGGCAAATACTTAATAATGTTGTTCGCTGCCTTTGTGGTTTTGCCAGTTGTTGCCAGAGTTTCAGTGCCAGTGTTTGCCTTTTGGCTTTAAATACACACTAGGAAAAAACTGGAGACCAACACCTGGAAAATACCATTTAAATGGACAAGAAAATGAAGTTAATTAAAAGAGAGGCTTTGAGTTTGAGTTTAACTTACTTTAATAAAGATATATTCTATTCATTGATTAATTATTCTAAAGAAATGTAATCTAAATATTCTTCTTATGATTAAACTCTGGTATTTAGAATGATGTATGTACCTGTAGCTTACATTTTCCTCGGTGCAATTTTCCCTCCCTTGAAAATTGCGTGCAGCTTGTTGCTTTTCCAGGTAAACTTTAAGGGGGGAAAAGGGGATGGGTTAGGTGGCAGTGAAATTGCGCTTCAATTGCCTTTGATTCGATTCGACAATCAGACACTCAGACACTTAGACACTCCATTCAAATTGCAATTTCTCCGGTTATCGCTTGATAACGATCTGAGCACAACAGGAAACGGAAATAGAATTTCATTGTTGTTCACGCTTAGTCGCTGAAATACGTCGATCACCGTGCGAGAGCTTGCTTTATTTTATGTATTTTTTTATGAATGAATATGGAGAACGTACACCATCCAATGTTCACCTATCACCTGTGTATTCCGGGGAGGCAGGTCTCTCCTCGGCCACACCTGATAAGATGTAATTAGTTCAAAAATAACCTGCACTAATAAATTTCAGCGAGTCCTCGGTCGATTTCTTGGAATTGCGATAAGATTTTGCCAGTGCGTCTGATAGCTGATTGCTAATTGCGACAATTACTCATTGAACCGCGATTGCCACAAGTCCAGTTTTCTTTGAGAACTGTATTTCTTACCCAGAGTTTTGCGTACTACTTGCGCAGTACCGGAACTTATTGACGCAGATTCCGATAAAAAGCGAGCTTAATAGAACTCAGATTGCATAGGGTCTTGCTTATTTTCCCATATTGTTTGTGGTCTACGTGACCTCTGGGGAATATGCATTTCCTTCTGAGTTATTTTTGGTCCAGATCGGAAAAGTTTTTTCACTTAAAAAGTAGTTTCAAACCGGCATAACTTGGGATGCTGGATCCCTAAGGATACATCTGTGAATCACTTTGGAAGTTTTCATTTAATTGTTTAATTGTTTCCTTGAAAAATTGCCCAAATGTATTTAGTAAATATTTAGTTTTAACAATTCGAAACGTAATTGAGGAATTCCCGGTATTTAATTGCCTTTGATTAGGAACGAAGAAACTAACATTTAAATGAGTTTGGGTATTTATATATTATTTGTATTTAGTAAATTGTATAATATATATAACTGATCAGTTAATCTCTTACTTATTACTTGCAAAATTTACATTTCAAACAGTGTTTTCTGCATATGAAATTAACTTATCTTCGTAACGCCAAGATAATCGTGTTAGTATTCTTTAATTAAATGCCACCCACTCGGTTAGAATAATAGAAATACCAACTAGAAATGCATTAATCATAACTTACATAAATTAAGAAGCCCTCCCAGTAGTACCAGCCAGAATGACTTGAATCTGAGTGCTTATGGAATCCATCTCGTGAGCTAAGACAGAAGGTAGTGGTGGTAGTAATGATTGACCCATTTCCAAGTGGAGCTGCTGCTGCAAAAAAAAGCAGAGTGACTAGTGACTAGGAGTGAACAATGAACACCTCATATGATTACCAACCGCATCGGAACGCTTAGGCTGGAGTGGCTCCAAATGGAGGATCGACTACTAACCAATGTGTGTGGCCCAGGGAGGTCCGCCAAGGCGCTCCCCAGTTCCAGTACCCAGTACCCAATCCCTAGTACCCAATCCCGATCTCATAATGAATTTCGAACACGCACAGACGTTTTGTAATTTCGAGTTGTAAGTGCTGCGCTTCCAAGTGCTTTACGTCGACTTCTTCTTCTACAACTACAAGTCATAATCATTGTTATAATACCTACATATGTATGCAATGCCAAATATGTATGTACAGAGGTCTTGTATGGGTCTAGTCATAGTCATATAGTCTCATAGTCATGACTATGGGAAGTAATTTCTTTAACACGCAGGCCACCATGGGATCAGAAGCTATACACTAACAGAAATAATTCAGGGAGAATCTTTGGCTTCAGATGTTAAAGATTTATTAATTTGTTGTGTTTATATATAATTGATTAACATTAAAATTCTACATTTTGTTGCACAATATATTCTGTATGCTTAAATTTCTGGTATATGTACAAGTTGATTGAGCTTTAAATTGATTTTAAAATACCAATTAAATCGATTGTTATGTTATCACCAGAGAAAGGTTCCTAGAATTTTTTATATGATTACTTTTATTACTCTTAATGTCTGGGACATTTTATCAGGTCGTTAAAAAAAGCAGGTTACTTAAATTATATAGGAAATGCGTAATTAAAATATTTAAAATACGAGTGAAATTTTTGTTTAAACAATTATTCAGCTTATACACCATTTTGGTAATAGAACTATATAAAAAAAATGTTATATTTGATAAGAACCAGAAACTAGAGAAAGTAACTAAAAGGTTAAGCTATTAAGATACACCAGTAATTAAAACGGAATTATAGTATCAATTAATTATAGATTATTGGTACATTAAACTATTTCCTGTGAATTTGTAATGCTTATTGATTACTCTTTCGAGTTTAGGAAGTGCAATCTAATATTATCTTGATAACAACTAAAGTGCCATGAACTTAATTATAGTTATTAGTTAATAAATTCGGGCACTTGAGTACATGTATCTCGAAAACTGTGAATTAAATTCTTCCGGTTATTTTTTTCCGGTGTGAATGCACAGGTAAAAGAGTTACCCAAAAGTGTTGTTGTGTCGGTGGTAGATAAAGGTGAAGGCCCAAAAGGGTTTCCCCCTGCATTTGTCGCCAATTATGCGGTTTTGTGATAATGGCCAAATGATCTCTCCTCTGCCGGCGTCGCTGTTGACGTCGCACGTAATACCAATTCATTCATAGTTTCGCTTACCATTTCGTTGCGTTTGCGTTACGTTGCGTTTCGTTTCGTTTCGATTTTTTTTTTCATTCATAAATTTACCTGGTCTGTTGTGTAGTCATCATAATAATAGCCTTTATCTTATCCTCTCCTGCTTCCTCTTCTTATTCTTCTGCTGCTGCTTCCTCTTATTCTCTCTACTTTACCTTGTGTCTTCTTTTGCTATCTCTTCACCTCTCTCCCTTTCTCCTTATCGCTTGCACTCGCTGTTCAATACATCGAACGGAAGTAGCGGAAGCAGCCGCTGTCGACGTCGACGTCGCATCGTCTTCACTGATCATTGTTGTTGTTGTTGTCGGTGTTGCCTTGAGGCTATTGTTGTATTCCCTTACTACAAAATATCGGTGTCTTCTTTATCACTCTGCCGCTGCTTTTGTTGTTGTTCTTGTTTGTCAATTTGTCTGGAGTTTCTTTTCAAGCGAATGCGCGTGTGAGGCAACACAAGAAATTCATTCATAAATTGCTTGTCTGCCTGTTTTCAGCTCTTCTTCTTCCTTTCCTTGAGTGTCTGCTGTGTGTGCGAGTGTGTGCGAGTGTGTGTGTGTGTGTGTGAGGGGAAGAAACTTGAGTAGATTTGCCATATGTGCACAACAACACAATCTGGTTAAAAAATTATACAAAACCAAAAGAAGAAAAAAAGAATCAAGAAGTGCAGGAAAAAATTGAAAAAGGAGACAACATTTTATAAATTTAAGAAAAAATTTAAACACAAAAGAAATACTTATAAATTTGTGGTTTATGTAAAAGAAAATTATTAAAAAACGTAAAATATTGTGATATATTTTAGGATCTTAACTAATATTATGTTAAAATTATATTTAAAGACATCATTTTTTTGTAAATGATTAATTAATGAACTTAAAGTTCTGGAATTTTTAATAATATTAATATTTTCTGATAAATAATAACGTAATAATAAGCAACTTATAAATTAATTTTCAAAAAAAATTCCATAACTTAAAATTTATTTTTGGAAATTGTAAAAATTATCTAGATTTTTGAATTTTAAGGAAATTATTGGTAAAATCTACCAAATAAATATATATAATTTAAAACCAAGATGGTTTTTAGTACATCTTTAAAAGAAACAAATTATTTGTAGCTTTTATAGTACAAAAATTGTATTTTTTAATATTCAACCGATTTTAAAGCTTGAAAACCAAAAAAAATCTTTATTTCTATATTAATAATATAATTTTTTGCACCTGTTATACACCCTGTTTGGTACCTGCATTTGGTCACCTGTTGCCAATGTTCCCAAAGCAAAAAAGTAAAAACTGTTTGCTCTTATTTGTGTTTGCTCTTTTTTTTACTTTAATTTTTTCGTGTGTCGTGTGTTTGCTTTTTCGTGTATGCTTTGTTTTTTTTTTTTATTCCTCTGCCTTTTGCCTTCTCTCGGCTAAACAAACAACCTGGGCTGCGTCGTTGTTGTTTTACTAGCTGTAGGCCTTTGTTGTTGTTGCTGCTGCTGCCGACGCCGCCGCTCTGATGATGGCCGTTTCCGTTTCCATTCCAAACACACGGATGCACAAAGAGAGAGAGAGAGAGAGAGGAAGAGAGAGACTCCCGCACACATACACGCGCACAATTTGGTCACGCTCGCGTTTCGTTTTATGAATGAATTCCAGATCGTTCCGCCTGCCTGCCAGAGATTTACGAGTTCCAATTCCCACTTGTTGCGCTCTCGCACTCGCCACGGATACGATCGTTTCGTTTCGTTTCAGTTTGGCTTCACAAATCCAGCAATCCGATAGATACACAGAACGAACGACGAACGAATTTCGAAAATTTACACTCCGTTCCCGCGAACTTTTTGTGTTGCTTTTTCGTTTCAGCGAGGAAACAGGAGAAAAACAAAGAACTACATTTAAATTTTAAAGTGCAAAAGAAGTGCAAAAACCCGTTTAGAAACGCTTAAGTGGCCAAGTGGCGCTGTGATACGTGCAATTAACATTCAATTACCACAATTAAGGCGCGACAATTGCACCCATTTGTGCGGCTGAGATACAAACCGATACACACTTGTGTATCTCGAGACTTTCGCTGACACTTTGGGTCAAGATTGTGCCGCACCAATCAATTAGAATCAATTGATCCCACCCCTTCTGAGTGTGTTTCTGAGTGTGTTGTGAACGACCTCTGACCCGCCGAACAAGTTCGCTGGGAAAACCCCTCAATTATGACCAATGAATGGATCGATTGGAGCGACAGCCGCATGTTGCCACCGCTGCGATCCGCCAACTACAACCACCACCAGAACTATCTGCACAACAGCAACTATCAGTGCTTCACCAGCAAGTTTCATCTGAAGGCCCAGAAGCTACAGCAACTGTCCACCAATCACAGCAAACTTAAAGGTTAAAATGCTGCTTTAAGACTTTTACAAACTAACCAATCCGCCACAAGAATTGTTTACCTTTTCATAGTTCATAATTTTAGCTTGATTTTTAATGTATCTTTTGTGTTTGTTTCAGATGTACCCACCGCCTTGCCACCCCTTACGCCTGGCACCAATCGCAAGGTCAACGAGGTGCTCAAGGCCTCCTTTGCCTCCTGGGAAAAGGAGGTGCAAAAGTACAACATAACCAAAGGTATGCGAAAAGGGAAAACCTTGTATTGTTCTAAAAAATATCTCAAAAAGTAAACCTAACTAAGAACAAATTCTAAACAGTTTACACTCAACCATTTCTTTGATTTCTGATCTATAAATCAATTTACATTAATTGTAAGAACTCTAGGCATGATCTTCGAACTTCTTAGTTCCCAATTTGAAAGCTTTCTTCTCCTAAACAACCTAATCTTGATAATTTAATGTCCTAACTAACCGTGAACTATCAATTGAAGTTCCGGATAGAGACCAATAATGAATATTAATAGTTTCCCACAGCAATAACAAGGCGCACTCGCGCTCCCACGCCTAATTAAGTCGCTGCAAAAGCCAAAAGGCATTAGAAAACGATTAATTTCCATCTCCTATATATATTTATATGTTCTATCGTCACTTAACACACCCTCTAAAAAAAAAACAAACTGATTCCCATGCAGATCCCCGTGAATGGACGGAGGAGCACGTCATCTACTGGTTCAATTGGGCCAAAAATGAGTTCTCACTGGTCTCCATGAATCTGGATCCCTTCTACAAAATGAAGGGTCGTGCCATGGTCGATTTGGGTAAGGAGAAATTCTTGGCCATAACGCCACCCTTCACCGGCGACATACTGTGGGAGCACCTGGACATCCTGCAGAAAGGTGAGTGTTCGTGAGTTGCATAGAGAGAGGTAGAGTGAGGGGAAAATGGAGAGTAAGTACCTTCCAGTGGCGCCAGTAACCAAATTTACCTGTCCCCCAAAACGGAAGCCTGTCTAACAAAGTCAAGGCAGGGAGGTAGTGAGTGGGGTTTTTTTGTTTGCAATGGGAAAGGGTTTTCTGACCTGTTGAGCCTGCTTTTTTTTTTGTCCTGCCTCAGGCCAACGTTTAAATTTGATTTGTTGTGAGGGTGGAAAGTGGTAAATACACTTGAAAAGGTTAAGGAAATATTCGAAATATAAAGTTAAATGTGCTATAAAAATACTAAAGTAAAAGCCCGACGGCTTTTTAGGTACATAAAAGATAAGGAATCTTGAGATACAATCTTATTTATCTTGAAAAACTTGATATCTTCTAAATAAATGTATCTTTTTGGCAAATATCTTAATCTCTGTGTAACGGAAAAGGTGTGGATGAAAAAAGAGCCAATAAAAATAAATAGATTTTGCAGTTTTGTACTTATATTCTTTATAATTTATTGAGTTTGCCAAGCTCTTTGGAAACATGTTTAGTATTTTCAGGTAAATAATTTCATTATTTTGTATTTATCAGAATGCGAAAAACCAAATGAGGACATTGTGCATGGCCATTCCTTTGAGTCGGCCACCACCGCCTCGGTCTGTGGATCGGACCATCAGGTGGCCGCCGCCTTCCCGCCCGAGTCATCCGCCCAAGCAGCGCCGCTTTCCAGCAGCAACAACAACAACAACAGCAGCGTTAACAGCCGCCTTTCCATGGATTATGTGACATCCTCAGCGAGCAGTGATAAGAGCCACTTTCACCCAGCCACGCACAATGGTAAGTCAAGGATACAAGTTCATATATATTTGTTGCATATTTATTGAATTAATTTGGGTACTTGGAGGGTCAAAGGTTGACTGATTGAACCTTATTTTGTATGGGGTTTTCTATTGAATTAGGGAATTTCGAACTTAGGTTCATCTAAAGCAATTTATTGTGTTAAAATTAAAGCTTTAAGCCTTTTTAAGCCTCGACATACCTTTGAATTATTATAATCTTATCAAGAAATTGTAATCTTGAGCTCAGTGAGCTAACTAACTATAGAAATAATTTCCTAAAAGTTTATTTACTTTATTTGTTCGATTGATTATAGTTCTTCATTATCACAACTTATGCGCAGTTTAAAAAAGCTTAAAAGCACATAAAATGTTTATAATTTTCAAATACCTTTTAATTGCTCAAATCTTAATTTGTTAAAATTCTCAGAAATCATTTACTATACTTTGTATAAACTGCAAATCTTATCTTTAAAGCATAGTTCTTGTGCTGAAAAAATAGGGGTTTGCAAACTGATAAGCAACTCTTAAAATGATAAAGACTTTTATAGCCACTCATTAACTATAAGAAAACGACTTAATTCAGGCTCGTTTTGGGGCATAAAAGTCTCAATGAATGTACAAAATCATTCAACATTCCTGAACGTAATCTGCTCAAAAAATTACACCTCGATAATGGAGAGTGATCAATGGCAATTGGATCTGAGATGGATATTGGTAATATTGTAGCTCATTAAGCGATCAGTTTTATTTACGGCACATCCTCCGCAACGATTTTAGTCAAATGATGAACCATTATTTGGCATGTGTTTAGTGCATCCGGCACAAGAAGCTAAATCAAGAGCAGATCGCAGATCGCAGAGCCATAATCAAATTCAAATCCAAATCGAGAGCCAATTTAAACAATTCATTTGCTCACAGATACGGATATAGATACAAATACAGATACATTCGTGGTTTATGGCCACAAATGCATCTCCCCCATTCCCCCCTTGTAGGAGAGCGATCTTATCTGAGTTATATTTTGTGATTTAATTTATTTATGTGAAATTGAAACGGAAATTAAAATTTAAAACAAATAGCAAGACAGCTAGAGGAGCATTCGCCTGGCGCCAGCGTAGGCAGCATATCTAAATATCTATTTAAATTTGTTTACATATAAGGTCGAGGGGACACGGGAATGCGTGCGATTGTGGAGCTCCATAGATACATTTATGCCGTCGCCGTAGTCGCCGGGGCACAGCTTGAGATTGAGATACATTTGTTGTTTAATGCGTCGCCATACAAATTGGAGCCGGAGCAACCGCAGCTTCCCCAGTGTCAAGATGATGTAGTGAACGCTATGCCATTCATATGATTAATCAAAACCTGACCCCCTAGCACGGAGCCGTCTGCACTTGCCCATGCCCACTCCTGTCATTATAATAAATTAATTGGATTTATGGTCTTTGACACATTATGACCATAAATGTTTAAACATTTACATATCCCAGATGCAGAAGACGTGCGCGTGGCTAATGAAACAATCCATTCCTAAGATAAACCTAAAAGGTTTATTTAAAGTATTTTAGAGAGTTTTGAATACTCTTTTTTAGTTAGGAAACTATATAGATTATACATATGTATATATAGTATGTGTATACTTTACAGATATATGGGTAATATAATATATAGATATGAGTAATATATACAATTATATTCTTATACTTTTGAACACTTTTATAAAGTAAATATATTCTGGCTTAAAAGTGTTATATCAAATCTTTAGAGATCAGTTTTTCTTTATGAGTAGAATGATGATAGGATAGGAAAGGGTAGGATAGTATAGGATAGGATAGGATAGGATAAGATAGGAAAGGAAAGGAAAGAAAAGAAAGGATTCCTTAAAGTAAACAAATATGTCCTGTAAAGCCTTGTGTGATTTGATAACCAATTAATTACTTTCTCAATAGATTCTTTATATATTTCAACATTTATTTCCAATTATTAAAACCTTTATTTAAAATATATCTCAAAAATCTCTAAGAAAACCCATATCCCCATCAAAATTAGAGTGTGGTTTGGACACATGTATAAGTAGCTCATAACGATGGCTTCAGTGGCTAGGTTCTGGTCATCAATTTGATTCAATCATTTGTATTTTTTTTTGTTTTGTTTTGTTTGCTGCAGAGGCAGCCCCTGTTGTCATCGTTGTTATTATTATTATTCCAATCTTGTGGATAAAACCAAACAACAACTGGGGGCCCCCACCACCAGGGTCTCGTCTCGGGTCTAGTCTTTGTTCCTGGACATGCCCGCATCTACGCAAATTATGCGACTCGAAACGGATCGTATCGGATAAGTTTTTGGATCAGTTTGTGGTCTGGCTTTCTTAATTCGTTTCGATTGTCTTTTTGTCAGTCATTAATTTGCTGCATTTGCATATTATTGATGATTTTCCCTGCCTTCCCCCAATGACGATCGCATTATTTGCATATGAAAGTTAGGGACAACTGTGTGAAAAATGGATTGACCCGGCGGGAAACCTTTGGGGGGAATGATATTGAGGATTAAAAGGTTTGCCGAGTGCGTGACTTGTTGACACTCTTAAACCCACTCCTGGCTCTTAATTCCTGGCTCCTTCGTTGGGCAGCAATTATGCAGATGAGTGAGTTTCAGTTTATGGCATCCAGGTGTGTGCTAGCTCTAAAAAAAACCTTCATGGATAGGCCTTAAAAGTCACTCATTAAAACTAAGAAAACAAATTATGATTAATTACACACATTAAGAATCGAGTTCATGCCTTTGGCAAACGAGTTTCCAAATCTTCAAACAGCCGAATAATAATAAAAAACAGTGTCATGAACACGCTTCACTTTTAAGCTATGGCCAACGAACTGCGACTTTTTTGAGTTTTCTTCATTTAATTTGACCCTCCCACTAGCCCAGGTAGACCTCCCCCCTCGATTTTACCTCCCCCCCCACCTCTACGCCACTGTGCAACACCTACAAGCAAAATGCAGCGAAGCGCAAAAAAGCTGAAAATGCTTCAAAGTTTCATCATCATCGTCATCATCATCGCAGGGCAAAGATGTGTGTGTTCCTACAGTAGTTGAATGATTTACGGTGCTGCACTTTAACACAGCTGGAATTTATGCATAAAGTATGGGGTGTTTTTATACCGAAAGTGTGTACTATATTCCAATTGACTTTCGGTACGCGCATCTAACGCTTAGTCAGCGGTCGAAACTGAATCACAGATACAATAGCCGCAGATACAGATACAGATATAGATACAAATACTAGCTGGAGAATACATATGTGAGCTGAATGATTGTTCGACTACAGACCCCATCATGACCAGGGTCTTTCAATGTTTTGGTTGAGAGCGTATCTAGGCTAGTGTATCTTAGATATTTGCACGCAAAATTGCCGCTGCCTTTTTTTTCGGTGGTTTTTTGTTTTGTTTTTTTGCAGCTTTTTAATTTTTTATTTAGCTGCTTCTTCTGGCTATTGTTCTGCTCTCTGGCCATATATCTCTTTTTTAAATTTGATTTGTGTTGTGTTTTTTGTTTTATACTCGCAATGATGTCATTATGCCGAGCAAACCCTTAATGAAACCCAAGTCGAAGAAGAGAGAAATCAAGTTTATTTACCTTCCAAACTGCGGTGAAAATCATTTCCAGTCTCTCTCCCTCTCTCTAGCCATTGTTTCACTAAATTTAGATTTGCAAAAATGCTTTAAAGCCCCCTGTATTCCTATTCTATGATTTGCCATTTGCTATTTGCCCCATTCATGAAGTTTTCGGCTTGCTTTTATTCCTCTGACGGCTGCTGATGTTGTATGTATGTTGAATGTTTTTTTATTTCTACATAATAAAGTGCCTGATGCGTGAAATGTTTGTCCAAGCTTGAAGAGTTGTTGCCATTGTTGCCCCTTGCCGGCTGTTGATTCATCATCATCATGATGATCATCATTGGAGTTGAGGCAACTCCAGGTCCCATAGTATAACCTCAGCCCAGGCAACCGACCGATCAACCGACCATAGGAACAGCTCCAACTCTGGCTCCGATCTGCTTAGTTGCTTTGCTGCCTCTCACAGAATGACACATTTAATGCACATTTGACTTGTAGATCCATCTGAGTGAGCACCTCCCAATCCCAATCCTCAAGCTCCAATCCCCATCTCCAATCTCCAATCTTCAGTCACATGTCTTTAGAGGTTCTCATCGCATGTGACAGTTTGTAAATTCTCAGTTTGCTTTGGGTTACTTCTCTACCTCACTTGTTACAGCTACAGTTTGTTGGTTTTGAAAATGACAATGGAATGACAATTTTTCTGTTCTTGCCAAGACAGACATGTGGCAGACAGACAGGGAGGCAGGAGGAGACAGTCATGGTGAGTGGTGGAAAAGTGTGCTCAGCATTTTCACTTTCATTTGTCAGGGCATTGGATTGATTTGCATGGTTAACTTGGGGTTTTGAGGGATAAGAAAGGGGGTTTCCTAGAGAAGAATATGTATCTATTTGTATATTTATTTGTTTATTAAATGTATTTAATAGAATAAGATACTTTTGGAAGGAGGTAGAAAGAAAGGATATACTGTTTATGACATGCTTTATATCTAAGTAATAAACAGTAAAATCATAAATATACACCTTCCTTCTTCTCCTAAGTCATTTATGCATATATATTTTTCAACACTTACACTTTGTTCAACCCATAATTTTCCTCCACTTAGTTTCCGCATAAATATCAAATAAAACAAAAAATGTAGACCACAAAACGAGGCAATTTTACAGTTCCATGGAATAAAGCACATAATTATACAATAGCAGAAAAATATATATGAATAAAACGTATGTAATAATCCCAGCGGAATTATCGGGAATCCACTTGATATGAAATTAAATATCTACCAAGAAAAAGACTACACCCAATCCCTGTACCCATTACCATACAATGTGAGCCCGAAAATATGGGAAATATGATCACAAAACTTCAACTTCTACTTCATTTACTACCTCTGAGTATTAATTACGTTAAGTTCAGCTATTAACGCAAGATAATTTTCACCTCCCACAAATTGTTAAGACCACCGAGCAGAACCATAGAACTTAGCCTCTTTTTATTTGAGGTTTTTTTTAAGTAAGAAAAACAAAAAAAGAAATATTTTTCGATACGCAACATAAAGCCTAAAGAGTCATAACACGGGAAATTATGTTGATTGCAAATTTGTTAAGGTCATAAAGTGGAATTTCATTTTTTTAATTTCAACGCCATTGTTTTGCAGAAATGCAAAAGAATCGTAGAAGAATCAGAAGAGAAGCAGAAGAAGCATATTATTATGGCATTTAGCGGAATTTAAGGCAACCCACTTCAGGCTTGAAGACCGCTTTCCACTGCCAGCAAATTAATCATCCGCCTGCTGGCTTTTGGGCCAGAATTAAGGTGGAGGCGTGGCCATGGGCGGGGGCGTACCAGCAGCAGCAGCAGCAGCAGCGCCTTCAGGGCCAGAAATCACATTGTCACTAATTAACATAGTCGACGCCGTTGGGAGTTTTCGGACTACGCGCCTGCGCGCTTCGCTGATCATAGCAACTGCTACCGAAGCTCTACTTTATTTTTTTTGAGGGGAGTCTTAGTTAGTATATACCTCAAACTAAAGGTTTGACTGGGCTCTTTTATGGGTGTGGTGTGTGCTTAGGTGAGGGAGGGATAAGGAGTAGGAGGAGGAGTAGGACCATGAGGCATTGTGGCTTTCATGGGGTGGGTGCCAGAGCGCAGAGAGCTGTGAAAAGTCAAGTCAACGTTTTCGGTTTTCTGCTATTTTTCACTCACCGAGGGGATTTATGCCGAGTTTTTTTTTTTAGGTTTTTATAGCGATTTAAAAAATTAAGAATCACAATATAAAAATACTCTGTTTTTATTAGAAATATTTATAGAAATCTTACTGATAATTAGATATAATAATACTTAGGAATTTTAGATAAAGGGAAATTACTAAAGTTGCATTATTTCCACTTCAAAAATGTATTAAATGCTTAAAGTATTTGTAAGATTCTTTAGTATTTTGATTTGGTAAGCTTACTATTAAAGCACCTTTTCTATATTTTCTATATTTTTTTTATTTAAATTCTCTTTTATATTTTTTCTATACGATTTCAAAAACAGTTCTTATGTTAATTGAGAAAAGGTTCATGGTTACCTTTAAAGGATATTTTCTATATGTTCTATATTAGTTATATATGTTATATATTTTCCATTATTATTATCTAAATTTTCTATAAGATTTCAAAACTAGTTCTTAACTGAGAAGAGGTATCTTTATAGTTACCTTTAAAGGATCGTTTTGATATTTTCTATGTTGTATATTTTTTTTCCATATTATATATATTTTCTATATAATTTCTAATCTATTACTTAAAGAAGAATGGGCATCTCCTTAGTCGCAAGTCAAATTTCTCCCTGAAATCTGCATTCCTTGGCATTGTTTCCACTCCAACAGTGTGAGTTGGCTGCATTCTGCGGTTGGTCCGTTGAGTGGCTTGCATAACAGCACCCAAAGATATAGTATAGATATAGTATAGCCACCATATCACCTGGGCTACATACACTCATCTATCTCAACGCTCTCGGGGGCAGAGTGTTATGCGGATTTTTGCTTAATTTATTACCATATTCAGTTGAATCCGACGCGCAGCCAACCGACATTGGTTCTAAAATACTACATACATATATACAATCTAAAACTTGCACTGGATGGGGGTTCCCCCCACTGGAAACCAAATGGAATTCCAACAACAACAACAACAACAACAACAACAACAACAGGCTGAGGGATTGGAATTGTGGAACTGATGTTGCTGCCGGCACATCAACAGCCACACTATTGTTATTGTTATAGTTTCTGCCTGTTGACGTCGTCTCCTCGAACTTTTAATTTTTTACGTTTTATTTTTATTTTTTTTACCCTTATTTTTCACTCTCTTGTTTTTGTTTTTCGTTTTATTTCGTTACGTATGTAGATGTAAATTTACGCCATAGAAAAGCGTTACGGTCGAGTTCATTTAAAACAAAGAACGTTGAAAAGAACAACAACATTGGAGGGGGGAGAGAGGGAATAAAAAAAATTAAACATTAAATTTGTATAATGCAAAAGCCGCTAATAGTGGAGGTGGGGGAGGAGGAGGAGGAGGGTTGGAGGTGTGTGTAGAGTGTGTGTGTGAGTGCGATCGGAGGAGGCCCGAAAAGGCAATGAACGAAACGTGAAACTGAAAGAGACGAATTGCATTTGATTTCAGATGCAAATGCAGGCCATATAAAGTGATATATGCCTTTATATATATGTATATATAGTAGTCTATATATCTATAGACTAGGGTACGATCTACCTTGAACTGGAATTCTCGGGGTGGAAGGTAACCCATTTAAATGGGGAGTATAAATTAGCAGAGGTTTGGAGAATAGTAATATTAATAAGATGTGGGGAGGGTGAGATTAGCCATTGAGAGTTTTAGAGGTATAAACTTAAAAAGAATCTTAAATATAGAATGTACATCTAACCTTTAAATTTCTAAATAATAATGTTTATAACTAGATATATAGTAGATATTTAAGGTTCTTGATTTTGTCTTTTAAAGCTCCTAAATTATAGTGCAGTTAGGGAATAATAAAATTAATGAGGTGTGTAGGAAGAAATTAACTATTGAGAGTTATAAAAAATAATCTTAAATAGTATTATTTCAAATAGAGAATGGGAAATATACATATTCTTTAAAATACTAAAATAATAATGTTTACAAAGTCAAATTGTTTAAAGAAATGTTTCTTATTTGGTATTTTAAAACTCTAACATAATATTCAATTATATGTGTAGTTTTTGGAATAATAAAACAATATGATGTTTAGGAAGAGATTAATATACTATATACCATAAAGAAATTAATATACTATATACCATAAAGAGTCCAAAAAAGAATCTTAAAATACTATATTTTAAATGGGGAGAATAATGTTTGCAACTTGACTATAATTTGTAGATTTATAATGTTCTTTATTAAGACTTTTAACTCTTTAAAATCAGAAAATATTTAAGATGTAATCAGGGAATAAAAATATCTATAAGATGCGGAGAGAAAGGATAACTATTAAGAGGGCAAAAAGGCAACTTAAATACTAGTATTTCAAATAGAGAATGGAGAAATCTAATGTTCCTTATTTACCCCTTTTAAATCTCCAAAATCAAATCACAAACAGACAGTTATTAAAACTAATTAAAAGGTAATAATATCCAAGAGAATAAAACGTAGGCCAAGAGAGGCTTGGCGAGTGTTGGCAATTAATTTGCAATCAACTTTCAAAACTCCATGTGCCAAGCAAAGGCAAAGCACTTTATGCATCATTAAGAATTAGGCAAACAAAAAACTTAAAGCGACAAAATGGAGAAATACGTCTTAGAGCCACAACTAACAGATACAGATACAGATACAACAGCCGAGATACAAATGTATCTCGCGGCAATGCTAGTTGCCCAACGAGCAAACGCCAATTTATAATTATTAACTCGCAGCGAAACAGATAAATAAAATCGAATCAGAGATCTCGAAAGAAAAAGAACTGAACCGACATCCGTTGAATGAATGAATAGATATATGTATATATATATAGTGTCTATATAGCTGCATAGATCGAAAGGCAATAGGCTTAAGCCGGTTGGCGATCGAATCGACTCGATTTGACTCGACTCGAACCGAATGAATGGCCGAGTGAATCAATGAATGAAATGAGTGTGTGCCCAGGCTGGGAATGAATGAACTGTAACTCGTTTTGGATTTTGCAGACAAACCGCCAAGACTGGGGTCTTCCTCTGTGTCCCCTTTCCCCCCGTTTGGGGCTGTAATTTGGTTTACCTCTTTTTTTTTGTAGTAACCTTTTTTTTTGCTTTATTTTTATCTGTTGTTTTTTTTCTTATTTATTTTGTTGCCTTTTTGAAAAGAGTTCACATGAGAGAGAGACGGCGGCGACAAAATGTTGACCGGATGTGAGGCTGCGTTTTTTTCTCTCAACTCCCTCCCTGCTCTATCTTGCCTGCCTTTTCGCTCTCAATATTACTGTCTCCCTCTGGCAGACATTAATTATATTATTAAAGCAAATTTCAACGCTAAAATTAATAACACTGATGAAATTATGCCTCAGTCTGCGGTTGCTGCTCTGGTTTTTTACCTTTACAACCTCTTTTTTTCAGAGGAGTTTTTTCGGTCTTCAGTTCTTTTTTCGGGGGGACATTTTGTGGCCACAATTTCCGCTGCATTTGCGTCAAAATATCCGTTGACTAACCTTCGACCCCCAAAGGAGTCTTCTATATTCATCGATTTCTTAGATTCCTTCGACTTTAGACCCGCAACTCGATTAATTTGCTGTCAGCGCCTTTGGCAATTTCCTTGCATATTTCCGCTTTAAGGCGTTTTCCATCAGCTTTTCTTTTCGTATTTTCCTCCTCTCCAAATGCATTTCGTGTTTATTTACTTTTCGTGTCGAAAGTGAGAGAGTGAGAGAGATAGAGGGGTCACTTTTGCAATTTTCATTAACAATTTTGGTTTTTGATTTTTGCGGCCGCGTGTGTTTGTGCGCTAATTGAATTGTGTTGAAAATTTGTTTTCTCTTTGTAAATCTTTTGGAGGGGGATTCACGGGTGATTGATGGGTAAAAGTCAAGGGGATTGAATTGCGAAATTATTAAGGAAGTGTACTTAAAAGATATAAAGAAAATTGAATGTTTTAAAAGCTATAATTTTGCCAGTATTTAGTATGGGAATAAGTTTCATTTTTTCAAAAATCGTATATTTATGGGAACTATTTTTCCAGCCCCTAAAAATGTATCCCACCACTTCTTTTAACTTCCGGTTATATCTCTGTCTCCCCCACTTGAAAAAAACCTCAATATACTATGAAATTACGATGCTAAAATCAACAAACAAACACTTAAACCAAGATAAATCCGATGCAGGAAAACCACCCTCTCTTTGGCAGGCTCTACTGACCCAAAACCTTGGGAACTTGTCAACCTCACCAAAAAAATAAATAAAATAATAATAATAGCCACAACATATATATATATATATATATATGTATATTTAGGTGTAACACCACTTGTCTCTACGCCGGCAAATATTAAAATTATATAGAAATGCAATTGGAATATGGGAAATGCAACAAATGTGGTCAGAGGGGTGTTTTACACGGGAAGAAATTATGTATAGGTGGGTTTTTATATAGTTTTTATCTTAGTATTAATCAAAAGAAGGATTTGAAAAGGGTATATAAGTTCTATTAAGATTAAATAATTCTGTAAAAGAAGAGAAGTATTTATTTAAATCTATTTAAATTAAATTTAAATCAATTTAACTTCATTTTGCTATTTAGGAAATTATCTAAATATTCTAACGAAAATACTTACTCAATCTTTGATTGTTCTGTTTAAAAAAGAATCCTTATGAATCCTAAGTAAAATAAATACTTACTTCCTCTGGATTCTAGATTGTTCTCTTTGCAAAAGATTTCCTTAAGATACATATTACCTAAAGTGCTTAATTAATCCTTCATTATTTTCTATATAAAAGTATGTTTGGGATACATATTGAAATACTAACTTGATCCTAAACTTTTTTCTGTATAATAGATATTCTTTAGATACATATTAACTAAAATATAAACTTATTCCTGCATTATTCTCTGTAGAAAAGTATTCTTCGGATACATACATTTGTCTCTGTATAAAAGATATCCTTTAGATACAGATTAACTAAAATAAAAACTTGATCCTGCATTATTCTCTGTGTAAAGAGTACAAGTTTGAACCTTCAGGAGAGGGTTGATAAGGGCGAAAATTCCGCCAGAGTGCAGGCTAACCTCTCAGATGATTTAGGGGCTGCTGGTGGTGCATTGAGATGGCTATCGTGGATGCAACCACCATGCAAAAGGACCTCTGTGTACGTGTGTGTGCAGGACCTCTGGGTCGGCAAGGGCAGCTCCTTCTGCTGGTTGGTCGGTCCGTTTGTGGCGATAATTTGTCCAACTCAAACACCTGAGCGAACCAAGTCCGGAACGTGGGAAAATTCTCATTTCCCTTGCCTTTTTTCCCTCTCCTCGAGACTAATGCAATTTGGCCTGGCTAAGAGCAGAGTCAAAGACTCGTAAATTCTGTGCAAAACTTGAACATTTCTCAGTCGGCCCCGTTAATGTTTTCTTTCGACTCTTTTAAGTCTGGCCTGCTATTTGCTATTTTTTTTTTTAAGATCTTAATCAGTTTGAGAGCTGCGCCTGCCCTGCTTAGTGGCTCTACTGTCTCCTCCACGTCTCTTCCTATTTTTTATTCATTTTCATTTAATTTTCACATCGTTATAGCCATTGTTTTTGTTGCCTTGCCTTCTGTTTTGTGTCATTTATTTGTCTACATTTTGGCTGTATTCATTCTCTTTCTTTTTCGTTATTTTATGTATGTTTTCTTGTTGTATCCACCGCTCTCTTTGTTTTAAATGCGTCAAAGTGTAAATAAATTTGAATTTTCAGCTTGCTTTAGCTTTAATTTTTTGTTGTATTTTTTGTTGTTCTTTTTTGTGAGCCCCACCTCCATTCCTCCTCTGCTGGCAGTTTTTTTGAAAAGTGTCGAGCCGCCGCCTCATGCCTTCAAATTTTTGTATTTCTGAACCGAACTCAGTCCAGAGCTGTCGGTCTTTTCTCGTTTGATCTGTGCGCTTGCGCAGCTGATTTGTTGATATTTTCCCTGTTTTTTTTTGTTCGTTCTGTTGTTTCTGCTGATGTTGTTTCATTCGCAGCTATTTGCCATCTTTGTCGCCCTTGCTGTAGTCTGTTGTAGCCTTATATTTGCTTAAGAGGTTTTTACGCTGTTTACTTAGTGGCCAGTAAGTATCTGGTAAAGTATCTTTAGTCAATTTCCATAGATAAGAGATGAAAAGTGACAAAGTTTGCTTTAGATTTTAAAGTGCAAAAAGACATATTTCATATTTCTAGGCTGCTCAATATATCATAAATCTAAAACATTAAGAAAATTATATAAAACACTACAAAGAACCTTAGTTATCTTCAGAGGACATGGAAAATATCTTTTTTTATAAAATCATCAACTTAATTACCAAACATTAAACCTTATCAAGGTGCAATCGCTTAAATACTCATTATTTTTTCTAATTTGTTTTGCTGTTTAAAAAGTTATGTTCCATAAAAAGGCAAATATCGCTCCCACGCTCCACCCTCGCAAACTTGTTCGTGTCCTTTAACGAGACATTACCGCGCAATGAGCTGGAACGCGGGTCCTGTCCTGCCTCTCCCTTGGCATTTGTTGGGTAATTTATCAGAAAAGAGATAGAAAAAAATAAGTACAAAGTACAAAAACTATAAACAAGTTAGTGGATTTTACTCTCGACCGACCGACCACCCCTGCAAAGGTCGTGGGAAAGCCTCAACTATCCAGAGTTGGCAATTACAAGCATCTTGCATATGAGGTGAGTAATTAAAGTGCTGCCAGGATACCCTAACAGGGATCTCAGCTCAAAAGGTGTATCTGAGGGATTGGCAAAATGTTTTATTGGCTTGCATTCAGTTTGTTTTTGTTCGCTTTTGGTTTCGGTTTCATGCGAAAAGTGAGCAGCAAGCAAAGGCAAGGTCGTCCCACAAAAGGCAGGAGCCGCAGGACATTTCAATGAATCAAAGCAAAAGGAATACGAAATGAATGGTCTCTGAGTGTATAGGATGGAGAGGGCAAGGAAAAGAACAACAGGCGAATGAGTAGACAACATCCGGTAATTTACTTCCTTTAGTTCCGTACCGATGCACCTTGAGACTCTCAAAGAGCAGCAGCAGTACAGATTTCAGTTTTTCAGTTCTTATTTTGTGAATGAATGCGGCCTAACACACAATGATCCTGGGGCACAAGTAAATTAGGCAAGCCCAAAAGTGGCCCGGCAGGTAGATCCTTCTGAGATCCTTCTCCAATAGATCCTTCTCCGGGCATTCTTATATATCCCGAGTATATCGCTTGACTGCATCTTGTTCGTTCCTGGGGTTAAAACACACTCACACACAAGGAGAGCATTGAACAAGGAACAAGGAAGAAGGAATGGAGGATTGAGAAAGGAGGAAGGAGGAAGTTGGAACTTGCAAGGAGCCAAAAAACACTGGCTGCCTGCAGTTTCTCACACTCGTTTATTGTGTGGGCGATGTGAGTGTGTTGGTGTGTATCTGTGATCTGACAATCTGACCCTGACAGAAATGCACTGGGAGAAAGAATGGATATTTATTTATAGGAAAAGACTTGTAAAAAAAAAGACTTATAAATACAATAATAGAAGAAAACTCAAGGAACTTATAGGAAATTTTACAATATTTTTTTACGGTATATTAAGGATATATTGTAAGAGGGAATACATATTATTTATAGGACATATTACAAGTTATTTGTGCGGATACATATATTGAGTATTATTTAAAAAGAATTTTACAATGTATATGGAAGAATATGTCAAGGATTAATTGTAGCAGAAAAAACAGGTTACTTATTGGAAGTTTTACAAGGTTTTTGGAAGAGTATATTACAAATTAATTTTACTAAAAATATTACTTAAACTATTACTTAAAGGAAGGTTTCTAAGGGAGTAATCTAATAATTGTAGAAAAAATTACCTATTTTTACACATTTTTGGGAGTATTTTGGGGATTAATTGTAAAAGAACCTAAAGTTAATTTTACAAGTTTCAATATTAAAAGAAAATACATATTTTTTATAGAAAGTTGGTTTTTGGAAGACTATTTAGGATTAATTATTATAGAATATTAAGACCCACCTTAGCTTATATAAAACCCTTTAAAAAAGGTATTCAATATACACTTCTTGACATAAATTAAACTTAATTTATAAAAATCTAATATAATATGGAAAATCTCCTTTAAAAACGCCTTCACATATAACAACTTTCCTATAACATACTTTAATATTTTATAACTGCATCGAACCCTATAAAATTCAAAATACAAATTACAAAAAAAAAAAGACCAGCGATGCACAACAGTTGTTGTCCCTCCGAACCCCCTTTGACCCTGACCTCCCTCTGTCTCTGTGTATTTCAGTTTTTATTTTTTTGTTTTTAATCGAGTTTAGTTGGAACACATGTTGTCGCTGTTCGAAATTCTGTCGACGCACGCAGTTTTTTCTTTACTTAATTTTACTATACATACGATATACATATAGCAAAGCATATTTCTCTCCCTTATAGCGCTGGTGCTGATGTTGCTGCTGTTATTCTTGTTGTTGGCATGGTGATAGTCGGACAGGTGCAGGTGAATTCTCTGACATTTAGTCAGCCGCTTGAGTTGCCTCTGCCCCACCCCCGCTGTTTTGCCGTTAAGGTTCTGGATTCGGGTTTTAGGTTGTTTTTTTTTTCGAGTTTTTAGGTTCATTTTCAGGTTCATTCGATTCTGCTTTTGCGGTACTCTTGACCGCATGCCACACAGCCCAGGGTGCGTTTTGTGTTGCCGCACAGTGGGAAATGGCCATAAATGAGCCATTTAGCGAGTCACTCACCATCTCTGTCTCTCTTTGCCTTTGGGCCAACTGTTTCCTTGGTAGAACATCTGACCAGGTTTCTGGCAAACACACACACACACACAACATAAGGAAACAAGTTGTAGAAGATCCTGACTGCAAGGAGTTGTGATTGATTCGATCATGATCATTTCCGGTTTGTGAGAAAGTGTTTGCTGTGTGGGTTAGATAAAGGTAATTAACAAGAAGATTTCCCAGGCTGACAGGATCTTTAAGTTAGGAATAAGCAGTTTGTGTTATAATTCCAAAAGATAAAGAAATAATTAATATCTAAAAAATACCGTTTCCGGTTTATTCAAGATCTAAGTTTAAAGAACTTTAACTAGGAGATCTATTACTTTCAATGTTAGTTCTTTTGAGAACAACGTTTAAATACTTGAAAAATTGGAGATCATCATATAAAGATCTCATATTATTCCCACCAATTTGAATACCCTTACCTAACCCTTACCCCTAAAATCTTAAATCCCCAGAAGATTTCATCAGTTTTGTTAGCAATAATCTCCTTGCCAAATCTCTTTTTACCAAACATGATCAGCCAATTTAGAAACCTCGATCCATAATCAAGATTCACCTGTCCAAGAGCTCCGATTTCCTCAATCATTTCCCAGGCAGCATCGGTTAGTGTCTCATTTCTTTGCACAAAAAGTCACCGAGAGTGGAGAAGTTCTCAGCTTTCTTTTGATAGATAGATGTGCCTCAAGATCTCTAAGATCAGATCAATGACATCTTTGGCATTTAGCAACTGCAGGATCATATCCTACTTCAGCAAATCTGCTAACGTATCAAGAGCACTTGGCAGCATTTTGCTTAATCAAGATCGATAAGTGCATGTGTATCATCTGCAGGTTCACAGATATCTTTAGGAGATCTTTAAGAGATCTCCAGTTCCCAGCTTCCCAGCTCCAGTTCCACACACACACACACACACACATGCGTTGCTATCAAAGTATCTAGTTTCATTTCCGCTCCCCAGACAGCCTCGCCAAGGAGCTGTGAAACGCATGCAGAGCGCTACTATTATGATTATTATTGTTGTTTGTATTTAGTGTGTGTGTGTGTGTTTGTTTACAGCTCCCAACAATCAAGGAAAATCTTGTTGCTGCTCCTCCTGATGTTGCATCTGTTTATTTTGTTGTCAAAATGCAGGTATTTCTAAGGTAGAAACAGCGAGTTTACATAGGAAATTGATATTATTCTTGGCCCCTGGACGGAAGCAGCAGCTTCAACCTGCAAACCCAAGAACAGGTGGGCAGGCGCAGTGGGCCAAGACTTCGATTAAAGAAGAGATTCGGAACAGAGAAGCTGGAAAAGCTGGAAAAGCTGAAAGACTGTGTAATTACGGTAGTATGCGTGTCAAAACATCAACATACTACGTACTTACTACACAGTGCCTGTGTTTACGATTTCCTTCCGTTTCGTTGCAGCCTAACAGTTTTATTTATTTATTTATTTATGTTTTGTAGCATAGCTATAGCTATATGGCCAACAGGTTCTTCCCCGGTCTAGTCTTGCCTCTAATTGATATGCCTCATGCGCAATCCATTGACATCCGATTTACATTAGCGGAACAGAGATGGGAACACAGAGAGAGAGAGAGAGAGAGAGATGGGGGGACCGGAAGTGCCGGCAGCAGCGGTGTGCAATGAGTGCAATTTGCACACGTGCAAGGCAGACAGGGATTCAAGGATTACATTCCCGGATTCCTTTAATTTGATATCAATTGTATATGGACGATCATCTCGAGTGTCAGTCGACAGCTGCTGGGTATAGCTCCGGAGGAGGAGAAGGAGGTATCCAGGACTATTTTATTGCTATCCTTTGTTATCCTCCGTAGGCGCTTCCTGCAACTCCTCCTCCGAGTCTCCTCCTTATTGCATTAAGCATGTGTGTGTAATCCCTTTTGTGCGCGAGAAACGAGTTTTAATTGAAATTCAACTGAAAGTACACTCTCCCTTCGATTTGCTCCTTTTTCGGTTCCTTTTTTTTTGGCACACACCATCCTCATCCTCATCCTCATCGCATCATCTCATTTGGTATTCATTCAAGGCATTGATAATTGTTGTGTTAACCCTTGGCGACTCGAACGTGTACGTTTTGGGCAAGTAGGATCCTACATTTACTCCTCGTCGGGGTTTTGTGTTGTATATATTCTTATTCTTATTTTTTGGGTGGAAGTGTCGCCGGTTTTATGAGATTGTGATTGGTTTTCCGCTTTGGTGGTGGCTTTTCGGCGGGTTAAGCAGCAGCAGGAGGAGGAGGAGGAGCTGAGCTGAGCTGAGTTGCGCTCCTCTTCGAAATGTGCGCACGTGCTTCAACCGGAAATGGTCGTAAGCGAGGCGCATCAGCCATCTCTTCTCCCAGCTCCCTCTCTCTTTCACTCAGGTAGCTCCTCTTTTTTTCATTTTTTAGTTTTTTGTATTTCCGCTTGTTTTTCTATTGTTCTCCGCCACTTTACGCAGCAAATCAAAGACGAAAAAAATACGAACTGAAGAGACATTGAAGCTCACGAAAGACATCATATTTTCAATATTTATTTAACATTATATGATTATTCCTTTAGTGGCGTGTGCTGCCAAGAATTCTTAAGTGCCCCCCAAAAATACAGCTTAAGACAAAACCAACAGTTCTGAAGAGGTTCAACTAAGCGATCCTTTTGTGGTCAGAACCGTATAGGGTCAACAGCTGTTTGGTTTTTTTCGGGGGCTTCCTTATACGAATTTATTATGTATGCCGTTAAATTGGCCACGCGGTTACATGTAAATCCCCTAAATAAACTGAGAAAAATAAAATGTATTAGTATTACCACAAAAACATTGCAGAAAATGCAGAAATTCAATAGAGAAATGTTTGAAATCAAAGGTTGAAAGTAAATCTTTTGTAAAATATATATTATTTATTCCGTATTTTATATTAAATATTGAAAACTAAATTCAAAATATGTATTTTCTTGTCGAATATCGCTATTTAAGTTCAACTAATATTTACATTTTAAAACGCATTTAAATTTCAATGTTTAAAATCCTAAAAATGATGTGATATTTACAATACTAAATGTGAAAATCATTGATTAAGCTGGAATATTAATAGATTGTTTTTAGCAGTGCATCACTTTTGTGCTTTATCAGCTTTGGCGGGTGCACCCGAGTTTTCCAGGAAACGCCAGAACCACCTGAGGCCATTGCAGTTTGGAAAGCTTCTTGCAGCGGCTATCAGTGGGCGCGATAAGAGGGGGTTTGTAGTGGTTGCCCTTTCTGTTTCTGATAAGACAAAATATTCGCCATGGCATATTGTAGCAGGGGAACCCGTTGCAGTTTATCCACTTAGCCGTGGATGTATCTTTTGGCAGGGGGAACGTGCCATTTCGGATTTCACGTTTCGAGTTCGTTTAGCCCGAAAAATCCACAGTAAATTGTCATTGGCTGGCGGATGGTAAGAAAAAATGCCCCAAAACACGTTTTCAGAGCTCCGAGCCACCATTTTTTTTGCTGTATTTATTTATTTGTTTTAGTTTTTTATAAAAAAAAAAACAAACTCAAATTTATATAATACATATACTTATGTATCTGTGGCAAAGACACGTACGCCTACAGTTTGGGGGAATGGTTAACTAATTTTTAATTTCGTTTTTTATGCTTTTCTTGCTCTCGACTTTTTGTTGTTTTTTTTATTTCATTATTTTGGCATGATCTCATGTTTGCTTTTCATGTGTGAGTGACGGCAACCAATCCCACTTTGCCTCCATACGAAAGTATCTGTGAGATACATATATATGCTTTCCGTGTAGCGGTCTCCAATGATGATGTGCTGCTGCCCACTCGATCATCATGGTAATGATGATCGCCAAGATCGCCAGCAATCTCAGCCAACTGGCCAGTGGGCCGAGTAGATACTTTTGTATCTTTTTCTTATTTTTGTATCCACTCCCCACCTCTATTGTCTCTTGTATCTGTTAATGTCTTTCCTCTCTGTCTTTTTCGTTTGGCGAGGGCCATTTTGATGGGTCCCGTGTGAGTCGGCGTTGTTAATGATCTGAAAAGCCAATTTCCATCAGAAACTGTAGAGGAAATTAACAATAGTACTATGTAGCTGTGGTCTTAGATATCTAAAAATATGTTTAAAAATTGTAGAAAAGGGCTTGAAATAGCTTGGAAATGTACAAAATTTATAAAAGATACATGTTTTCCTCATAGTTACTGTATTCCTTAAGCTTAAATCTTGGGTTTTTCAATGGAAATGAACTCTAGAACCAAGAAATACAATATCGTTGAGCTCTCTAGATCTCTAATTACATTTCATACTGTTATACCATATATTTAACATATTAAATAGCAATTTAAATATTTAAATCGTATTTTATTTTGTGGCAAATTATAATTATTCAAAAATCAACAAGTTTTGAGTCTTGCAAGCCTATCTCGATCTCCTTAAACAAACACAACTTTGCCTTAAATGCGCAACATTTTAAGTAGCTTTTTTTTTTAGACGTTGCCACTAACTAACACGAACTGACTAACTTAGCTAAAGAGAGCAGTCAATGTTCGATTGAGCGAGAGCCAAAACACTCATGAGTGTGAGTATGAGTATGCGAGTGCGAGTGTGAGAAACACCCTGTGAAAGTATTCCCGATGATGATTATTATTTGCCATTGGCACACTCGTCGTATCTCGGAATGCGCAACGAAGTTGAACCCGAACGCGACCCGAGCACCGTTTCTCCCACACTCGAGCGACACGAACGCAAGCGAGAGGGAGCTACAACGAGCATACGAGCAACGGGGCCGAGCAGGCAACAACCCGAGTGCAACTTCAGAGCAACTTCATTTCTTCAACGAATGCCGAAGGTGGCGGAGCTAACGTCGCTCGCTAACGGAAAGATCTTTGCTATATAGTACGTGCCAGTGGAAATCGCTCATACGCCGCCTGGTCCAAGTGCCCGTCTATCGTTCGGTTTATCGCACTCGCCCGGAGGCCAATTTTTAAGAAATCGTCAGTTGGAGAACAACATTTAAAAAAACTTACTTACTGATTGTCGCGTGGAATGAAAACAATGTCAACATCCATACTACGATATGCGCATTAGTTTATCGCCAGTGCCGCCCGCGAGTGTTGAAGCAAACGACGAGAGTGTGCTCATAAAATTAATTACCATTAATTCGCAAAAATATGTGCTAAGAATTTGCGACGGTGTGGCAGAATATATTATTTCGCTGGCGAACAAAGTGTGAATTGTGTGATCAGTGGAATTCCCGCGAAAATAAACCACAATTAAGGATCGAAACTGAGGAATATAGTACTTAAAAGTACTTACGCCCCCATAAGTCAGTCCCCCTGATAGTTAGCTAGCTCTTACTTGGCAAACTGGGACTTATCAATCGTCCAATTGATTAGGGCCCGCATAAACCCACAAAAACAGCCCGAAATCTGTGGCTGACAGTGCAAAAATTAAAATATATTTATACATGAGTTTGGTACCCACACCAACAACACAAAAAGTGAAGTGAAATCAATTTTAATACGACTGCAAGTACCACCAGCATAATATCAGATCCCCTGATCCCTTGTCGAGAGTTGACACAAAACACACAGAGGCCCGATCCCGCAGTTTCCATTGAGCAGCGTCAATGACGCGACCTTTGACCAGCGAGGTGGAGTTTCCGTTTTTGAGAATCGATCAACTTGAAGCAAAGAAATGCCGCCCTCTGCGTTTTTAGTGAATGCCACCATAATCAGTGCCGCCAACGCCTTGGACAGCGACAAGGAGCAACTGCAACAGCAGCAGCAACATCAACTACATCAGCAACACTTTACCAGCAGCAGCAGCAGCAACAGCAACTACAATTACAAACAGGGCAACATGGTCCTGCAAAGCTATGAAAATTATCCCAGCTATCATCTGGCGCAACATCATCACCATCATCCGCATCATCACCTGCACTCGCATCCGCATCCGCATCCGCACCAGCAACTGGGACAGCAACAGACACTGCATCACCACCAACTGCAACAGCAGCAGCAGCAACAGCAGCAGGCGACACAGCAGCAGCAACATCTACCGCAGCTGCAGCAGCAACATCATCAGCAGCAGCACCAGCAGTCGCACTATGGATCCGCGGATCATCATCGACTATCCGGCGGCAGTACGGGCAGCACCACAACCACCTCCTCCGGCTCCAGTTCGAGTGGCTCAACGTCCAGTGCCTCATCGCAGGGTTTCGCGGGGAGCAGTGCTAGCAACTTGGTTGGAGCTCTGAGCAGCTCCACGGCTGCATCACTCGGTCTGGGCTACTTCAATGACATGGCACCCTTCGGGGGCGATGGCAGTGCCTACTACACGGACTCGGATGTCAACTTCTTTAGCACAGGTCAGCAAATATTTACCGACATCAAATGGAGGACATTTTAATTACGCCAGGCTGTTGGGGTGTGAAGAGCAGTAAACCAGAAGAAGCGCTAAGGCATAATTAAATTCGTTTGTAATTCGTTTTTAAGTGTTTGAAGCGACAGCAACAGCAACAGCAACAGCACGCAACAAGTTGGGCCAGAAAAAGGGGGTTGGAGATGGGTTGGAGCTGGAGCTGGGGCTTGGGTACGCAGATTGACCTGGTAGTGATAAGTGCCTGGCAATTAAGTGGCTTGTTTGCGCTTGGGGTTGGCGGCGGCATCCAAAGATGCTTTAGCTGCAGATACAAATACACAGATGTATCTGTATCTGAGTTTTGTCTTCTAGCTCTTTCTCTCCTCTCCCTCTCTCTCTCTCTCCTTCTGCCTCTCTGGAGGCGGCACCTAAAGAGGCGCTGCCAACTCTTTGGCCAGCCAATATAGCTGTAGATGTAGCTGTATCTGTATTCGTATCTGTATCTGTATCTGTATCTTTGTATCTGCGCAGTACAGGCGAATGGGAAGCGTAACGAAAGCTTCACATTTCTTTGATGTGCCAGAGCAAGATAGCCTCATTGGGGGGGCAGCTGCATGTGTGTGTGTGTGTGAGCGCCAACAGGTTTTCGTTGTTCGCTTTTTTTGTCGTATCCCACAGAAACTTGTTCGAAATGTGTTAAATTTCGCTGTGTTCGCAATTAATGTGCACTCACACTCTCACACAAAACATTAGATGTGGGCATGTGTGCGTGTGTATCTGTGTGCTGGAATTGCGATTGTGTGCGCTGTGATTTTGATTGGTTTCCGAACTCTCTCTCTCTCTTTTCGTACGCTCGATTGAGGGCCGCCCATTTTCATTTCAATTGCTAAATAATCCGTAATCAATGTGTTTCGGTGGCGTGTGAAATATCGAATTATTAGGAACTTTTGCCCGTGATAATTCCCATGATTATTTCTGTGTCTAATTGTCAATTTTAGGTGCAAATACGAGTATTCGTTAGGTTAAATATTAGCAAATTAAATAACATATTATTTGCGAATATGATCAAGCTAAGAATTACTCACTTATTTCATACTATATTTGAGGATTGGGGAATATAAAATGAGTTAAATATAATTTTTAAGGCTAATTTCAAGTTCAAAATTAATGCCTTAAGGCGTTGTTTGGTTTTATAAGTAGTTGAAAATATCAAAATCATTAAAAGTGACTCTCAAATAATTGTGGAAATGCCAAAGAAAAACCAAAGTCTAGGAAGCAGCTGTTTAATTAAATTTAACCTTCTATTAGTTAGCCTCTAAATAAATTAAAATTTAAAATATTAAATAATGAGAAGGGACAGTAACTTCGGGAAGACTTAGTTTATAAACCCATGCAGTTTGCAATTTAATTATAGGATTGAATCGAAAATCATTCATAACTGAGCTACAAATATTCGAATTCTTTGAACTAACATTTATAGATATTTGTATATGAAAATTTTTTTGGTTTGACAAATCAAAGTTTAAAAATCTCATAAACAAGCAAAAAATTCATTAATTTTTAATCGGAACGCTTTTTTTATTAGGTTAATAAATCTGCATACTCAATTTAAAATGTAAATAAAAATGTAACCTCTTATAAAATCTTTAAAATCTTAAAAAAAATAAATTTTAGTCGGACATGTCTAAATCGACTCGCCTGTTAATGCTGATGCAGAATATATATGACTTATAGGGTCGAAAATGACTCCTTCACAGAGTTTCATGCTTTTTACTGAAACTATAATACCCTCTGCAAGGGTATAACAAGCTATGAATCCTACCTCTTAAATATTCCCATTTAAAATATATCTAATTTATGACCACTACATGTTGTCCCTTATTAAATTGTTTGATTCTAGTTAATATTTAAATACAGATTTCCCATATCCCCCTCAAACCACCATCTCCATTACACCCTTGTTTTGTATGAATATAAAATCTAACCCAAATGTTTTTCTTTTAATTTCAGGCTACAGCAGCAATGCACATGATCGCAGCAACAACAGCCCGCCTCCGCAGCAATCGCAGCAGCAACAGCAGCAGCAGCAACCCACTGTCAATGGCAGTGGCGGTGGCAACAGCAGCAGCAGCGGCAACAATAACTCCATGCTGCCGCCCGCTGTCCAACAGGGCAACAACAATAACAACAACAACAGCAGCAGCAACAGCAATAACAACAACGAAAGCAACACCAGCAGCAACACGAATAGCAGCAACAATGGCAGCAACAATGCCAATGCGGGCAGCAATAATAACAATAATAACAATAACAACAACAACAATATTAACTACATGGCCGCAATGGCGGCCATCTACCAGCAACACCAGCTCAAAGAGGAGCCGGGCACCCAGAGCAGCAATGGTAACGGGAGCAGCGGCTACGGTGGCAGCAACAGCCAGAACGATCCCACGGATCTCAGCAGCTACGGCCTGCCCGCTCACCTGGCCTACAGCACCAGTGGCAGTGGACCAGCAGGTGGCGGTAGCTCCGGCGGCGGCGGCGGCGGTGATGATAGTGATTACCACAGCACACAGGAGCATCATAGCCAGGCCTCCAGTGGAGCGAATGGCAGTGGAGCTGGCAGTGGCAACGGAAGTACGGGCAATAGCAATGGCTACATGGACAGTGGGTCTGAATTTTATGCCTACGGACGAGGACGATTCCACGATGGCTATGGCTCGGATTTTCAGCCCTACGATGCCCAATCCTTTCAAGCGATGAGCGCCCAGTCGTCGGCCATGGATCAGTGGGGAGCAGCGCATGCCCATCAGCATCCGGCGGCGTATATGTCCACCCTGGGACTGGACAAGGGTCTGCTGGGTGGCTATACAACGCAGGGTGGAGTGCCGTGCTTCACGGGCTCCGGACCCATCCAGCTGTGGCAGTTCCTGCTGGAGCTACTGCTGGACAAGACGTGCCAGAGTTTCATCTCATGGACGGGCGATGGCTGGGAGTTTAAGCTGACGGATCCAGATGAGGTGGGTTTTATATTAATATATTTATACGAGGAATAGGAATAACTTACGTTTTGTAATTCTTCTTCCAGGTGGCTCGTCGCTGGGGCATAAGGAAGAACAAGCCCAAGATGAACTATGAGAAGCTAAGCCGAGGTCTGCGTTATTATTACGACAAGAACATTATCCATAAGACGGCCGGCAAGCGATATGTCTACCGCTTTGTCTGTGATCTCCAGAATCTAGTTGGGTAAGTTTACAATTCTCTCAACTCCATTTACAAAATACTAATTAAAGTATTCTTATCCATTTTACAGACACACCCCCGAGGAGCTTGTGGCCAAGTATGATCTTAAGATTGAGAAAAAGGATGTGGACTAGCGACGGGGCAGCAATGAAGCTGCCTGAATCGGGAGACGTTCCAGGAGACCTGCCTCTGACTCCCAGCCACGGATTGTACTCAACCAACCGCAAAATACTTTCGAGCGTTATTTGTTTACCAAGCGTGATGTTAGCCTTTAAGCAGCAGCCCCGATCTGCGATCTTGCTACGAGATTAAAGTGTTCCCGACTCCAAATCCAAGTCCACAAACCCCCTAAATCCCACCCATATGTCACACCAATTTGCTTGTAATTATCGTGTAAAAATTAGACTTTTAAATTAATTTGAAATTAATTTAAAATACTTGAACGTTAGCCCTAAGTTTATTTAGCATTATAAGTCGTAAATCAAATAGGAACACAGCAAGAGAACCAGTTGAAAATCAAAGGAACGAAAGGAAAGGATAAGAATTAAATTTTGGAATTCTGTGTGCAATGTGATGATTCCCTCGTTCTCACATAGTATGTAGAAGAGGAGTCTCTCTGCTCTGCTGCAAGAATCGAACGTTGATAGAGGCCATAAAGCAAGCATTGTGTCCCCAAAGTGATATTAGAGCGCAACATTTTGTTATATGTACGTACATAATCATTTTACCCGCACGGGGCACCACAGAAGCAACATTTTAACATTTCAAGATCATGCGTGTATATAGCAATGACGACGATGATGATGATGATGATGATGCCTGTGGCGTATCAGTAGGTCTCTAGTATTTATACAAAAAATTAATCTGTAATCTGTGCTACAACTAAGTTTTCCCCACTTCCACAAAGCCACCTCCACTATGTACTCCTGTGTACTCACATCTTGTGCGCTTCCGTGCGATCCCAAAAGTTTTAAACATACAAACAGTCGCAACCATATCGATATGGACGACCTTGTGCGACCGATGAACTCTTGTTAGTCTATGTGTACTTGTAGGTTACCTTACCCCCTAGCCCTAGCCGTAGTCTTCTAGTGCGCCGAGAGCGCTAAGTTATTCGACAGTTTGAGAAGTGTTGATTATCCCTGTATGATGTCTGATGAATGATGTATGGTGTACGATGTCTGATGTATGATGTGTGATGTGTGTATAGCTATTAAATATATAAGTCTAGCTGGTAGATGCTTAGCCACGTACAACACGCATAAACGTAAAGTTATATTGATAAATAGAAAACACATACTTACGTTGTAGAGCAATTCTAAAATATTGTATTTATACAGGCGTAAAATGTAATATTAAAGCTACCATTAACATTGCTAATGATAAAACACAATAAAATGAAAAATCTATATGAAAATACAACAGAAATTCGTTTGTATTTTCCAGTTTAATCTTTACAGATTACGTTACCTTTTTTCAGTTTTCGCCTGTTGAAAGATAAATAAAATATACATTTTGGTGTATCGAAATTTTAAATATTAAACAAAATGCGAATATTATTATTTAAAAAAACTGTGACCATGTGAGTGGATGTGAGATGACAAAGAATGGTTCCAAGCTCTCGACCTGGACAGACTAGGTACGCATTTTTCTGACCTTTATAATGCCATTGAATAGATTTTGTTAATTTTTTCTCAACTCTTTATTATCTTCATATAGACAAAACAATTTAAGATAAAAATACCTACTCCAGCATCATTGCTGGGAAATACCTGAGCTCTCTATCGCCTCGAAGACCTTGAGAGACGAATAGACATAGGCGGCACGACGAAGATCATTGCAGAGCTCAAACTTATTGGCCATTTGCTTGATCCCAATGGCCGCCGACTCCATGACCGTCTGGAGAGCTGAGTCCACTATGTCCGCCTCCGTGGTGCACTCGCGTATCCTCGTCAGCTTCTTGTTGGGCTCTATTTGTGGCTGAAACGAAGAGAAGGTAAATGTACACATTAATTATTAAAAGATTCAAGGGATTAACTCACAATGGCGGAGTCCGGGCATCTCTGAAACGACTCGTTGATGGAATTGATCAGCTCGTGGATGAGCTCGGAAGTCTTCTTGGAGTTCATTTTACCGTAGGACACGTGATTGATGTTTTTCAAATACTCAAAATAGGAGACAGTTACTCCACCAGCATTGCAGTACAGATCGGGCACCAGGAGCACACCCTTTTCCAGCAGAATCTTTTCACCAGCGGGGGTTGTGGGTCCATTTGCACCCTCCAGAATCAGTTTGGCCTTGATATTACCGGCATTCTCGTTGGTGATCACCTTTTGGGTGGCGCAGGGCATAAGGATATCTGTGTCAGCTGTCAGCAAATCCTCCGTTGTCTCTTGGGCTTTAGGATATCCTTTGATAGTCTTCTTCTCAGCCACATAATCGAAGAGTTCCTAAATATTCAAATCGACCTCAGAGTTACCTTCAAGGATTCGAATTTAACCCGCTACTTACAGATATATCAATGCCATCTGGGTTCACAATCGATACATCGAACTCCTTGATCCCGATTATTTTCGCCCCTGCCTCGTGTACAAACTTGGAGGCAAAGGAGCCGACATTTCCGAAGCCCTGAACAATGACTCTCTTATCCTCCCAGCCGGTTTTAAATTTAATCAGGTCCATCCATTCCTTGTCCTTTAAAAAGAGATCTCCCGCCTTCCACACACCCCTGCCTGTGGCCGAATTTCGACCATTGATGCCGCCAATGTGAACGGGTTTCCCCGTGGTAATGGCCGCCGAATTGATGTCCTTGTAGCCAAAGGTCTTCTGGTATTGATCCACGATCCAGGCCATCTCCCGTGGACCAGTATTCATATCGGGCGCGGGTACATCTACCCCAGGTCCAATCATATTGCGCTTAAGCAGCTCCATTGTGTATCGTCTCGTAATGGTTTGTAGCTCATCCACAGTATAGTTCTTTGGATCGATACGCACCCCGCCCTTGGAGCCACCATAAGGGAGGTTGACGCAGGCGCACTTGAATGTCATAATCGAGGCAAGTGCCTTGACCTCGTTCTCGTCCACATCCATGGCATACCGGATGCCTAAGAGTAGGAAAAAATGACTCAAGATTCATTCGGATACACTGCATCCCAAAGAAGAGGCAGGAAAATTGATACTCACCTCCCTTAAGGGGCAATTTATGGCGCACATGGTGTGAGCGATAGCCGGTGATGATCTCATAGGTGCCATTCTTACGCACAATGGGAAAGTTAACCTCCACCGAGGTGGAGACACTTCCGATTAGGTTGAGGATTGCACTGACCCGTGCCTGACGCTCCTCCACCTTCATGTGCGGATACTTTTCCATCTCCTTTATCAACTCCGGCTCCAGCGTCTGCGCAGCCCTGTGGTAGTAATAGAGCACCATGGCCGAGAACTCGGGATCCTTGTCTGTCTCAACCTGCTTCAGGCGCTCGGGCATTTGGTGTTGGAAGCGTTTCCACAAACCCATTTGGATCCCGCTTCTACGCCTGCGCAGAACCGCTACCAGGTGGCGAAACATATTTTAGTAAAAAAGAAGTGTGCCAATGGTTAAAAGTTAAATTAAATTTTACTTAAATGAGATAGATACTTTGGTTTTAGTTTAAGGTAGAAGTATTTTGAATAGAGTACTAAGTATTTTTTTTTTATTTGTTTTATACACTTGCAGGGTATTATTATTTAAGTCAGAAGTTTTAAATGCAGTGAAGGAGTCATTTCCGACCATATAAAGTATTAATACATATATATTATTGATCAGCATTAACAGCAGAGTCGATAAAGCCACGTTAGTGGCTTTGTTTTGAGGCAAACTATTTTCTCAGTTTCGAAACTATCTTAATGAAACTAGTTAGTAAATTATCTATATACATTCACAAATATATAAATTGAAACGGGTCGGATCGAGCGACTATATCATATAGCTGGAATAAAAACAATCGAAAAACTATTGAAAAAAATTATAACATTTCCAGTTTTTAACATATTTTCATCTATATGGATGCAAAGCCTTTTTATATTTTTTTCGGTATTAATTTTATCAAAATCGGATGACTATATCATATAGCTTTCATTGATATGATCGTTAAATGTATGCCTAACTCTCCATCTCCCACTGGCTACCTCTAGAGGTAACTCTTACACTCTGCCCCTCTCTAACTTTCTCTAGAGGTAACTCTTTCTCTAGCGCGCTCTCGCTCTTCCACTCTCTGTTATTCTCTTTGCTCTGACGCTCTGGGACTATAAATAGAGGCTCAGCCCGCCGCTCCGGCTTCAGTCTGTTCGTGGTCCTCGCAGTGTTAACACCTATAGTGATAGTGGGAGTGATAGTGATAGTGATTAAACTTCGGCCTCAAAAATATGACGTGGCCTATGGAACACATCTGGACGACCATGACGAAGCTTACTTCGATGATGCCAAGAATATACCTCTACACCGGAAGGATGACGTGTCTCTATACTGCGGTAAGTCTTAAGCATGACAATTATATTATCTTATAAAGATGCTATAGGCGGGATCTGGCCTCTTATTTCCTGATTAATTCCCCTATTGCCATCAATCTTATAATTTTTGTAATATAAAGTGACGCAGCATAATGAAGCAATGCCACACTATATTAACCTATTTATGTTATATCAACAGTTTGTGATATTTTTATTTTCCTGTACATTTACCGATCGTTTCTATGTATGATATATCCAACCGATTTGCACACAATTAAAATTGAATACAGATTATGATTATTAGATGAAAATATGTCGAACAAGAGGAAAGTAATAATATTTACACCCTTGCAGGGTATTACCATTTCAGTCAGAAGCCTCAAACACAGTGAAGGGATCATTTCCGACCCTATAATATATATATATATTCTTGATCAGCATGGGCAGTCAAGTCAATCTAGCCATGTTCGTCTAAAAAAACAAATTAAAACTTATCCAGTTTTCATAATATTTTCATCTATATGGATGCAAAGGTATTTTGTATTATTTTCGGTATTAATTTTATCAAAATCGGATGACTATATCATATAGCTGTCATTAATATGATCGTTGAACGTATGCCTAACTCTCCATCTCCCACTGGCTACCTCTAGAGGTAACTCTTACTCTCTGCCACTCTCTGCCACTCTCTGACATTCTCCAGAGGTAACTCTTTCTCTAGCGCGCGCTCGCTCTTACACTCTCTGTTATTCTCTATTCTCTGACGCTCTGGGACTATAAATAGAGGCTCAGCCCGCCGCTCCGGCTTCAGTCTGTTCGTGGTCCTCGCAGTGTTAACACCTATAGTGAAAGTGGGAGTGATAGTGATAGTGATTAAACTTCGGCCTCAAAAATATGACGTGGCCTATGGAACACATCTGGACGACCATGACGAAGCTTACTTCGATGATGCCAAGAATATACCTCTACACCGGAAGGATGACGTGTCTCTATACTGCGGTAAGTCTTAAGCATGAAAATTATATTATCTTATAAAGATGCTATAGGCGGGATCTGGCCTCTTATTTCCTGATTAATTCCCCTATTGCCATCAATCTTATAACTTAATTGTAATATAAAGTGACGCAGCATAATGAAGCAATGCCACACTATATTAACCTATATATGTTGTATCAACAGTTTGTGATATTTTTATTTTCCTGTACATTTACCGATCGTTTCTATGTATGATATATCCAACCGATTTGCACACAATTAAAATTGAAATACAGATTATGATTATTAGATGAAAATATGTCGAACAAGAGGAAAGTAATAATATTTACACCCTTGCAGGGTATTACCATTTCAGTCAGAAGCCTCAAACACAGTGAAGGGATCATTTCCGACCCTATAATATATATATATATTCTTGATCAGCATGGGCAGTCAAGTCAATCTAGCCATGTTCGTCTAAAAAAACAAATTAAAACTTATCCAGTTTTCATAATATTTTCATCTATATGGATGCAAAGGTATTTTGTATTATTTTCGGTATTAATTTTATCAAAATCGGATGACTATATCATATAGCTGTCATTAATATGATCGTTGAACGTATGCCTAACTCTCCATCTCCCACTGGCTACCTCTAGAGGTAACTCTTACTCTCTGCCACTCTCTGCCTCTCTCTAACTTTCTCCAGAGGAAACTCTTTCTCTAGCGCGCTCTCGCTCTTCCACTCTCTGTTATTCTCTTTGCGATAACGCTCTGGGACTATAAATAGAGGCTCAGCCCGCCGCTCCGGCTTCAGTCTGTTCGTGGTGCTCGCAGTGTTAACACCTATAGTGATAGTGGGAGTGATAGTGATAGTGATTAACCTACGGCCTTAAAAATATGACGTGGCCTATGGAACACATCTGGATAACCTGGATGAAGCTTACTTCGATGATGCCAAGAATATAACTCTACACCGGAAGGATGACGTGTCTCTATACTGCGGTAAGTCTTAACCATGACAATTATATTATGTATGTATATATCTATCTATATATAGATGCTAAGGAGTGATCATGCTTAGGTCTTTAATCAGTTGTGATAGCTATGCATTTATTTCTTAATTAACTCCCTTAATAATATTATATAAAGTCTTCTTGAGATTAGATGAAAATGTGTTGAACAGGAACAAAGTTATAATTTGTATACCCTAGCAGGGTATTATCATTATAGTCTTAAGCTTAAAATATTTAAAGAGTCGTTTCCAACTATATAAAGTATATATATTCTTGATCAGCATAAACAGTCGAATCGATCTAGGCATGTCTGATGGGAAAAAAATTGGAACAATTTTTTCAAAATTTTATAAAGGGTTGAGTTGTTAAAATGTTCAAAATTTTACGAAAAAAAAACATTTTTTTAAATTATAAAACGCAATGCACAGATTTGTTAACCTTTCAAAAACTAGCACAGAAAAGTTTCCCGAATTAAAATCAATGCATTTTTGACTTAGTTGTAATATATTAAAAACTTGGATTCACTCAAAAAATTAGCAATTGAAAAAATAGCGTAATTTTTTTGTTTTTATTATTAAATTTCCCTTGAGAAAATTCACTTTTTTCTTCATCACATGGCCTTGGATTTGAAATCATATTTTAGTGGACATTTCGATTGGACAAAGATTCCGAAATTCATTTAATACAGAGAGCGCAGGACACGCAAATACATAAAAGGTTTCTCGTTCCTTTCCCTTAGAAAAACCATCCACGAATACCTTTTTTTGTTTAATAAATTTAAGATCTATAAAAGAAAACCGAAATGGAGGAAATCCAGCCTTTCGATAAGGTTGGCTTCTTGGAGAGCTATCTGCTGAAACACAAGGAGCTGGGCAAGCGCCAGCGCGAATACAAGAAGATTTTGTCCAGCAAACTCAAGACCCGCAAGGAGACCATCATCGAGGCCAGCTATGAGACGGCCAACGATCAGCTGGAGGAGGAGAAGAACGACCTGAGGGCCCAGATCTGGGTGGCCAGTGGTACCACGCACAAGAAGAACAATGAGCGCTGCCTAGAGCTTATCCGCTGCCATGTCGAGTGCCAGGAGAATCTCTCGCAGGACATCAATTCACTGAAGACCTCCATCCTGAACATGGAACGTGAGACGAGCCGGATGGCCAAGCAAATCTACAACCTGAACCGGCTAACAATTCCCGACCAGCAGCACCAGGCCTATGTGATGAAGGCTCGCAAGCGGTTGAACATCTTGGAGAATTCGTTGGAAGTTGGAATACGACAGGAGTGTGGCTTCACTGCGGCCAATGCCGAGTTGAGGGAACAGCTCATCCGTATCCTTAACCATCGCACCTTCTTCAACGAATCGTACACCAAGATGGTGCAGAAACTCAACAGCGACAAGAAGTACCTTTTAGATCTCATTGAGTACGCTGTGAACACCTTCGATGGCTGCATTGAGGTCTACGAGAAGATCGACATGCTGGCCAAGCGGGAGACCAAGGAGCGAGAGCTGAGACGTGTGGAGATGCAGGGCATCATGCGAAAGGTGGCCGCCGACGGGGACAACAGTGCCTTCCTGCAGTGCAAGTCCAAGGTCAGGGAGCTGGCCGATCTACAGCCCAAGGAATACAAGCGTCGAGATGAGTTCCGGCGCCTCCATAACAAGAAGATCAATCTATACAATTCGGTGCTGCAGAAGATCCTGGCGTATACCGACTCCAACAACGTTGACGAAGTAATCGAGAAGTTCCAGCAGCAGGAGAGCCTCTACTACTCCTTCTTCAACTATGCCAACGAGATGAGCTATCACATCACACTGCTGAATAACTCGGTGAATCGCCTCTTCGAGGACATTGTCGCCTTGAAGAAGGACAACTCGAATACGCTGCAGGACCAGCTGGATGAGATTGCCAACCTGGAGGCCAAGGTGCGTGACAAGGAGGAATCAAACATGGAACTCCACAAGGCCAGGGAAAGCAACGATGCCCGACTTGAGAACCTCTTACAGGGAGTGGAAACTGTCTGTGAAATGTGCTCCATCGATGCCTCCCCGCTGTCCAAATTGCTTGGGGATCACACCCACGTCAACTTGGTCAACGTGAGCCGCTTCCTTAAGATACTCGAGGTGAGGGTCCAGGAGCTGACGGCCAGTGTGTATGTGACCCAGCGCCAGGAGACGGGCAACTTCGATTACGTGGTCAAGCAGATCGAGAAGGTCTGTGAGCTGCCCACTGATCTCAACGATATTGTGCTCACCCAGCAGTGTCCCGAGTGCGCCGAGGGTGAAGCCTTCAATATGGATGAAGGCGGCGACGGCGTTTTGGTCCACACCGTTACCGAGGCCAAGAGGAAGCTATACGAGAAGGTCACACAGCCGGAGATGCAGTATCGCCTGCATAGCATCAGTCAGTGCCGACTGCCACGTTCCCGTCTCCTGGCCGCTAAGCGAAATATGTAGATCCTTGATCAAGGATCAAGGGTGGAGCTTCTATAGAAGCTTTAATCACAAATCTAGCAAGGGATCATGCACTCGTTTTCGGTTTCTATTTCAGACTGATATGATCCCTTTTTATGTCCAGGTATCCATTAAGGATATCTGATGCTTTAAATTCTAAATATTCTCGGTTACAATTATAATAAATTTCAAACTTATGCTGGATAAAGTCAAATTTTAAACTTCAGGAAACGATATTTGAAGAGTAGCCAACACTGCGTATGCGTGATATGTGAACTAACCTACAAATACTGAAGAAAATAGGAAATTCACATGCAATACCTTAAATTATTTGTTATTAAAGGAATTTAAATTACCCTTTCCCGCCCTAATTAATATTAAAAATATATATATTCAATTCATGCTAGTATTTTTATTGATTAAATCTAAAACATATCAACTAAAGATTCATATACTGTTGCTAGATGTTTGGTATGTAGAATGCATTAAATATTTTTGGAGAGATGGTGATCCTACGTAGCTAGTAGTTTCTGTGGCCAAGTTCTATTTTGTTTAGGAGCTGGTCTTGTCCTCCTCTTCACCCAAGCCCAAGCCGCTGATTAGGCCGCCCAGGAAGCTGTCCACAATGGGATTGCCACTGCCAGCAGCAGCACCAGCGCCAGGAGCGACTCCAGGAACAGGAGCCGGAGCGGGAGCAAATGGAGCAGCATTGGCAGTTCCACAATCGTACATGCGGTTGAGTTTCTGGATATCCATTTCCGAGAAGCCATTTCTCTGGCCCATCTTTTCGGCCCCATTGGCTTGCTGCAAGGAAAGCAAATAGTTAAAAAGGATTAGGGAATAAAATACCACCAAAGGACTCACCATGGCCAAAATAGTGGGCTGTCCGTTGATGGAGAAGGCATTCTTGGAGTAGTGCATCACACTGCCGTAATCATAGGGCACTCCAAAGGCCTCAGTGCGGGCAGCCTTCTCGAAATTATTCATCGCCGAGGACTGGACATTGTTATACTGGATGGCCACATAACCATCACGTTCCATGCGATTCTGTTCATGCAGGAAGCCCAGGGCATGCATCAGCTCGTGCATGGCGGTACCGGGACGGCTAAGGCACCCAGGGGACTGCAGATTCACCTCCTGTTTGCCACCCACACGACCCACCGAGGACCAGCAGCCCGAGTTGTCGCCTCGAATGGAGATGTAGTCCCGCTCCGAGCTGCGACGCACAAAGCGAATGCAGGTGCGACGATGGTACTCGGCAATGGCATTCTCAATGGTGGCCATGTCGCGGGCATTGAAGCTGCCACGGATCTCGTAAGGGACAACGCCATTGGGCCACCGGGAGGACTGAGTGGGCAGGCCATTCTTCATGATCAGATCCGTTTGGGGCACCAGCATATCACCCTCCAGGTAGGTGCCCAGCTCCTCGGGATTCATCTCATCCGTGTCGGCACTAAAGTTACCCACCAGAGCGGCTGTCATCTCCTCATCCGGTTTGCCAAAGAGAGCTGTGCCCAGCGGTGTGAGATCAATGATGTCCTGGCCCAGTTTTGGAGGCGCCTCCTCGATTCCTGGCAACTCCACTACTTCCGTGTCATCCGCGTCATCGTAGGACACAAAAGGAAAAGCCTGGCAGGTGCTTAAAGCCAGAGCTAGGACTAGATATACCTTTGGATTCATTGTTGGACTTGGAATTGGTTTGTCGGTTTGCTTTCCTCTTGACTGAATAGCTAGACTTGGACTGTGCTGGTGTTCTGGTCTGGCTGGGATTTATATATTCTCCAGCATAATCTGGCCGACGTCTTTATCGCCCTTCTGCCAACGCCGGCTGGCGGTGGCTTTCATATGCATAAACAAGTTTTCCACGCGGAAACCTTCGACGGATCTGGAGTCGTCATCGCTGCCGGCTTCTTGGTTTGTGGATTGTCACACGCTTTATGGCCAGGAGTAAATATTTGGCCAGCGCTTATTCATGGAGCTGTGGACTGTTGGCTCTGCTCGGCTATTGCCATAAAGTGTATCAGTAGTTTGTTTGCATATCCAAAGTTTAACGACACTTAATTCGTAATTTTTCGCCCCCAAAGCGATAACCGATAAGCACTATCGCGCCGGCGACCTCTTCGCTTTATGGATTTATACCGCTCACTGTGCTGAGATATTCTGGAATAATTGGCCGGGGATTTGGAGTGGAAACAGCACACGCGGAACATTTAAATAATTCATGTGGAAATGTCTGATTTTTAGACATGCGAAACGAAAATGGCATTGAAAAAGTTCACTCACAATTTTTGGGGGAGTACGTGCTTTAAGGAAGCAAACTGGGTTTATGTTCCACGTTTATCTTTTCAGAAACAACTTCAATTCCTTGCACAAACTTCAATTACAGCTAATGACACAATTATTACAAACTAACAGAGTGATAGAGAGAGCTTGGCTAGGACCCTCACAAAATATGATTGAAATGAGACTTTTGCGCATTCTTAAATACTAAATATTTTTCACATGGCGGCGGCGACTTCAATGGATGCTTGGGGAAAACAGAGAGCCGAGAAAAAAATCCCAAAGACTTCGCTCATTAGCCAGAACAGAAACGAACACATCTGTGTTTGCTCTGGCCACGAATTAGGTTCAAGTGCACATGGCACATGTTTGCCCGGCTAACGAACGAAGATAGCATTGATGATAGTAGAACTATGTTAGTTATATTCCTAGGTATCGAAGCTCATTTCCACCACCATATTGGAATCTGAGGCAGCGTGCTCCTCCTCCTCTTCGAACTTGAGCTTCAGCTTCAGTTTGTCCGAGTTGAGTACACGACGACTGTTGGCCGAAATATTCTTGGCCACATCCCGCAATGCAGCACTGCAGATCTCATCAATGGTAGTGGAATCATCCATAAGGTCCTCTATGCAGCTCTTTAGGATCGTTGAGGTCACAATGCAGTCTCTGTTTAGGGCCAAGCTTTTATGGAACGACTCAATGGCGCTGTCCAAGTTGCCCAGCAGGGCATGAATGAATCCAATGGAGGTGTAGGTCGTGGCATTCTGTGGCTTTAGAAGGAGAGCCTGAAAAGGGTATAATTTATTAACTATTTATATATGTATTTGTAGACTTCTCAAGCTCTTACATTTTGAAAGTTATACAGGGCCTCCTCATACTTGTGCACTTTCCGCAGCGAGTGACCCAGGTTGATAAAGAGCGGCTCCCAGCGGGCCGAAATCTCTTCATTATTGGTTTTGGCTCGCTGCTTCACAATGTCAACAGTGCACTGGAAGATAGTAGCTGCGCCGTCAAAGAACTCGTACTCATACTTGATCACACCGAGCTCATGCAGCACATATACGTCCAGGGGAGCAATATTCATCGCCTGCAGGAAGAACTTCTCCGCAAGCTCCAGATTCTTGGTCAGCCCGCACTCTACTCCGATGTAGAGCAAAGGCAGATGGCAACCACGCATCAGCTGGGTGGCCTTAAAGTACGCCGCCATCGCCTGTTCGTGTTCGTTTTCATTGGCAAAGCTATGACCGTAGGCCAGCCAAGCGGGGCCGTACAATCGATCCAAAGCAGTGGCCTTGGATAGATAGCGCCGGGCAGGATCACTTTTCCCAATCATGTCATAATAGCAGCCAACGGCATACCAGGAGATGGCCTTGTCGGGATATCGATCCACTAGCTTGTGGGCCACGTAAAAGAGACGATTGAAGTCTCCGTTCTCCACCAAGCAGGCAATTTGAATTGTCAGTGCGTTGTTATGGAATGGATCCACCTTGAGTAGCCTGTAAGGACACCGAGATTACACCAAATGAGTTCATTTTCTGGCCTCTTTTTACTCACTCATTTAGTATTTTCAGGCACAGCTTGTAGTCGCAGTCGTAGAAACACTTTTCCGCCTCGGCAGCCATGAGATCTGTGCTGCGTTGCACTCGATTTAGGCAATCTGCGAGGGGAATCAGGGTATCTGCATCGTGATCCCGTGATCGTCTGCGACTCGAGGAATCGAACATGGATCGATGAGAGGCATCAATGAGGGAGGAAGCACGCGACAGGCTTGTTTGCAGCGAGAACGTGGGAGCCTTAAGATCCTCAAGGACTCTTAAACAAAATAAATTTTCGAGTTAATTAGTTCAACTACAAGGACTTCCGAAGAGGACTCACTTCTGGGCGGGCGACATAAACTGGCTGGGAGTAAGCGGCACCTTAAGGGCGCTCACCTTGGGCATTTGGGACTCCGAGGAGCATGTCTGCTGCACCCGCGCCGTAAACTCCTTGATGAACTTCAGCACATCAGGATTGACGATGGGTGAGATCTCCTCGGCGTTGCGAGCGGATATTAGCTCGTAGTACTTCTTTAAACGAGATTCGTAGAGCTTCAGGATGAACTTGGCGTCCGTTTCGCTGGATTGCTGGGCGAGCGGCAGATGGTGCATCAGCTCAAATTCTGCGAAAAGTTTGCTTATTATTTGGAACCCAATAAGAAGAAGCTCACTAATTACCTTCCCAAGCCATCAGCATCTCGTGCTGCACCAGCGCCTCCAGAGCCTCGAAACAATAGATGGATTTGTGCAGGGCCTGTACATAAAAGTCCATGGCCGTGCCGCGGTTGTCAAGGGCCTCGTACACCTTGCCCTTCATCAGGTAAATTGAGGCTAGCAGCTCGTTCCGATGGTTCTCCTCGCCGCCAAAGACACTGTTGCTCTCCAGGTAGCAGCCACTGCCTACGTCCACCGGCTGGTTAATCAGAGAAGTGGCCATCATCTCCACCTCCACGTTCTGAATGACGTTGGCCGCCTCCGCGAACTCCTTTGCCGCGTAAAGGCTCTCGAGCAGCAGATTAAAGCACGGCAGGGAGCTCTTTTCCAGCTTGTTGTGCTGAATGGTGTAGGCAGCTCGGTGGAACTCGCCCAGCAGGAACATGCACTGCGCCTGGTAATAGATATCCCTGGGCTCCTGGCCACTCAGCACCGCCACCTTCTCTGCCCAGAAGAGCGCCGTGGAATAGCGACGCTAAAATTGCAATTTGAAAGCACTAATCATTACCGGCTTTTTGGTTTGAGTACTACTTACCATGTCTATAAACTGTTTGACCAGTTTCCTGTATATGCAGAGGTCGATGTGGTCATTGGCGGTGTCGGTACTGGTGTTTTCCGCGTCCCCCGGCATTTTAATTTAATATTAATTTTGATTTTTAGTATTAAACAATTTTATTGGAATATGCAGTCGCTGAGCTAGTAATTTATCTGGCAACGCTAAAGAATCAGCTGTTTTGCCATTCACACAAAAAGTAAAATATTGTTGCACTGGAAGAAATTAGGCAAGCGCAAAGTTTACAAAACTAATACATGTTGAAAATTAATTATTATTATTATTATTATTATTATTATTATTATTATTATTATTATTATTATTTTAATACTAACAAAATATAAGAGAAATAAGCTTTCCTAAGTGGTTAAACTTTTTATTTAAAACCTTATAAAATGCAAACAAAATTATGTAGCTAATAGTAAGAGCTGGCGAGTGGGTTCTCTCATAGCTACCATCACAAAATTTTTGGCTTGTTTTAGCTTTATTTCGTAAGCTTTTTAAGCTTTTTTACGACCCGAAAAGTTGGCAGCACTCGGCTCAAGTCGGTTCATGTTGAAACCTATAAATACAAGTGCAACCTAGCCATTCTCAAAGAATTTTTTTAAAAACAGTTGCGGGTGTAGGTATTTTAATTTTCAAAAATAAAAAAGTTGTAAACAAATAAACACAACTGTATACTAAGCATTCGCCGGCAGCAATAAAGCAAAGCTTTAAATTTTTTAGATTTATTAAATCATTTTTTGTTTTCGCCAATTAGGAAATTAAAAATACCAGATTTCCCGCTTCGAAGAAATTCCCGACAACAAATATCACGAAATTCAGTTTCTTCCAAGAATTAATATGATTTAGTACTAAACATTGCTTGCAAAAAAATTAAATTAAAAAAAAATAAGTTAATGGAAAATTAAAGCGGACGATTCAGAAAAAATACATAGTTTATTAACAAACAAAAAAGCAATGCATCCGTGAGACGGAGTTTTTGCGAAGAAGCAGGGGAAGCAGAGGGAGCGACCGAAGAACGGCGAAAGGCGTGCAAGGCAGAAGTAACAGTTCCTGGCACGGCGGAGTGTTCGAGTGTGTGTGTGAGCAGAAGCAGTAGTAAAAATGTGCTTGGCGGACGACAAACTGAACGGGATGCGATTGCGGATGCAGAATTAAAATTAAATTCACACGAATTTATGAGCGAGGCGCGTGTTTTCGGCAGACTCCTGGGTACGTATAGGTGTCATGGGTGTGTGCTGTCTGTGCATGGATGTGTGCCTCTGTGTGTGTGTATTTGGGGAGCCGGCACAACAATTTGTTGACTGAAAATCGGCGTAGAAGTAGGGCCGCGGCTCATTGTCATTCCATCTCGTTCTAGCAGTGCGTATTTTACAACCTGCCCTACGTACTAGTACTAGTATTTGCCGTTGTTCCCTCCTCACACGCGTTTTTTTTGCTTTTCGGCTCACGTCATCTCTGTGGTAGGAACAACGACAACGTCGACGACGGCAACAACAAGAACAACCAATCGCCGCCTCAACTACACACTTATTCTTACTACCCATTATTATACGCACAGAGAGGGACGGACAGAGTGCGAGCGAGCACCAGAGAGAGGGAGCACGAGACAGGGCTTGGCATCCATCTCGAAAAGCTGCGATGGAGTCATTTTCCAACTCCAACTCATTTCACGCTGATTTATGGCTCTAATAATAGGTTCGCTCAACACACAGCTTCCGCTATCCGGAGAAAGGATTACCACCCGGAGGATAATGCATAGTTGGTGCGCTTGGAGCCGCAAAACGACGGCTCCAAAGTAAACGCCAGTGGATTACAGTTAATTACAATTGGTGAGAGTGAGAGAGGGCTACGCCTTGATCGATTTACGGCACTTAACGCTCAAATGCGTACGCGTGTGTTTTTTGTGCTCCTGGTGCTCGGTCCACTGATTTGGATCAAAAAAGGAAGACAGTTTGGGGGGGAAGGGGAAACTACAAAGGGCCGGCGAGGCGTACTATCATCCATTATCCATTATTTATTCGAGCTTATGCTAATTGTATGTGTCTGCCTTTCAGGTCTTTGGAAATTTGCATCGTTGACGAGGCGGAATAATGAATCGATGACTATTTACTGCTGATACGGCCACATCTGCCAGCTGTCTTTGGGCCTCTCCTCTCACTCACTCACCCACTCGCATATCCTGTGGAGCCAAAAAACAAAAAAAAAGTCAACCGAAATTCCCCAACAACTATAACGGCAACGGTGCCCCAGGCTTAGCACGGAATCCAACTCGAACTCGAACCGCAACGAACTCAAACCTGCGCAGGAGATAAGGGAAGAGCGCGAGTGGGAACTTGTGAGAGAGCCAAGTGCGCGAAAGGACTCCCAGCGGGCGGTGGGAGTGGGCCGGCACGACGCGGAAGTGGTGACATCTGTTTTGGAGCTTTGTCAGTTGCGGATGCTGCCGAACACCAACACGAAGGCGGACGAGCAAACGAACCGAGCACCAACACCAACGAGCAGGAGCGCAACGTGAACAAGTGTGGAAATTGGAATTTTTATTCAAAACAATGCCCCTGCTGCAACAGGTATGTAAATAATAATAAAACCCATTCGCACTCCAGAGCGGTAATTGAAACGCTCACGTACGAGTTCGACTGAAGTCGCACAGCGAGACGAAGCGAGGCATAGGGCGAGCGCGAGAGAGGGCTTACATAGATTACGAAGAGAGCGCATCAGCTGTCCCGGCCTTTGGCTCACCTACCCAATTTGGGAGCCGCTACTCGCGGGTGCCTTGGGGGCTGGCTGGATATGATCCTAATAGGATTAGTGCCCAACTTTACGCCTCACTTCTGAGAGTTTTGCCACCTTGTTCGTCCTGCCGTCTGCTTCACATTATGAGTAGTTAAATTCGATTAAACTTGCGGCGTTTTGTCCGCCAGACACTGCAGCGCCTCTCTGTAGTCCTTGTCGCCGGTCCTTTGTGCCGCGGGGGCGGGTAATTTATGGGGCGTAGCTGTGTAATTGTACTCTTTGTTGCGCAAAATAGTTGCGTGATTTAATTTTGCTCGCCTTTATATGTTTTTAATTCACTTAAATGACATGATTCGATTAGGACTCGCAGAGCGAGTAACAAAATAAATGGAGAAAATGCTGGGAAAGCAGAGCAAAGTGGTTATTACACAGCTACAAATAATTTTGTCCTGCTAAAATAGGGATAGCTAGTGATCTAGATTAAGAAAAATTGCACTTTTCATTATTCAAAATGATTCAAAAATGTGTTTAGCTTTGTAGAATTGGAAATATCCCTTTAGATTATTGGATTTTTAATGTTGTTAGGTTCACAAATTTCTTACAACATTTATGAATGACATATCATATCATTACTTAGTAATATTCGCACTTAGGCCTTATCTCACAATATTCTTAAGCTTACAAATTTAATTTGATTTGGAATCTGTCACTTAAAATATTCTTAAAACTCTCTTATGACTCCACCTTTATCCCAAATGATTACTTGTCCCATCCTGACATCCTCTTGATCCCCTTTAAACTTAATTGCTCTGCCTGACAATATCCTAGATGGATATCAATACACATCAAAATGATGTCAGATGTGGCAATTGCCCTTCACCCCACTCATATGAATATAATGATTACAATGTATTTTATGCTGTGATACGCACATGCTAACCAAGCCATCTCAACTAAGCCCATGTCCCGACCCTCGACTAGATTTAAACGGTCCTGAAGCGACTGTCAATATGTGTGACAGGTTTTTTAAGATGCTTCGCCTTTTGGAGCACTTGGTCCCATTGTTGGATGCGTCTTTGCCTCCCGTTTATATCTTTGCCACGTCTTCCTACTTCTGAAAAAGTTGCTCATTGTCGACTGTGACAGGAGACCCGGGCCCCGTCTATTGCTCATCATTCAGGCATTTGACGACAGACGACGACGCAGAGGGGTTGAGGGAAAGCTGCCTTGACTACGTCAATGGATTGGGGATGGCACAGGCACAGAAGGAGGAGGAGGAGTAGTAGAAGGACCTCGAGGAGGCTGAGGGAGCTGCATCCATGGCCCGAGTTGGCTGACAATGGAGCTGCGCATTTGTTACAATGTTTACACAAATATTTAAGGATAATCCGACGATTTCAAAGGGGTTATTATGCAATTTTTCTTTTCATTTTATTGTGGCTGCTACCAGCAGCAACAAAATGGATGCAAAAAAAAAAAAAAGATCAAAATAGACCCAACTGAATAACTAAATGCAAAATGTCAATTTCGTCGTGTAAGCAGAGTCCATCCCCCCCTTTTGTCGGTAGGGGATCTATGGCTGTATATTCATATTTATTTGCTGGTAATGTCTAAAATGCGTCTACTTCATGGCAACGTGGCGTGTACTTAATGTCCTTCTACCATCTTCATCTCTCACTCTTGCTAGTCTCTCGCATCTACAATATATTTGTAGTATTTATATTTTTGCATTCATTTCCATTGCGCCATTGCCCGCTGTTTAAACTGCCTATAAATAATGTGGGGCGGGTGTGGGGGGTCCACAAACGGAAAATTTGTCGGTCATAAGAAATGCTGAACATTTTATGTGCCATTTTAAGCCGTGGGATGTGTGTGTGATATGTGTGTTTTTGCGCTGTAGCGTCCTGCTCTGCATCCAAAATATATTCATATCCTGCTGTGGCATCATTTTCTTTTATTGTTTGGGAGTCCAAGTGGAGTTCAGCATGAGTTTTGATCTCCAATTGAGTATTTGAGATGTAAGAAGGCTTCAAAACTTTAATTAATTTGGAGTTTCCTTTACAAAAATAAAGGGGAATATAACTATATAAATCATTTACAAATAGTAATACAAATGAGGCTCCCAATTGTACTGTTTGCAGAATTCAAGAACCCATTAAATACACTTCCACCCAGCCTAAACGGCCACAAAATGCCTTCTTGCAATTTCCAGTTATTAGCCGCTTTCAAGTTTGATTTTGAGATGGAAAATCATTGGGATTATTCAAACCGAAACTCGAGGGAAATCCTAGAGGCTGTAAAGTAGAGGAAAAGAAGAATCATTTCAAGCAAATCATTGTGCTGGGCGGCATTAACAGTTGGTTATGTATACTTAAGTATATGCCGCTGGCTGTCTACGCCAACGAGGGATGTCCAACTCGGCCTCTCAGTCCCAGTCCCAGTCCCAGTCCTACCACTGCTCCTGCCCAGACTATTGGAATGTCTCGACATTTCGCGCAAATGCCAAAAGTACAAGGCGACCAAGGCGTCTTCCAACAATGCGGTGGCAGCCGGCAGCCCCAGGGCACATCATTAAAATGTCGATACCAAGCAAATCACACGCCCGCCGCCAGCGAGAAGGATAACAACTGCTGCAGGAGCAGCAGCAGCAACAACAACAATGGGGGAAAATATCAACCAGGGTGCGTTTGTTGCACTGCGGTGAATGGAGTTGGCGGTGGGTGGCGTATTAGGGCGTAGCCCAGTGCAATATGAGCCTCTGGCATTTAACAAAAATGAGAAAAAAATATATATAACAAAAAAAAAAAGAAATAAAGAAGGAGGCGAGGGGGGAAAAACAGCAGCAGCAAATGGGAGAAAAAAGAAAATAACTAAAAAACAGAAAACGAGTGCAAAATTCAATTGAATTTACTTCGCCAGACGTCGCACAATACTCGGCTCAACTAGCATTTAATGCATTGGCAGTGCGGCATGCGTTGTGGTGCACCCGCTCCAGCTCCAGCTCCAGCTCCATTCCCCCCATTTCTCCTGACCCGCTGAACTGGCCGCCTCATCCTCTACTCACCTCTCGGCAACTTTGTGGTTGAGCGGATGACGAAAGGTGGCCGAGGGTATCTGGCTTTCGGCGGGGAGCGGTGGCAGTGCGGCGGCATATAGACAATGCTGTTGCGTTATCATTAAAAGCGAACAAAAATGCGGCAAAAGAAAATAGAAGCAAACAGCAATGAGCAGAGCACCAACATCAACAACAACAACATCACCAACATACAACAACAACAACAGCGGCAACAAAAAAGGCAACCACAAAAGGCCAGCACCCAGCTGGAGTCGCCTCTTGTTTTCCATACTCTCGGAGAGGTTCCTGCAACTCTGTTGTGACTTTTAGAACGCCCACAAGGAGGCAGTTTTGTCCTTATAGGATCCGCACAGCGTTTTCATTACAACTTGTCATAAAATGGACTTTGTTTGCCCCAAGAAGCAATAATTCTAAGCTTCTTTTTTATTTCTAAATTCCAAGAAATATGTATGCACATTGTTCAGTCAAGATTATAAGCTGCGAAAGCTTGGATCTTGGAATTATTAAAGCCATGCTTAATGGTTATGAGAATGCAAGTACATTGTCAAAGGAATGTAATTTGTTTTAAACAAATTTTAAACCTGAAAGTGTATTTCCACTTCGACATGATAAAGTTGGCTTAAATAACTTGTTGTATATTTTATATAAAATCCAGAGCATGATACCTTTAGTGAGAATATAAAATAATGCAGGGGCTATCTGACAGGCCAGCAGAGATCAGCATTTAATTATAAACAAACTATAAACCTTGTGCCAGAAACTGTCATAAACTATAGCATACTTTTTTGGGAACTCTAAACAAGTAGCACCTATGCTTTTTATTATTCTTCTATTATTATGTTTACCCCTAATTTTGGTTAAATTTCATTAAGAAGTATTTAATATTTCATATTCGAACCTTTTCCATAGGCTTTTAAAAGTTGGATGGGTTTCTCTTTTCAACCAGACCCAGCAAAATGGGGAAATGGTGCCTTTTTTGCCTCGTGGGCTGCCTAAAAAATGCGCAGCATGCATCCTGTGGTGGCTGCTCCTGCCACCCGAAAGCGGCATTCCCAGGAGCGGGAGAAGCATCCTCAGGAGCGGGATAGGGACCACCACTGGCAGATAAAAAAAAGGATCCACAGATCCAGCAGCAGCAGATAATACAGTGCGGAAAAAGCGCGTGTTTTATTTCCACTTAGCACTCACTCATACACTCACACATACGTACTAAAACGTGCCTGTATTGAATGCCTGTTGACGGCTGCTTGGCCCCTCCCACCCACTTTTGGAGCCACCGCCCTCCTTTCCCCACGAGAGAAACAATAACAACGGCAACAAAGCGCCGAGAATCGGAAATGTTGCCGTTGAAACTGAAATGTCGCTACGCTTCTCTCGTTTGTTTGTCGTTGTAAAAAGCAGGCTGGGAATGGGTGCGCCTCCACCCCCACCCCCCAAAGGAGGGGTATGGCTACGCCCATGTAAAGGCTGCTGCTGCTGCTGCTGTCAGAGACTTGCCTGAATTACGATATTGTTATTATTAAATGGATGGGCTGCATGCGAAAGGAAGCTGCAACTGCAACTGACTCCGCTATAAGGAGAACAAGAAGGAAACTGACAAGGGAGATGGGGAAGGGATCACACTGAAGGCGCAAAGGAAGGGAAACCTTTTGGCAAGTCGAATTGTCTGTATCCTCACCGAATGGTGTTTTATGATATATGATCTGCATAAATGTAAAGAAACATTGTAGTAGTTTAATAATCTTATTCCTTAGGTAGCAAACCCATAGTTAAGCTTTACAAATATCTAAAATTTACAATGATTTAAGAGCTAAGTATTCTACTGTCAAAGCGCTTAGCTATAACCTTCTACTCTGGTTGTTTTATGTAGGAGTAGACCCTCAGAAGTCGTCAGGGAATATGTCTCTGCTTGCTCTTTGATAGTTGAGTTTTGATCCAGAAAGGCATTTAATGTCTTGTTTTCATATTGCACTCAACACAAAACACAAAACAACAACGCATACAGCAGTTATGTAAATATGAATGCAACACATCGCGTCAAAGCTGAAATCGACTTTTGAGCCTGATGAAATGGCTCTCGACATGCTCAGACTCAATTTAATTTGCCCAGACATTGGCATTTAATGAAATGCACGGCAGCAGCTGCTGCTGGCAAAAAGGAGCAAGGAGAAGCAGGGGTAGGAGGCAGCAGACAGAATGCACGACAGCAGCAGGAGCTGTGACCCAACCGTCGTTGCATTCTCGTAGGCGCAGCAATTACGTGCCACTGCATTAGGAGACAGCGAACTCATCCCAATGTGGGGGGAGGGCAGAAAGGGGCAATGCCTGGTGTCCTGCAGGCATTTGCATCTTATCGAATCCTTTGGCCTGCGGACAAAGTTCTGCCCAAGGTGACTTTGCTTCCGGTGAATGGTTTTTAATTTGCAAACATTAAACGCTTCCCGTCATCGCTAGGTTAGTTGAGCTACGTGTATCGGACTTAACTTATTTCTTAACAGGAATTCCAATAGCACATCTTAAGACATGTTCAAGTTTCGAAATTCGATTAAGACCCTCACAGACTTAACCCTGAAATACCCTAATAGTTTTCTGAAAGCTTTAGTTACTGCCTCAAATGTAGATGCATTTATTTGGTTGCCCCTCTGGCACATCAATAAAATCCCTCAATTTGTAGATCAAAGTTCCATAAATTGTCCGAGCTGAATCTACTCAACGGATGGATGGATGGAAGGGAAGTTGCCTTCGAGGGGGACTTAAACACTCGCCACGTAATATGCAAACACTCTATTACCGCTGGCAAATTCAAATGCATTCGGCCATAACTCTTATCCTTTATGGACTTGCCAGCCCCGCCATTTCTCTCGCCGCTCTCTCCCTCCCTTTATGATTCCCTTTTTCGCCCACAAGTTGGCAACATGTAATCGGCCATAAAAAATTACAACTGTGCATTAACCTCTGGCTGCGGTCATCGGAAGGGAGGAGCGGAGTGGCGGGTCAGAGGGAAATCGAAACGAAACGAATCGAATGAAGTGGCCCCGGGGGTAGCGACAGGATGCCGGGAGCTTGGAGTGGCGGCGACGACAAGGACAACATCGTTATTGAACGCTTATCACTACATGCCATCAAATTTTAATGCCGAAAACCCTTTGGGCCAGAGCACCAGAAGCATTGGAAAAGGATATGGATGTGCATGTGGATGTGGATGTCGATGTCGATGTGAATGCGGATGCGGAACAAGGAGAACAGAATCAGGAGCAGTACTGGTGGGGCAGCAAAACATCTAATAAGTGTTGTAAGCGATGCAAACATAATAATTTGTATGACTTCTGAAAGCAGAAACTTGTAATTTTGCAGAGGCCCTGGCCCCAGAAACGCTCTCCTCACACTCAATCCTCGATCCCCTTGTGCATCTCCATGTGTGAGTGTGTCCGCCGTTAAAATGCAGGCCAGACCCAGGACGAAATCCCAGAGCCAGTGGCCCAGGCAAATCGCTTGCCAAAAATAAAATTCAAGAAAAACCCCGAAGAAAATGGCCAACCAGCTGAGGAGCAGATACATGGAAGGAGTGAAGGAGAATGTACAAAAGCCAAGTCAAATGGACATTGGATAAATAACTACTGAGTTATGGGTGGCCAGGCTCTTTAGCCCCATGGCTGACATCGTCTTTTGGATGGGACGCAAAGAGATGCCGAATATCTCCATGTAGCCATCGGCTGGCAGTGCGGACGAAGGGCAACTCTCGGTCACAGCAGCAGCAGCAGCAGCAACGCCATTGAATCAAATTTTGCAAATCCTCGACGACAAAAGACAAGCAGCAGCAGGAGCAGCAGGAGAGAAGGCTGCTGAAACAGAGGCATCGATATAGTGGATGATGGCCTGCAGAAGGAGCTTGGCCGAGGGTGTCGAGAATAGAGCAGTCAATAGGCCAGAGTGTTTTCTATGCGTCAATGGGGTGGTTAAGATTTTTTCTCGTATTCAATTTCGTTTTTTATGGGCTCCTTTTTTGAGAAGAAAATCGAGTGAGTAGAGTTAAACGGGTATTGAGGCTTGATAGAGCTATTACTATTACTGAAACTAAAACTACGTGTTGCTGTAGTTATGTTAAAGCAGTTTGTAGAATTATAGATTATCTATATCTAATATTTTATAGATTGGAAAGTCAAATCACAAGAACAGATTTCTAGCTACAAGCCCTGTACCCGATAGAGCATTTTCAATTCGTTTTCAAGGCAATGGCCTTTCGTCCTCGTTAGTATCTTTGACGCCTTTTCCATTTCCGACAGCGAAAGCTTTTAGCGTCTTACTGGCATTTTGGACGGCGAATCCTGAGAAGGATGCGGATGCGGATGCGGCCTCGGCATTACAAAATAGCTTGAAGACTATTTGTAATTTGCATTCATTGACGCCGCCTCTTTTTTATCGCCTGCCACAAGTTGTAACTGTGAGTGGGTGGTGGTGTGACGTATGAGCGCTAAAAACAAAGTCTGAAATCCCCACAGAACCCAACACACACACACACCCGTGCTCTTGGTTGTGTGTCAACAGGCCACAATGCCGACGCCTCTCAGTCGAGCGGAGAGTTGTCCGGTAGCCTACACACATCTCACCCACATCTCGCCCACTTCCTGACTCTGCCGGGAGGATGCGGAGGAGTGGAAGAGCGGGAGCGGGAGCGGGCGGATGATTGCCGTGCGTGTGTGGATGCTCTCGTGCCATTTCCGACTTTGCACGTACCTTCATCAAGTTGTCATTCAATTTTTAAATCCATAGCAAGTTTTGTACTTAACATAGTTGTGACAAGTTGACAAAGACTAAGGAAGCCGTCGACTGTCGCTCCATTGCCGGCATTCAAAACTTGCTGCCGCCAACGCCAAGTGGAAGTTCTTTTCATTCCCTTCGACTTGTCAGTCTCTTATGTGGCGGTTAGATCTTTAACTTTGCTCCTCGAACCATTTACCTACCAGATCTCTTTTGTAGGATGGTTCCCGGAAAATCGCATCATTTCCACTCACTGCATGCTCGCACAATGAATGTTTCTGCAAGTTAATTAAAGTTTTACATGAAAACCATTTAGTAGAAGAGATCAAATGATAAGCGATTGTCACTAACGATCTGGTTTACTATTGTTATTACTATTGTCTTTTTATATCTAAAGCCATTAATAACATTTAAACGCTATTAGCAGCTCAATAAAGTTACATTTCCCTTGTTACCTAACCCAGTCAGGCACATAGACAATCAAGGAGCGTCTCCCTTCTGGGTAACTGGAGCAACTCCTTTGCTCGCACCCACTTATCATCATCTGACCATTGACCGTCACCGTCGCCGTCGCCCAACCGACAATGACTTGTTGCCTTGGCTTTGGCACATTTAGCTTTCCCTCATCCCCGTTGTTATCCTTTTCGTCATCCATTCCAGTCACCAAGCTTCATCTCTCTTCGTTCTCCGGACCGAATCGTTGGCTTTCGTTACGTTCCTTTCCATTTCGCGGGCCGCATTAATCCGGCGTAATGAGTTGTACGCCATTTTGCTCTAAATTGTTTGGTGAGTGCCTGATAACAATATTTGCACTAATTTGGCATTTTTAAGTGTGCTCCACTGACACTTGATGCGCTTTTAATTGCGCCCAGGCGCTCGAGAGTGCTTCAGAGGAGTGCGAGGTGAAGGAGGTGGACGAGGAGACGGGCGGATGTGCGGGTGGTGGCACTGCCTGTGCGACAAGGGTGCCGGAAAATGGGGAAAAGCAGATGGTGCGGTAGTGCTGTCTCCTTGTGGCTGTCCTCGTGCGGTTGCATCCGCATCCTCATCCCCTTGCCGTCGCCTGGCATGTGGCAAGAAATGTGAAAGATAAACGATTCATTAGTTGCTGCCTGGAGGAGAGTGGGGAAAACTCCTGTCCTTCCCCACCTGACGCACCGAAAAAAAGGGGGAGACTGAGAGACAATAAAAGTTTCACCAACTGCCGCCTGTTTTTATTGCAACTTGAGTGCAAATCTCTTGCTTGATGTCATCGCGTTTCTACGTTCTGTCTTTATATCTATTTTATGGCATCTTCAGTGCAAATCTCCAGCTTGATGTCATCGTTCTGCGTTCTCCTTTTTAATTTTCAGTACGACACTCTTGATTGCCCCGGAACTGGAGGCAACATGCGAGCTTTGAGCGGTGGATCCACCACGACGGAGCTGCTACAGAAGCACTCGATCAGTTCCTTCCTCGACCACCACCAGCAGCAACCACAGCAACATCATCATCTGCAACTGCAACAGCAACAGCAGCAGCAGCAGCAACAGCAACAACAGCAGCAGCAGCACGATCTTCTGGGTAGATGTAACGACGACGGATTAATATCTTTTATCAACGGTGAGTGATAAAAGGAGTTCTTTGCTAAGTACATTTTCTTTAAGCCTTCTCCTTTAAAACTAGATAGGAAGCTAAGGCCATCCTTTAGGGATTTTATGCAACTGTAGGAAACTTTGTGGTGTTTGTTAATTTGCAAATCGTAAATGTTACTTTTACTTTGCTGCCAAAAAGTCCCATTTGGACTCTAAAATGTCAGTAACACACACAAACATTATTTCAATACTTTTTTACTTTTAGAAGTCGGCACACATACATACACAATTCGTAGTCTAATTTCACATTGTTAGTAAGTTTCATTAGACACGTTGTTTTAAGCTGGCCTCGAGCATCCGCAGACTCGAGTGGTGGGCTTTAAAAAATTTCCCTTAACGTTTGGTCTTCAAATTGTCACCATAAGTACCCGCAATAGCGACGCTGAAATCAAATTTTTAAGTACCACTCAAATTTTAAATACCAAGCTCTAAATTGTTTTTGTCCGCGAACATTGAGGGAAGGCCAGACAGAAATGTGTACCAGCTCGAAGAAACAAAACGCTGAAACCGAAGCGTTCCATTGCGCCAATGGCCTACGATCCGCTGTAGCGCCAATGCTGAGCCTAGAGACAGTTTACATTGGCAAACAGATGTCGCAGAAATCCTTTGAATTCGAGACCAACAGCGAGAGCAGCGACGATGGCAGCAGCAGCAACAACAGTGACACCAAGGACCTTGGCAGTCTGGCGGCAGCCTGCTACGGAGGTCAGAACTTGGCCCAAGACGGCAGTGGTGGCTATGGCAATGGGGAAAGTAACAGCAGCTGCAGCAACCCGAGCAACATGGACAACACAAACACAAACAGCAACTGCAGTACGCCTAATTTATTAGCAGTTTTTCGATTATTTGCAAAGTGCTTGAGGGGCAATAGTTTTGATTTATCGAGGGCTGGGCAAACTTTACGATAATTGTTGACATTGCACTCACCCTCAACCCTCTCTCTTCCTCAGATCCAATCACACTGAACGATCTGCTCGGCCTCTGTGGCACTGGTGGCAATGGGGTCGTCGGAGGTGGCCAAAACCCTTCGACATCTTCGATGGGTGGAGGAGTAGGAGGAGCGGCAGCAGCAGCAGCAGCAGGTAGTGCAGGAGCTACTACAGCAGTCGGTACAGCATCGGGAACAGGAGTAGGATCTGGACTAGGATCGGGCCAGGGAGGAGCCACCTGCCCCGCGAGCCAAACCCCCGGCAGCTTCGGTGGTAACGGCAGCAGCAGCGGCGTCAATAATCTGCTGCTTGCCAGCGCTGCTGCTGCTGTCGCTGTCGCCGCGTCTGCCGGTGATGGCGTCCAGCTTTCCGCCAACGCGGCGGTCTACGCTCCACTCACGCCCAGTTCCACTCAGTCCTCGGCGTCGCCGGGCACCAAGTCGTCCAGTTTCGACTACTTCCAGGTAAGGCTAGGCGCTTTTGTTAACGCCTCCGGCAAATGGCCGTCGTTTGATGCCTGTCCCCACTGGCTGGGACTTCTTCTCCTCTAACTGCACTCAATTTGCACTTAATTCTCCTAACTTTTTGCTTGTACTCGTTATCCGTATCTATCCCCGCCCGTGTGTCTCACTCGTCGGACTATATAACCGTCTTATGATTTCCAAATTATTTCACCTGTCTGTCTCTGTCTCTATGTGTGTTGTGAGTGACTGGGTCAAATTAATGAGAAGTTTGGGATTTTGTATATTTAAAAATTCTGATTATTAAGTTTAGCTTTTAATTGAAAGTAATCAATTTATTTAATTATAATTAAATTAGTCATAGAATAATAATCAATTAAATGAAAGAAAATGGGTTAACTTATTGAAATTACAACCGTATATTTGATGAATTATTAAATAATATTGACCCACTTCACTCGGTGTTTATCCTTTTCAATAAAACCTTGCAGTAACATTCCAAGTTAGCTCAGAGATTCTTATATTCCGATTGTAGCATGTGAGAATATATTCAGAACCAAAAGATACACTTGGAATCAAAAATATGAATAGTGACAATTGCAAGAGTATGTGCAACTTCGTTATGGCGAAGTTATCGGTTGTCTTTACCACCGTTCGTTGTTTCCTTTCCTTGTTTTAATTTATTTGTTGTTGTTTCCATTCTTTCTTTCTTTTTTGGGTGAATTGGCGAACTTAGTTTGAAAATGTTGCACAAAGTAACCCACTTAAGGCTTTCCAAAGAACAAACATCAGCTTCGATTGCTCTGCACCTTTATCGCCAAGTACGCCTACATCTATTTACAATCGCTCCTTTCACAGTTCACCTTTAGTCAGGTAATAACCAATGTGATATGCGGCACCCGCTCCCATTCCCAATTGACCACGTTAACTTATAAAGTGTGTTGTGCCTTAACCCTTCCAGTGACAGCAGCAACTCCTCGAGCGGCAATGGCCTCTCCATGGACTCCATCAACATGCTCTACCACCATCAGCATCAACAGCACCCGCAACAGCACCAGCACAGCACCAGCAACAGCAGCAGCACCAACAGCAGCAGCATCAGGGATACACCAGCTTGGGCCACTCCACGAGCAGTGGCTTGGGACTCAGCCTGGCGAATGCCTCTACGCGATCCAACTCGCCAGAGAGCCAGAACAGCAGCCAGTCGATTAGCGAGCCCAACCTTCTGGACATGATTGTAAGTCTTTTTTATACTCTTACAGGGTATTCTAATATTAGTTAGAAGACTGTAACGCTATGAAGGAATCATTTCTTGATCAGCATCAAAAACTGAATCGATCTAGCCATGTACGGTCGAAATATATATTTTTGAAATTGTTTCAAAATTGGAAAAAGTAATAAGGGGTTACATCATTAAAATTTAAACTTTGGTCCAATACAAATTTCGATAAATATCAATTAAGCGTAGTTATGATCGATTTCCATTTCCCATGTAAGGTTATATGTACACACTTTCTAAAGTTTTTTTGCTATTTGTATTTCTTATTATTATTTCACTACTGTCAGTCAAGCTACTCTTGATTTTTCATTCAAACAAAACAAAATTTTTGGTTACAAGTAATATTCGTTTAAAAAAAAAGAACAAAAAATTAGGTTTTAAATTTTAACGTAAAGACAACAATGGCTAATATTTTAACACTGGTAAGATAATTAGAAGATCAAAAACTTTAAAACGATGTTGCAACAACAAATTATGTGTGTTTTTCCAATCTTTTGCTTGCACATTCTGTCTTGTAGATATCTCATTCCTCTTTAGGCTTCTTAATTATTGCGTATACACATATATTAAGATATTAAATCAAAATGTCTTTCAGAATTTGCTGTCTGTTAATAGCAACAAATTAGCCTCAATGCAGCAGCAGCAGCAGCAGCAACTGCAGCAGCAACAGCAGCAGCAACAGCAGCAGCACCATCACCATCAGCAGCAGCAACAACAGCAACACCAACACCAGCAACACCAACACCAGCTACAGCAGCAATTCGCAAACATGAGCAGGAACTACGAGCAGCAGATGGCCAACAATGGAGGTCAGCAGCAGCACGGGTTCGATCTCAATGGCGTTGGCACTGTCGGCGGGGGCAACGAGAATTGCCTCGGTCAGTGCAGCCTGGACAACTTCGCTAGCGTGGATATGGAACTAGCCAAGTTGCAGAACTTGCAACGTATCAACACGCTGAAGCTGCTGCAGGCACAGACGCAACAGATGCCGTTGCTAAGCCAACTGCTGCAGAGCTATGCTGGCGGCAACGTTACGGGAAATACCTTGAACAACCTTATAGGTATGGGCGGGTCGACCAACGGAATAACCATGTCGGATATGAATGGTGGCGGCACCGGCAACGGAACCAACAATGATGGTCATCTGGATCGCGTGGCAAAGTTCCACAGGACCTCGGCTGCTCTTTGTGACGCCACATGTACCTGGAGTGGACAGCTGCCGCCGCGCTCGCACCGCATGCTCAACTATTCGCCAAAGGTCTTTCTCGGCGGCATTCCCTGGGATATTAGTGAGCAGTCGCTAATCCAGATCTTTAAGCCCTTCGGCTCCATCAAGTGAGAGAGCGCAATGTAGCATTTTACCCGAATTTCTTAGTAACCCCCAAATCTCGATTTCGGCAGAGTGGAGTGGCCCGGAAAGGAACAGCAAGCTGCGCAACCCAAGGGCTATGTGTACATAATCTTTGAGTCCGACAAGCAGGTGAAGGCCCTACTCTCCGCCTGTGTGGTTCAGGTGGATGATTCCCACAGCGGCAGTAACTACTTCTTCAAGATCTCCTCACGTCGCATTAAATCAAAGGATGTAAGTATATCAAGTCAAATTAAGTGATTCAAATAAGACATTTGTTACCGTTTAAAAAGGTCGAGGTCATTCCATGGATAATTGCCGACTCCAACTTTGTGCGCTCAAGTTCCCAGAAATTAGATCCTACGAAGACCGTATTCGTTGGTGCTTTGCATGGCAAGTTAACAGCTGAGGGGCTGGGTAAGATAATGGATGATCTATTTGATGGTGTGCTGTATGCTGGCATTGATACGGACAAGTACAAGTACCCGATTGGATCGGGACGCGTGACCTTTAGTAACTTTCGCTCATACATGAAAGCCGTCTCGGCCGCCTTCATTGAGATTCGAACCACAAAGTTCACCAAAAAGGTGCAGGTGGATCCATATTTAGAGGACGCCCTGTGTTCAATATGCGGAGTGCAACACGGTCCCTACTATTGTCGAGAGTTGTCTTGTTTCCGGTGAGTAAATCGAACTGTAAACATTGAAATCTAATCTAATTATTTACTCTATTTTAGCTACTTCTGTCGCAGTTGCTGGCAATGGCAGCACAGCTGTGACATCGTCAAGAACCACAAGCCCTTGACCCGCAACTCCAAGTCACAGAACCTGGTTGGCATTGGCCCATCCTCGTCGACCGTTTCGCTGGCCTCATCCAGCCACAGTAATAATGGCGAAAACAAGACGCCGCATCACCAGCAACAGCATCAGATCCAGCAGCAGCAACTGAAGCACCATCATCTCCAACAGCAGCAGCAAGCGCAACAGTCTCACAATCTGAACTTGATGAGCAATCCCGGATCTGGCAATGCTGCAACATTGTACAACTTCCAGCAGCAACAACAGCGGCAAAAGCAGCACAATCATCCGGCGATCTAGGCAGCCTAAGCTTTTATCCGCACCGTTTTACGGATTTTTCCGCATATACGTGTAAGGCGCAATTTCGGACTTTTAGTGGCAGAGTTTTTCCAGAAGCCGATGGAGACCCGGGCTCGTCATCAACTTCATCATCATTATCATTGTGAACACAGTTTTATTGATGTGTGTATATTAGATCGGTAGGATATGATGAAGCTTACACTTTGAATTTCCTTTAAGGCAATTAGTGTTGGTCGATGACCGCTCCCCCCCCTCAAAGGACCCCCCAAACACACTCACACTCATTCATACTATTTTTTTGATAATCATGCTTACATATCAGCATTTGGAGCTGGCATTCGAATGTTTAACGAATGGATATACGTGAAATGGTCGCCCCTACACTATACTTGTTAATTTCTTAGCTAAGAAAGCTGTTCATATTTTCTTCTTTGTACAATGTCTAATTTTAAGCGAACGAAGCGGCTCAAGTGCTGGCGTCGGGGAACTGGAAGAGACTCGACCCAGCAACTTTCCGATTAGATAGATGAGACTTTATATATATATTTTTTTTGTTATGTTTTGCGCTATTATTGAGGAATTTTATATGGTTTCTTTTTACATAGCTAAGTCCCCCAAGCCCCGAGTTGAAATGATTATATTATGGATTGTCCGTTAAGCGTTTATCAGGGAATTTCAATTTTTAAAAAGATATTTTAAAAATTGTAAATTCATTTAACTCACCACCAACCAGTCCCACTTTATTTTTTTGTCACTCGAATTGAATTTTGTTACGAACCTGAGTTACTATATATATATTTTGTTTAGTTTTTGTTTTGGATTAGCTTTAAGCTTAATATCGATGTTGAACATCAACGCGATGCCTGATTGATTAATTGTTAAACTTTGTTTTAAGGCTTTATCATTCTTTGGCTTTTTTGGCTGTTCCACACCAGTTTTAGAGCACCGCTCGGCACTAGGCTTATAATTTATGTCCCAACATTCTTTTCCATGTATTTTGAGAACGGATCTCAAGCGCCTATATATTAACCTATATTTAAAATACTCATACATGTATGTAGCCACATAGTATTACATATTGAACTTTACGCAAGGCCTTAACTTTATTTAAACGTTACTCATTTTGTACACCTAACACGCATAGTGAAAAATAACCGAAAAGAACTCTATACTTAAACCAAAACCGAACGAACGCGAACTCTAAATTCATTCATAAAACCAAACACACTATTCTCGAAACAAAACCACAAATATATATAACAACAAATCGCTTTTGACTTAGCCTTTGGTTTCATTTTGGCCACTCTTAATACAAGCTTAACACCTAACACTAACCTTGCGCTTCCCATGCTGATTGTTACTCTTAAGCTAACCAAGTTAAGAAACTAGAACTAGTCTAATATCAACATTTAAATTCAAACGAATTTAAGCATAAAAACAATCAAATTACTTTACCAAAACAACTGAATACTCAGAATGACCGAAAGCAACCAATGTAATCGAGTAATTCAGACTCAACGAGAGACGACGGGTGTGTTATGTGTCATTTTAACGCATATGGCCCCCTAGGCATTAATTGTTTTTAGCATTATCTCGTACATCACACATTTACACACGCATTACGATGAACCTACAGGGATTTTAAGGTAGTCTTCAAAAGAAACAAATATGAGAAACCATGTAATTATAACAATAACGAAACGAGAAACGACGGCTAGGAGGAGGAGGAGGGAGCAGAATAGTTGAATTTGTTTAGTTTTTAATATATAGATTTGCTGCGAGGATAAGCAATTTTTAAAGTACTCGAGGGATTGCGGGTCTAGGCAAATCAAGGATGCCTCTTAGTGTAACGGTTTCTGTTGTAGCGCCTACACCTAGCTTAGTTTCCTTTAGCCAGGACCAGTTCACACTGGCCTGGCCGGTGTATGATTAGCAATAAACATAAGCCCAGGCCCACAAGTGCAGTGCATTGTTACTAACCATTTACCATATACATATATGTACGTTACCTATCTATACACGCAAACACACACATAATTAATGCCTTCGATTAGGAGAGAGGAGAACCGAACCCAAGAAAAAAAAAACAAAAATCACCCACTTAAATCGCTTTAATGCCAACCACAAATCAAAAAGCTTATTGACTACTTTTAATGCAATCGAGAAGTATTGTAAAGTATGCCTACCAAGTGGAATCAGCGTGGCATTGGTTCTAGATAATAGAAACTAAAAGGATATCAGGGGTTCAGAGCATAAGGAATGCCTATGTGGCCCTATATATACCCTGAAGTGGCGAATAGTCTTCCCCCAAAATGAGAGGAATACTAGGTAAACAACATATATATTTTAAAAGCCAAAGTTGATTCCAGTTAAGTCGTGGATATAGATAAAGAGAAGGGAGAATACCTTAACCCTAAGCTAGACAAACTGTAAATATATACGGATAAAATGGTGCTTTAGCTAAATTATTAGTAATCGTAAGACTTACCTTGATAGGAAAACATTAATGCTCCAAAACTGCATCAGCAAAACAAAAAAGACCTTATTTCACTTGCCCTCGATAGTGTTTGAGGGGTGTATCTTTTTAAATTTATTTTTTAGCCTTTATAATGAACTAATTAGGTGGCTGAGACGACATGGCAGTACCATTCTTTTATTGAGAAAATCAGATAAATGTTTCAAATCTATTGGATACATTAACGTTTTTAGCTCGCAGAACATCAAGCTCACATTTCGAATAACTAAATACACTAATATACCTAAACACTAGCACACAAACACACTCGTAAACTTGCAAACATATTCGTAAACAATTTTAAATAACTCTAAAATTTACCATATTTTTACTAACCAAAAGAATAACAAATGAAAGAAGAAGCCAAGCGGGGTGACTTTTAAATGGAACTTTTTAAGGCTATATATTTCGGCAAGAAACAATTGGCGACTCAATCTCGATCGTATATTACACAGTTTTACTTTAAAGTTTTTAATGCTTTTACAAGCTTAAGAACAAACAGAATGTGAATTTTAAATTAACACTTACACACACATACATGTACTATGTGAAACAACAGTTTTAAACTTTTCCACACGGCTTTTCAACTTAATTAACATGAAGTTTTTATTTTCAATCGAAATTAATCTAAAGAAAATGCGAGTCTAGGAGAAGAGATTCACAAATGTATCAAAAATATAATGTTTAAACGAAATGTAAAGGAACCAAAATCGAACGCTTCCCACGCAAAAACCGATAATATTAAATTTTAGCAAAGTAAATCAGAAAATATTAAGAGAAAATATGCAAGGCGTAATTATTAGGCAACAATTCAAAATATTAAACAATCCAAAGTACATATATATTTAAAATAAACACACATATTTTACTGACAACACACACACACCAGTCATCTGATTTATCTTACGTCTCTACTTTTAAGCCAATCTACACACACTATACAGAGTAAATTATTTTTAAACGCATACAAAAAGGGGATACCTGCCCCGTGAATGGAATATCTCTCTGCCTATGCCGATATCTCCAACACACTCATTAACTAACCTCTCTATACTGTACTCTAAACTAAACTGCATACTAAATACTCGTATTCGAAAACCCTATAACAGATATTTTTACTATCGTATTACTGATTGTACTGTCAACTGTATTCAAAGACACACAAGTGAACATGTGAGACACATTTTGGGGGAACATTAGCAAGAACTTTGCAAATTGAATTTTAAACCAACAATATTTGCTCGGCAAATGTGTTACCAGTTAGGCCTAAGCGTAGCGATAAGGGATAAGAGAATGCAATAAGAACGGTTTTTAAAAAGACTATTATACAACCTATATATATACACCAATGAATATATAATAACGATAATTCAGAAAGGAATACTAAGCTTTTAATGCAATAATCAAATACCACATATACTATATATACATACATGCATATATATATTTTAATAATTACTTGCGGGGCAACCCAATGGCGATTGAGTTAAGAGCTGCCCCGCCCAGAATTCGTATACCGTTATTATAGCCAAGGAGCGGAAGGATATTTAGAAGAATATTTAGTAGCGGGCGCCATGCCCTTAACCGGAAATGGCGGCCCAACTAATTGATTTTCCCACCTTATATAGGAATATAAACAAAAAATTACTGCAGTGCCATTTTAAATAGCTTCCGATAAGTAAAAATATATATACAAATAAATACATAAATATTTATAAAATACAAGGCATACATTAGTACGTACATAAATACTTAGTACAATGTTGTTCCTAGTTCTTAGAGGCCTCCGAAAAAGCCCTGAATTGTTTTTTACAAAAACACCTCTTCTTCGCTCCCTCAAAAATGAGAATCGGAAGAATCTGGCAAATAATGTTTCTTATAGAAAGGAAGAGTTGGGTTCAAATTCTTGGATGGCCTCTTCTAATTTCGAACACGACGGTGTACACGCAATATAAATTCATACAAATAAAGATATATACCTATTTATGTAATAATAATTATTATATATTGTTATGAGCAAGAGTTCAAATTGCATTATGGTTATAACAAAAAAAAAAGTAAAACACACTTACACAACAACTACAAAAAGCAAATGGAACAATGTTGAACATATTTTGAGTGCGTGGAAATTTTTTGGGAACTTTTTGAAGCTTTTTTTGTAAATGGAGCGATGATCTTCAATCGAATATGCAAACGGAAGAGAAAATATTAAATGTAATAATAATTAAAGCAGAATACAACTCCTGTAGCTAGGTATATTATCGAAAATTAACAAATCCCAGAACTATATCTCTATATCAAAATAACGAGAATTTTAATAAACGCCGCACCTAATAGACAGCAGATATAATAGGACTATACAATAAAAGGATAACAACTTCATTCATATTTCGTACATCTAAAGAGCTTACCAAAGGAAGCGGCAGTCGGGCAGAGCGAATAACTAGTAACTGTTAATATTTACCCGCTTGCGGCTGACACAGGCAAAGAAATTGTATAAAAAGAACAAAATATATTATATATATTTACTAACGAATGTTATTTTTAACCATTACCACTGGCCAGTGAGCTTGGGATTACCCCGGCTCCTGAGCAGGTCCCTCATGTAATCTATAAATCCAATTATTTAGCCTGGAATAATGCATAACAAGTATAAAATCAGACATATGAGTATTTTAAAAATGCCTAAAGACGAAACATTGTATACAATGACTGCTAAACCGACAAATCGTATGAACGAGGGGAGGAGAGATAATAATAGAAACTCTGGTAATGAACCCTCACCGGGGGGCTGACAATATATAGGAGGAGCCTGTACAATAGGTTAAAAATTCTGCTGGCAAAACCAAAGCATATACTGAACCACATGTATCGGAATCTAACAGAATACAATAAAAGAAGTAACAGATAATAAAGGACACACAGACCAAACATTCCCCAACTTTGTTCTTTTCTTTCACAATTAGCGTGTATATTGTGCTCTTTAAAAGATACAAATCTTACTGGCTAAACACTTGCGAGTGCCGTACAAAAAAACTACATCATTTTCACAATCAAAACATTTTTACCGACTAGCTTAAAATTCTGATCAACAATTACGAGTACACAGATTGAAAACACGAATGACAATGATGACGCCAAAGCTCAACTACTTGTTCAGTCTTCTCTTGGCAAAGATCTGGTAGATGCCGAGGCCAGCCGACAGGGTACCTATTGCTCCCACTTGAAATGTGGACAGCTTGCCGCCCCAAAGATAGCCCTTGGGCAGTGTGCTGACGGCGTGTACGAAATCGAGGGATATGCGAACGATGGACACCATTTCCAGCCGATGCTTAGCCAGGGATTTGGTATCCAACCTGTGGATTCAGAGGGGTTACAAAGCACTCTTGGATAATATGTAATTGTAACTCACTCGTTTAGGTTTGCAGTGCGGTTTAGTTTGTCCTGATTTAGTGAAAAATTCCTCATTGTTCTGCAATAATTTCAATATTTTTTATTATATTTTCTTAAAACGTACATTCATCATCGATTTCGTACTAACCTCATGAGGTTCAGATATACTGACAGTACCCAGAATATAGAGTTGACGTTGTCCCAGCTGTCCGCATGTTTTACATCCAGAATCTTGTGCTCGGCCAGCCAGCAGACCTTCTCGATGGGATAGTAGAGCAAATCCACAATGTTGGCTGTCACGCCTAGGACAGCCATGATGCGATCAGGTTCATTCTCTCCCAGCCCGTACTCCAGGGCGTACTGAATCATAGGTATATCATCGATCAGACGCAGGGTGGCCCTCGCTCCCGAGATCCTTGAGCTGGCTGTGGCATATCTCTTGGCCAGATCAGGATTCCGCCTGGCATGGTATCCGGCCACCAGTTTGGCGCTGTAACACAACGCCTTCATCACCTGCGGAAATGAGAGAAAATCACTGCTAAATATCATTTATGCAATATTATTTTTGCTATATCTTCCACGTATTTTTCCACCATCTCAGTTTACCTTCACTTGACCTGGATTTCCCGCGTCAGCCCTGCAATTTGTGGAATTGCTTGGATGTCACAAACAGATAAAACGCAATCAGCGATAAAAAGAACACAGCGAATGCCACGAACATCTTGTTTGCCGACTGCCAGCGGAGTGCACCTGGGGTTCCTACTCCCAACAGGATGGGTAATGGGTTGTGTGCCACTGTTTACCCATCAATACTACAGTTTATTTGACCAGCCATCAATGAATTATGTAGTTATTCAATACGAAACAAAAAGGTTCATTTAAAACGAAGGTTTGTATACACTATTCCTTTTTAAAACAAGCTTAATTCTATAGATATAATATTCTCAAAGTTTTTTATTATTGGATATTTTTAGTTTTTTTGGAGTCTATAAAAATTACTACCGAATTGAAAACGTTACAAAATAAGAAGGGAACATAACTTTGGGAAGCCGAAATGTGTACAACCAAAAACCATCATAACTAGGCAAAAAATGCATTAATTTTAAATCGGAAAACTTTCCAATGCTTCTTTTTATCAGGTTTATAAATCTGCATTCGTTTTGAATTCTAAAAAATTGAAGTTTTTGCCAATTTTTGACAATTTTAACGGTGTAACCCCTTATCAAATTTTGAATTTTTGAAAGTTTTAAATTTCGTTAGATAAAGCTAGATCGACTCGGCTTTTAATGCTGATCATTAATATATATGATTTATAGGGTAGGAAATGAATCCTTCAGAGTTTCAAGCTTTGGACTAAAATTATTAAGCCCTGCAAGGGTATTATTAAGTCTTACACTTGACAATGAAATATGGTAATTCAGAAATTCTTCTAAATGCAGAAACTATAGTCACGGAAAACACAAATTCAAAAATAATACAACTCTTTGAAAGGGTAAATGTCCCTTGTTTTTTGGTGTGGGTGTTTCCTAATGAATCGCGTGTTCCTCGCCTAAGGTGTGGGTTAGTGGGCTAAACAAACCTTTCGCTCGTAACGTATTATCCGCTTTATTTGGCATCGGGTTAACGGTTTGCCGGCTATAGTATTGAACATTATCTCGACTCGAACGCCGCCAAATAGCGACTGATAAGCCAGAAGCAAAGAAACTCATTGCGAATGCTCTTAAAGAAGTGAGGCAAGGTCCAATCTGCAGCTACTTCCTCGTCCAAGACCCCGGCCCAATGCCAGCAGCAGCAGCTTCCCCGCAAAAAAACCTGTTGGTTGGCTTTGCCTTAACTTCGACCGAGCCCCCCAATGAACCAGTCCAAAAACAAACCGTCAATATGCCACGATGCATTTTTCAAATTGAGCTTTTTTTGGGAAACACGAATGGAAAAATGTAAACAAACAGGTGTGCGGCAGTTTAGATGGGAAATTGATTTTGCAGAGTGGGGTGTTTTTATATGTTACCTTATCGCGCCCTCCATAGGAATCGATTATATCACAGAATTCGTTCACAAACTTTGTTGTGCTGGTCATAATTGCTTTTGTTAAAGGGCCAGGTACCGATTTAAAGCAGGTAAAAACTCCAACTGAAACACAACAGCAAAAACGGAAGAAATTGTCGTGCGCGGGCGGGGAAACAACAACTATCAGCTGAGGTGCGCCAGTGATAACAGCCTAGCTGCACCTTTCACAATGGCGAAGGCTAGAAAATAGCTAGCTCATAAGAATTTATATGTGAACATTTACTGATGATAATTTAATATTTTAATTTAGTGATTTGAAAACTTTAAAGATGAATATGTTACTAATTAAATATTGGAAATGTTATAGGTTATTATGTTCTTAAATGTTTATTTGAATTTGGCTTTTATTTATCGTTAAATATAGCTACTTTCCCAACACTAACCACAACAAATGCTGGTGAACAGCTGTTTACCGCTGCGCACCGATAACCGCCGCACTGTTATCGGACGCTGGACGCACGCAGGACGGGATCAGGATTCGGAGACGAATTTGGCGAGGATAACACACAACCATGAGCTTGCCCAGCGCCAGCAGCAGCAGCCACGCCCATGCCCATGCAGCGTCGCCCGTTTACAACAATAGCAACAGTAACAATAACAACAAGTCGAGTGCGGGCAACAAGAAAACTTCCTCGAAAAACGATTTTCTGCGCTGCGCCGTCGGCCTTCTGCTGAAGCAGAAAAACTACGTGGTAAGTGATGGATTTACTCTCCACATTCTTCTATTCAGCGATCTAATGGCCTCCGCGGTTTTATTAATCCAGGGCAACGAACGCTTCCGCCGCTCGGACTTTCTTTTGCTGCAGAACAAGCAGCAGTTCGCGGTAAACAAAATGTTGGACACAGATCTGCACGGAGGAAACAGCTTCACCTACTCGAATGTACAGGTGATCACTAACAATCAGCACACGGTGGATCAGCAGTTCGGACGCTTCTCGCAATTTGTGGAGGCTCAGGCAGAGCCGCTGAGATTGGAGATGAAGCGGTTTTACGGACCAATGCTCTGTCACTTTTATCTGGATTTGTTAAAGGCGCGCGAACCCAGAGGCGCTGTGGAACTGCTGCGAAAGTACGCCCATTTGGTGGCGCCTGTGGACCTCTATGACGCTCCACCGCCCACCAAGATCAACGGTTGTTCCACCTCTGCCTCCGAGTCCACCTTCCACATACGGTTCGCTAGAGAAGCCCAGGACACTGGGGACACGGAACTCGACTACTTCATGCGTCTAGTGCAGATTCTGAGCGGTTGCACACGGCTGGAAGCGGCCGAGTCGGACGAGACGGTGGCGCACTTTCGCTCCTCTAAGTACGAATTGCACACCTCTGCCCAGGTGGTGGAGAGAATGTGTGCCTATTTGCAAAGGCGAGGTCATGTCTTGATAATGAACCTGCTGTACACTTGGCTGCAAATACATATCGTGGAGAATGAGCAACGTGCTTTCAGCGAGGATCACCTTCTAGGCTTGACGGACGACCTGGACGGTGAAGAGGCTGAGGAGGAGGTGACAGCCAAACCAACAGTTTCCGTCACTCCTCGAGGAGATCACACGCCGACGAAGCCAACAATCGAAAAATCTGCAAAAAAACGACCTGCGGATGAGCCGAACATCAAGCTGGAGACTGATATAAAGCGGGAGATCGAAGCGGAAGAAGCCGCGGAATCTTGCAAACCCCAGCTCAATGTAGACGCCTGCCTGGACAGCGTCAAATCAGCCACCGAACAGATACTCAAGGCCCAAGCAGAGCTACCGCGCATTCTCAGGATTAGCGAGCGCTCCCGGGGCCTCACTTCCGCGCACCTGGATTCCAGTGAGTGCCATCTGCTCGCCGGCTTCGACAACTCCGCCGTGCAGCTGTGGCAGCTCAACCAGCACAGCTGCCGCGGAAAGAGCTTCTACAGACGCTATCCTCAATCGCAGTGTCCTTGGGAGCTAAACAACTGCGTAGACCAGATGGAAATGGAGCAAGATGCGGAGGATGAGGACAGCAGTGAAGAGGATGTTCGTTGTTCTGAGGAAGAGCGAAGAGAACGCAACAGAGCACGGCACAGCAAATACACTGACAATTCCTAGTAAGTTTATTCCCTAACCGTTGAAGCCTCTTAAGTATCTAACTTCCTTAACAGCAACGAATTCGGCGGCTTGCACCTTCGGGGTCACACGAGAGGCGTCACTGACGTGCGTTTTTCAGCCCATTATCCCCTCATGTATAGTGTGTCCAAGGACGCCACTATGCGGTGCTGGCGGGCGCATAATTTGCACTGTGCCGCCATATACAGAAGTCACAACTACCCAATCTGGTGTTTGGACGAGAGTCCAGTTGGCCAGTACGTCGTCACGGGCTCAAAGGATCTCACTGCTCGCTTGTGGTCGCTGGAAAAGGAGCACGCCCTCATCATCTACGCCGGTCACACGCAGGACGTTGAGGTGGGTAATGAACTAAGAACAGGCAACGATGATATAATGAATCTTTTCCACAGTGTGTTGCTTTCCACCCGAATGGCAACTATATAGCGACCGGCTCAGCGGATCACTCGGTGCGCCTTTGGTGCGCAACCAGCGGGAAGCTTATGCGCGTCTTTGCCGACTGTCGTCAGGCTGTTACCCAGTTGGCCTTCAGTCCAGACGGAAAGATGTTGGCCGCCGCCGGCGAGGAGACCAAGGTTCGCATTTTCGATCTGGCGGCCGGAGCGCAGCTGGCTGAGCTTAAGGATCATGCAACGAGCATCAGTTCCCTTTCCTGGAGTTTGCACAATCAGCATCTGGCCACAGCCTGCACCGATGGCAGTCTGCGATTGTGGGACATCAAAAAGCTGTCGCCCATGGGGTACTTTAGCCATTGTACAAACTTCAATGGTTCTTTTATTAATCTATATTATACGATTCCACAGGGACACAGGCGCTGGAAGCTCCTCGTCCGCATCGACTTCATACTCATCAGCTACAACGAATCGTGTGCTAACTCTCAATAGTTCCTGCCAGCGGCTGGTCGACGTTTTTTACGCGCCCAGCAAGACGTTGTATTGCATTGGCACCTGAATCAAATCAACAAGATGAAACACTGCAGACCGAATGGATCCCCACTCGCTGATAGTTTATGTTTCAAAATAATAATTTATTTGTAATAAGTCTGTATAATATTACTGTTACTATTGTGTGAAACAACTCGTTTGCTTGTCTTTACCTTTACATATATATAATATTTGCCCGCTTTTTAACAATTAACAGAGGAGTCTGCTCTTAAATAGCTCCGAGTTTAATTTTTTTTGTTTCCGTTAGCTTACTAGTGGAATAAACGACTTTGATTACAGTGTAATGCCTTTACATGCTTCGCTTCCTTGCCGCATGATGAATATTTTTATGAATATAAATTTCAGTCTAGTAAAATGATATAAAACAAGAAGATAACTAACTTCGGTAAGCCAAAGTTTATATACCCTTGCATTTTGCACTTAAATAATATGAGCGAATCGGAAATCAATATGTAAAAAACTCATAACTTAGCCAAAAAGGCATTAATTTTAATTCGGAAAGCTGTTCTATGCTAGTTGTTAGTAGATTAACAAAGCTGCATACTCAGTTTTCATGGCTTAATCGACTCGGCATCGATGCTGATCAAGAATATATATGATTTATAGGGTCGGAAATGACTCCTTCACAGCGTTATAAGCTTTTGACTAAAATTATAATACCCTGCAAGGGTATAATATATGTATGTATGAAGAAACTTTGGCCAGTCTCCCAGAAGTTCGATAAAAATACAAAAGAACGACATGGTTTTCTATAAAAAAATAACGATTGTGTATGACATTTCGCAGGATTTACAATTGAAATATATTTTGTGTTAAGGGGATTTACATATTTAAAGAGAACCATATCAGAAAAAAAATGTGTAATTTCATTTGATCGACTAAGCAGACTAAGAAGTATACAATATTTGTATATTTACTTCCAGAATATAATCGGTTCGACTAGATGAGCGATGCATCTAAAGGCAATAAAAACTGTACGTTAATAATTTAGGAAGTTCAATTAGGTATATGAATATGTAAGATTTTGCGTTAATTACACGCATTTATATACACTATATTGGATTTTGGACACTCGCACAGCCCTCTAGCACAAATGAACATTGAACGTACATAAGTTTAAAAGTGAAGGTGGAACCGCTCGCCGCTGTTTTCCAGTTGCAGTTCCATAGAAGGATTAACCTGAAAATAATCTAATTTCGTTGAAAATCTGCGCAGAATGCTACAAAAACATAATCTTATTCAATATACAATCGTTATCCGTCTCAGAGTAAACTTAATTTTTGTAAATATGTATAATTAATGTGAGACAAAGACATGAATAAATAATAAATAGCATGCGCGGTATGCTTTAGAGACAGTAGCATTCGGGTTGCTCGGCGCACTGGGTAAGACAAAGTCCAATACAATCTCGCTTTACTAAACCCCAAAGTTTCTGCCAAATCTGGTTGGCTTATCCTTCTGTTGTTGATGAACAAATTGAGTATAAGGATTGTAACTATAACGAATAAACGCATCTTAATATGCTTGCCAGTTTGTCTGCTGCTTTCAATCGTTTATCGCCTCTGCCGTCCGCGCATTAGGTCTTGCAAGGTCTTGGCCATCAGCGGTGCCTTCTTGTTCCGCGGCACGGCAGCTGCGAATTACAAAAGAATTCATTTGTAAAATATGCTATAGCAGTAGCTACTGAATATCTAAAACTAATTTCTTGTAACTTATTTAATTCTTTTAATTGACTCGTTATTGAGAATATTCATTGAACTCACCAACTTGGGCAGTGTCGCGGGTAGCGGCCAAGACACGCAGACGGGCATCGCCCACCTTGGCGGCGTTAGGCGTTACGCTGGACAAAGCGGCTACTCGAGCAGCTGGTGTGGCAATGAGTTTGGATTTGGTGCCATATTGCTCCTGCTTTCGCATCACACTGCGCGGCGGCTTCACCATGGAGTCCACAAAGGCGAGCTGTGTTTTGCGCACGGGTGCCTCGCTGATCTTTTGTGAGGCCTTAATACTCTCGGCCAGGCTACTAAGCTTACGATCTTTCTCCTCTTGGCAGCGCTGCAAGGATAATAAAGATGATATTCTGACTAAGAGAGGAAACTTATCTAAGGGGATTTCCAAGAGACACTTTACCAGGAACATTTCGCGCCACGTTTCCATCTCCTCACGTCGCTGACTACGACAGTGTCGCTGGACATGCTGCTGCCACAAGATATCACTGTCGTCCATCAGATAAGGGTTGTACTCCTCGATGTTCAGCAGCTGCTGTGGCGTGGCGCGTTCCAGAACGGTTCGAAGGATCTCAAAGGGCACGCCACCAGTGTATTCGAGCGCTGCAACAGGATAAGTATAAGTTTTTCTTAGTTGAGTAAATTAATAATTTTAACCTTAAAGAAGCTACAGGACAGACATGAAGTTTCTTTGCTTCCTTTTATGTTTAGTAATGTTCTGCTTTAAGGTATGACTTAGTTGTCAGATGTTAGCTATTAGCAAGCTCTTACCATCAAGGTTCTTTTGGAGAATGCGCGTGCACAGATCAAAAAGTGAGGGCACCTGCAGGAGTTGGCCAGTTCTTACGCCCGAGTAGATCTTGGTGCTAGATGAAAATCAAATATTAAACACCAATGGAATGAAGACGTCTTAAACATACCGCATGGTTTTTGAAGAAATGCCCTGTGCCAAAGCCTCAGACTCATTGAATCGAGAAGTCTGGGACCTTTGGGTACCGCCCTGGTTGAAAACCACGTCCATCACGGTTTGATTCAAGGGCAAAGGCTTGTAGTTGTTGGAAATAGTTGGCAACTCCAAGGCAATGCTCGGATCCAAGGGTTCCAGCTTGGCCGACGATGCTAGTAACTCGGGTTTCTAATGTGATTATATTGATTCAATTCGATTAACTCTAGTAATGTATATTTTCAATTACTTTTGTGGAGGACGGACGACTGCTCATGAAGGCATCTCTAGAGGTTGCCGCCGGAGCGACTGGAGTTGACGAGGATGAGGTTGAGGCTGTTATCTTAGCGACAGACTTGCTCTTGCCGCTGGTGCTTTTCTTGTTGCTCATGGGCATGTTAAGCATGCCGAGAACGTCGTCAAAGTTGGCGCCCATGCTCGAGTCAAAGCCATCGGGGGAGTCCTCTTCGGACTTAGCTTTCGTTTTTGGTATCTTTGCCTTGCTCGAATCCTCGTCGGCACGCTGTGGGCTGTGTGACCGCTTAGATGACTTCGAAGACGACTTGTGGTGTTTGCTTGACTTGTCCTTGTGCAGCTTTTCCTGTTAATTGACGACAGAGGTCTTGGGTAACAGCATCAATTTATTTTCAGTGTACTCACCTTTTCATGCTTGGATTTGCTGTGTTCGCTTTTATGTGCATCAGATTTGCTGCTCCTATTACTGTTTGACTGACTGGAATCCCTGGACTTGTGGTCGCCATTCGACCTCTTTTCCTTGTGGTCCTCCTTGTCTTTGTCCCTTTCCTTGGATTTGTCGTGGCGACTGCTCTTGTGCTTTCTGTTCGAATCCGACGAGCTCTTGGAGTGACTTTTACTGCTCCCGCTTCGCTCCTGCTTGGAGCTCTTATCATTTCGTTCTTCATGCCTTGATCTGTGCTCGCTAGTATGTCGCTCCTCGCCACTGGATGAGTTACTGCCCTTGTTCTCCTGGTCAAGATCCTCGTCGCTGGACCTTCGACCGTTTGACTTTCCGGAGTCCTCTTCCTGACTGCTGGCCGCTAGTGGGACCTCTGACGAGGAGCCCTCTTCGGCGGTCACCATGGCTTTCCATTTTGTGATGAGCGTTTTGGCAGACTGGCCAACTTCCCCGTTGAACTTGCGCAGGGCATTCACGGTCTTGCCAATGCCGGTCTCCTGCAGGTGCTCGAATTTGATGGGCAGGTTGAACAGCTTGTTCATGCAATGCACCAGCTGTGGAGGTGGCCAAAAAGACGGCTGGGTTAGATGGCGATCTCAAGTAGATGGTACAGAACGTGAGTTTGTGAGGTTAATGGAAAGCAGACTATGTTTCATGATTGACCTTGCTGACAGTACTTAATTTTTTTTTGCTTAGTGTTTACTTTGGAAGGGGACAAAAATTTACATAAATAAAGAAGGGAGTTCATGAGAATTATTTTTTTATTTGAAAATTTAATTGAAATGTTTTCACAACTGTATTTTCATGAAATTTCCAAGTGTTACTCGTGGATTAAAGAACTGCATTTGTTGTTGTTTTCTAATTTTGTTAAGATTTGAACGTAGATTATACTGACTCTTCGAAGTTTCATCATAGTTTTTACCAAATTTGATTGTATTAAATCAAATTAAATTATATAAATAGGCTGAGATAATTTTCCTTAAGTATCACATTTCCAAACAAAACAAAATAATCTTGGAAATTAGTTAGATTACATAGTAACTATAGCTCCCTGAGCTCTTTCCGTTGTTTTCTAAATTACAAAACAAATTATAGACATCGCTTTCTCCACATATGTAAGTATTTTGTCTGGGTCTTGACTTAAGGGCGGTTTTTTGTTGTCTCCGTCTCCGACCTTGAAACTTACTTGCACTTAATATTTAATTTGTTTTAAATATTTAATTAACATTTAAGTAGATAAAGAGTGAGGAGGTAAAATAGACTAACAGAATTTATAGAACCCAAATAAGAAAGGTAGAAAGGTAGACAGGTAGAAAGGATGAGGAAACGTAAGAGCATAAGAGGAAACATAGGAGCGGTGGCAGGAAGAAGCAGGCGTCGCATCTCACCCGCTTTTCGTTGTCGCTGTGCTTCTCAATGCTGCGCTGGTAGTGCCGCACCACGTCCGCCAGATTGCTAGTGGAGTTCATGGTTTCGCCCTGCGACCAGCAGTCACTCGCTTTCCAACCGCGAAGAAGAAAGAAAAATGGCACGCAGGCAGCTGAGACAGCTCCGTCGACCTTGCTTACTTTTTTTTCAGTTTACTTTGCACCAGGTAGCCATACACATACACATGCACTTGCACACTCACACACGGACGGCGGTGCCCAGGCACGCACACGTACACGTTGGAGAAGGCTCCTTTCGCGTGGATACCGAGGTTTTAACAAATTACTGCGGCCTATAACAAATAATTAGCATTTTCTTCTAGACGGCAACGGAAGGTGAAATGAGAATTGCTTTTAGCTGCGTGGCGCTTGACAACACTAGGGAAACAGCTGTCAGCTAGAGTTGTTAAGTGTTGCAAATTTATCGACTAAAATAATACATTTTTAAATCTTTTAAATAAAGTAATGTGGAAACCATGTTGTAGTTCTTTGTTGTAAACTTAATATGATCCAATTTGTTTAGTTTCGGTCTATTGATTAGCTTTGGCCTGACAATAATTGATATTGCTTATCGGTTATCGATAGCCGCTGCTCCAGCTGATTGCAGCTCCGCATCTATTTTGTTGTCACTTGGCGCGAGAATTTCTATTTATTGGGCTTTTGCGTTAAATAAAACCAAATTGTTAGCTCCCCAACAATATGTCTGACGATGACTTTGATATATTTAGTGCCGTTTGCAGGCGGCCTCCCAGGGATGGTGAGTTTCAAACGAAATAAATGTCCAAAGATTTATATATTCTTCCGTTTCAGCTGTGCCCATCGCTTCCTACGATAATGCATGCAACGACTCCTTCTCCAAGGAGGTGGACTACGACTTCATAAGTGCCAACACCAACAAAACGAGCAGGGTTAACAAGGCCAAGGGAGTAACGAAGACCCAAAAGAAAGTACAGAAAAGCAAAAAGAAAGAAGAGATCCTAAAGGATGAACTTCTATTTCCGGAACCTGCTAAGAAGCAGCAAGACTCTGCACGAGCCCTATCCCCCGTCTCCCAGTTGATCCTGGAAATGGATGAGAAGCAGACCAAGGTCGATGATCCTCCGTTGATTCCGGAAGACAGCGCACCTGTGGCCAGACGGACGCGCTCTTCGCTGGGCAAGAAGGAAATAGTTCCAAATCCGGTGGAGACCGCCTTTCCAGTCGTGAAACCGAAAAAGCGGAATACTCGGGCCAAAAAAACCCCGGCGGCGGCTGCTGGCAGCAGAGTTGAAGATGTATCTGCAACCGTTGTTTCCTCCTTGAACAGCATTGTTAATGTAAGTTGATCCTCGCTACAAATTCCAAGACCTAGTTCTCACTTTACTTTTATGTCGCAGAGCTTTAGCCACGCCACAAGGCGCTCTCAAATGGCCGAAATAGCAGCTCGATCTCAAGTGTTGGACAGCATTGATTTAGTATCAGCGGTGCCTCCACGCGTAGAAGGATTTGTAAGTCGAAGGGTAAGAGCTCTCCAGGATCGAACTAATTATTGTGTCTCCTAGGTTAACCTCGACTCCGATGACGAAGGCCAAGCCCCTGCAGTCGTTGAAGAGGCCAGTGTCTTTGATACGGACAATCCCACAATAGAAGTAGCCCTGTCCTGGTAAGTCTTAATGTAACTGGCGTCTTAAAGTGTTACCTCTAATATTTTATAATTCCAGGCTTGGAGAGATACAGGTTTACAAGCTGCGCCAGCATCAGAAGTTCAAGCACATGTTCAAGGAGGTGGCTGAACGTAATGGCGTGGATGAGGGTAATGTTTCCATGGACATGTACTATAAGTTCGTTGGTCCCGAAGACACGCCTCACAGCATCGGTCTCAAAAGTTTTCACACACTAAGTGGGTGTACCTATGACTCATTATTGTACGTTGTGGGTTTATAATACTTTGTTGTTTCAGGTGGTCATGTCACAAAGTCGGGCAATAAGATAAATTCCAAAGGTGACAACCATCAAGAAGACCTATCGAAGAAGCCAAGAAAATTCCAACTAAAAGTGCAAGCGGTCAAATGGAAACAACCCCTGGTGGTGGCCTTTAAAAAGAAAGATCCTTTCAAAATACTATACATCAAGTGTGCCGAGGAGCTGAACGTTGAGGCCCGTCATATTAAACTATAGTGAGTAGTATTGACAGCGATTTATTGCAAAGAAGTTTAATTTATCAAATTTGTCCCTAGTTTTGATGGTGATCTGCTGGACCCGGATGATACTCCCAAAAACCAAGAAATGGAGGGCAATGAAATGATTGATCTGGAAATGAAGGCTTAAGTGTTATAACTATCTTATATTTTGATTTCTTTAAATTTTTGAATGCCTTATTTATTTTTTCCTTTTTTCACAAGAGTTAATTAAAGCCTGTTACTTAAGAAATCTTTTGAAATATATATATGTGGTAAGAAGTGTATTAGCAAGTCGTTGAATGGCGGAAATTTTACCATCTAGAACAGCAAGTAGAGCGGCGGACGCAACTTCCAAAAACCCTCAAGCATTCATTATACACCCCTAATATTTTGTTTATCTAGCATATAGCGCACTTACATAGAGTTGGAAACAGATCCCAAATGGTTGTTTATATTGACAGGACGAAAGCGGATGCTGCTGTGGAGTTTTTCCCGTTTGCGGGGGGTGGGTTTGGGGTGGTGCAGTCCGTGCTGCGGGGTGTGTGGAATAGTTACTTTGTGCCACCGGCTTTGGTGTGCGCTCTCCGGAGCTTCTCTCGCAGTTCTCTCCCCTATCCTTGAGCAGTTTCCCTTGGAATTTCACTGCACAAATTCTGACACAGCAGGAGAGTGTCTCGCAGAGAGAAAAGCTGCTAAGGAAAGCTTTTCTGCCTCTCTTGGTCAGCTGAAAGGACTTTTCTTGAGAGTCGCTTACATTTCAATCAGAAAGAGTTTATCCTTCGTGCTTGATGGACGCATTTTGTTCGCGCTTGCTCTGTACACCGAAGAAAAACCAAAAGTCCCTTTCAATCGCATGAAACGCATTGTTATTGAACTCCGCCGTTTGTTTTCCAATTTGTTTTCCCCCGTATCCGAAACCGAGTTCGCTGCTCCTTGTGTGTGTGTTGTGCCGAGTGAAAAGCCAAGTGAAACGGAAACGGAAGTCATTCCATATTTCTGAAACATATATAGTATAGAAGTGCTTGTCTATTTGGCGCCTAAACAGACCGAAGGATACACCCGGTTGGATGCATCTGCTCTAGGTAAAACATGCTCTGACTCCTGTTGTTTGCACTGCAGCATTGTAGACACATCCTGATGCCCTCGGAGCTATTTGTTAATACCCCCATCAGCCACCTCAACCTCCATTCGTCCAACCAGCCAGCCATCCGTTGGCATTGACAGTGACGCTGACGCTGACTCTGACAAATGTGTTTGTCATGTTTACCTTGTGGCTTAAACAAGTTAATTGCCGTGCGCCAGACACAAAAACCAGCAGCAAACACACAGCTCCTGGCTCCAACTCCTTCCGGCTGTACATGTGTCTCCCCATCAATTATTCACTCTGATTGTGGGCATTAAATATTGATGTCCTGGCCCCCGGGATATGTCCTGCTTATGAGCTGGAAGATCGCATAGAACTAGCTCGAATCCCGGTGCTAAAAATAAAACGTGACACCTGCAAAAAGAGGTTGCTCTCTGTGCGTACCTGACCATCGTCCGTCCTTCGTCTAACGTCCACTGAGCCAGTGGCCTTGGCCCAGGAGAGATTGCTGCGAATGGGTCTCGGAGGGCCCTCGATTCAGTTCTGATTGCTTTAGTCAGCAATCGAATGCTATACCGCATCCCCTTCAACCAAATGACCTTCAATTGCCTTGCATATGCTCGTGCGAAATTAATAACGCGTCGAGATATTCTCCAAAAAGCTTTTCACAAAAGCTGCACAAATGCAGCTGCATCCAAGGGCTGCTGGGCCCCCTAGTGGTGGAGTGGGGTTTAGAAAACATAATGCAAAAATCCGCTTGGCCATTTGCCATTTTTATTTATATTTAGCGCCCCGTGCGACAGACCGGAAGTAACGTAAAACGTAACAAACGACACATTGGGGCACAATTTGCACACGTGTCGCATACGCAATACAGACACACATATAGCCGGCTATTTTTGGCTGCATTGTCCTCTTGGCCAGGATACATACATGGCATGTCCGAGTGTGTCCTGTCCCTGGCCGCTCCTTTTCGGCCACTTTGTATGCAGCGGGCGCAACAAGCAAAAAAAAAAAAAGAAATCACAAAACAAACTGACGCCATTTTGCCATTAATCCCGACCACTTTTATGGCCAAGCCAACAAGCAAACTTGCCCCTTTCCGGTATACCCTTTAATATGAGCAGGTTTGATACGTTTATGGTTTTAGTTCAATTAAAATTAGATAATGTTATGAAATATCCTTGAACTATAAAATGTAAGAAATGCCATATAACTAATAATACCATTTATTATTTATAAACTCCTTGTATTGATTATTTGTGAACGAGTGCTTTTATTATTCAGAGGTCCTCTCCGCACATCATTATTCATAATATGTGTTAATTAGGGCAATTTAAAATGCCATAATATTAATATCTGATGTCCTAAAAGTGCTTACACAAATAACCCGTACAAGAGAACCTTTACATTAGCCAGTGGGGTCAAGTTGAGGGTTAATGTTTCCACTACATTAAAGAAAACAAAATAATTAAGGTTCATTCAATATACCCAAGTAAATATTAGCCTGTTTTTGTATTCAACTTCCGGGCGACTTAATGAACCATATAATCAACTATTCGGATAAGTTTGGCGGAAGCAAAACAAAATCGTATAATGTTAATAGCTAAAGTTATCCTATCACGGAAAACCTTGGTTTGTCCTCTATGATCTCGGTACTCTCAGGTTTTCTGTGACATAATTCAGGGTATTACAAAATCGCCACATTACTTAGCCTAGGTTTACATATGTATTTCTGTGTTTGCTCTATTCATTTTGGCTTTTTTGCCTTTTGTTTTTCGTCCTTTGTGCTTTACGTTGTTGCGCCATGTTTATTTTTGAGTTGGCCCAGCCCCTAGCCGAGGAGGATTGCTAATGGTGGAACGCTTTGTGGGCAGTTTGATGGGTGGGAAGTGCTTCAAATGGCTGAAAGGTTTATGGCCCGTCCAGCTCCCAGCTCCCAGCTTTTAGCTACCGGTTACCAGTTACCAGTTACCAGTTCCCAGTTCGCATTTCGCCTTTCCTATAGTTCTTTATTACGCTGTGTGTTTTACCAACAGCAAACACAATTGCCCTGGCCCGCCTCGACTTTTGTTTCAAGTGTTGCCCCATCAAATGGAGTGGCCATCGCTCGACTTCGGATCCGCATTCGCAGCCGCGTTTTCCCTGCTCGATTTAACTGGGTCTAGTGCTGCTACCTAATCCTCATCCTTTTGGTAAAGAAGATACACAGAGGAAAATAGAATGCAGCATGAAATAAAGGTTAAAATGTGTTGTTAAAAAGTAGATATTCCTTAATTAAGGATAAGAAACTGGGCAGAGTATTTATTATATATTATTTCATAATTATTCTCATTATTTTAACAACTTGACTAGTATTTATTGTGCCCAGTGTGCTCGAGCATTGAACTGCCTTGGCGCACCTCTTCGATACTTTGCCTTCTGGGAGGCGGAGACCGATGAAGAGTCCCTGACCAGGAGATGGCTCCTTCGGTTGCTTTGAGCTTTGTGCTTTGGCGGGTGCTGCCTCTCGCAATTACTGTCGACTGAGCTCCCAGAGGACACGGACACAGTTCTCCTGCCATCACCTTACCTCACACATTTGATGTGCATTTGCATTTGTGGCCCTGAGGCTATCGAATGCTTTTTAGCTCACGACACTGTCATTGTTGCAAGTCCCCCATGCTTTCCTCCTTATACTACTCCTTCTTGGGGGCCACAAAGCCCCGCTGGAGTGCAGGAGGAATGGAGTCCGAGTGCTTTTATTAAAGTTTCGTTTTTGTTTGCCGGCAACAATGTCTCTGGCAGCGACAACCGACGCCCACAAGTGGCGACATCAGTGGCAGGCTCCTCTCTCCGAGGCTCCGACACAGGAAGTTGCAGTCTAACAATAACCAGAAGAATGCTGAAACCTGGCAACATTTCAAATATATATGTATCCCATTTCTTATTAATTTTGTACAGTCAAAACGAAGGATGAAGGGGGAAATTCCCTGGGCAAGATTGTTATTACTTCTTTGTCCTTTGTATTATTTATGGAGTGTGATCATATTCCTAGCATGACATAGATACTCAGAGTTCTCAAATGCATTTCACTTCTTGTTTCTTATGACTATTTATCCTACTACTTTAAAAGTTAGTTCTTCAATATCTTAAATTTGCTTCTGATTTCAGCAGAACCACACCAGAAACTGGACCAATTTATGAACAATATCGAAAGGAAACACAACAATCAACTCTACTCACCGACCTTTCTAGTCTTCTAGCAACAATCGAAACGATAAATCTTTTTTAAAACGACCCTTTATTTTTGGGACAAAACATATCTCTAGACAGAGCTCGGAGACAACTCAGGTGGATTAGCCCCCGATAACCCTTAATCCCAAGGATCCAGCACCTAGTGCCCACTTCCCAAAGAATCCCGGAGAGTGCCCCGCGGCAAAGGAATCCAAGACGGCGCCCCTTAAACCGCAAGCCTATAAAATTGGACGAATGTTATGTTGTGGCTTCTGCTGTGGCAATATGTCGAAGCGAGATTACAAAGTGGCCACCACCGATGGCATCGAGCTGGAGCCGTTGGGCGGCGAAAAGAGCGACAAGGATAAGGACAAAGACAAGGAGAAGCAGACGAATGGCGTCACTTTTGGTAAGTCCCCCTGTGACAAGGATAATTCTCTGGGTTGCATTGCAATTTGCATTTAAAAGAAAACCGAAAAAAATATTCCTAATTAACGCTCTTGAAACAAGATCCCATTTATGATCAAAGCACACGGGGAGACAAGTGCATAATTGCACTTGAGCATAATCCGACGCTCCGCGCAATTTAAACTCCTTCAGCCTCCGGCCTCCAGTCTTCTGGCCAATTTTGGGTGCGCCCCTCTGGGATTTATGCATCAAGTTGTTTTCTTAATTAAGCCGAATGCAAAACAAAAGCATTAAAAATGCCACGTCTTGCATTCGTATATACCTCATACGCCCCGTTGGCCAGGCCGCCAGGCAGCAAAAGCAAAGTAAATGAATGTCAGCATCCATCTCATTCCCTTTCCTTTCCCAGTCCACCCATTCACGCTGGGCACAATTTTCGAGATGCCTTCGCATTCGCCTCGCTCTCCTCCATCTGCCTCCAGCCTGCCTGCAGCCAAGTTGGCGGAATTTTCCGCTTTGACAGATGTCCACCGGAACCGGCAACGTGCTCCGGCTGGCAAAGAGGCCACCGCCAGATAGACAGGCCAGCGGGGGAGGCGGACGCTGATGGCGGCGACACAAATATTCCCAAGTGCTCTTTAAGCTGCCACCGATTTTCAAAAAATTTTACGCTTCTCCGGAGTTTGGCGGCGAATGAAAATGGTCCCCGGGGGCCATCGATTGCCGTAATGTGTCTCCGCCAATGAAGGGGTTCTGTCTGGGAAATCAATTGTGAAGCGGAGGGAAGCGGATGGAAGTTATGAAAATATACTTAATCCTGACAACCAGAGTATCGCTTGTCATCTTCTTAAATAATGGATGAATGGAATACTATTTTATGGGTTCTTTAAACCCATTAAATTCTCTAACTTTTAAGTTCTGAATATGAATTTAAGACCGCGCTTCGACCTCTATTATACCTCCCACCCATATCGTTTTGGAGGACGTCATCGATATCAAGCGATGAGCTAAATACAAACATATGCAAATCACTTTATCAAGGCGACAAATCGTGGCCACTTGGGCATGCCGTGGGCCAAAAGTGGGCCACAAGATACGCGCCCAGTTGCCTTCGCCTTCGGAATGGATTCCAACTGCTTCCCTCATCCTCTCATCTCTCACCGTCACTCCTTTCGCTACTTTGGTTAAATCAGTGTCACGGGAACAGGACGTGGACGTGTGCTCGTGTCCCAACCGCCAGGAAGCAATTAAGGATGCATAAAGTGGAGTAACCACTTGACTCACCCGCACCAGTGTTTACCTTTCATGTAAGTCAGCTTAACCGGCATGTGGTGACTAAATAAAGATATTTGAGTTCTTAGGCGAACAGGTGAATTTGTATACTGGGTACAAGGCCAACTGAGAATGTATGAAACAGGCAAAAGAAGGCATCTCCGTGCACATTTTATATATATATTCTTCTTCACCAATCTAGTCGATTTAGCCATGTCAAAGAACAGATTCCAGACACTATATTATTTTATATTTAAGAAGTGAAGTTACAAATTTTTGGTAACAACAAATCGAATTTAAAATTTCGCCACGTAAATACAATTATGACTTTTATACCTTTGTAGGGTATTATTATTACCCCATAAACCATATAAATTCTTGAAATAAATAAATATTAAACATAGGAGCAATTTCCGAATTGAATTTAAAACATTTTTGGCTGAGTTATGAGTTTTTTAAACTTTGATTGGTCGATAAAAATTGTCATATAAAAATATTTATAAATACCGATACAAAGAATGCGAATACTTTTGATAAAAACTTAGGTATATTTAATTTATGATTTCTTAAAGAGAATCCTTCACGGGGTGCCTTCGGAGACAGGCACCCACGAAAGGGTTAACGGCGGAGCCTCGATGGCAACGTTGTCGGCTGATGTTGATAATTGCAGGATGCGTTGGGTTGATTGCAGGCTGAATGGGCTCACACACGACACACACACTCACACACACACATATAGGCCTAGGCGAGCACTCGAGGCGGGGCTTGACTCAAATAAAGAAATCCTGCCTATCCCGGACTGCATCAGCGAGATAAAATGGGTCCACAAGAAACAATTGAAGCGGCAAGAGCCTTGCGCTGCATGCCAAAGTGTGGCATGCAGCTTGGGCCCCTTCTATAATATTTTCCTTCTAGTTTTTTTTTACTGGTGTGCCTGAGCGGATGAGTGAAAGTAAAGGGATACATAGAAATGAAATGTGTTTTTGGGTCAGGCAACTTCAAACTCAGTCAGAAAGTGGGAGCAGCTTGGGAACAGGAACAGGAACAGGACCCCCACCGGACGGTTGGCGGAAGACGGAGCGGATGAGGAGTGCTGGAGGGAGACTGGCAAATGGAAAATGGGAAACTGACAAGCGAGCGAGCCAAGTCAACCCGTCAACCCGTCAGAACGTCGGGCATGCAACAATTTATTGTTGCGAAATGGCGCTGGCGAAACACAATTAAATGCAACTACAAAGGACACAAGGATCCCTCAAGCTTTTTCCCCGCCCCTGCTTCTCACACACACAGCCTCCCACTGGGCGCGTAATTAAATGGAAATGGAAAATATTGCCCACGGGCCCCTTAAAACACAACACTCGTACTTGTTGAGGCACTTGAAGCCTTGCCAAGCCGCATGCATCTGGTTTTTTATTTCAACTGTGCCATGTATCCTACCCCTGGGCGCAGAAGGGGTCGCTGAGGGTTCTATATATATACATACATATATCCTAGTAATGCCTAGATATTTGATGCAGTTCCAGAAGATCTTGGAGAGGATAGAAGCGCAGGCACGGAAGCTTCAACAATAACATTATCTTGTGCAGGGGATTTTCTTAAAAACAAAATAAGCTTTAAACATGATTCAAAAGATAAGTTAATATTAAACCAGAAACTAAACTAATTTGTAATTTTAGTGATTTGACCCCTTAAAAATAGGGAAAAATATCAAAACTAAGCCAAAAATTCATTTATTTCAATTCGGAAAGCTGTTCTATGCTAGTTCTTAGTAGATTAACAAAGCTGCATACTCAGTTTTCAAATTTAAAAAATTCAATTTTGTGTCAAATTTTGACAATTTTAATGATGTAACCCCTTATAAAATTTTCAATTTTCGGAAAAATGTCAAAAATTTATTTTTTTACCGGACATGGCTAGAACGTCTGGGCTGTTGATGCTGATCAAGAATATATATGGTTTATAGGGTCGGAAATGACTCCTTTATTACGTTTCAAGCTTCTGACTTAAATTATATTCTTCAAAAAGGTATAAAAACAGACCATTTTTCTGAAAAATCAAAGTTTTTCGGACATCATAATTAAGCCGAAATCGCATTGATTTTAATTCGGAAAGCTTTTCTGTGCTAGTTTTTATTGCATTAACAAACCTGCATACTGCGTTTGATGATGCTATTCTCAGTTTTTGACTAAAATAATAAAAACCTGCAAAAAGGTATAAAAACAGGCAATTTTTCCCAAAAATCATAGTTTAAAAAACGCATAACTAAGCCAAAAAAATCATTAATTTTAATTCGGAAAGCTGTTCTATGCTAGTTCTTAGTAGATTAACAAAGCTGCATACTCAGTTTTCAAATTTAAAAAATTCAATTTTGTGTCAAATTTTGACAATTTTAATGATGTAACCCCTTATAAAATTTTCAATTTTCGGAAAAATGTCAAAAATTTATTTTTTGACCGGACATGGCTAGAACGACTGGGCTGTTGATGCTGATCAAGAATATATATGGTTTATAGGGTCGGAAATGACTCCTTCATTACGTTTCAAGCTTCTGACTTAAATTATATTCTTCAAAAAGGTATAAAAACAGACCATTTTTCTGAAAAATCAAAGTTTTTCGGACATCATAATTAAGCCGAAATCACATTGATTTTAATTCGGAAAGCTTTTCTGTGCTAGTTTTTATTGCATTAACAAACCTGCATACTGCGTTTGATGATGCTATTCTCAGTTTTTGACTAAAATAATAAAAACCTGCAAAAAGGTATAAAAACAGGCAATTTTTCCCAAAAATCATAGTTTAAAAAACGCATAACTAAGCCAAAAAAATCATTAATTTTAATTCGGAAAGCTGTTCTATGCTAGTTCTTAGTAGATTAACAAAGCTGCATACTCAGTTTTCAAATTTAAAAAATTCAATTTTGTGTCAAATTTTGACAATTTTAATGATGTAACCCCTTATAAAATTTTCAATTTTCGGAAAAATGTCAAAAATGTATTTTTTGACCGGACATGGCTAGAACGACTGGGCTGTTGATGCTGATCAAGAATATATATGGTTTATAGGGTCGGAAATGACTCCTTCATTACGTTTCAAGCTTCTGACTTAAATTATATTCTTCAAAAAGGTATAAAAACAGACCATTTTTCTGAAAAATCAAAGTTTTTCGGACATCATAATTAAGCCGAAATCGCATTGATTTTAATTCGGAAAGCTTTTCTGTGCTAGTTTTTATTGCATTAACAAACCTGCATACTGCGTTTGATGATGCTATTCTCAGTTTTTGACTAAAATAATAAAACCCCGCAAAAAGGTATAAAAACAGGCAATTTTTCCCAAAAATCATAGTTTAAAAAACGCATAACTAAGCCAAAAAAATCATTAATTTTAATTCGGAAAGCTGTTCTATGCTAGTTCTTAGTAGATTAACAAAGCTGCATACTCAGTTTTCAAATTTAAAAAATTCAATTTTGTGTCAAATTTTGACAATTTTAATGATGTAACCCCTTATAAAATTTTCAATTTTCGGAAAAATGTGAAAAATTTATTTTTTGACCGGACATGGCTAGAACGACTGGGCTGTTGATGCTGATCAAGAATATATATGGTTTATAGGGTCGGAAATGACTCCTTCATTACGTTTCAAGCTTCTGACTTAAATTATATTCTTCAAAAAGGTATAAAAACAGACCATTTTTCTGAAAAATCAAAGTTTTTCGGACATCATAATTAAGCCGAAATCGCATTGATTTTAATTCGGAAAGCTTTTCTGTGCTAGTTTTTATTGCATTAACAAACCTGCATACTGCGTTTGATGATGCTATTCTCAGTTTTTGACTAAAATAATAAAAACCTGCAAAAAGGTATAAAAACAGGCAATTTTTCCCAAAAATCATAGTTTAAAAAACGCATAACTAAGCCAAAAAAATCATTAATTTTAATTCGGAAAGCTGTTCTATGCTAGTTCTTAGTAGATTAACAAAGCTGCATACTCAGTTTTCAAATTTAAAAAATTCAATTTTGTGTCAAATTTTGACAATTTTAATGATGTAACCCCTTATAAAATTTTCAATTTTCGGAAAAATGTGAAAAATTTATTTTTTGACCGGACATGGCTAGAACTTTTCGGCTGTTGATGCTGATCATGAATATATATGGTTTATAGGGTCGGAAATGACTCCTTTATTACGTTTCAAGCTTCTGACTTAAATTATATTCTTCAGAAAGGTATAAAAACAGACCATTTTTCTGAAAAATCAAAGTTTTTCGGACATCATAATTAAGCCGAAATCGCATTGATTTTAATTCGGAAAGCTTTTCTGTGCTAGTTTTTATTGCATTAACAAACCTGCATACTGCGTTTGATGATGCTATTCTCAGTTTTTGACTAAAATAATAAAAACCTGCAAAAAGGTATAAAAACAGGCAATTTTTCCCAAAAATCATAGTTTAAAAAACGCATAACTAAGCCAAAAAAATCATTAATTTTAATTCGGAAAGCTGTTCTATGCTAGTTCTTAGTAGATTAACAAAGCTGCATACTCAGTTTTCAAATTTAAAAAATTCAATTTTGTGTCAAATTTTGACAATTTTAATGATGTAACCCCTTATAAAATTTTCAATTTTCGGAAAAATGTCAAAAATGTATTTTTTGACCGGACATGGCTAGAACGTTTCGGCTGTTGATGCTGATCAAGAATATATATGGTTTATAGGGTCGGAAATGACTCCTTCATTACGTTTCAAGCTTCTGACTTAAATTATATTCTTCAAAAAGGTATAAAAACAGACCATTTTTCTGAAAAATCAAAGTTTTTCGGACATCATAATTAAGCCGAAATCGCATTGATTTTAATTCGGAAAGCTTTTCTGTGCTAGTTTTTATTGCATTAACAAACCTGCATACTGCGTTTGATGATGCTATTCTCAGTTTTTGACTAAAATAATAAAAACCCGCAAAAAGGTATAAAAACAGGCAATTTTTCCCAAAAATCATAGTTTAAAAAACGCATAACTAAGCCAACAAAATCATTAATTTTAATTCGGAAAGCTGTTCTATGCTAGTTCTTAGTAGATTAACAAAGCTGCATACTCAGTTTTCAAATTTAAAAAATTCAATTTTGTGTCAAATTTTGACAATTTTAATGATGTAACCCCTTATAAAATTTTCAATTTTCGGAAAAATGTGAAAAATTTATTTTTTGACCGGACATGGCTAGAACGACTGGGCTGTTGATGCTGATCAAGAATATATATGGTTTATAGGGTCGGAAATGACTCCTTCATTACGTTTCAAGCTTCTGACTTAAATTATATTCTTCAGAAAAGTATAAAAACAGACCATTTTTCTGAAAAATCAAAGTTTTTCGGACATCATAATTAAGCCGAAATCGCATTGATTTTAATTCGGAAAGCTTTTCTGTGCCGGTTTTTATTGCACTAACTATTTAGTATGCAGGTTTGTTAATGCAATAAAAACTAGCACAGAAAAGCTTTCCGAATTAAAATCAATGTGATTTCGGCTTAATTATGATGTCCGAAAAACTTTGATTTTTCAGAAAAATGGTCTGTTTTTATACCTTTTTGAAGAATATAATTTAAGTCAGAAGCTTGAAACGTAATGAAGCAGTCATTTCCGACCCTATAAACCATATATATTCTTGATCAGCATCAACAGCCCAGTCGTTCTAGCCATGTCCGGTCAAAAAATAAATTTTTCACATTTTTCCGAAAATTGAAAATTCTATAAGGGGTTACATCATTAAAATTGTCAAAATTTGACACAAAATTGAATTTTTTAAATTTGAAAACTGAGTATGCAGCTTTGTTAATCTACTAAGAACTAGCATAGAACAGCTTTCCGAATTAAAATTAATGATTTTTTTGGCTTAGTTATGCGTTTTTTAAACTATGATTTTTGGGAAAAATTGCCTGTTTTTATACCTTTTTGCAGGTTTTTATTATTTTAGTCAAAAACTGAGAATAGCATCATCAAACGCAGTATGCAGGTTTGTTAAAGCAATAAAAACTAGCACAGAAAAGCTTTCCGAATTAAAATCAATGCGATTTCGGCTTAATTATGATGTCCGAAAAACTTTGATTTTTCAGAAAAATGGTCTGTTTTTATACCTTTTTGAAGAATATAATTTAAGTCAGAAGCTTGAAACGTAATGAAGGAGTCATTTCCGACCCTATAAACCATATATATTCTTGATCAGCATCAACAGCCCAGTCGTTCTAGCCATGTCCGGTCAAAAAATAAATTTTTCACATTTTTCCGAAAATCGAAAATTTTATAAGGGGTTACATCATTAAAATTGTCAAAATTTGACACAAAATTGAATTTTTTAAATTTGAAAACTGAGTATGCAGATTTGTTAATCTACTAAGAACTAGCATAGAACAGCTTTCCGAATTAAAATTAATGATTTTTTTGGCTTAGTTATGCGTTTTTTAAACTATGATTTTTGGGAAAAATTGCCTGTTTTTATACGTTTTTGCGGGTTTTTATTATTTTATTCAAAAATTGACAATAGCATCATCAAACGCAGTATGCAGGTTTGTTAATGCAATAAAAACTAGCACAGAAAAGCTTTCCGAATTAAAATCAATGCGATTTCGGCTTAATTATGATGTCCGAAAAACTTTGGTTTTTCAGAAAAATTGTCTGTTTTTATACCTTTTTGAAGAATATAATTTAAGTCAGAAGCTTGAAACGTAATGAAGGAGTCATTTCCGACCCTATAAGCCATATATATTCACGATCAGCATCAACAGCCGAAACGTTCTAGCCATGTCCGGTCAAAAAATAAATTTTTGACATTTTTCCGAAAATTGAAAATTTTATAAGGGGTTACATCATTAAAATTGTCAAAATTTGACACAAAATTGAATTTTTTAAATTTGAAAACTGAGTATGCAGCTTTGTTAATCTACTAAGAACTAGCATAGAACAGCTTTCCGAATTAAAATTAATGATTTTTTTGGCTTAGTTATGCGTTTTTTAAACTATGATTTTTGGGAAAAATTGCCTGTTTTTATACCTTTTTGCGGGTTTTTATTATTTTAGTCAAAAACTGACAATAGCATCATCAAACGCAGTATGCAGGTTTGTTAATGCAATAAAAACTAGCACAGAAAAGCTTTCCGAATTAAAATCAATGCGATTTCGGCTTAATTATGATGTTCGAAAAACTTTGATTTTTCAGAAAAATGGTCTGTTTTTATACCTTTTTGAAGAATATAATTTAAGTCAGAAGCTTGAAACGTAATGAAGGAGTCATTTCCGACCCTATAAACCATATATATTCTTGATCAGCATCAACAGCCCAGTCGTTCTAGCCATGTCCGGTCAAAAAATAAATTTTTGACATTTTTCCGAAAATTGAAAATTTTATAAGGGGGTTACATCATTAAAATTGTCAAAATTTGACACAAAATTGAATTTTTTAAATTTGAAAACTGAGTATGCAGCTTTGTTAATCTACTAAGAACTAGCATAGAACAGCTTTCCGAATTAAAATTAATGATTTTTTTGGCTTAGTTATGCGTTTTTTAAACTATGATTTTTGGGAAAAATTGCCTGCTTTTATACCTTTTTGCGGGTTTTTATTATTTTAGTCAAAAACTGACAATAGCATCATCAAACGCAGTATGCAGGTTTGTTAATGCAATAAAAACTAGCACAGAAAAGCTTTCCGAATTAAAATCAATGCGATTTCGGCTTAATTATGATGTTCGAAAAACTTTGATTTTTCAGAAAAATGGTCTGTTTTTATACCTTTTTGAAGAATATAATTTAAGTCAGAAGCTTGAAACGTAATGAAGGAGTCATTTCCGACCCTATAAACCATATATATTCTTGATCAGCATCAACAGCCCAGTCGTTCTAGCCATGTCCGGTCAAAAAATAAATTTTTGACATTTTTCCGAAAATTGAAAATTTTATAAGGGGTTACGTCATTAAAATTGTCAAAATTTGACACAAAATTGAATTTTTTAAATTTGAAAACTGAGTATGCAGCTTTGTTAATCTACTAAGAACTAGCATAGAACAGCTTTCCGAATTAAAATTAATGATTTTTTTGGCTTAGTTATGCGTTTTTTAAACTATGATTTTTGGGAAAAATTGCCTGTTTTTATACCTTTTTTGCAGGTTTTTATTATTTTAGTCAAAAACTGACAATAGCATCATCAAACGCAGTATGCAGGTTTGTTAGTGCAATAAAAACTAGCACAGAAAAGCTTTCCGAATTAAAATCAATGCGATTTCGGCTTAATTATGATGTTCGAAAAACTTTGATTTTTCAGAAAAATGGTCTGTTTTTATACCTTTTTGAAGAATATAATTTAAGTCAGAAGCTTGAAACGTAATGAAGGAGTCATTTCCGACCCTATAAACCATATATATTCTTGATCAGCATCAACAGCCCAGTCGTTCTAGCCATGTCCGGTCAAAAAATAAATTTTTGACATTTTTCCGAAAATTGAAAATTTTATAAGGGGTTACATCATTAAAATTGTCAAAATTTGACACAAAATTGAATTTTTTAAATTTGAAAACTGAGTATGCAGCTTTGTTAATCTACTAAGAACTAGCATAGAACAGCTTTCCGAATTAAAATTAATGATTTTTTTGGCTTAGTTATGCGTTTTTTAAACTATGATTTTTGGGAAAAATTGCCTGTTTTTATACCTTTTTGCAGGTTTTTATTATTTTAGTCAAAAACTGACAATAGCATCATCAAACGCAGTATGCAGGTTTGTTAGTGCAATAAAAACTATCACAAAAAAGCTTTCCGAATTCAAATCAATGCCATTTCGGCTTAAATATTATGTCCGAAAAACTTTGATTTTTCAGAAAAATGGTCTGTTTTTATACCTTTTTGAAGAATATAATTTAAGTCAGAAGCTTGTAACGTAATGAAGGAGTCATTTCCGACCCTATAAACCATATATATTCTTGATCAGCATCAACAGCCCAGTCGTTCTAGCCATGTCCGGTCAAAAAATAAATTTTTTACATTTTTCCGAAAATTAATTATTTTACGTTTTTTATTTTTTATTCATTAAAATTGTCAAAATTTGACACAAAATTGAATTTTTTAAATTTAAAAACTGAGTATGCAGCTTTGTTAATCTACTAAGAACTAGCATAGAATAGCTTTCCGAATTAAAATTAATGATTTCTTTGGCTTAGTTATGCGTTTTTTAAACTATGATTTTTGGGAAAAATTGCCTGTTTTTATACCTTTTTGCAGGTTTTTATTATTTTAGTCAAAAACTGAGAATAGCATCATCAAACGCAGTATGCAGGTTTGTTAGTGCAATAAAAACTAGCACAGAAAAGCTTTCCGAATTAAAATCAATGCGATTTCGGCTTAATTATGATGTCCGAAAAACTTTGATTTTTCAGAAAAAAGGTCTGTTTTTATACTTTTTTGAAGAATATAATTTAAGTCAGAAGCTTGAAACGTAATGAAGGAGTCATTTCCTACCCTATAAACCATATATATTCTTGATCAGCATCAACAGCCCAGTCGGTCTAGCCATGTCCGGTCAAAAAATAAATTTTTGACATTTTTCCGAAAATTGAAAATTTTATAAGGGGTTACATCATTAAAATTGTCAAAATTTGACACAAAATTGAATTTTTTAAATTTGAAAACTGAGTATGCAGCTTTGTTAATCTACTAAGAACTAGCATAGAACAGCTTTCCGAATTAAAATTAATGATTTTTTTGGCTTAGTTATGCGTTTTTTAAACTATGATTTTTGGGAAAAATTGCCTGTTTTTATACCTTTTTGCAAGTTTTTATTATTTTAGTCAAAAACTGAGAATAGCATCATCAAACGCAGTATGCAGGTTTGTTAATGCAATAAAAACTAGCACAGAAAAGCTTTCCGAATTAAAATCAATGCGATTTCGGCTTAATTATGATGTCCGAAAAACTTTGATTTTTCAGAAAAATGGTCTGTTTTTATACCTTTTTGAAGAATATAATTTAAGTCAGAAGCTTGAAACGTAATGAAGGAGTCATTTCCGACCCTATAAGCCATATATATTCACGATCAGCATCAACAGCCGAAACGTTCTAGCCATGTCCGGTCAAAAAATAAATTTTTGACATTTTTCCGAAAATTGAAAATTTTATAAGGGGTTACATCATTAAAATTGTCAAAATTTGACACAAAATTGAATTTTTTAAATTTGAAAACTGAGTATGCAGCTTTGTTAATCTACTAAGAACTAGCATAGAACAGCTTTCCGAATTAAAATTAATGATTTTTTTGGCTTAGTTATGCGTTTATTAAACTATGATTTATGGGAAAAATTGCCTGTTTTTATACCTTTTTGCGGGTTTTTAATATTTTAGTCAAAAACTGACAATAGCATCAACAAACGCAGTATGCAGGTTTGTTAATGCAATAAAAACTAGCACAGAAAAGCTTTCCGAATTAAAATCAATGCGATTTCGGCTTAATTATGATGTCCGAAAAACTTTGATTTTTCAGAAAAATGGTCTGTTTTTATACCTTTTTGAAGAATATAATTTAAGTCAGAAGCTTGAAACGTAATGAAGGAGTCATTTCCGACCCTATAAGCCATATATATTCACGATCAGCATCAACAGCCGAAACGTTCTAGCCATGTCCGGTCAAAAAATAAATTTTTGACATTTTTCCGAAAATTGAAAATTTTATAAGGGGTTACATCATTAAAATTGTCAAAATTTGACACAAAATTGAATTTTTTAAATTTGAAAACTGAGTATGCAGCTTTGTTAATCTACTAAGAACTAGCATAGAACAGCTTTCCGAATTAAAATTAATGATTTTTTTGGCTTAGTTATGCGTTTTTTAAACTATGATTTTTGGGAAAAATTGCCTGTTTTTATACCTTTTTGCAGGTTTTTAATATTTTAGTCAAAAACTGACAATAGCATCAACAAACGCAGTATGCAGGTTTGTTATTATTAATTTATATGGTCGGAAATGACTCCTTCACTGGGTTTCAAGCTTGTGACTAAAATAATAGAGCCCAATATTAAAGTAAGGGTGTTCAAGTTTCGCGGGGTTTTCCCCCTAATTGCATTCGCCCCCAAAGGAAAACTGAAAGCTGCTGGGCTCAGCTTAACTCGATTTCTGCACAATTAGTTCGCCACCGTGTTTGATCCGCTTCAATTGATCCCAATGCCATTCACAACCACATCGATTGCATGGCCACTCCAAAGTCCCATTCCCAATCTCAATCCCAAGACTCCTCTCCTCGTCTGGCACTTGAGTTGAACCCATTCGATTTGCATTATTTGCGCCAGCTATATAACCCTGCAAGTGGTCCTCGAACACGGTCTGCCAATTAATTAAATTATGGCGAATGATTCAAATTGAGTATGCAAACAGGAGGACTGGACTTTTGCTCTTCTAATTGCCTGCCAAAGATTCATAGAACCCGCTGTTTTGTGGTGGATTTCCCTTAATTAATAATAGTTATCATTTTATACTGAACCCTCAGAGATTTATGTGTGGATCTGTCTTGATAAGACCTCTAAAAATACTTGTGGTTGTCATTTGTTTGTCCTAAATTAGTAATACTGATAACAAATTGTGTTTGTTTTAATATAAACACAGATAATTCATCATACTATTAGAAAACCAGAATTATATAACCTTAATGAACCGTATTTGTGGGGGAAAAACAAACAAACGATAAGAATATTCAATAATTTTATTTATTTCAATAATTTTGAAGCAGACTTTATGAATTGATTACCAAACATCACACTTGACATACGGATTAAGGGCTGTGGGCAGGGGACAATTGAAGGCCTGTCCAAAGGCTGCCAGGTTGGCCACCGAGTGATGCAGACGCACTTTGTCAGTTTCCTGATTACCAAAGGTTATGAACTCCTCATCACCGATTACGTTCTGGGCCATGTTAATAAAGAACAGCTGCTGCAGGGGAATCTGAGTGAAGCTGGGCTGCACTTGGCTGTATTTGGAACCTACACCAAAGTACACCTCGTAGATTAGCTTAAGAGCCGTCACATCGGCCGATCTCTGTTCCACGTAATCCGTAGCATTGCTCTTTAGACACCTCACAGCTTGGATGTAGTTCTGGTTTTCTTCAAAGTCCATGAACTTGTCGGTTGGGTTTCCCTCACTGTCGTAGATCAGGGACTGCAGTTGGAGGGACTCCATCAACTGCTGGGCAAGGACCCATCCGATAAGGCTCACTTTGAACACATCGTGGCTCTCGAGATCGTAGAACGGCTTTTGCAGAATGTCATAGGGCAGGACAATGGTATTCTCTCTTGGTAAGAAAGTGGCCTCTATATATAACTCTGGGACGCTGTCCTCCTGGAAGTAGTAAGCTTTACCCTTGGCAGCCGGCTTGTCCAGCAGCTCCAGGATACGACGTGTGCGCACCTCCAAGACCTTAAGCTGGGCATCGGCGTAGTCTTCTCCAACAGGAAGCTGGAGATCCCTGTAATAGTTGCTCACAAAGCTGCGATGATCCTGGTTCTGGGGCATATTGCCCACATTGAGTTTTGTGGCCTGCAGCTTGAGTTTTATCAGGCTGCGATGCCGCAGGCTCAGCTTCAAGCGATTCTCGTCGATCTTGGCCAGAAGCTGGGTTCGCAGAGCATTGAATATTTGCTGTATCTCAGTATCGATTTGATTCCGTTGCTCCGGGGGAAAGTAGCTGCTCTCGTAAAGGAAATTGGTACCAAGATTCATGTGGACACGCACATCCTTGATACACTCCATGGCATCGTTCTCGTCATCACTGGCGCTGGTGAACTCCATGAACTTGGCGAACCGAGCCATCATGTAGGTGGCAATTATCTCGGAATCGTAGCGTTGCAGCACCTTCTTAAGCTCCACAAAGTAGTTCACATTCATGATCTGCACCTCGAAGGTGGAGGGGAAAGTGCGACCGAAGACGATCTGCAGGTACTGCCTCCAGGGGAATCCGTTCTGTCGCTCCAGCTCACGTAGTGTCAGATCATCGTTGGGCTCATCCTCGACCTCGGCCAATTGCCTAATATCCGATTCCAGCTTCCGGATATTCCTGGCCAAGGACATGGCTCGTGTCCGGGAAACGCCCAACTTAATCAGCAGCTTCTTGGTGGCCACCACACCCTTTAGCTTTTCGGAAGAGTCAAATGTGGGCCTATCTATTGTCACCATATACTTGCTGCTGTCGACAAAGTCCAGCTTGACATTCACCTTGACCAGCAGGTTATCGAAGCCATAGCGACGCAGTCTTGCGAGGGTCGTCATCCACTGGAACTTGGCCTTGGGCCAGGAGGAAGGTCTGCTGGCAAACTGCGGCCAGGTGAGACCCACATCGGGGGGCACCAGCTCCAGGTAGTGTTTCTCCGAGCGAGACTCCTCCGTGGCCGTGCGACAGGTCTGATAGAAACGAAGCACCTTGGCCTCCACACCGTTTACGTCCATAAGGATGCTGTCGTTGAGCCTCTGGAAAATGGACAGGAAACGCTCGTCGACCTTCTGCCCGACCTCACCCATGATCTCGCTGTACAAGTCCGCCGAATGTTTCTCCTCGTAATTGCCGCCGACATACTCATGGAAATCCTGACATGGATCCGCCCGGTTATCCATGTAGCCTTGCAGAATGTCCACGATCTCCTTGTTGACATTGGATGCGGGAGTGGGAGCAGGAACCACCCATTGGGCATCCACTCCTGCCCAAAGCAGCAGCCCCACGCAGGTAATCCACGGTATTAACTTTGAACGCTCCATCTCCAGCGACCAACTGAAGATCCGCCAGCAGATGAATCCGTATTTAGAGGCATCCCAGTCCACTGATAGCCTGGGATCAGAGTGCCCCAGGTGCTGATCCCAATTCAAACCTTATCGTCACGGCCAAACAAATGAATGCGATAAGAAAAACAATACAAATACTAACTTTTGCAAAGTCTAGTTCAAGGTATTCATCTTATTTCAAGGTGCGTCATGAAGTGTGCCATATTTTAATGATAGAAACTAATCTATTAATATTTATTGTTTGTTTTTTTAGTTACAGCATTCCATTCCAAAATAAAATAATGCTTGATCTAAAATCAATATCAACTCATATGTTAGCCATTGAAATCTTAAAGTCCATTTAATATTTCCTTCTTGAAGCCACAGCGAACGTTACCAACATTCCCTTAATGGCACAATTACAGGCCTCGATTACATCCCTTCCCTTTTCCCGCAGCGGCACCCTCTTCTAACGCTTCTGGCCAAGTGTTTGCTCCGGTGGCATGCCGGCAGTTACAGCTTAAATTTATTGATTGTTTCATAAACAGCGATTATTTAACCGCCGCCTTTCGATCGGCATGTGCATTGCTGGCCCGACCCCCTTTGCCGGCAACCAAGTGTGGCAAACACTTGTGGCCATCTTCTGGGCATGTTCCACCAGTTGAGGCACCCCCCCGCTCCCCAGACGCTCGTCCAATCCCGTACGTATGGGATCAATACGGACGAGGCTGTGGGTGGGTGAGTTGGGTGGTGATTGTGTGGCACATGACAAGTCACAAGTGCGGCCAGTAAATTTGCATGCGACAGCAAATACTCAATGGCCGGACTGGGACAATCTAAGGGGGGAAAATGGTGTTGAGTAACTCAGTTAGCAGGGATGGTGTGCTGTGGTCTTAACCATTCTCCTCGTAGACCTCCTTCTCTTTGGTGCGTTTTGGGGGTCACAGTTGAAAAGGGAAGCTCAGAGAATTGAACTGAACATTCGGGGCACACAGCAGATCTGCCTTACATGCACTTTTTCATTTACAATTGTCTCTTTTCTTGAAGGGTATCTAGATTATAAAGGTGGCTTCTTACATTTACTATACTTTAATCTAATGCTGGAATAATACTTGATAATATTTCTAATAGAGTTTAACCTGCCAGCTCAACTAAAAAGTATTCCCAATACTCTTTAAGAAAACCTATAGTCAGAGCATACAAAATTCGTTTATATATTTGGATTTTTCCAACATTTATTCAGGGCTTTGAAGCCGGCTATATGCGACAAGGAGGCAGTGGCAAGAGGCGTGGCGCCGCCTAATGAACACGATTCAGTCGCGGAAGGGAAAACTTTACACTAACGTGACGGCGAATTTATTGAGCTGAGCTGGTGGCAAGGGCTGTGGGAAATTGGGAAAATGTGAAAATGCAAAAAGGGGGATGGGCGACGGCAAGGAGCATCCCCAATTTTTTCCCCCCCGAGCAAGTCACCGCGAAACCGGTGGTGTGTTTCCTCTTCTATGCCGCAAAATAACAAAAAAGGGAAAAACTTTCGTCGCATTGCCGGAACAAAGGCCAAGCGGCGAGGAAAAATGAGATTTCATTTGCCGGCAAAAGTTGGCAAGAAGCGAATTATACCATTCATGGCTGAGCTTTTTGCGGCTCCATTTGTTGATTGTTTCGTTTCGCTTGGTTTCTGTGGCAACCGGAAAGTAGGCAACCCAAATCAGCATCACAGGGTCGTAAATCCCAAAAGTACTAAACTCCACGGTGATGTACGAGAAGAATATCGTTCGGTTTTATCATAAAAATTGCATCCCCTAAATGGGAGCATTGTAATTATAATGGAAGAATTTTCGTGATAAATTCTCTCACATGTCAGGCCGAATAATTACAAGATATACGAAATGGATTCGGCAGGAAGAAAAAACACAAAAAAAATAAAGGAGAAGCAGGAGTAAATCAAATGTTAAAGCACGAGGCATCCACCATCCCTTAAATGGGAAACTTCTAATGATGAGTCGCAGCCAGATTGAACTATTTGGCCAACACATGATAAACAACAACATCAACAACAACAACAACAACAACGAAAACAAGAACAACAACAACAAACGATTGCATGTGGGTGAAATTAGGGGGTGGAGCGGTATGGCATTGGCGTTAAGGGTTGCTTCGTTATCCGCCCGCTTTCGTTCGCCTGGCAACACTTCACTATACGCTTTTCCTTTTTATGTACCAGGTATTTCAATAAGTTCCAGGGTATGATCGAATCGTATTCAACGCGTTAAGAATGGTTATTACACTAATTTAAAAGAAGACTAAAAGATTTTACATTTTAAAAATTCTTAAATTAGATTTGGGTGAGATTCAATGAGTAATAGGAGTCACATTAAATCATTGCGGATTTTAATTAATTTGAAAATATATTCAAATTTAATCTACAAATGGTTTCCCTTCCGGAAAAGAAACCATTTTGTACCATATATATTTCATAGCATACTTTTGAACGTTCTTCAAAAGGACTTCGCAGTAATATCAACTTCTGGCATCAATTTAAAACTTTTAAAGTAACTTTGGATTATTGAATAAGAAATAATAATATTTTAAATACAAACAATTAAATAAAGAGTACGAAATTTTACAACGATTTTTATATTTCCCATCTAAAGGGTACTAAGCCCAACTATAGCTTTTCCATAGATTTTCATGATTCTGGCGGCTTCAAAACAAAAATCCTGTCAGCGGTACGAGATGGGGGAACGTGAGAGCGGTGGGGGGCAAGCAGGGAGAGGAAATCAAACACAAGGGCTCTCCATAGAAATTTCAATTTCACTTTTGCAGGTGAGCAAAGCTTGCGCTCTCCGAGAGAAAGACTCGAAAAGAGAGCGGCGGTCATGCGCCGGGGAGAGCTTAGGGGTTGCCACCGCATCTGCTCAGGGTTGCTGCACGGCGTTTCGCTGCGGCAGCATCCAGTTGGAGTCCAGTTGGAAAATGTACGCGCACTCAAACGCAACAAAAAGCGCGTGACAACAGGCTGCGAGTCGCACGGAAAGCACACTATAAATTCGGTTTTGACAAAGACTTAACTCACACACTCGCACTTGAACCGACACACACATACACACACACACAAATATACCCATACGAATGCGTCGCGTGCTGTCCCCACAACGCCCCACCTTCCCCCTCCGCTGTGCGTGTCAGTGAAAGAAAGCGAAAAAAGTGGCCAAATTGCCAAAAATATAAAAGTAAAAGAAAATATAAAATATAAAAGGCAGGCAAAAAGTGTTTTGGTGAAGCAAATCAATTAAAAAAGTGAATTAGCAAATTAAAGTATTTGCAATTAATACCTAAAGCAATAAGTAATTAATGTGTACATAGCCTACAATGCACTTTCGTGTATTGATCTGGCGAAATTGACCTTTTGGGCCAGAACCCCCTCTCGGAAAACTTCACCCCCCTTCAAGAGGAAAAGAAACAGCAACAAGCTCTTTATTTCCTTTTCTTTTTTTTGGGATAATTAGCAAAGTGGAATGGAATAATCAACCGTTATGCTCTGTCGCCAAGTGAAATGCAACTGCAGCTGAGAACCGCTATTCAGTCAAGTGGCAACAAAAAAGCAAGCGAAAAAGGGAGCAGCTGAAGGCAAAAAAAAAAGCGAAAAAAAAGGGGCGAAGGGCGAAAAGAGAGAGTAGAGGGGAGTAGGGGGGGGGGGGGAGGACTGGAAAGCGCACTATTGACATATATACGCGCAGTCACAAAGCGAGTGCCGCGATTGGAGCGAAAGAGAAGCAAAGGAAACGCCGCATAAGACAAAACAGGAAATTCACTTATACAGGCGCACACTCATAGACACACTCACCCACACACACACGCAACTGACGCATTCGAAAGGAAAGGAAATTCGCGCTGTTGAGCTTTGCATTCTGACATTTCATTTTCAAAACACAGATTCCAGTGAGAGCGACACTCTGCTCTCCCACACTCTCACTTCCAAGCCTCTCTCTCTCTCTCTCTCTCTCGTACTGCTCTCTCACACTCTCCGGCTCTCAAGCTTTCCACTTTCCAAGCTTAATTCCTTCAGTTTTTTTTTTGTTCTTATTTGTATTTTCCCCGAGCAAATGAGAATGTAAACAAATGCCGAAGGCGGCCGCATTAACCAGAAATGAAATGGAATTGTGATACCACATGCATTAACACGCTTCTTGCGTGCCCAGGAATGCGAAAGTTAAGTTGAAAAGGCTGAGGGAGGGGCAGCGGGGGCCGGTGCGGTGCGGTGCAGTCACGAAGACAAACAAAGGGACCGCCACACAATTGGCACCACAACAAATGCCCTCGTTCCACTTGGACTCCAATTGGGATTACGCCTCGCCTGCTTTGACATTGACATTAATTGGGGGGAGCCAGCAACAGCAGGGCGAAAGGGAATCCCCATTAAAGAGTGATTTAGGAAACAAGAACTTCCCCAATTGGGAACCAAATACTAGTTGTTGACATCCGTAAACAGTTCCTTTTTTACGGCCGACATTTTTTCCCTGTCACATTTCATGATTTCGGATTTTTGGCACGAAAAAACCGTGTTTAAATGGTTTCAGCCTGACATTACTTTTTACGTTCCATTTTACGACCATAATTCCAATTACAAGTTTTACATGAGAATGTTTATGAAGTTGCGAGAGCAATAAAAAGATAAATATACTTCCTACGTGCGTATACGTAATTTTTACCATCGCAAAAAAACTGTAGCATACATCAAGGTTACAATAAATACAGAATCGAATTCTTAATAATATTTATAATCCAAGGAAAATTATTATTCATTTAAAGATAATACTAATGTTAAAAACTTTGTTTCTTTAAAAAGAATTAAAAATTGTTTATACCCCTTGCAGGGTATTATAATTTCAGTCAGAAGCTTGAAACGCAATGAAGGAGTCATTTCCGGCCCTATAAATCATATATATTATTGATCAGCTTAACAGCTGAATCGATCTAGCTATGTCCGGATAAAATTTAATTTTTCAAAAATTTGAAAATTTTATAATTATCATCATTAAAATTGTCAAAAATGAACAAAAAGTTTATTTTTTTGAATTAATTTAGTATGCAGTTTTGTTAACCTAATTAAAACTAGCATTAAGAAGCTTTCCGAATTGAAATTAATGCATTTTTGGCTGAGTTATGATAATTTTTGTGATTAAACTGCAAGGGTATACAAACATTGACTTCCCGAAGTTAGTTTCTTATTCCTTTTTGTTTTAAACTTACATTTTTTTTCATAAATATGTCGATTTCTAAAATAAATAAGTGGCTTAAATCAAGTTAACTACATAGATAATTTTAATAACAAAAACCAATTGATTGGTTTTTTTAGAGTTTGCAAATCAACAAATTAACGAATATTAAATCGCAAAATAAATTTCTAGAGATTTTCAATCTGAGAACCTTCAGTAGTATTTCTTGTGGCCGGCCCCTTTGCCATCGGCTTATCAAAGCCAACTGATAGGGTGCCTAAAATCATTTTAGTCGCAAAGATAACATCCCTGATTAATATATACACCTTTAAGGTGTGTTCATTATAAACCCCTCACCAATTGGCAATGCCTTAAAGTTCCCAAATTCATGTTGCTGGCCGAAAGGTAGACCTTAACCACGAATTATGCCTGAATGATGCTACAGACAAACCAACTTCAGTTTCAAGAGGTCCTCAAAGGCAGACACAGCTGCGGACATTAGGCATTATATACAAATTCCGTACAAAAGCCGGCAACCCGGAGAGAAAGACGGATATACAAATGGATTTCAAGATAGAGAGAGAAAGGAAAACACACACATTTTTGGGGGGTTGATTTTTGGGCGTTGAAAGCGCTTTTCACTAATTCAATGCGACATTGAAAACAGTGAGCTTGAATGCGGAAAATGCAGACTTTCGGGGGCCAACGGACACAGAGTGGCGGACGCAAGGACACGACGCGTACGGACAGGCATAGTCTGACTAGACGGAACCGGAAGGGCGTCAGCGTCTGGCGCTCAGCCAACCCAGAAAACCCCATTGAGGGGGTGGCACCACATACATACATACATGCAAAGATAGATGCAAAACCGGCAAAAGGAAAGCCATAGCCAAAAGGAAAGTGCCAACCTTGGTGGGGGGTAGCATGGAAACGGGGAGTCATGTCTGCATAAATTATGTATGTATATTTTTGGCCAACCGATAATCAACTCGTCAAAAGGCTCCTCTCATTTTTTGGCAGTCGATTTATTGGTTAAAAGGGTGCTAACGTAAAAAAAATCCATGACCGCACAGATATACATATATCCATTACCGGGCATTGGCCATGAATAAGGTATGAAGAGCACGTGGCGGCATCCAAGAAGCATACGGGGTTCTGGCCAAAAGGGTTCGACCTGAATTGGCCATAAAGTGATTGTGATTTTCCCCCCTTCCCTTCTAGAGCAAATAGGTCGTGCAATTATTTGCGGTGTGTGTATGTGATTGCGGTTCAACGGGTCCGCTTTGGTTTCGGTTGCAATACGGATTCCGATCCACATTTCGTTTACGGCCACGGGTTAGCAAGCGTACGTATTGGCCGGAAGACACAGGGACACCGGCCCCGTTAAGATTTCGGTCGTCGGCGGTGGTCAGAGAGGCTCGAAGATTTGGCGTCGCGAGCGCATCGAGATGACAAATGATCCTGACCTCGATGACTGTGCCTTTCTCTCCGGTAAGTTTTAATTGGGGAAATTATTATATTATATTATCGAAATTATCAGTTAATCAAATAATCATAATTATCAACAAATGTGATAGATTTTAATTTGTAATCAGGTAATAAGAGATTGATGAACTCTAAGATAAAAGTGCGCATTGTCTCTTCGAGGAATAAATGTGTTGCTAAAGATATCTAGTTTTACAGTTCAGGTTTATTTACTTTTAATATTAGCATTTAATATATAAAAGTAGGAATACAGCACCAGTAAAAAATTCTGATAGAACAGTATAGAACAGTATGTACTATAAAGTTTTACATATTTTTACAATAGATAAGACCTTATATATACCATATCTATATACTATATTTAATATATAGTATCTTCAGAAAACTGCTACGCTTTCTAGTGAATTAAAAGGTATCAAATACCATGAAATTAAATATATTGGGTTTATAATCATATAAATTAATATTAAAAGGATATCTGCTCTATATTTTAAAGAACTTCCCCTGAAAGAGGTATTGTTATTATGATGAAATCATGTATTAAGATAATTATAATATATTTTAGTGAAGTATAATCGATTATTTACAAAATCTAAGAACCCTATATCTTCTAGGAACCAAAAGAAACAACTATCAGCTCTTAAAGACTTCACTTTACCATATACACCAACATATTTTGTGTTTTATTTTTACCTTCGAAGCCTTTGCACCCATTTCGAGGGGGCAGTGGCAATGCAATTGCAACCCGGCAGATGAAATATTTACACAGCCCACCATGACTTTTATTCGGAGTTTAATTACATTTTCCCACCCCCACCTCTGGGTGGTTTTCTTTCGACAGGTGGCGAATCGAGCGGCGGCCGACAGACGCGGACCGGAGTGGCCGTCTGCTCCCAGCGCCGGGCTCTACTTGTGGCCGGGATCGTGCTCGGCTCGCTGCTGCTGACGGCCATCATCATCGCCTACGCCGGACCGCAGAACGGTAGGTTTGCCCCGTGCCCGTGTCCCCAGGACCCTCTTCTCACGCCGTTTATTTCCATTATTTTTGTTCGAGTTTTTATTTTTCGAGTTCTCTCAAGCATACTCTACTCCCTCTCTCTCGCTCTCTCTCTCTCTTTCTCCACGTTCGTTTTTCATTTCCACCCACCGAAAGGAAAACCTGCAATGGCAGTGGGGCTAGCCCCCCTCTTCTGTTGTTGTTGTTTTACTTGATTACGCTTTTATTGGGGGTGCCAGGATATATGTAGTCGAGGGGCTGAGAGCCTGTTTCCTTTGTGGCCTGGAAAGGGTCGACCATATTTGACAGCTTTAAGGGTCGATGTCATAATAAAAAAGGGGATTTTTCATATAATACAAAGGCTAGTAATGTAATTTCAACAACCTTTCAAGTTTAATTATGTAATTATATGAATTGTGTAACATTAATTAAATTATAAAAGGCTACAGAAATCAATGAAGATAAAATAAAACTAAGAAATATTAAATCTAGATCTATAGGCGCATAAATAATGCAACCATTGGCCTCTGTAATATTGATGTCTGAAGGTTCACAGTTGGAGCCCCATAAATCCATATAAATGGTAATTGAATTCCTGACCGACAGCGTCCAAAGGCCGGGCATAAACCATCTGGCCAGTCAATCCAATTCCGCTCCAACCCTCCAGCTAATATGTATGCTTTTAACCGTATTAAGCGGGGGCCAGCGGCATCCATTACAGTTTGCTTATAAATAGATGCAGCTCGGCCTCACCTGGCTGACATCACCTGTCCTGTGGATCCTTTAGGCCTCCGTTCCTCGGCCATATTCAATTGCAAAATTGCGGAATTATGCAAAGTGCAAACACTTCGCTCGCTGGAAGTTTCTGTTGCATACTTAATGGGGCTAAATGCATTGGGGGATAATTGAATTAACCCAAGGGAAAGAGCAAACAAACAAACCCCACGAGTGTGTGTCTGATGAAAAGTTAATTTCACTTCCCTCTGTGAGCTCAATTACCAGTCAACCTTTAATTTTTGCTTCCTCCAGAGAGCTCTGGGTTTAGAATCAAAGTACAGCCATTGCTTTCTTACATAATTAACTTTACAGTATATATATCCATAAGTCATATATCTATTTGAGTTCCTCACCCAATTTTGTTTCCGTTTTGCGTTCACCCTTCTCGTACACAAATTGTCTATTATATAAATATGAATCTTTGAAAAACATATGAAATATTTCTCTTAAATGCTTGTTTGATTGATTGGTTGAAATGTGAGTAACAATTATGCCAAACCCGAATACTTCTAAACTGGTAAATAGCCATGATATTCCATATAATCCTTTTGGCATGTTGATGTCATTATCCTTTTCCCCTCTCTTATTATTTCCGTAATTTCTATCTCTAGATGTTAGCTCTTGGTTTTTATATACCTCTTTTTTTAGGTGGGAGGAATTGAGTTAATTTATTAGTTTTATGATTGTATATATATTAAAAAACAGTTACATCTTAATCATGAGATATATCATTGACAGGCAAGATATCAATCTTCATGTAGATGGTTGTTACACACGATTTAGAAAAGGAATATGCACTCGAACCTATTAGGGGATCTCTTTCAGAAACAGTCTAGAACAGATCTATCAATCATTATCTATCTATATATACTTATGTTAATATTTATTTTACTCTAAAGATATAGTTTTAATTGTATTAATGTGGTAGCTTTTTCCTATGATGATCTCCTATATAAGATGTATTATTAATTATCATCCACTCTCCCATTCGATTTGACTCAATCGCGCCATTCAGCAAGAATGAATCTTAATTTGTGATCTTTCCCCATTTGAGTTCTGTTTACCCCAAATAGATGTGCTAATGACTTGAACCGAATCCAATTATTCAACCGATTTACTGCTAGCTTTTCTTTATGCAAAAACCCCCCTACAAAAACCCATCTTAGATGATTTTCCCCCAACTCTCTCCCTCTATCTCTCTCTGTTGATTGTGTATAATGCAATTTGCTTTAACGAACTTAGCTACGAATCCCACTCCCCCCGTGAACGAGAAAAGTCTGCGAAAGGAGAAGTGAATTATCCTGAAATACAACCGATACTGATTATGCACCTTGAATATCCTTTGCAGACTGCTCCTGCGGATCCAAAACGGTGTCTGGTTACGATACGGATGAAGAGAACAACACCCAGCCCTTTAATCCAATTGCCACCAATGGGGAGCCCTTTCCCTGGCTGGAGAAGATGCTGCCCACCAGTGCGAGACCCCTGCGCTATATGGTTACCATTCATCCCAATCTAACAACGTTGGATGTGAAAGGTGAGGTCCTTGCTTCATTCTTTTAATTCATTTTAAGCAGGAATTAAAGGTAAAATTCATTTAATATTTAATGGAAATTGTCTGCGAATATTCACCTTTTTATGTGCCCCAAGGCTCAAATCATTGATGGAATTATAATTCGATTGTCTGACTCTTGCAACTTCTGCCTTCCATTTTTTTTTCATATTTCCGTTTGGCCAGGCCAAGTCACCATCGATTTGCATGTGGAAAGGGAGACCAACTTCATTGTCCTGCACATCCAGGACCTCAACGTCACCGAGAAGGTAAGCAGCAGCAGGGGCAAAGCACTCTCAATCCGGGAGTTGGCAAATTAAGCCAATTAGCGTCTAACTCGAGTGCGTCCATTGATTGCATTTCATTTGCCGTTTCGGTTGCAGGCCATAGTGACCCCAGGGCCCAAGGGATACGCCCTTAAGATTGTAAAGGTGCTGGAGTTTCCGCCACGCCAACAACTCTACATTGAGGTGAAGGAGAAGCTGAAGAAGAAGTCCAATTATACCCTCAACCTGCGCTGGTACTCCAAGCTTAATCCGGAGCCGGAGGGTTTCTATGTTGACCAATATGAGAGCTCCAACGGTGTGGAAAGGTAAGGGCCATCCACTATTCTTAAGAGGAAAAATATATATACGTTAATCTTATTCCTTTCCAGATTATTGGCAGCCACAGTTTTCCGACCGAATGGGGCGAGACGAGCCTTTCCCTGCTTCGATGAGCCGCATGTCCGGGCACCCTTCCGCATCTCTGTGTTCCGCGATCGCTTCCACATTGGTTTGTCCAACTCCATAGTGCACACCACCGAGGATGTGGGCTTCTACATGGGCACGGGATTGGTGAGTATATAATATAATTTTATAATATATATCAATTATAATCTTTGATTCCCCGCAGCTCCGCGATGACTTTATAGAAACGCCTCCACTGCCCGCCGATGCTGTGGCTTGGGTGGTTAGCGATTTCCAGCGTGAGTCCTTGCAACCTTCTGCTGCCTATATCCCCACCACAGTAGCGCCACCGGGCTCTGGAGCTGGTGGCAAGAAGTCTGCCCAGTTAAACAACTACACCCAGTTGAAGGGCAAGAACCCTCCGGTGCGGAACATCACTGCCCTGACACATTCGCTGAATGTGAACCTGACGCCCCGCCAGAATCTGAGTACTGTTCAAACGACGACGACGACAGCTTGGCCTGTGCATATCAATGGGAATGGAAAGCCAACGAATCTTACCTCTCTGTCCCAGTCCACGGGCTCCTCGATCAAGAGGGCTCCCTCGTACACTTTCTATGCTCCGCGTGACCTGCTGATTCGCTCATCCTTCATCCTGCACACTTCACGGGATGTTTTGGAGTATCTGCAAACCTGGCTGGATATTAGTTATCCCCTTACAAAGGTGGATTTTGTGGCACTGCCTTCGCTGGACCGCAACATGATCTCATCCCTGGGATTGGTGACCCTGAAGACTTCCTTCTTAACGGATCCCAGTTCGATTACCTCTGAACAATACCAATTCAGTGCTCTGCGGATTGCAGAGGCGATGGTGCGACAGTTCTTCGGAGGTATCACCTCCCGCAAGGTGCTCAAGGATGTGTGGCTGTGGGAGGGATTGATCCAGTATTTGGGCATCCATACCCTGGCTCCACTGCAGGAGAGCTGGCCTTTGAGGGAGATGTACCTGCTGAAGATGGCCACAGCAGCGTTGGATATCGATGCCATCCAAGGATGGGATAGCATCATGAATGGCACCAGCCACGATGGCAACAATGAGGAGTTCTTTGTCCAAAAGACGGCGGCCATCTTCTCCATGCTGCACACAGCCATTGGCGAGGATCGGTTCAGGGGATGCCTGGGCTCGTTCCTCAAGGTGAATCGATTTAGGACCGCAGAACCCACAGATCTTTGGACAATTTGCACCAAGAAGGCCAATGGTTCCAAGAATATCAAGGACATGATGACTCTGTGGACACATCAGCCAGGCTTTCCGCTTCTCACCGTCACCAAAATGGGCAACAGCATTTCCATTTCACAGAGACCCTTCCGGCCTGCCGACTTTCTTGCCATCCATGATGAGTCGTACTATGGTAATAACTATAATAAGACGGCTCTCAATGCCACGGATATGCCCATCACAGTGCCACCCACAACGCAGGGAAGCAAACACAAGGCGGCTCCACACATGAAGTGGATCTTCCCTGTCACCTATGTGACGGATATCAACAATGTCAGCGAGACACTTTGGATGCAGAATGTGGATGGTAAGTCAGGCTTAATCTCTAAATAGCTATAACTCTTAAATCCCTACTCCTTAATCCTTTCCTAGTAACCTTCAATGTGCCGGAGAACGTCAAATGGATCAAAGTGAATGCCATTCAGAATGGTTATTATAGAGTGGTTTACAACGATGACAACTGGGCAAGTCTCATTGAAGAGCTGACCACTAATCCCAAACGCTTCACCAGTGAGGTAAACTCTCTAAGAATTTTATTTTAGAACAAAAATTAAATACCATTTCCCACCAGGATCGATTGGGTATGCTGTCGGATGCCTTTACCCTGTGCCATGCCAATTTGCTGCCCTGTGAGATCACCATGAACATGATTCTGTATCTGCCAAGTGAGACACATTACGGACCCATGGCCTTGGCCTTGAGGCATTTGGAGAAGTGGCGACGCATCCTCAAGTACTCCGAGTGCTTCCTGATGCTCAGCGAGTTCATCAAGATGAAGATCTCAACGGTTATGGAGAAGGTGGGCTGGTCGGATGACGGTGATGTGGCCACCAGGTGAGGAGGATAATTCTTAAACTTGAAGATCTTATTTAAACTTAGTTACCATTTTAAGGTTAATGCGTCCTGAAGTGATTTTGGCCTCGGTTCTGTGGGAGGACATCGATAGCATCGCCAAGGCCAAGAATATGTTAAATCAGTATCTGTACTACAATGGTTCAGCTATACCACCCAATCTTAGAGAGGTAAAGATTGATTTTCCATTTATATTGATTAATATTTGTAATAATTTATTTTGTTACCTTTCCACAGGCGGTTTACACCGGCTCAATTCTCTCCGGCGAGTACATCTATTGGCAGCATTGCTGGGAACGCTTTGTCACCCTTCAGCGGACATCGGAAACCTTTGTGGAGCGTATGCAGCTACTTAGAGCTCTGGGCAGGACCAAGGATGCCTGGCTGCAGAATCGCCTGCTGTCGCATGTGACCATGCTGCCCACCGAGGAGGTGGTGCAGGTGCTCAAGGCCATTGCGGGTACGCCGACAGGTGGTGCCATGGCCTGCCGCTTCCTGCAGGCCAAGTGGTTCGAGCTGGAGAAACGCCTGGGACAGGGCACGATCAGCTTTGCCAAGGTTATATCGGCCATAACCCAGTATGGCGCCACCAAGTTTGACTACGATGAGGTGAGCTAATGTCATACAGCTCCTGCTCCTAGATCTCTTGTACTAATCTACCTATCCTTTCCCTTAGCTCAAGTCACTGGTGCATCGCTTTGGCCGGGGTCACGGCATGTCTGTGCTGAACATGACCTTGAGCAGTGTGGCCTCAAATGTCGAGTGGGTGGCAAGGTCACAGACATCGCTGTACAAGTGGGTGGAGGGCCACCTATACTTACACCGATAGAGGAGGCAGGACTCTGAGGTCCGCGCACATTTCTCTCTTCAAACTCATTTGTAATTATGTTCCTCTCTCAGACACGACTCTCACGTGGACCCTGATTTCGCCGAGTTAACTAACACACACTATGGATCTGTACTCTTTACCATATCATTGCCAGTTCGATCGATCTCCTTGGTTTACTCAGTAGCTCTCCTATAATTTTAGTCCTCAACGAGTGGCCTCACTCACCTGTAAATTACGAATGCTATGATCGCAAGGAGTCTTTGTGTATATCTATTCCCAACAGGAGGGAGCCATTTCTAGCACATATGTATATGTGGATATCTACAACTGAACATAAGGATCTATCTATATATGTATATTGTATATGTATGTATATTTTACAAACCGAAAACCAAAATGAGAAAACCAAACATACTTAGAGCAATCGATAAATGTAGTTTGTAAGCAAAGAATAACAAAGAACAAACATATTTTTTCATAAAATCCAAAAAACAAAAGAGAAAACAAAACAAACAGATGAGGCCACTGAATCGAGATTAACTAAATCGCTAATGAATGCATTCTAGTCACTGTATAGAATATGTATATTAGAATTAGTGGGCGGCCTGCTCGTGTGTGTATCCGTGTATGTGCGCATCGAAATATCACAGAACTCTTCCTTTTGTCCAAAGATAATTTACTTAACCAACATAATCACCCTACCTAAACGTGTCCTGCCTGACCAGAAGAATTAATTCCCAGTTAAGAGCATATTTTATGATCAGTATAAGCTTCCAGAGTCAGTATTTATTGTCTAATTTGTTATTAATTTTAAACTTGAATAGTTGATAACCTAAAAGGTCGGATCAGCATAGGCTAAAAGATCGCCTGTATCAGTTGGGAAACCAGTTTTAATCACAAAAACTTGTTCAGAATTAAGAACAGAACCCAAAGATTTTCTTAACTTTAAAATCAGTAACCGCTTAGGCTAAACTGAATTTAAATATGTTATATGTATATGGCTGCCATAGGTTCTACTAACTTTTGAATAATAGAAGAAATGAAGCATAGAATTTGATTAAAATTTAGGCACAACGTAATCCCCATGTGGTCTAAGGTCAGGCAGGCAGAGATAAGTTAGGAGCTTGCGATACGAATTAATACTATAAAGACATATGTACATACATGGCATACGCGCTGTAGTTTGCTAGAGAACCCCAAAACCCAAAAATAATTATACAAAACTAATTTAACACTGTTTATTTACGCACTCGCATAAGACATCAAAATGAAACTGATTAACAGATTACAACGTTCCATAACTACAATTTACCATGTGTTTTACGATTTAACCATATCGCTGGTTATCATTTGATTAGTGTTGAGGTGTCTGTCCTCTAGATAGCCAGGTCTTCGAATCCAAAGTGTTTGTGTAAACTGAGGGAAGCCGCCGACTTCTGGCACCCAAATCAGGGGGCTTTTGGCATGCCGGTTTGTCATTATAGCCAAATAAACGTGTATCAGTTGGTGTTGCCATTGGCAGCGCCCCGATAAGAAAGAAGATTAGCTTGGGGTGGGTCAGAAGCGTAGTCTAGAGGGTTTCCTAGTGGTTAAAGCACTTTGCTAAATAAAGAAAATTGTATAAGATATGCAGCAAAGTAAACCCCAGAAGTTAACAAAACCTCTTTTAGAGCTACACTTGTGACATGGCCGCTTCTGTCCCATCAACGTGTTTAGCTGATTCAGAGTTAAACCTTCAATCATTTTTAAATATGTTAATTCATACACTAAATTTCCATCAAAGAAGTCAAGATCTTTGATAAGTTTTTACCAGAGAAACAGCAAAATTTCGTAGAAATATTATATTGAAATGGGAACTATTTTCTTGGCTAAAATACACAAACCCCAAGGTACCCTTCATAATTGCAACAAAGTCAATCGCTCAGAAGCCCCAAAAATCTAAATACAAATAAATACAGAAAGAGAGGCAGACAGACAGAGAGAGAGAGAAAGATAAATACAAAAAAACACAACCGAAAACAACTTTATTAGCGACAAAGATAGATCACAAAAAAACAAGTTTTGGAGCGATTTTACGGATTTTCGACAAATGTATAAACCAAACTAAAGCTAAACTATAGATGAAAAATGAAAATAAACCCAAAATAGAAATAATACAAAAGATGGAACACACAGCATAAGAAAGATACTCAAGACCCAGAAGCAAAAAGAGAAGTTAATGGGGAGATTTAGAAAGTTTTTACAGACCAACAAAGACAAAGAAGACTTTATTTTGTTTATTACACTACATTTGAGTTCTTTGTTCACCCATTTCAACGTCTAATTGTATTGTACAATGCATATCCGTCCACAGCTTTGATTGATTTACAACATTTTGGGTTCCATTTAGTTCATCATCAGTCACACAAAAACACCTCACCCAACACCCAATCCTGCCCTTTGGGCTCCGCTTTACCCTGGAGTTGAAGAATGGCCTTTTCTTATTTCAAAAGATTGAAGGATACGAATTCTAGTTAATTTTATTAGACCAAATTTTTGTTGCAATTGGCATCAGTATATTAGAAATTATTAATTATGCATTGGCCATCAGGTTTTATATAAAGAAATTCGTGTAGGGAAAATACAAACAAAGTGTATCTAGGAATGCAATGGAAAGCAGGCAAAGCAACTCTAAAGACGTAAATCTAATTGTATGCTAATGATATATACACATCTATATATAAATATATATATATTTACATAATGTAATTTAAGTCAAATGGGAATATTAATAAATGCGATAACTAATCTGTAACAACAATTGTAATTGAACTTTAACATTTGAATAGTTTTTGGATGTCCTGCTAAATATAACAGGTGGGGCATAAAAGGTAAAGCCTGTGATGATAAAAAACGTTTTACGGTCTGATAAAATCACAATAAATTTGGTATAGTACGAGTTATGATGGAAATGGCTTTGCACCCACAAAGCTATTGTTTGTACTCGTCCAATTTGATGTTTCGATTTGGTATTTAAACCCCCAAAAAACACACGGAAATGCCTGGTGATTGTGGTAATCACCGAATATTGATTCCGGAATTGATATCAGTGATTTACTTAGAAACTTGGGCAATCTATTAATCATAATTGGGTATAAAGGTTCAATGCAATATCGAAAGTTTTTATATCATTGAAAAAGGAAGTAAATTAAATGCATATATTTGGTAAAAGAATATAAAATTTATCTCATATACTAGGTAAGTATTATTAGTATCTTATTGATCAGCAAAAGCTAAATATTTCTTGTTTGTTAATATATTTAAGTACTTATTTTAAATTTAAGATTAAAAAGAAAGAAAGCTTACTTTGAGAAGCCAAAGATTTTACATAAATATGATTTAAAGGGCCGGAAAATAATCCTTCACTTACTTTAACACTTCTGATTAACATTAAATATACAATGTTAGATTATAAAATCTCAGTTAAAATTTTGAATTAATATATTTTATAGGCCAGTGTAATACCCATGTAAGAATTTGGGTTATTTTTCTGCTTTTAAAAGTTTTAATTGTAGTTGCTTATTTAAATTGGCATCTAACGTTTTAATTTAAATATAATTTAAGTCTGGTCACCCTCTCGTGACTCTGAATCGCTCTTGGTCACACTTACTCCACTGATAACTGATCAATGAACAGATTTAAATATAGAAAAGTCGAGATAAAGTCGATGATTCAGGGCCACACAGCACCACAGTAAGCGGAAGATCTCATCCACATATATTCGACTATTGAACTGCGTCTGAATAGCGCTCACAGGTGTGTTAAGCGGCGGCTCCATCAAGAAGCTGTTGTCGCACGCGCTGAGCAAAACACAGGGGGGGGGGAGGGGGAGCCAGAGCGGTCAGCGCAGGCAGAGACAGCGGCAGCGGCAGCGGGAGCACTTGTCTTGCCCTGCGCTATCTGCTCGCTTTTATCAGGCCCCAAGCTTGACGATTGGGGCCTCGGCTATGCGACGGCTATCCCGCACTCGGCTCCGTTTCCCCTCAAACCCCCCTCCCCCTCCCGCTGCCGACGCTGCTCTGGGCTCTTTGGTGCTCGACACGCCGCCGACGCAAACAGCTGAAGCGGCCGAGCGACGACTTTGTGGGCCATCGGCTGGCTTTTCAGTGTTTTTTGAACAGCCGTTCAGTGAATTACAAATCGACTTAGCCACACGCTCGCTCGCCTGCTCGTCGCTCTTACCGCGCTCTGTGCCTCCCTTCTGTCACTCTCTTCTTGTGCATCGCCCAGCTGATGGTTTGCTCTTAAGTGGCGAAAACACGTCGTATACGTAATATCTTAGTGACCAACTCTGCTCTCTTTTTGGCAGCAACAAAACACGCAACAAAAACAGGCTATAAGCTATAAACTAAACCTAAACAAAGGTAAAAAGAAATACAACTAAAATGCGAAGTAAAGTAAAGAATTAAGCGAAATGAAGTAAAAAGAATATAAAGGCGAAATAATTACACTTAATTCCGGGTAACCCAACAATTGCGTCGTTAAACCCCAACTATCACCTCTCCCCTGCGAAAATTACTTCCCCATTATTGTGTTGTGTGTGTGTGTGTGTGCGCGTATGTTCAGAGTGGGTGTGTGTGTGTGTGTGTATTCTAGGCATTTGCCCTAATCAACAAGTTCAATTCAATAGTGAATTTGGACAGGCCAGAGCTGTCTCCCTCTCTCTGTCTCTCTCTCTGACGCTACGCCATATTTTTGCAAATAGTATTTCTATTTATTATATCCATTTCGTTGGAAATTTTTGTGCACAAACAAAAACAGTTTTGTATTTCGCATAAATTTACCGGCATGTGGTCATCATCATCATTCGTGTGCTCTTCGTGGTCTCTCTTTTCGAAAGCTCTCTTTTCAAAGAATGAAACAATAACAAATTGTGTGTTATAAATAAATATTTACATTACATTGTAGTGTGTGTGTGTGTTTGCTAATGATAATGATAATGTTAATGATAATGAAAGTTCCACAAGGCGCACAGCAATTAAATAATATTGAAAACAATCAAAAAATGTTTCGAGTTACGCTCCATGAACTCTGTCTCGAATATAAAAATACAAATCTACTGGAAATATATATGTAACTTTGCGGCTACTTAGTTAGTGTATTATTAAAGGCCCTTTATTTGGCCGACCTCCCCCTTAATGTATTATTAAAGACTTTGTCACGACATTTCCTTAGTTCGTTATTAATATTTAGAGAGCCCCTCCTGCTCCACGCGAATTGAAAAGTCAAACTGCGTGACAATTCCCTAGAAACACGGACGGACTGTTGATTCTCACTCTTTCTACCCCCTCCCAACCCCTCTCACCTTTCACTAACCTGTTGATGCGACGCTGACAGGTAATTGCTAAAATCAATATGTAATGTACGAATTCTCAATATCTGACGGACCCAGGGCTTAGTAAAGTGAACTTTGCTTATTTGTTTTCAATTTACATATACAATATATCCCGCATTTTTTCTCGTATTTATTTCCATGAGGTTTTTTTTTATTTTTAATTATACCCAGACTTGGTTCATTCAAATTATAAACTGCGTCAAGCATCAGACGACAGCCTCACACGGCAACGAATAAAAACAACAACAATAGGGGGGTTTTATTAAAAACAAGACTAACAAATTGGCTTACATATCGAAGTTAACAATACTCTAGCTTTGTTGGGAAATCAATTGGAATTCAGGGAATTAGATTATATAAATTTAATTAAATATTTCTGATGTTTAAATACTAGAAAAACTACAAGTGCAGAGCCTTCACATTGATTAATTCTTTTGAGTTTTTAATGTCTTAAAGTAAATAATAAACTAGTTTATGCTAAATTGATAAAATACTACAAATTCTTTGCTCATCTTAATTATTGCCGCAGAAATTGATCTTGGTTACTTAATAGTGCAATTTAAAGATTATTTAACCTTTCAACAATAATTTATTATAGATACATTCTACCTCAGCTGGTACACTTTAAATTTTAACTAAATATAAAAAACTTTTATATAAAAACAGCTTCCCCTAAAATCTCCCAACCTGTTATCCAAGTTTCCTTAAAGTTACAACAAACCAAAGCTAAAAGCGCATCTTCCCCATCTTCAGAGTATTCCCATTACAAAAAAAAAACCTTAAGAAACTGGTTTTATTTTTTATTATCTCGAGTCGAACAGATTTGCAATGTTGACTTGGTTTCGAGGAAAAAAAAGCCGTTCAATATTAGCCAAGTTAGCATTGTGATTTCACTGTTTTATAAATGTGAATGCCTGGGACCTGGAATGATTTGCATAAATGGGAGCTGCCTTAGATATCAAGATTTTATGGGTAAACTCTAAAGATGATAATAACTAGAGTGTTGTGATAAAATTGAGATATAATAACATAAAGGCAATTGAAATCTAGTGCTATTGATTTGTTATTAAGGTGATCAAGTATGTTATGTCATATTTGACAGACTATTCAATTAAGTTGTTACTACAAAGCATTTAAATTGATCAATGATATATTCCTAGAGATTTGGATTACTTTGAACTATTATTAATTGTTGTGTAACTTGTTGCAAGATGTTACTACAATTAATCTGTTATTAATCAACGGATACCTCACTTCTTAAATGAACTTTGGATCCTGCCACTTGTATTACCAGTTTCTTTATGACCAGATTTTATTGTTACCAATCAGGCAACCTCTCAGTTGTCTCCTCTTTAAAATAAACTCTGTTCTCAGCAACCAAACCCTTTCTGTTCACTTTAGTTACCTTTGTACTTGGCATTGTGCTGTTTTTTATATTTTTTCGCACATTGAGATGAGTCATGGTCAACAAACCAAAGATCTCAGTGAGTTTCCAAACAGTTAAATTTTGTTTATTATAGAAGGCGGCTCTGAGGGAATTCCCAGAAAACCTTAAGCGTGTTATTATCCCCTTCAAGCGTGTATTATCATTTAAACTATTATTAATAAGTGCTATTTGATGTCTTCTCATCTTTCTGGGGGGTCTTAATTAAAAAGATAGTAGAGTGTGAAGAGTAAATAAAACTTTGGAATTTTCCTAGTTTTCCTTGTAAATCAAACTATCTGGATGTTCTAATTTCCATTTATCAAATTATCTGAATGTCAATGATGAATATACCCTTCCAATGCTATAAAAAATAATATTTGATAAGCAAATACAACAGATAAACTATTGCCTGATAGGAGTTCCCTAAATAAATATACCTAAATGAAATACATCAAAGTTGAGAGAGATTTCCTTAACAGATGTTTCCCTTATCGATCACTTGCAGAACTTGAACTCATGACTGGTTCCCCATAATTCAAAAATAAAATCATTTATTTCTCCTTTATGATTCACTTGAAAACGCAATCTAATCGGAAAAACCTAAGACCAAACATTGGCTGATGTAATTTGCATGGCCTAAAGTCGAGGCTCACTGTACAGCGATAATTCGCGCGAGGAAAATGTTTTATGATACTGATATTAAATACTTAGTACCCCCATATCAATTGATAGATAGTGAGAGCTGGTTATCTTTTTTTCTCCCAGTACTCACTGTTGTTGCATCAGGACATTCACTGTACTTATCTACGTACGATTCGGTGCGAATGTGTGTAATCTCTTCCATAAATGGCAGGCGCAATCAAGAAATAAACAAAACCATTTAAGTGTGCTATATCTGTAGTTAGAATTCCAACAATCGAAAATCGCTTATCAGTATTTATAGCCTGGTTACAGTGAAAGATCGATAAGTGGGATGGATTTCGAGGAATACTAATAAAGAAATTAATATTTAAAGTTGATGGTAAATGTGATTTCTTGGTGCTTTTAAAATATAACTTTGTATACCTATAATTAATGTCCTTATGAACGGAAAGGTAATGGAAAATATTATTTTTGTGGGGCCAGAACATTAAAATATATCTTATTTATTTTTAACTCAAATCCTAACTTATTTTACTAAAATATATGTCTTAAACTAAGATCAATCTTGGTATATGAGGGACATGGGAATGAGGGACATCCATTTATAATGCAATATTCAATTAATTCCCTTAAATAGAGGCCATAAAAATCGACCCATCCTTATCCTTATCTAATTGTGTGTGGCGCTCGCTTTCACTTCAGTTAACTTATTGACTCATCACCTTTTGTGCCGAACTAAAGAGTAATCATGATCGACCTAGAGGACCTGCCCCGGCTGCAATCCCTGTCCCCCGCCAAGGACATTGAGGACACGTATCACCAAACCCAATTGCTACTTCCGCCCAATCCCAAAAAGAAGGTCACCGTCCGCGTGCCCATTGGACCACCCTCGAAGTTGGCCAAACTGATCAAGCCCACGGTGGCCTCAACGCCGGCCGTTCTGGAAACGCCTTCACCTCCGGTCTCGCTGGAGACGCCGCCAGATAACAAGAATCCCATCTGGCGAGGTGGCTTCCACTTTACCACCCTGGTAAGTATTTCGAACGGGGGAAGGGAGTATTAAATCCAATTTGCCAGCACAATATAATACCTTTCAGAACGCTCTTTATCTGAATACCCCATCAATCTTAATTAGTTTCTAGGGGTCAGTTCTTTGTGTAAATAAAAGGTATTATTTCAGTTAAATGTGTGATTCACCCAGTTTGATGGACATTATTTATTGTCTAGATATAAAAGTTATTATTCAAAATCGATGATGATTTATAATTAAGTAAAAAATATTGCTGATTTGAGGTATTATTTAATATTTCGTCAAAAATAGGGAATATATTTCAATTAAAATTGAATGAATAAATAAATATATAAATTAGTACTTTGGAATTTAATTTAATTTAGTTAGTTAATCAAAGTGCTTAGGTATGGAAATATTATAATTTAAAAGATATTCTTAATTAATTTCCTAACTGCAGCAAGCGTAAAAACAAAACTCACTAATATATTTCTTATAATTATATGATACTTTATTATATTATATGTTTATATACTTAGGTAGTAATTTAAGTATATTTAAACTGTTTAAAATGCATTTTAAAGCCATCACATATTATGCAAATTTGAAAATTTTATGGACACGTGTCCAAAGCTCTTCAAATTATTTTACATATACATGTAAATACATTAGTGGATCAATTTCTCCACTGAAACACATAGACCCAAGAACCCATTTACCTACAATATAAAAATAGCTGCTAAGAAGTATAATACTACAAACAAATATTTTTTAATTAAGCCCAAAAACAGCGAGAAACATCTAAACAAAAAGGTAAATGTTTAAATTTAATTACTTTACACCGAACGATACTTTCACAATGCAGCCGTGCGAAAAAAAAGCTCTCCGCTAGAGGCGCCAGCACGATAGTACTCGATACTTTCGATAGTGTCATCACCACCAGTGTGGGGAATATCAAATTGTTGTTGCCAAGCGAAGCTTTTTGAGCTGAACAGACGTTTTTGTTTTGCCGTGCCGTCGATTTGGAAATCGGAGAAATTGCCAAAAGTTGACAAACAAACACGTTTTTAGCGAGCCGCAACGCAACGCACCACCACGTAGGTTCGGCGGTAGATGGAAGAGAGTGCCAAAGCGGACGCGGCGATAATTTCGCAAAATAACAGTGAAAGAGACGCGTAAAAGTGCGAAGTACAGGCGGCAGTCTGCTTAACTGTGCGCGTGAGTGTGTGTGTGTGTGCTGCTAGGGCGGCCGTGTGAGTGCTTGTGCCGGAACAACAAATGGAAAAGTTACGAATTTGTTTGCCTATGACGATTACAATCAATTGCAAATAATGTTGCATGCCCCACAAAATAAGTGCAACATCATGCTGCTCTGTGGTAGTGGTGGATGAAGTTACGACCAACAGGCTAGCAACAACAGTTATTCAGCAACCGCGCGCAGTCTCTCTCTCCCGCTCTCTGTGTCTTTCTCCCATTCCACACGCTCAGCTGACAGACTGCAATCAGAGACAGCAGCGAAGAAAAAACGAAGCTCGGCGATTTGATAAATAATTTGTTGATGCAAAGTGTAGAGCGAAGGTTGAAATGCTGCTGTGCCGGCTGCCAATTACTAACAATAAGTTGTTCTCGGCTCATTCTCGAAGTTTCCAAATCGCGCATTTCCACATTTGTTTTGCTCTCTTGCCCGCGTGTGCTTCTGTGTGTGTGTGTGGTGTGTGCTTCTCCATAAAAATTAAATCATTTTGCATTTAATTGAATGCATTAATTGTTGCTACAAAGCAGAATCCGCAAGAAAAACAGCAGTTCTGTGCTTCTAAGCATTTCTGTGTGAGTGTGCGTCTGTGTGTGTGGTGTGTTTGCGTGTGTATTTTTTGTGTGTGAGTCAGACAAAAGCGAAGAAATGAGCGATAAAAGCAAACAAAGGAATAAATCGCGATGTGCAGGCGCAATACACGACAAAATATTAGGCAGCACACAAAAACAACAAGCTTAGCGAAAATATTTTTGTTATTAACAAATGACGATTTCACCACGCACACGCACACACACTGTCACCAAAGTGCGTAGCAGACAAACGAAATGGAATAAGCAGAAGAGGAAGCAGCAGCAGCTGTCAGCCTGGCAGTACAATTTAAATGCAAATTGTTATTAATAATAAATTGCAATTAAATGCTACTGGTTGCCTTAGGGGGAAAGGCAAAGGAGAAATTACCTATAACTTGCCATAAATGTGTGGATAATAAAACAAAATTAAATGCGTGTTTTGCAGCCATTTAAAGAAAAAGAAAGAAAGTGAAATATAAACAAATAAAGCACTGCAGAAAGTGAATACCTCAGTGTGTGTGTAACTGTAAACAATAAAGCATCATTCACCATTGTGTGTGCGGCAAAAGGAAGAAGCAGCAGCAGCAGCAGCAACACCTTCAGCATTTACTGCGCCGCAGCCTTTTACCGTTGTAGTCAGCAGCAGCAGCAGCGGCTGTTAACACCCCAAAAAAAAAAAAAAAAATACAAGGTGAGTGCACTGCAATACATTCATACAACACACCCACATACACGCAAGAACCCTACCTCCGTCACGCTCTCACCTATTGCACATTTAATCATTTCATTTCATTTCATTGAGGAACTGCTCAATAAGTCTTTCGTTGTGTTCGTGTTTGTGAGCTAATCAAAATTTATTTTTTTTACCATTACTTTTTGACTGATTCCATTTGGCCATTTATGTGCATTTGCCAATTGCTTAAAAAACAAAGAAAGTTTATATATCGCGCCTCTAACAAACACACATTTTTGAAGCATTTTGTTGTTGGCCCGTCCTTGAATTGGGTTTTTCACATCGGCCACAGTGCGCACATTTTTTGAGCGAGAGCGTGAAGAGACCTTGAACAAGTTCAAGTTCACGGCGTTTGTCTGGGTCATTCCTTCCTCTATGCCCCTTCCTTTCACCCCTTCCCCCCGCTCCCCCTTTTTTTTGTGTGTGGGCGGTTGTCTGTTAACCCCCCCATTGGTTGGTGGGGTCAGGATGGGCATATTAAATGCGTAGTAGACAACGTCAAACTCTTGTTTGCGGCCCAAATCGGGAGGAATAAATACATAAGTCTCAGTTGGTTAAATAACGTCCAAAAATTCCACAACTGAAGGTCAGTTTCCAGGAATTTGCAATTAAATTAATAATAAATGCTTTCGATGTTGTTAACCTGGTTTATTATTTTAACATTTACATATTATTGATCGAACAAATAATGGTATTTTATTTACCCTTTGCAGGGTATTATTATTTCAATCAGAAGCTTGTAAAGTAATGAAGGAGTCATTTCTGACCCTATAAATCATATATATTTTTGATCAGCATTATCAGCCGAATCGATATAGCCATGTCCGGTCAAAAAATAAATTTTAAAATTTTTTTTCGAAATTTTATAAGGGGTTACATCATTAAAATTATCTAAAACTTGACAAAAAATTGAATTCTTAAAAATTGTAAATTGAGTATTCAGATTTGTTAACCTTATAAAAACTAGCATCAAGATGCTTTTCAAATTGAAATTAATGCACTTTTGGTTTAGTTATGAGTTTTCAAAGTTTTTTATTTGTTAAAAAAATTGTCATATAAAAAAAGTTATAAATATCGATACAAATAATGTGAATATTTAGAGGCTTACTAATGATCGATTTTCGATTGGATCCTATAATTCAATTGCAATCTGCAATGGTATATAATCTTCTGCTTCCCAAAGTTAGTTTCCTTTCTAGTTTTTTGTATGCATTGGTTGCTATTATTTTAGGAACCTCAATATAATTATAACCATTACTTTGAAGTTAAAAGATTCTTATTTAAAATTGTTTATAACATTTGTCTCATAAAAGTTGAAATTGAAGTTAGCAGTTTTCTCCACGATAAATGCTTCAGTACATAATTGGTTTTTATGCTTTCCATAATTATGTTTATTTCCTTGAAAATATATAATAAATGGAAACATAACACTAACCAGATACAATAAAGGTGCTATTAAGAATAAAGTTTTCTAGGTCAAACTTCCTTCCTTTTCATAACACAAACTAGTTTTACTGACAATACTTCAAAGTTCCCAATGTGTGGTATATCTTTTTATCAGTTAACCCATTTATGGTTATGAAGATATGACACTTTGCTAAACAGAAAAATCTGTATTTACTTAAAATCTATTACCCTGTCGCTACAACGGAAACAAGACAACTTTCTTTTGAGCACTTCCTCATTGACAAAGCTTAACAACATCGTATGGCAAACACAACAAAGGCCGAACATTTCAAAACAAAAGCATTTTCATTTAGCATTCAAACTGCAAATGGCCATGCAGTCCCATATATTGAGATAGATATATATACTTTTTAACATATTATAATGCTTACTAATTCCATTCTATTTGTTGACACATCTTGATCTGCTTACAGAACGAGCCCGAGGACAGTCATCAATTAAGAGGAGCATTGGTAGCTCGGACTTTCAGTTTTTGCGCAGAATTCGGAACGCAGCGGAGGCGGAAGGCGGGACAAGGCGACGTCATTGAACGCAGCGATCCCGGACAACGCAGCCGTTGAGCTGTTGTCCGGGACGGAGAGGAGGCGGGCGGAGGACGGAGGACGGACCACGGACCACGGACAACACCCACGCATCCATTCACATAGACTGCAAGATTTAGACGCAACACAATGATCTCAAACAAAAAATCGTATGCGATGAAAATGTTGCAGCTGGCTCTGGCCTTAAGTCTGCTCCATTACAATCCGGATTATCTGCTCCATCGCTGGGATTCGCAGCTGGAGCTGAGCTCCCACGGCGATGGCTGGGAGCTGGAGATGCTGCGGTCGGTTCACCGACTGGATATGGACCAAAATCCCTATGGAAATAGGAAGGGTTTGAGCCCTCGGATCGAGGATTTCCTGAATTTCGATATACCCTCCTTGGGTGGCGTAGGAAACGGAGTGGGCGAGTACAAGCTGCCGCAGCACTTCAATGGCAGCACCTTTGTAATGAATCTACACAACACCACCGGCAACAGCAGTGTCCAGACGGCAGCTCTGCAGGATGTGCAGAGTAGCAGTGCTGCCGGCACGCCCAGTACAGTAGGAGGAGCCAGTGCTCCAACCTCTGGTGGTGGAAGCAGTGCCTCTGGCCTGGGAGAAATCAATATTGACACCTCATCACTAGCCGCTGGAAATGCCAATCACTCGTTGCTGCATCCTGCTCCGGAGCTGGATATCTTTCTGTCGCCACATTTGCTGCAGGATCAGCGCTCCATCTGGGAACAGAATCTTGCGGATCTGCAGGACTACAACGATCTGCCGCTGCAGGCCAGTCCGTATGCGAATCTACCACTCAAGGATGGCCAACAGCAGCCTCCGAATAGCTCTCATCTGGATCTCAGCCTGGCCGCGCTCATTCATGGCTTTACAGGAGCAGGCATGGCCTCACCCTTGAGCAATGCTGCTCTCAACGACAGCACTCCTCATCCCAGAAATCTGGGTAGCCTCACTGTGGAGCACTTGGAAGCAAATAATTCGGCAGGAAGGAACGAAGACTATGTGGAGGAGAGCTTGTATTTGGGTCGCCTGTTTGGAGAGGAGGAAACGGATGAGGATGAGAGTGAAATGGCCAGTGGAGCTGCCAATGCCTGCGAAGTGGAGGGATTGACTACCGACGAACCCTTCGGCAGTGCCACCTTTGCCAACGAGGTGATAATCGGAGATGAAGAGGAGGTAACCTTTTACTATGATATCATTTTATTGTTTATTATTAACCAAAATTGGTTGAAACCGATCTTTGGTGCTATTGCATCAGTTCTATTCCCTATTTATTCTCTATTTATTAGTATTTACCTCAACTAGAGTTGAGTTCTTGAGACCCAGAGTAAATTTAACTAAGAACACAGTTTACATTGTGGGGGAAAACATATCTAAATATTGATTCAATGCTATTTCAAAGTCCCCAGGGACAAAGTCAACATGAATCACTGTACGATTTAATTTAAAATCATTTTTTATACCTTTGCAGGGTATTATTATGTTTGAAAAATCAATTTCCGACCCTATAAATCATATATATTCTTAATCAGCATCGACAGCCGAGTCGATCTAACCATGACCGCTCAAAAATTAAATTTTTCAAAATTTTAAAATTTGATAAGGGGTTACATCATTAAAATTGTCAAATTTTGACAAAAAATTGAATTTCTTAAAATTTCAAATTGAGTATGCAGCTTTCCGAATTGAAATGTATGCCTTTTTGGCATAGTTAGTTTTTTAAAGAGTTTTAAAAATCTATGATTTCTCTATAAATTTTTCATATTTAATCCGAATATTTATGGCTATTTTATGATCTATTTCCTATAATATTATTTAATGCAATTGTAAACTGTAGGGGTATATAAACTTCGGCTTCCCGAAGTTAGTATCATTTCTGGTTTATTATAGGATTTCATACTTCTCGGGTCTTCCCCTTAATTTTTTCCTAGTATTTTTGGCAGATAGGTGATAGGTGAGATAGGTCAAGGTTTCTTATTGAAAACGCCCATTTTTTCCAAGTGTAGTTGTAAACGGCGATGACTTTGATTTGACTGATTAAAAACACTCGAATGGCACCACCTGCAGAGCGGTGTATGTGTGTGTGTGTGTGTGTTTTCGTGTGTATTTTGTTGTGCTCATTATCAAACAGTGTTGCTGAAAAGCTTTTTGCATTGCTAATGAAGAGTCGCGAACCCATCGCTTGACCCATTCTAGTCTGTCGTTTGATTTAAAACACCTCTTCAGAGTTCTCCCCTCGGGTTCCTCTTTTATTTCTTTCGATTTCTGTTAAGCTTTCTTTATAATTATAGTCTGTATATTTCGAGGTTTCACCAAAAGCCAATCGATATTCAAATGCTGCTTTCATTTTGTCTGTGGTTACCCGAGTTTGCGAAATATCAAAATTTTTGAGCTTATCAGTAGATAAGGGCAGCAACTTTGTTTACACATCAGCATGACTGTTGCCACGGTTATCCACTGATACCAACAATCTCCCAATGACTGTACGCTATCTCCTACCAGGCTTATAAGTAGCTTAATACCTCTAATTGAGAAGTTGTGATCGAAATCAATAGATTGGTTTTTAGAGATATACATATATGCTACAATTTAAATGTTCTTAGTATATTTCAATGTTTTTTAAAACATTTTTCTTGGAAAAACTCTTTTGTTTTGTTTTTCTTATGTCTTTCGAGATTCAAGCATAGCTACTTTCACCATCTTTTCGGTCACATAGTTCACAATATTATATACAAAATCACAAATATACCCGGCAATTAGGTCATTAAATGTTTTGACTGCGAAAAAAAAAACCATTTAAAAAGCTGAGAAGGAAAAATTAAAAACCAGACAAGCAAACAAGATAAATTCATTTAATATGGAAAGAGGTTTTTGTCAAAAAATTAAAAATTCAATTTAATATTATTAATTGTAAAGTCAGGGGTAAGAATTGAAATATATACAAAACCCTGCAGTTGCTTGAAAAATATTCTTAAATATTCTATAAGCTGAAAATCCATTTGCTTAAACGTTTTTTAATAGCTTACAAGCAATGTTCAATCGTGTGCGAATCTGATTTTTATAGATATATGTACATATATATCTCTTGGAGCTGATATTGCTTTCGTTTTTTTTTTGTAAATTATTTTTAAAAATCGCATTGAATGTCGGCAACAAATGTGCGACAGTGCAGGCAGCAATTTCATTATATGCCTCCGTGTTATTTTTTGTATACTTGCGAATTGCAATTTAAATATGCATAAATATTTATACTTGGCCTGGTCTGGACAGTCGGGCCAGGAGAGAGAGAGAGAGAGATGACTAACTCGTTGTTATTTTCAATTTGTTCTGTTGTTTTCTGTGTTCTGTGTTGTTGTGTCGTTCCAACATGTCACGAATGTTTTCCATTTTGGCCGATGACGGTTTTATTTTTCTTTTTTTTTTTTCCTCTGTTTCATGTTTTTTTTTCTATGACTGCGCTCTTGAGCGATCACATAAAAGAGGCTTGCACATAAATATGTTTTTTATATGCATGTTCTTTTGATATGATCTAATTAAATGCATTCGGCATTCGAGCATTGCATAATCTTTGAAGTGATTGCTATAATGTCTTAATCATTGATTGCCTTTGTTTTTTAAATGGGCTGCATGCAGTTTCCGTAATAATTATTGTTTATTACTAGAACAAGTATTTATGAAGACTGTATTAGGGGTATTGCTATATTAAAAATGCGATAATTTAGAGTTATTAATTACTGCCTGGTGTAGAGGAAAGTTGGATGATATAAGATCATCTTTATTGTCTTTAAGAATTTTTTAAATATTTAAATATATATTCTATAATTGTCAGAGAAAAACAATTGGTAAACCTAATTTACTTAACTATTTAAAGATATATTCTAAAATTTGATAAGGAAAAAATGTGATTAGGGAAAGAATAATCTTTTTTGTTTATTATCTTCTTTAGGACTTTGTTAAAATTTTCAACTTGAAAAGGTTATCAATAATTGTTATAGAAACAAAATTGTTAAACCAAATTAACTTATAATCGTATCTTGAAATTACCCATTATATCTGTATTATAGGTTCTAAAAGAGTCGTGATAAAAGAAATTGAATTGAAATTACCCATCTTATCTGTATTATCTGTAGGTTCTATAAGAATCTTGGTATAAAATTTACTGGGTATTTTATGGTCGATAGCCTTGATGTCTTGCCATTCTTGTTTTGTAATTGCAATTGCTGTCACCTGGTCATCATTAATCCATAAATGTATATGCAAATGGAGAAGAATGGCAAGCAAGTTAGTTACAGCCACAAAGAACACTAAATGGACAGGTGAATGTGTCACCAATGCTACCATTCTCCCTCCCTCTCTCTCTCTGTGTCTCTTTTAAAGTCAGGTGAGAGAGGTCGCTGTTTATGTATTGGTGTGACCTCATCACACTCACTAGCGTGTAGCTCACGAATTGAGCTCAAAAAACTCAAAAAAACATAACTCTATTTTGTTGAATGTCGTCCACCTCGCTTGCTGAACTCTCTTTCCCCTCTCCCCTCCCCTGCCAGCGCTGCTCACGCTGTCTTCCACTAATTGCAAATCTACAAAGCTTTGCTTTTTGCGCTTCGTTAACTCATTCGCTTATACCACATACATATGTACATAGATACATACATATATACACACAAATACACGCGGTCAGCGCTTTCTGCTGCTGCTGCTGCTGCTGCTGCTGCTGCTCCTCAAGTCTGTCTTATGGGTGTTATTTTTGGGGTCTCGGTCTCGCGTTTTGATTCAGCTTCGGAAGAATAAATATAAAACCTGCCCATAAGCGAGTAAAAAAGTTTCGTTGAACTTCGCTTTTGATACGTTTGGTGTGTTTTTGTTTTTGTCTTTTCAATGCTCTTGAGTCATGAGATCACATCTCTCTTTCTCTTGCTATCAATCTCTTAAAGGGGGTTATATGATTTAGAGTCAATAGTTCTTTACAAAGAATATGCCTTGATAATATTGTTATCAAACTTATTATTATTTTTTATTTCTATTTATGCCTTATAATCTAGTAGGTAAAGGTTCTTTGCCAAAAACTGGTTTTTATTATTGATTAAATTAGTTTAAAAGCTGCTTACTTTCATTGATAATATTTTTAATTGCAGTTCCATTTTAATCCTATCGTGTTCTGTTAATAATTCACCTTTTAAAAAAGTTTAACCGGTTAAAATTTTAAATATTTTTAAAACAAATATTTCGGCTTTCCTAAAAATATTTATCACACACTTTTGATTCAATTTGAGTTTAATTTTCCTAACTACAACTAACAAAAATAATTTTATTTAATAGATAAAACCAAATACCAAATTTTATTAATATATTTAATAAGATAATATTTAGTAAATGACCCAAAGTAATACCAATAGGTGCAGTTATCTATCCCACGTAATAATTTAATCTTTCGATTTGTTAGCCCATTTTGCAATCGCTTAGTTTATTGCTTATTCACTCTGAGGCTGCATCTCCCCACTATATGTGTGTGTGCGTGTGTGTGAAAGTGGGCGGGTGTGTGGAAAACTTGAAAACAAAACCGAGATGAGGAGAAAAACAGCTGATTTGCCGGCATTTCTTATTCACCACATTCAGCGCGCGCTCTCTTCACCGCAGTCAGCAACTCACCGCTAGCAACATTTGAAATACACCTCTAAATCGAACACAGTCTAGACAGCAACCTTCTGCTGGCCGAGTTTCATACCTAACAAGCTTGAGCCCAACGATAACGATATCGATAACTTACGATTTAAGCGGTACGGAATTTTCAAATTTAAATTTTTGTGATAAGGGAATATAATCTATTTTTAAGGTTGTACTTGTTGTCTGCTACTTGGGTTGCCTAGGGCTTATCAGTCGCCTCTCAACTGTTCGAAATTTCGTGCAAAACAAACTTTATCAATTGAATTTAATCAAAAAATGTGTTGTTTTTGTTACTTTATGATCCCCTCGAAACTGCTAATCGCAGCCAGACATTCTCGTTCGCAACCATAACGAAAGTTTCAGTCTGCGTTATGCCGATTGCCAGTGAATACGTTTGCCCGAATTGTGTGAATCGCTATTTTATTAAAAAACAACCCAAACCCATCGAACGGAAGTTGATTTTCAATCATTGAATCTTGAGTCCGAATCGAACAAGATGTGTCTCAACGAGGAGTACAAATATATGCATATTTACCTAGCGGTCTGTTGTTGTCATTGACTTCCTATATATAACTATATGTATTCCCGCCATTAATCTATGTTTACTGCAACATAAACTTTCTATTCACATGGCCAGTGCACAAAGTGTTAGCGCAAAAAAAAGAGAAGGAAAAGCTGAAAAAATGTATTTATATTTATATGTAAAGCCTGGCAAATTGAAAAATAATTTGCCTGTAAATTACGTTGCATTTTCCCAACTTAATTACCTCGGCTAAGCCAAAAGAAGCCATGAAGAAGCATTGGACACATGGGTTTTACTTTGTATATATATATATTTTTTTTTTGTATCTTCTTTGACTAAAAGTTTAGTTTCCCACCAAGCTCTCTTGTTTGGTTTGTTAATTTCCATAATTAAATACCGTTAATTACGGTTCACGAACTTTTGCCAAAGTGCCTTACACGGTTATAAACTAATAATATTTAAGCGAACTGAAAATTTAAGTCCTCTAAGTTATTAAAAGTTCAAAAAGTGAAGAGCAGATTATCGAAACAGAAGTGTTTATGTGTATAAAGAAAACTTAGAGGAAATGGGCATTTAATATTGCTAATTTAAATGATTAAATTTCTTATTTTATACCTATATAATATTACTGATTTCTCTCTCTGCACTTTGAGTGCACACATTCAGTAAGCAAAAAGTTCAAATGTCGAATTGATTATAAGGTGTAACAGTTGCAGGGCGAGAAAACTAAGCTGCAAACTCGAATTTGAAATTGATAATTGTAGGGAAAAACCATTTGGATGACACAAATGAACTGTTATTAAGGCCTAAAAGTTGCTGGATGCATCGTGTGGTGGTTGTTGCTACACTAAAAACCGCAAAACAGGACACTTGAGGCTTGAGCAATCCGTCAGATACAAGTGTGCACACTCACAGATATGCACACACACAAACACACACCAATGAAAGCGGCTTTGTTGGTGGCACAATCCAGGCAAAACTCTTCTGAGGGCTTGACGAGCGCATGATTAATATGCGCCACACTTGCTTGCCGGTCTGCGAGTATCTTGTGTATCCCACAGATACAGATACAGATACAGATACAGATGCTGAAGTGATCTTTGCGCTCTGCGCTTGGGATCCCTCGTTGTGCCGTTCGTGCCGCGCTGTCAGTTCAGGTGTCATCAGAAAGATCTTTTGCCGAGGCTTTATTAATGACTCTTGCTAAAAAAAAAAGAAGCAGAAAAGAAAAACCTGAGCCTTTCCTTTCCCCTGCTTCCTTTGAGGCCCTGTATCTGCCGGTTCTTAACGCTTGCCGCTTACTTTCTTTTGCTTTCACTCGACTTTTATGATGTGCCGCCCCTGCAGGATCAGAAACTCATTTATCTTGCTTGCTTGAACCTAACATTTTTTATGTGTATTGTATTTTGTATCGGGTTCTGGGCTGTGGTCAAGTAAATCACTGGAATCGGCTCAGTTAAAGCGGACTAATTGCTGCCACAAATGGTTACAAGTGTCAATATTTTGATGCATCTTGTGGGGGCATAGCTTTGATTAATTACCAAAAGCGTAGATGGAATTTACAATAAGTAAGCACAGGTGTGTACTCTATGTATGTAATGTGTTTGTGAATTGTTCCCGGCTACTCTTATCTGCCACTTATCAATGCCCGATTTCGTCAGTCGACCAGCGACTGTTTATATTCCAAAAGCTGACTGTCTCGAGAGCGGCCCACGTGTCGCTGACGGAATTGAATAGTTCAGTGAGAATTACAAGGTCACGGAGAGAGTTTCCCAGGCACTAGTGATAAGAACTTGCCCCATAAATATGACCATAAATGTTGCAGCAAGGCAATGAACCAGTTAAGAGGGGAATTCAAGGCATCACTACTCTTCTAAAGTTCATTGAACTTGATCAGATTTTCAGCTTCTCCGGCTTCTGATACATTTTCCCATTCATTTTCTTGGTGAAATTTTGGGCTTTAAATATTTTCTTTATGCTTTTTTGGGACCTGTTAAAGTGTCACGTATTGCTTGAAATTCTATAAGTACAAGATAAGGTCGTATTTTCGACCCTAACCGATAAGAACTGTAATGTGACTACACTGTAAAAAGTTGGAACTTATTGAAAAATTCTTTTTAATTTAGATTTCTGTAAAATGAAAGTATACATTTTAGGAATTTCTTGAATTGTTTTATGACAAACTTTTTTAAACCTTTGTATAATTGCAAAGATTATAAGCATTTCGTTTTCCTAACTCATTACTCCTTCTATATTTTCTTTAATTTTCTATAATATCTTTAAAATCGCTACAGTTCTTAGACCAAAGAAACATTTCATTCAACATCTCTTTGAAGTTTAATTAAAAATCAAGTTTCCAATCAACAGCCTTAAATAGCTATGTATATAGCATCTATATATGCTTGTAACTGATGAACAACCCCCCAAAATGTTGGGAAAAATAATAATAATGAAATGCCAGCAGGGGAGGATTCGGTGTTTGGGCTTATGTTCGCATCGGGGACCTTCTTCTTGCCTCAACTCAATTTAATTGCTTATTTTTACCGAACATGCGCAAGGCACAGCAGTAGCAGCAGCAAACATTTCAAATACAGTAGTGACTCGAATAAGGCGAACTTGAATAACATTAAAGCCGAGTTTGAATGTCATAAACTCAACTTTAAATGGAAGTATTGGAAACGTTTATTTATCTATTTTTTAGGTTTGCTGCTCAACTTTTTCTATGTTCAGTTTCTTCATCATATTACATTTAAATATAACATTAAATTGTTTTTATTCAAAATATTAAATATAAATATTCGTTTGTAAAAGTTCTGGATATGTTTGAAGAAAGTAATATAATGAATTGAAAATAGGAGAAACTCAAAAATATTAAATATTATTAGATAAATTATCTTTATTAACAATAATGAAGTGTAGCAAATATTAAAATTAATTTTCTTTAAACTCAGGGATGTTAGCTACAAATTTCGGTAAATACAAATTCGATATCCTTTATTAAAAAAGGAAGAGCAAGCCTAGAGCTACTTTATTCTTCTAAATCTGACTTTGTTATCAGAAAACAAGTTGTTAATTGAGGTTATATTCCTTTAGAACACTTAATACAATATTTCAAATAGAATATTTCAATACAAGGGAAATGCTTTTAAACCTTCTATAAACTAATATCCTTTCATTAGTAGAAGTCCTACTGTATGTACGGGCACTTGCTCCCTGGGGAATCCGACTTTGCTGCCACTTTGCCAGCTGCTCTGCCGCGTCTCTGTCAGCGGTGGCGCGGCTGCAATTGATTGGGCTCAACACACATACACACACACTCGCACACACATACAGGGGCCCTTAATTTCTCTGCCCTTCTGGCCTTTTACCCGGGATGGATCTGGGGAAGAGAAAGAAAGAAAGAGAGAGAGAGGGAGTGAGGGAGATGGCAGCAGAGACCAATGATGCCGCCGCCATATTCTGCTGAGTAATCCAGGAGATAGGCGTGGCCCGCACACACACACACACACACACACACACACACACACAGAGGCATACAATGATTGATTACTTTTTGTTGCCACTGTTGGAAAACTTCAAGAAAGCCTTACGAAAAACTAGAAGAAAGAAAAAACGTTGGAAAGAAAATGCAGGGTGCCAGAAAATGTCACACGAAACAAAAACCCCAAAAGAGAGAAAAGAAAATAGGGAACTGAAAACATTTTAATTAAAACATCAAAAAGTCCTTTTTGGCCGAATACGGCAATTGTGTCGCTAATGTTAGCCATTATCCTGTGATTATCCCTCTTTCAACCAGGGAAATTGTATTCCCAAAAAGGGAAATGTATGAAAGGCTACCTGTTTCAGAGGAGGAATACGGTTTTGTACCGGCTTAAGAGTGGGCGGAAACGCCCCTTACGGACTCCGACTTGACTTGACCAAAAAAATAAAGAAGACAGAGAAGAGAAAAAGGATTAAAGTGGTCTCGGCCAGCGGCGTTAATAATGCATCATTAACGCTATAATTTGAGCTCAAATTCCTCTTTCTTAGTCACTCTCTTCCTCGGTGAATCGGCAGAATTTGCACAGAAACATCTTCATAAGCGATCTTCGCATTTGCTTCGATTTCAATTTGCCATTTCGTTGATTCTCTTCCCGAACTGAGTTTTGGCAAGTGTAGCATGCTCTTTACCCACAATTTATAGCCACAAAATATTGTTTACAGTGTGTGAGTGCGACGGGTAGCGATAAGAGATCCGGTCTATGGCGTAAACAACTGCCCTCCCGTCCCGTTCCCCTTACCCACGAGAACACTCACGCCATAAGAGAGTGCTCCTCCGAGCCCCCGTGAGGTGCCCTCGCTTAAATCAGCATTATAAATACTACATTACCGCCTGGCACTTGGCACTCTTTGTCCGCTTTAGTTTCCATTGATAAGATTCGCCATTATCGATCATCATGGCTGTCCCATAAGAGCGGCGAACACTCTTCGAGAGGTTTCCATGGGTTAAGGGAGCAGCTGCTCGATGGGCTATGAGTTATAGTTGGGGGCCTGATAAGAATGGTGAAATAAGAGAATCTATATACATACGAGTTTCTATGTAGCACTCCTTTATATAGCACCTGACTTCAGGTATAAGTTTAATATCAAATTTTACAGTAACTAAACTTGTTATCTTTAAGGCAGTATTATTTTATATTTTTGGGAAAAAAAAACTTTAAGAGAGCTGTCGGTAAGGTGGCAAAAAATGTTTGCGAAGAGATTGCTATTGTACGCTTTTAAGGGTATTATAACTTCAGTCAGAAGCTTGTAAAGCAATGAAGGAGACATTTCCGACCCTATGTTTCATATATATTCTTGAACAGAATCTACAGAAGAATCGTTATAGCATGGATCAAAAAATACATTTTTGAAAATTTTTCAAAATTTTATAAGGGGTTACATCATTGAAATTGTCAAAATTTGACAAAAAATTGAATTTTTAAATTTTTTAAAACTAAGTATGCAGATTTGTTAAACTATGAAATACTAGCATAGAACAGTTTTCCGAAATAAAATTAATGATTTTTTGGCTTAGTTATGAGTTTTTAAATCTATGATTTTAAGGAAAAATTGTCTGTTTTTATACCTTTTTGCAGGTTTCTATGACTTTAGTCAGAAACTGACAATAGAATCAAGAAACGCAGTATGCAGATTTGTTAGTGTAATTAAAACTATCACAGAAAAGCTTTCCGAATTAAAATAATGCAATATTGGCTTAATATGATGTCCGAAAAACAATGATTTTTCGGAAAAATTGTCTGTTTATACCTTTTTATAGAATATAGTTAAAGTCAAAAGTTTAACAAGTAATGAAGGAGTCATTTCCGATTCTATAAATCATATATATTCTTGATCAGCATCAACAGCCGACTCGATATAGCCATGGTTGCCACATCCACTTGATCAAAGTCTATCAACCACCAAGCACTAAATTAGTAATTTATATAAAAGAAGAAGAAGAAAACTAAACTTCCTGTAGCTAGAGCCTTGCTTAAGTGTAAGACTTGAGAATCGCGGAGGAGAGCGCTCTATGTATCAAATAGTTAAGCAAAGCCTATCTTTCAGTCGAAAGCTTGAAACTTATGGAAGGAGTCATTTCCGATCCTATAAATCATATATATTCTTGATCAGCATCAACAGCCGACTCGATCTAGCCATAGTTGCCACATCCACTTGATCAAAGTCTATCAACCACCAAGCACTAGATTAGGAATTTATATAAAAACACACAAAAAGAAGAAGAAGAAAACTAAACTTCCCCTAGCTATAGCCTTGCTTAAGTATAAGACTTGAGAATCGCAGAGGAGAGCGCTCTATGTACCAAATAGTTAAGCAAAGCCTATCTTTTAGTCGAAAGCTTGAAACTTAGTGAAGGAGTCATTTCAGATCCTATAAATTATATACATTCTTGATCAGCATCAACAGCCGACTCGATCTAGCCATGGTTGCCACATCCACTTGATCAAAGTCTATCAACCACCAAGCACTAAATTAGTCATTTATTTAAAAGAAGAAAAAGAAAACTAAACTTCCTGTACTAGAGCCTTGCTTAAGTGTAAGACTTGAGAATCGCGGAGGAGAGCGCTCTATGTATCAAATAGTTAAGCAAAGCCTATCTTTCAGTCGAAAGCTTGAAACTTATGGAAGGAGTCATTTCCGATCCTATAAATCATATATATTCTTGATCAGCATCAACAGCCGACTCGATCTAGCCATAGTTGCCACATCCACTTGATCAAAGTCTATCAACCACCAAGCACTAAATTAGGAATTTATATAAAAACACACAAAAAGAAGAAGAAGAAAACTAAACTTCCCCTAGCTATAGCCTTGCTTAAGTATAGGACTTGAGAATCGCAGAGGAGAGCGCTCTATGTACCAAATAGTTAAGCAACGCCTATCTTTCAGTCGAAAGCCTAAAACTTAGTGAAGGAGTCATTTCCGATCCTATAAATTATATATATTCTTGATCAGAATCAACAGCCAAATCGATCTGGCTATGTCGGGCCAAAAAAAAATTTTGAAAATTTTTTATAATTTCAAAATTTTATAAGGGGTTGGTTACATCATTAAAATTGTCAAAATTTGACAAAAAAAATGAATTTCTTTAAATTTTAAATTGAGTATGCAGATTTGTCAACCTAACAAAAACTAGCATTAAGAAGCTTTTCGAATTGAAATTAATCCTTTTTTGGCTTAGTTATAAGTTTTTTAAAGTTTGATTTAAAGAAAAAATTGTCATATAAAACTATTGACAAATATCGTTCAAAAAATGAGCATGTATTTTAAACTTAGGTATCGATTTTTGATTGATTCCTTTATTTTAATTGCCAACTGCAGGGATATGTTTATTTTAGCTTTCCAAAGTTAGTTTTCTTTCTTATTTAGTTTGGCAAAGATAAGGGTTTAAAAAATTTACCTATTGCGGTTCCAAAGTAAAGTTTATCACCATTATATAGCATTTTCCTAATTGTTTATATTTAAAAGTAGCTTTATGTTTAGATTAATAATAAATAAAATAAGTTTCTGTATTATTAACTATTAAGTTAAACTGTTATATATAATTAACATTATTTTGTGCTACTTTTTACAATCTTTTAAAAGAGTACCCTTAGGAATATTTCTAATTAGAAATATAATAAGGATTCAACTTTGCACTTAACCAAGTCTTATGAAGAATATAATAAGTAGAGTATCTGCCATTCTCTGATATCCATTTCACTGTGACGAATTTTTATCTATATGCCACACGACTTATCAGCTGAAAAGCGTAATGTAAATCGACATTATCATATTAAGCAAAGTGAACCGAAGTGAGGAAGAGCAAAGAAGAGTAAACGAGGTCTCCATATGGACTATGAGTCGTCCGACTCTTGGAGCCTTCAGTCTCTCTTCGGAAACTAGCAAATGCGGATGACGTCGCGAGCCATTGAGATCGAAAAGCACACAAATAAACAAAATACGCACAATACGGAATACGGCATAGTGAAACTTAAAGATAAATATAGTTACTATAAACGATTATTCTGAAAAGAAAGGAGTGAAGATGAGGGTGTTCATCCATAGTGATATACTGGTTAGACTTTTGTGCTGGCAGTGGATAAATCTATATTAAACTCTGATTTAATTACCATACTAACTTTATGATACCTTCCTTTGCAGGAGAGTGAGATCGCTGAGGTGTTGTACAAGCAGGATGTGGATCTTGGCTTTAGTCTCGATCAGGAGAAGATCATCAATGCCTCGAATGCCAGTGGCAATACCGGAGCCAACTCTACCAAGTCGAAGCTGGGGGATGAGGCCAAGTCCTCGGATCCCTCAATGTCCGACACGGCCATCAAGGATACCAATGTCAATGGCGAGAAGGAACCCGGTGAAACCTCTGTGGACGATATCGAGAAGCTAAAAGCTCTGGAGGAGCTTCAGCAAGATAAGGTAAAGTGATTTACATATGGAATTTCACAATATGTACATAGCCCATGGAGGTAGGGTGTAGGGGGTAGATGGAGATAATGCCCAAGTCGGTTTTTGATAATTATCTCCAACTATCCAAATGTCGCAGTTTATTTTTTGGTAGTTTCAACTTATACTGATCCTATGATTTATTTGTTAAACAGGAAAAGGACAATGAGAATCCTCTGGAGGATATTACCAATGAATGGAACGGAATACCCTTTACCATCGATAACGAAACTGGTGAGTTTTAGCTCTAACTTTATCTCTCTAAATAATTAGTTACTAGACGATCTTGTTCTGGTTACATGTGGTCAGATCATCATCTTATGGGTCGTATCTTATCTAGGATAATATAATTTCACTTTCAAAAATAACCAAAGATAAGCTCTACAGAAGCAGGAGGCCTTCTGCTGAGAAGGCACGTTTCTTGGCCAGATAAAAGTACTGGGTAAATTTCAGGGATTACGTATTATTAGATTTTATTTTGGAAGTGGTCTGATAGAAGATTTACATTACCGAATTAACGTTAAGATAAAATGAGGACATGTAAGATTAGGATGTATTAAAATATTCAAATAGCAAGAGATTAGATATATATATTTTTGTGGAGAACTCATTCTCCATATATTATATTAATAACATTTATCAAAGCATCTTTTCCATTTATTTCCCAAAGCTAATAACAAAAGGGTGGAAAAAAATAACCGATACAAGTTGAGGGAAAATGGCCTGCCAAAAAGATGGCGGCTCCTCTAATATAAACGAAAATGGATTATCCTGAATTCGTTGGGGGTTTTTCTTACTAACAGAAGAGGGTGTATTTGGTGGGGTTTTCACCATTGTGTATATGTGTGTTCGTTTATTTTCGAGACGTTTATAAATGAATGTAGGCATTCTGAGTTGACAGGCACGAAAATTAAAAGAAAAATGAGCTTTTTTTCTCGTTTCATTTGTGTGTGTGAAACAGCCCAGCGACCCCATCCACTCCACTGAAACCCACCCATCCACATCTCACATCCCCAGCAAATGCCACAAAGGCCAAAGCCGATGGCTGCTGCTGCTAATCTGGTCTGCCTGAAACCGCGCCCCGTTTTCCCATCCAAGCGGCCTGCCTTTCAAACAAACTTTGACACGCACACGAACTTTTATTATTATTAACCGAGGAGGATGAGGAGAAGTCATGAGTTTGAGGCGGCCCCCACGACTCTCCGGTCTTTTAGCAAGCCCGTCTGGTTCCGAGACTGGCACTGGGACTGGGTCGTGCCGCCGCTTCTGGACGGAATGAGTCCACGACAGAGCCAGAGCCAGAGCCAGAGTCGGAGGCATGAGATACGAGACCGAATCCAAATCCAAAAGCGGTGGCGGTGGCAGTGGCAGTAAAAGTAGCTGCCACCGCGCGTCGCATAGCCTCGCATGCAACATTTTTCTTTTGAAAAATGAACGAAACATGATTCGCCAAAATAGCCCAGGCACATACACAACACATACCCACAAATATATATATATATATATATAAATAATATATAAAGAAAGAAGTGCTATATACCATATAGCATGTATTACGGGGAGGTGTGTGTATATGAATGTGCAAGGCCTCAACTTTGGCCTATAAGCTATACTCAGTCCGATTGAAGACCCTTTTTTTTTGCTAAGCTAAAAAATACAGGGACGTTCATAAAAGGGGATGGAATATAGTTTATTTTTGGCCTAAAGAAGTCGCTATATTTAGCAGGGATACATTTTTAAATATACACCACAAGAAGAGTATTTAAAAAAACCTTGAATATGTTTTGGAAAAAGTAAAGGTATAGTTTTGAAGTTAAATGTTCTTATTGAACAAATTTCAACAAATAGGTAATACCTATTTTAAACTTTATCTGGTAACTCTTCTCTGTATCAATAACTTTTATCTGTCAACTAAGACTTATAAAAGTCTGACCAGTTGTTAAAGTTCTTTGTGGTTTCCACTCCTGAAATAAATCACAAAAGGATAACAAGTGCCTAAAAGTATCATAAGAGAGTTGCCAGCTTTCATTGGTATCGATAACTATCTTTTGTATTTTACATTTTATGTGAACAAAATGTGCCACATCATTGTCTGTCATAAATAAGTGAAAACTTAAGTGTTTAAAATTTAATTATAAAGTTTAATTGGAACGTTATTTAAAAAGTAACACAGAACATGTGTATTTCTTAGTTATGGTTGCTTTGCCGCCTAGATTGGTATGAACATTGCCTAGAAATTAGAACCATATTCCTCCTCCTACACATATTTGTGGAACCCAGCCTGTTCTGGCTCATTGAACTGGCAAATCGAGCAGGAGAAGGAGTAAAGTAGTAGCTTCTGTTGAGGTTCTCCCTTCCTTCCATCACACACGAAATCGCTGGCCACCATTTTGTGCTCCATGGAATAAGGGAAGATTACGAGCAGCCACCACCACCATGTTGTATATATATATTTCCTATTCACGAGCATCTATGATGCTGCTGCTGCTGCTGCTGCTGCTCATAATGATTGCTTCGTTTGAGCCATTTATTAAAAATCCATTGATGCTTGCCCCGACTCTAACTCCGGATAGATAGATTCATATCGCATTCGAGGCACGCATTCACACGCACTGCTGTTGCCCTTTGTCTCGTTTTGGGCTTCGATCTCGGATTTGTGCGTATCCAAATTCCCCATGGATCGAACCCAAACGAACGAATCTCTGTAGCCTTTGGCGGCATTATCATCTCCATTGTTCCAAGGTTTGACTAAAATTATAGTCATTTTTTCGGTTGCTATTCCAATGTTTGTGTCTGTAAATGGTATTCCTTAGCCGATTTTCTTTTACTTTTTTGTATTTTAGAATTCATAAAATTCATCTTCCGCACGTTCAGGTGTGTTGTTTAGTTCGTTGTTCTTTCCGCTTTTCACAAGTTTTTCCCTCATTAATTTTTAACTGCCGATGCCAATGATGAAGTTGTAACTATTCTGGGACATTTTCCTGCCCATTGTCCTTGTCAAGGTTGCCTTGTCATGGGGACATGTGTTACTCCCCTACCAGTTTTAAGAGTTCTAGGATGTGACACGGTTGGTAATTAAGTCGCCAGAAGTATCTCGTATCTCTGGGATACAATTTCGCTTCGCTTTTTAACGCCTGTCCTCCAATCAGCTAGCATTTGTCTCTGATTTTCTATATCTATCCATGGGTATATATGTATATATCTTTCAGTGAATCACAAAATCTGATTACATTCGTTGGCTTTCAATTCGATTTGGTTTGTTCTTTTGCTGCCCTCTCTGTTTGTTGTTTATTTTTTTAGCTCTCAGATCGTTGACAACTTTTGGAGCAATGACTTGGCCAGAAGTTTTTAGCTTTTTGGTATCATAGAAAAATGCTCTTATTCTCAATTATGTTATAGATATTTTTGGTTTCTTTTTCGGTGGCTTAAATTCCATTATGCAATCAGTTAGGCCGCTTGCCGGCTGCCAAGCTACGCAAGTTTATTGACCACAAAATAAAGTTTTTGAGGGGAGCAAAAGAAGGCTTATTGGTGGGAACTGAAAGTTGAATTCTATTTTTTCAAGAGTTTGAAAAAGGAAAAAGACACGTTTCAAGAATTTCTCTAAGCTGTAACCTTTTATTTATGTAGTTCTCAATATTAAAGCAAGCATTTTCAAGTACAAGCATATTTCTTGTTCCTCTTTTAATTAGTTTTATTTTACCTTTAATTAATAATGAGTCCAGGAGTTATCATTTAATTTCCTGTCCATCGATGGGTTCCTTTGTGGCTAACATCAAAGAAAACATCACAAAAACGATGAGGGTTACTTTATTATAAAACATCTGGTGCGGATCCAGCAGTGCACCTATTGAGGATCTCTGGTCGCTCCGGTGCCACCTTTTGGTGGCTCCTCCTGTCTGGTCTGTCTGGTGGCCTTCCTCGACCCGCCCCCGCTGCTGTCTGGCAACGCGAAAGAAATTGTTCAAATTCTACGTGGTCAGCATTACGCTACAAATTTACAAATAAAAAAAAGGGAAAATTTACATGCTGACAAAATAACAAACAGACAGGGAAACAGGGAGAGAGAGGGAAGGGGGGCCATAGGTGAGAGCACTGCAGTCCTGACCGGCTTTTATTTTTGGTCTAGTCTGGACTGGTCAGCACTTCGGTGGCGGCTCCAATTTTCTGCTGCATAATCGTATCACTTTCAAGTGTTTTCAAAGTCTTGCGCAACCTCTCTTTGCCTCATTTTCCGTTGCCAAAACTAGCCCAGAATTTCACAATTCTATGAAATATGCAGTTTAATTAGCCAAGCACTTGACCCATTGAGTACTCAATGTACGGCTTAAGGATTACGAAAGTTTTTCAATCTTCAATTTAAGTTGCAATGAGTGTGTATTCAAATGAGCAGCCATTCCATTCATAAGGTTCATTCAAGTTTCTTTTTGGTTTGGAATGTGATGATTTCAATTCCCATTTTGTGGCAACTCATTAACAACAAAGAGTTTGGTTGACTTCTGGCCATATCCAATACACATGGCTGTTAACAATACTCTACCTCCTTCCGACTTGGCCTGGTCTTCTCTTTTAGCAATTTCATTGTTGACAGAGTCATGGATCTGTCCTGTCACAATTGTTGCTTTACTGGGTTTGCTCTGATTTAAGCCAGGCTTCAAGCTAATGGATTTCCTTAATAAGTTAGTCTTTCACCGGATACAAAAAATCTCCATTTGAACGCCACTTTCAATCAGCATCGGCTTCTTTATTATTATTATTTCTCTTCTTTTTTTTGCGTCGGGCAACAATTTAAACTAATTAAGTTGTAATAAAGCACTCAAGAAAACGCTTGAAAAAATGAAGAAGAAAAACATTGGAGGGGAAACAAAAAAGATATGATTAACCAGGCAAAGTTTGGCTTGTTCAAAATATATATGTATCTCTGTGCCCGTTTTCCTACTGTTTTCTAGCCGAGATGAGAAAAAATATATGTATATACAAAAAAATTATACAAGCATCCAATCGAAATGCCTGCCCCCGCCTCACCTCATCAATGATGCTGCTAATTTTTTCAGAGCGAACCGCCGACGAACCCCGGCGAACTCAACTGAAGCGATCCGATCCGATCCGATCCAATCCCCGCGATCCCTCTGACCAATTTCATTTATTTTTTCCCTACTTTTTTGTATCTTTGAAGTTCACCAAAAGCATTTGCTTTGGGGGGGGGGGCTCTTTTGGTGCTTTTTAGCCTGGTCTATTAGTTCAGTGGCCCATTAATGTGCATATTGCCTGCTCTTTTACTCTCTTTTCGGTGATTTTACGATTGCGGTAATTGTGTTAATTATTTGGGTAAATAAGTTTGGTATTTTGATTGGGCTTTTCAGAGGTTGTAACTGGGGGAAGTTACTCTATTGGGGTCACTGGAAAATTGCAGATAAATTGTGCCAAATTATAAGGGAAACCAGAGTTTAATTAGACTGTAAAAATCTGTATTTAAAGAGAGTATGTATTATTATTATCTTAATTAGCCTCTATATATTTGTTTCTACCTGAAACTTCAAATGTTTTCTAAAAAGATTCTTCTATCAAACATTTAAATACAGTTTCTCTATAAGTTAACATCTTTTCCTACTTTAAAACAATAAGAACCATGTTCAGATTAACCCTTTCAGCTTTTCTATAAACAAAGTATCTTTGTGAAACACTTCCCTGGCTTTCTTCAGTCAAACCAGTACTCCCTTTTACATTATCATAAAACCCTTCATAGCTAGCAAGAAACACCTGATAAATATTCACCTTATATTTTTTTTAAAACCTCGTATATATTCTTTAACTAACAAAAAGAAAGTGTAAAATGTGTGATTCGGATTCGGGGGAAAGTACCTCCTCGGCATCATCGCTCAGCTCGTTGAGATCGTCCTCATCCTCGGGCTTGAGTGAGTTTGTTGATGCCAGAATTGAGCTGCAGGACATATACCACGATTTGGATAGATTTATATCTTCTCTCATGACCACTGTGGAGGGGAGTAATCTTATGGATGACTCAGAGGAGCAACAGCAAATGGAGCAGCTCCGTTGTTACTCCAGCAAAGTGCAGGCCATTGAAAAGGTAATGTCCCGGGATCGCATGAAGGTGGCCTTCTTTGGAAGAACTTCGAATGGGAAGAGTGCTGTGATCAATGCCCTTCTGCATGAGAGAATCCTGCCCAGTGCCATGGGTCACACAACCAGTTGCTTTTGTCTGGTTCAAGCCACCACGGACGAAGAGGATCCAGAGCATGTGCGGGTCGAGCAGGAGGATCAACAGCTGGAGTTGGGTGCCCTTAAGGAACTGGCCAGTGCTCACTCGCCAAGAGCCATGAAACCCAGCACACTTTTGCATGTGAATATGCCCAGGAGCCGCTGTCGTTTGCTGGACTATGATGTGGTTCTCCTGGACACACCAGGTGTGGATGTAACAGCTCATTTGGATGACTGCCTGGATCGCTATTGCATGGATGCTGATGTTTTCATCTTGGTTCTCAATGCAGAGTCTACAGTTTCACGCGTGGAGCGGCAGTTTTTCAAGGATGTGGCTTCAAAATTGTCGCGACCAAATCTCTTTATACTAAACAATCGCTGGGATGTGGCCAGCAGCCAGGAACCGGAAATGGAGCTACAGGTGAGGGATCAGCACATGGAACGTTGCCTCAAGCTTCTCATCGAAGACTTGGGTGTATATTCAACGGAGGAGCAAGCCCGGCAGAGGATATATCATGTCTCGGCTCTGGAGGCTTTGCAATTACGAAATGGTTGCAACTCAAATCCCACTGGACAAACTAAAGAGCGTTACCTAGAGTTTCAGCGCTTTGAGACTGATTTCTCCAACTGCCTGGCACATTCTGCCTTAAAGACCAAATTCGAGCAGCATATGCTGAGTGCGCTGGATATCCTGGCCCAGTTAGAGGCCACTTTGATAGGTCCTCTTACCTCCAAACTGGGCCAACTGCTGAAGGAAACTGGTGAGGAAGCAAATAAACTTTATGCGGAAATAAACAGTCAGGAGCTCAAAGTAGTGCAGCGGGGGGAAGAGCTTAAGGATCAAGTGGATGATCTATGCGAGGAAGCCCTGGAGATGGGACAGCAGGTGCTAAGGGATCATATCGCCAGAGTCCTTCCCTCGGCCGTGGAATCCTTCTCGCAACCATTTCATCCCCAGATGGCAAGACAACTCAGTCACTACCAGCGCTCCCTGAGTGCCCACTTGGAGGTTCTACTTGCAAACGAAATCGTGGAACGTATATCTATACCGCTGCAGGTGAAACTAGGCCAGCTGGATCAGGAAGTTCAGGGTCAACCGTCGGAGGAAACTCTAGCTTGGCAGCTCATCTATAGACTGGATTTTCAATCCCTGATGCGTGACTTTCAACCGGATCTGAGATTCCGTTTCTCCTGGGGCCTGGATGCACTTTGTCAGCGCTTCCAAGGAAAGATGTCTCTGTACGCCAGTCCAGTGCAAGAGCGGAAGCTACTCAATGGCCACAAGGAGGTGACACCAGCTCCTCCTCCGATGAATGCAAGTCAACTGGAGGTTATAACATCTCTACTCAAGTCGGATGGCTCCCTTGTAACCTTGTTCCTCGTTGGAGTTGCTATACGTTCTTTGGGTTGGCGTGCAATGCTGATTATTGGTAGCCTTTTGGGATCCATGTACCTCTATGAGCTGCTCCGTTGGACACCAGCTGCTCAGGAGCGAAGCTACAAGTTGCAATACACACAGCACTTGCAACAACATCTGCGGGCGAGAGTGCATCAGACGGCAACCGGATTCGAGTTCCAATTCAAGCAGCAGCTGGTAAAGGTTCAGAACTTATGGATAGACGAGGTGGGACTCATAAGAATGAATTTCAATTCGAAGATTTCAAAATTAAAGGAGCAACTGAAAACGATGCAGGAACTACAGATGAAATTGAAGGAGTTTCGTTCCAAGGGAAATATGCTGGCAATTCGATTACGAGAATTTCAAGAGCTCTATTTGGCTAGCAGGGTTTAAAATTATGAGGGTTTCAATTTAAATTTGAGTTTTGTTTAGTTTCAATTTTTGTTTTGGATTTTAATTAAATTTGCCAATAGTTACATTTTGTGTTTTATATGTTTTACAGATAAGTTTCTGGTTTTGAGTATCAATTTTTGAAGAAGTTTAAATTAAAATGCATAAAAGTGTTCTAAAATGTATATTTTCTTAAATAGTTTGAAGATATTTCAAAATTCGATTCGCATTTTTTCGGTAGAGAAGCTAGCGTAACAAAAATTTCTTCAAACTGGTTATTTTATGGATTTCATAAAAAACTTTAATTTTCCTATAAAATGTAGCATTTTCCAAAGTTTTCTTTCTAATTTCCACAGTTTTGATTATTTCCCTGCCACTTTAATGCCTCTTACTTGACTTTAGAAAATCCTTTTCCATGCAAATTTGAGCGCTTTTTGTTGCTATTGATTGTTGAAATTACTTGATTAGATTGTTTTTTCTTCCTCTTGACGGCTTGTACACACACACACACACACACACTCTTGCACTAAAAACGGGCTGTAGAACATGCACATGCTGGGAATAAGAACAAGAGAACCAGTTTTGGCTTTTTTTTTTTTCGTAGACTTCCCAACAAAGCGTTCATGTTGAAGCGGCCAAAAAGCAAAAGCAAAAGTACAGCTAAATGCACACACACACACACTCACAATTCAGTGCCCAAGCCGAGCTCTTGGCTCCGCCTCTCGCACACACTCACACACACTCACACTGCGCATGAACAAAGGCAGCTCAAACCGGGGAGGAAGTCCATACGGTTGTCTCGCTCGCACGCTAGGCTTGAGAGCGCCATTTCTCTTGCGGCGCTGCCAGCGTCGACAGCGATGGCGGAGCTGAGGCCGCGAGGCAGAGGCAGAGCCAGAGTTTGGCAGCGGCAGCATTTTTAGAATCGTATTTGAATTTTTATAAACGCTCGAGAAACCTTCGACGCTTGACGCGCGCGCAAAGAGAAGCGAATCAAGTGTTAACAAACATTGAGAATTTTTCCGGGGCACTAAAAACGTGGGCGTGGACTAGCAAAAATAAAAAAGGACTCTGTTTCGGGATCAAACTGTCGAGCTCCGCAGAGGTGACGCGGCATTCCGAATCGACCGCTTCAAAACGCTCGTTCTGTTCAAGTCAAGTGTATGTTGCCACGGTTCTTTTTCTGCCAATTAGATGATTTGGGAAATTCTCTATAATATATAAAAATAATAAGAAAAAACCAACACCCAGCATCGACAAACTGTGTCAAATATTAACAAATTACCAAACTATTACGCGTCTGCATTTGTGCAAAAAAAATAAATATACAAAAGTGAAAGTTACCAAATCAAAAAATACATGCCAGGCTCCAACACTCAAGTGACCATTGTGCGATTCTAAAAAAAAGCCCCTACAATAACCGAAGGCATTGCCAAATAGCTTAAACCCATTTTCCACACACTCACACACACGAGCTTAACAATCGAATTGTGCAAAGGAAAAATACAAAAAAAAAAAAAGAAAAATAATAATAATAAAGCCAAGACAATAAAAGGCCTGTCTGCAGCGGAAACGGCAATATCACATTTTGCGATTGGATTGCTATTGCTATTGCTATGTCAGTGTGTTGCCATTGTTGATTCTGCAACATTTTGGCTGTCAAAACGTTACATAATTGTCAAAGTGTTTGGCCAAATATCAACAACAATCAGCGCTTTATTGCAACAATTTGTGTTCAATCTGCTTACAAAAGACAACAACAACAAATCAAAAAAACAAATCCACGAAGAAGAAATAAAACCAAATCAAACCACATTTGAGTTTTTTTTGTGTTTCTTGGATTATAAACACGAATATTTCATAGATATCAACATCGTCATCATTGCAGCATCCCTTGAACTAAAAAAGGTTCGTAAAGATCCATTGTTTGGTACGAAGATGTGACCGAATTTTGAAATTTATCGTATGATTTGAAAATTACACAAAAGTACAGGGTAATATTTGGGCTACAAATTTTTGAGATTAATCATTAAAAGAATTAGAACTTACAAATCAATAAGAAACAATACGTTCTATACTTTCTATTCAACTTTTTTTTAATAGAGTTTTAAGTATTTATTTATGGAGGTTTTACTATGATCATTCTTCAAAGAAATAAAGTAGAATCTTAACTCAAAAGTTATGATTCTTATTACAGCTCAAAGTGGGGTTAACTTTAGATTAGAAACTCTCCAAAGTAATCATTTAGAAAATAAGAACTTTCAATCAATAAGAAGCAATTTTTTCTAGTATTTTTAAGTAATTTTTAATGCTCAATTGAGAGCATTCTTAAAAGAAACTAAATAGAAGCATAGCTAAAAGTTATTATTCTTATCTTATTCGTATATGTTTTTATTCGCTCTTTATAGCTTTAGACTCAAGATATGTTTCTTTATCCAATTCCTAGAAACCTTTTGGTAAATGTAACAAATTTTTTAAAAAATTTTGGGTTTTTTTCTAATTCGATGCCCAATTTTTTGCAATTCTATCACATAAACATTTCCCTCTAAAACAATTCATGGTTGATCATAAAACAATTTGCCCAGTACAAGTACTTGATTGAGCTTAATAACCATTCACTCCTTCGATTAGGCTTACAATCTAAGCAAACAATTCAGATAAGTGCCACCCCGAAAACCCGCCCCATTGTTACCCCTAGAAAAATATCAAGTAGCCGTCGGTGTTTAGTGCTCAATCAACCCCATTAGCGGCTCCATTACGCGACTCTCCCACCATTATCCTGGACTTCCTTCCTTCTCTTCGTTTGAGCAAACTTCCTGAAAGGTAACCAAAAATTTGACCAACAATTGTTGGCCCCCATCAACGCCTCCCTAAAGCCTTGTCCGCCTAATTGCTGGTGACAGTTGACAGTTGCTCCTGGTCAGTCCGGCCAGAAAACAATGCATACTACCAACCCAAAAATCGAATAATATTTTCATTGTCGTTTCGGCCACAAAGAGCGAGTAACCAAAAAAACACAAAGAAACCCACGAAAAAGGGAGACAAACAGCCAGGCAGCCCAACGATAAGTAAACAGCTAACAACAGGCAAACCCACACACGCATTCCAAAATTAACGGACCACGAACTGTTACCAAAAAAATAATAAGAATTAAATAAGGAAGGGAGAACCCTAAAATAACAGGCTATGCCGAACCAAAAAAAAACATGGCCAGAACAGATAGACAGAAGAAAGACCAAGAACCAATTCGGCCCAAAATGGTTGCGTTGGAAATTGGGAAAAAAGGCAGGGGGAATACGTTTTGTAACCAATCGTAAGAATAACAAAGCATTTGGTGGAGAGACCAACTGTTCCATCGGCTGTGTTTATTCTAATTTTTGAACCCGACTCAAGTGCCCCAGCAAAGGTCGTCGTCGTAGTCGTCGTCACACCACTTGAATCTCTCTCTCCGACCTGGACTTTCCTACTCTTTCGACCAGGTTGCGCCCTCTTTTTGGCCCTCAAATTCATTTCGGGTTTTCGTTTTGGCTTTATCTAGATGTTTGCCCACGTTTTGGGACGGGGGTTTTCCTCTTCGTGGAACTCGAGTCGATGTTAAGTAGTAATTTTCTGATAATGTTCAGAGTCCCCCCAACCACTCTTGACTCTGGATTTCCCGAGAATTTCCAATGCAAATATTTGGCCGCCATCAATATTTGAGCAGGAATCAATTGTCTTGTGAGTCAATTCAATTGTAAGCGATATAGTTGAGGGGAACTTTGATTTTAGTCTATGTTTAGTTTGGATATCTCGGAGCTGTCATAACTGATCATCAATTAAGAGGAGTCGGGGGTATTCGTTCATTTATTGCAATATTTTTCAGCTTCAGCTGCTGCTGCTGCTTCCGTCAGGCGATCTTTTCAGAGATCACGTTTTTATGATTATGATTAATGATTTGCACTCAGCTTGACTGACTCTAGTTACTGTCCAGTCTCTGATCTCTCCGCTGATCTCCCGAACTGGGTCTCCCACAGGAAAGTGCTACTGTTTGGCCTGATCCTTGTTTACCTTCTTCGTTTTCTATTTTTGTTCCCCAGGAGATTTTTGGGCAAACCTTTAGTAAGAAAATTGATCACACTCTGGGGAATATAGGGAAATGAGTTAGGGTGGGAGAAGATAAACATAGAGTCAGCGTTCCTATTCAAATAATCAAAATATTTTTGTATATTTTCCACGCTGTAATAGAAAGACAAAGATCAGTACTCTGGGGTAAACTATACTCCAAGGGGAATGCAATTTGTTTATTGGAAGTATTTTGAGCAATCAAAAGTTAGAATCATGGTTTGGGAAATGATAGTACTTAATTCTCCGTAGAGAATAGTGAGGGTTTTAGAAATCCCCATTGATCAGAACATAATTATTTTCAAATCATTCTTGAGATGCAATTCTTTCAACAAAGAAGCAAAGAATGTATTGAGAAAATAATTTATTTTACCTATGAGGAAGAATACAGGTCTAATAATAAGTTCTTTTACCGCATTTCTAAGCTCAGTTTATAGAAAGATCTGATAGAATGTATAAATTAATCACAAAATAAAGTTATTAGGGAACAATTCAAAGTTAACCAAGAACAAAGATCGAATTGTGACTATAAAAAGTATCTCAAAAGTAGCTCTAACTTTATATTAATTCTTTCCTTTCCCCTTTTCAGGTGAATATATTCGCTTGCCCCTGGATGAGTTGTTGAACGACGTACTCAAGCTCTCGGAATTCCCCCTCGAAGACGAGGTAAGTCCAGTGGCCCCCCATTTAGCCAGGTGAAAATACCTAATGTATGCCCCATTCTCCTCTCCAATTCCATAGTTATCCAACGATCCGGTGGCCTCCACTTCGCAGGCAGCCGCTGCCTTGAACGAGAATCAAGCTCAACGGATTGTTTCCGAGACCGGTGAGGATTTCCTCAGTGTCGAAGGAGTTCCAAGCAAGCAGCGACGCATCGGCAACGAGGACAAGGACAGGGATCCAAATAGGGCCGACGGTGATAGCTTCTCGGTGAGCGACTTCGAGGACCTTCAGAATTCCGTGGGCTCGCCCCTGTTCGACTTAGATGAGGACGCCAAGAAGGAGCTAGACGAGATGTTGCAATCCACGGCTCCGCCTTACCACCACCCCCACCCCCACCACGGCCATCCCCATGCGCATCCGCATCCCCATAGCCACCATCATGCTACGATGCATCATGCCCATGCCCATCATGCGGCTGCTGCAGCTGCTGCCCACCAGCGAGCGGTGCAGCAGGCCAACTATGGCGGCGGCGTTGGAGTTGGAGTCGGAGTCGGTGTGGGCGTGGGCAGCGGCACGGGCAGCGCCTTCCAGCGGCAGCCAGCTGCCGGCGGATTCCATCATGGCCATCATCAGGTAAGTCTCTGTGTGTGTGTGTGTGTGTGTGCATTGATCGTAATCCTCCCCACCGAAAGGTATATATTTATTTATAATTTGATGCGGATGCTCGGTTCAAGTGCTGCCATCCGTCGAGCGCTCCACATACTTGCTTACACGTCTGCACATGTACCTGGCCAACGGGTGTGCGAGTGTGTGTGTGTGTGTGTGTGTGTACACAGCTGCGGTCAAAATAATAGCAATTTCAAAAGAAAGAACAAAAATATTAATCTGTTATTGTAATTTATTTCAACTTGAAAGTAATATAATAATGGAAGATTACACTTTACCTAAATGAAGTACTGAAAAATTAATTTTTTATATCAATGAAACCAGAAATATTTCCATTTGTTAAATTTATATTTAAATTTATATTTTTGTATGATCTTTTTGTTAACTAATCAAAGTTTAAAAATCGCATAACTAAGCCAAAAATGAATCAATTTCAATTCGGAAATCTTTCCTGTGTTAGTTTTTTGAAGGTTAATAAATCTTTATATTACATTTTTTATTTTCAATCATTCAAATTTTTCTCAATTTTTGAAAATGTAACCCCTTATAAAATTTTCATAATTTTGAAAAAGAAATAGTAATTTTAGCTAAACATGGTTAGATAGATTCGCCTGTTGATGCTGTTCAAGAATATAGAATAGAATAGAATATAGAATAGAATAGAAATGACTCCTTCCCTGACTAAAATTATAATAACCTCTGCAAGGGTATGAAAATAGTTCTATAACTTACTTAAATTTTTAATTTTATGAAATGTAATTATTTTTAAACCCTTTTATATATTATTTTTAACTTAAAAAGCTATTATTTTGACCTCTCTTGTTAGGTGGCAATGTCTATATACATCTGTAATCATTCAAGGATCGTTTGCTCTTCGCTTTCGGTTATTCTTTAGCTGGTTTCATCTTCTCTGGGCTTTTCGAGTGCCTCTTTTCAGTCTTCGTTTTCTTCTCCTTCTCCCACTCCTTCTTCTGCTCTTTGTGGTGTTTCTTCCATTTTTTTTGGTTCTTCACGTGGCCCGGCTCCTTCCCCCGCTTCCATAGCCACCCCCTTTTGGGGGTTCTCAAGCACTTGATCTTGGGCCACCTCTCCTCAAGAGGCGCTGTTGTTGCTCTTGTTGCCATGTTTGTTGTTTGTACAAAGCTTCAAATCTGGTTGTACACGCTCCTCGCCCCCCTCTCTCCCTGCCCCCCTCGTGTTACCACGAAGCATCCGCTGTTATTCCGCTTCCAACCAGCTCAGAGTTCGTCAATCACAAGCTCCAGTCCCTGAGCCAGTCTTGGCTCTTCACTCGCTTTTTGGCCTTTTCTCGTCGGACGGATTCTTATTCTGTTTTATTTTTTGGCCTTTGTTGTAACTGCTCATCAGAAATGTACGAGAAAAGCAACAAAATTATGATTGCGAGCAGTGTTAAAATAATATAATGTATGGATACACACAGATGGGCTTCGGATTTTGTGGTCTCCCATCTTGGTTTCTGCTCTTCAATGTTTCTCTAAAGGCTTTTCTCAACCCGTTTCTCTCTCAATCTCAGCCTGTTTATTTAGCCGTTGTTTTCGTTATTTCTCAGCCAAGTTCTCGTTATTTTTTGTCTTTGGTATTTCTTGTTTTTTGAGTGAGTCAGAGTTAGGAAAGAATGATGTGGTTCTTTATAGAAACAAAGTCATACAAATAACTTCAATTAAAAGAACAAATTATACGTTTACTATAGATCCCAACTATTTCATATTTATTTTAATATTGCTGGAACTTAAAGGAAGGAAATCTTTAGGTTAATAGACCTAGGATTCATTTTAAGACATGTCTTCCCAAGAACTATAGGTTATTATTACAATATTTTTGTGAAAATAAGCAAATCCCTGATCCTTTGCACCAGCAACTAGTCCAGTCTTTGTGGCCAATAAAATTAAGCCACCGAACAAGTGCTTCCTGAATGAAACCCAGACCGAAGTTTAACCTCTAACCTACCTGCCTGCCTCATCTTACCAAAAAAAAGAGATGGATGTACAGGTGACAAAAGAGAGAAAATACCGGGTCGAGGGTGAAACAGTCACAAAGTCACCGGCAATTACCGTAAAGTCTTTTCCACCGGTAGTCCAAGAGAGAAAGGAAAACCACATCGGCGGTCAACCTGAGTTGCTGGATTAGGCTTAGACCGCGTTTGATGTGGTCCGTCCTCCTTCTGTATTTCGGTTTCCCGGGTCAACCAGCGGGTTGCCGGCTCTCGGCACTCGGCCAAAGCCATTTAATGAGCCAGATGATCGGTTATTCGTTGGTTTTCTCGAGAACTACTGTCGGCTAAGTCCTTTGCCGACTCTCTGGGGGATTTTCCAAACGTCTAACTGTTAACGGTTAAACGGAAAGTGTCATTAGGCGGCTTTAAGCTTTTGTTTTTCCAGCAATCTCTCTCTCTCTCTCTCTCTCTCTCTCTGTTTTCCCTTTGATCCTAGTGCGAATAATCATTATGCAACTTCCTGATCACATTTAATATGCCATTTGCATTCATTGATGATGGCCCTTTGGCTGAAGCTACCTGTACTCAGGTTTCTCTATGTCTTTACACAGAGAGAAAACTTCGGTTAAAATGATTTGATTTAAGAAAATAACAAGATAGGAAGCTAATTTTGAATAGCCGAATGTGTATGTCTGCTTACACATAACTCAAGGGTAGCAATCGCCACATAACTCTAATCCTAAAAATGGGTTAATCTCTGTTAGCTTTTATAAGGATTTAAAAAATAAACAATTTTACACAATTATATACAATATTTTATACAATTAAATACAATATTTTGGGAACATTTTCAAAGCTTTATTCTTTATTGATTTAAAGTTTTAGTGCAAATTGAAATATATATAACTTTTGGTAATAATTATCTTTTTGGCCTTCGCATACCTTAAAGAAAACCTAAAATATGTGTGATAAATGTATATTTTTATATGCAAATTTTTTAGGTAAATCCAAGTTTTTCAAATATCATAAACTAAGCCAAAAATTCACCAATTTCAATTCGGATAACTTTTTTATGCTAGTTTTTTACGGGTTAAGAAATCTGCAAACTAATTTTTACCATTTAAAAAAATCATTTTTTTTTTGTCACATTTTGACAATTTTAACGATGTAACCCCTTATAAAATATTTAAATTTTGAAAAAACTTTTAAAATTTATTTTTTCCGGATATAGCTAGATCGACTAGATTCGGCTTTTGATTCTGATCAATAATATATATGAATGTATAGGGTCGGAAATTACTTCTTGACTGAGTTTTAAGCTTCTGACTGAATTAATAATACCCTGAAAGGGTTACATATATTTTATATTATTAATATCTATATATATATAATTTTTTGTGTGTATCTTTCGCTAATTGCAATCACTAAGCTGAGCTCTCGAGGGAGAGATTGGAAAAGGGGGCTAGAGCGGGGTGTCTGTGGAAGGGAGGCGCCTGTGTTCATTACGGACACTTTATTGTTGATTTTTTTGTTGTATTTTTTTTATACTTTTTGTATTTTTTTGCTTTGGGCTTTTGTTTTGTGTGTGTGTTTTTTTCTCTCTGTCGCTTGCAATGCGCCACTTGACTTTTCCGCATGGGGCCAAAGTGTTTATTGAATTCGGTGGCACTTTGCCGCACTGACCCCCCTCCATCCCCCCTGCCCCTTCGACTTGATTGCATCTTTTGAGCCGCTCGCCGCTCGGCGCTCGGCGGTAGCCCCTGCAATTAAATCCCCATTTAGCGCGCGCGAATTACAAAAAAATTTATCTCTTAATGTCCGTACCCCCGGCCCGCGCCTGCACCTCCTAATCGTCACCCTGCACGGCTTTAATTATGTGAATTTTAAATATTTGCAAAAAGCTTAACGCTAAAAAATCAGCGCAGCGCAGAGCAGAGAGAGAGAAAAAACTTTATTAATTATTTTTACAGCATCTCTGTGTTTTGCTTTCGTTGTTGTTTTTTCTTGGCTATAGTTTTTTTTCCCGCCGGATTTTTTCGCTGTACGATTTTAATTCAATTTATGTAAACAGTTGCGGAGGCTCAAGTTGAGACTCGAGCTGAGAGGAGGAGACTGCTGCTGTCATGGGACTCGATTTGTGCACACACATAAATCAAGTTAATGACAAAAAAAACACTCACAACTATATATATGTACATCTGAGGTGCGATGGTGGTATTAAGCCAAATAATAGACCAAGATCTCTGACGTCTTTGGCTAATATCGGTGATTCCCGATTTGCCATTGATGGATTGAGGATTTCGTGGAAATATGCTTTAACAAATGTAGAAAATAATGAGATTGTTGAACGTGCTTGCAAGCATTAAATTGGGCAAATCAAAATAAATATATTTATATTAATTAAAAGATCTTGTAGGTTGTAATAATATACATTGCTCAAACTTAAATGCCTTTTAAACTACATGAAAATATTGCTATCTTCCTTACCATTTAATCTTTTTAAATGTGTTTGAAAGTCAGCTATATTTTAGGATCCTAACTATAGTTTAATATGAAGCTATGATACAAATATCTATGCAATATAGCAAACATATTTTAGATAAATTTAATAACCAGTAAAGATTAAATACCCAAAAGTATCAATGAGAATCAAAAGCACCTAAGAATTCCTATCAAGTTCTAGCGGAACTCGCATGACCAAAACCCTAAATGGGATTGGTAGTATGAAAGCATTATCAAATGATAGTAATTCCCCGGATCAAAAGTGCAATCTAATGTACTTTTTCTGCTCTACCTCCATCTCCGCCCCTTTTTGTAACGGTTGAGGTTGAATTAAAGATTCCGGAGAATAGATTCAACAGATTCTACACTCACTCCGCTTCAGAGTGATCGAAGGAGATCGGCTACCGTGTCTAAGTTGGCGGTTGGATTTGGATTTGTTTGCGTGTGAAGCGTAGCAAACAATGGCCAACACCAGAAGTTAATGACAAGACAGTGACAATTCAAATTACACATGCGCGGTGCGCGCACTCACAGATACATACTCACAGATACAAAGATACACAGATACACAGATGCCGGGTCTGGGCCACTGCAACTGGCTGAAGTGAACGCCCAATGCTCGTATGCGGCTCCTACCTGCTGCTTACCTGTTTTGCGCTCAGGAGCGTGTTCAAGCATTCATTAGATACACACACACATGCACACACACTCTCGAATACAGGTTGTGTGCATCCCCGGCTACTGTCATTCCGTCCGTCCGTCATTCAGTCAGTCATTAGTCAGTTAGCCAAGTCAGTCAGCAGTTGGTGCTGGTCAAACGACAACTCAACGTCAACGCGCAAAGGAGTTCGATCGCTGGCCAAGAAGATTCAGATATTCGTTTTGTCGGAATTTTGTTTCATTTCATTTCATTTTTGTGGCTCCAACGATCCGTATCTGCAATGTCAGTGTCAAAGTGCATCAGCGTCAACGTCAGGCCGATATATCAGATCTCTGAAAGATCTTAATTGCACGCAGCACCGGCATTTAGCATTAAAAACAAATTTGTTTGCTTTGCCGCCTTCGAAAAGGGAAAGGATCAAAGATCTGAGAAGATTGAGGATACCAGATCGACAGTTCAAGAATATTTTACGAGAGTGAGTGTGCCTTTGAATTGGGGGGAGTAGGAAAATAACTTTGCAATTCGCCCACGCCGAGACTCTGGAATTAGTTGAGTAAATAAATAAAGCCATCGATAATTAACAATAACAAAAGAGGGCCTAATGAAGTCGTAGTCTCACGATCCGGCCGATCAGTCAGGCCCCAAGACGACTTACAGCTCTTTACAGAAGGCATCGTTGGTGGAGTTTGGGAAAACAAAGTCTGGCCAAGACCACTGGCTGGGCTTCAAGACTCCAACTCTGGCAGCCACAATCTCCGGACACTCCAACTCCCCAGCACTTGTCAATTTGAAAGATACGAATTTCATTTCGATTCCAACACACCGCGTTGATCGATCTGGCAGTCAAATCGCCAGACTGATACATTGTGCACGTTTTTTGGCTTACAGAGAGACTCGGCGGTGCTCTGACAGCCAAGGGGGAGATATTGTTACTTGTAGCGCAATTTGAATTCAGTTTATTGTCCGTATGTCTGACTGACTGAATGTGTGGTGTGTGTGTTATTTTAGGATCTCGGCGGTTTCCAGAGAATTCCCTGGCTGCGATGATTGATCGCTTATTGAGTTATAAGTTTCGTAATTCCAGCGACTATCGAGGCGAACCCTTCTCACCTTGTTAATACATCAACAGCTAAGCGACGAGCGCCGAATTAATCAATGTCTTCTCTTATTCCCTTGCAGGGCCGCATGCCGCGCCTGAATCGCAGCGTTTCCATGGAGCGTCTTCAGGACTTTGCCACCTACTTCAGCCCCATTCCCAGCATGGTGGGCGGAGTGTCGGACATGTCGCCGTATCCGCATCACTATCCGGGTTACTCTTACCAGGCGAGTCCCTCCAACGGTGGTAATCCGTCGGCTCCCGGCCAGCATGGTCAGTACGGTGGAGGAGCAGCTGGTGCCGCCCTGCAGCCACCGCCACCGCCACCACCGCCGCATCATGCGGCCATGCTGCATCATCCGAATGCCGCCTTGGGCGACATCTGCCCCACGGGACAGCCCCACTATGGACACAATCTGGGATCGGCGGTGACCTCCAGCATGCATCTGACCAACTCGAGTCATGAGGCCGATGGCGCTGCAGCTGCTGCTGCCGCCTATAAGGTGGAACATGATCTTATGTATTACGGGGTGAGTGTTCTTAGTGGAGAATCCTTTTGTATCAGGATACAACTTATAGTCAATATATCCTTATTTTCTAGAACACCTCCTCGGACATGAACCAGGCGGATGGCTTCATGAACTCCATTTTCACCGATGAAGATTTGCACTTGATGGACATGAATGAGAGTGAGTAATCGAAGAATTATTATTATTAGCATTATTATTAGTATATAAATTATGAAGAAAGTTAAAATGATTTAAACATTTTTTCAAATAAGAAAAGAAAATAACTTCGGATAGCCGAAGTCAATAACCCCTGCAGGATTGAATTATAGAATTTTATCGGAAATTTATCATTATTAAGCATAAAATATTCGCAATATTTAAATATTTATCTATGATTTTTTTGACCAATCAAAGTTTAAAAATCGCATTATCGCAAAAACTGATTAATTTTAATTCGGAAAGCCTTCTTATGTTAGTTTTTATTAGGTTTTTAAATTTGCTTACTCAATATAACATTTAAAAAAATTCAATTTTTTGCCATTTTTTCACAATTTTAAAATTTTGGAAAATTTTGAAAAAATTTAATATGGCTAGATCGATTCACCTGTTGATGCAGATCAAGAATATATATGATTTAAAGGGTGGGAAATGACACCTTCACTGATTTACAAGCTTCTGTCTAAAATTAAAAGACCTTGAAAGGGTATACTTAATTAAAAGAATTTAGAAATTTCGAAATTCAAAGAAAAGAAAACACCTTTATTAAATTTATTTATTTAAACCTTGATCAATATCTACAAGTAAAATTCCGTATATTTAAAGAAGCCCCTTAATTTGTCCAGTGCAAAGCTTTCGGTTTGCCAAAAAGTTTATATTTATTTAGGCAGAAAGCTTTGGTAAGTTAAGCAGATGGCGCATCGTCAGACAGTTCTCCCCCACCCACTCACTCATCCACTCAGCCAGCACAGCAAGCTTTCACTCAAAGCCAACGACTCAGAACAGATAAATCACTCGCGCACACTCACCACCGAGTTGAGCTGCTATAGGGTGAGCTTTTTGTACTGTTGCTTTATCGTTTTGCCCGCGACTCTTGACGTTCTTTCGTGATTAGCATACAGATTTCGTACAATTAGTTCACCGCTCGCTGGGCAAGCTTGGTGCGGCAATGAGGGATGAGGCGGCGGGCTCTAAGCGCTCAGGTTTCGCGCTGCTCGCGCTCACTGCTGAAAAGTAACTCACTCGCTCGCGAGCCAAAGCAAAGCGAAAAGAACGGAGCGCGAGTCGAGGGCAAATCAGTCGAACACGAACAATCGAATACGATAGTAAAGTAAATATTAGAACCGACGCGACTCGAAACGTACATACATACATATATGTGAACATATCGCCAAATAATAACCCACCGAACCGAACCGATCCGATTGATGGCGTAGCGGTACAACGTGTCGTATACTTGATGCAATTAGCATAAACGCCTTAATAAAACTATGACGCATTTGGCATAAGTGAAGAATCCAGCTCTCCCTCTCTGCATGTGTGTGCGTGAATTTAGAATTTAGATAGAGATATGTACATATATTTATAAAGCATCCCAAAAAAGGTGTACGCACTCATACGGAATTCAACAGGTGAGAGTGAGCAAAAATAGATAAAACTGGATCACATAAAAGAGTAGAAGCGGGGTGGTTTTATTTTCGGTTTCCAACCCCCTCGGAAATCACTGAAAATAAGAGAGAATGAGTGAAAGAAAGCCCTGTAGAATTGTGTGCGAACGCGTAACGATTTTTTCATTAGTCATGCCGCACGGCGATCTTTGTTGTTGTTGTTGCTGTTGCTGTTATTGTTGTTTCTGCTGCTGATATCAGCACAATGTTCTGCTCTCTCGAGTGATTCTCTTTGGGCTCCCACTCTGTCTCTCTCTCTACCGCCCTCTGGCTCTATCACTGCCTAATGCCCGTTCAGCAAGTTTTTTTCTTCATTTTATTTTTTTTTTGCCCGCCTGTTTGCTGTTTACTATTTTTAAACTGCTGAGTCATCCTTTTCGAAACAATAACGTTAAGCGAAAAAGAGAGATAAAAAAAACCAAGAAATAGAAAAAGCTCCAAGATCATAACGAATGAAAAGTTTGCCAATTCTAAAATTCCAAAAGGGTTGATAATAGTAACAGATTCATTAGTGTAACGTAACGTAAGTGGGTTACGTGTTTACGTGTCCATATTATTTCAGTTCAGAAACAAAAGACGTTCTCAATACGAAATCTTCTTTCTCATCTTTTAATGTTTTGTTCTGTACTTTTTTTTGGCTCATCATGAAACGTGTCATTCTGGCCTTAACTGTTATCTTTATGGTTTCCGTTATGTCTTGCGTTCAATGTGCCGCTGATAACTCTCGCATTTACGTAGTACCTACTGTACAGTATACAAAGTATCGCATTTTGTCAAGTCATCAATGTTTATGGTTTTAAGCTTTGACCTTGTCGACAGCGGGCACAAATACGAGCGAGAGTATGAAATACACCAGCTTACTTACTTGCTTGCTTGAATTGATTTGACTAATTAAATGCAGGAGCGCATTAATAATAATAATAATGTCTCAGATTGCACAAGCTTAAAGATTGCGCCGTTCTGGACACTCATCTTAGTAGTTGAGATAAGACAAACCCCTTACGGTTGGGTGGGCGTTGGACCTATGTACATATGTAATATATCGTAAGATGTGGCAATGTGACCAGGTATTTGCGAAATAGCGTTTAAACAGTTGAGCGGGAGAGAAGCACACGAGTTATCAGCGCTCGTGGTTGCCGCCTTATCGCCCGATAAGATAAGTCCCTGCTGAAATATGGAAAATGACTGCACACTTTTTTCGCCTGAATTTGTCGAAACAGCAGTCATAAATTTGTGCTGAATAATCGAAGCTGCAAAATGAACGAATGATTCAAGACCACGATAAGCTCAAATCTCTAATAAATTCTGTCTACGTGAACTGGGTCAGTACCCAAAATAACAGAAAAGAACTAGTTGCAATTGTGTTTAGTTAATTAATTATTATGCAACATTTACAGACGAGTGTTAACTTAACAGTGATTCATGAGTTAATAATGCAGCATTATTAAAAATATTTAAAAAGTGATCTTCATCACCGGGGAAGCTTTCATTATATTGACCGCTTCAAATACTTTAAATAGTAGTTGTTGCATTATTATTAGTAAGCTAACTATATATAGATTATCAAAAGTTAAAAACTAACTTGAGTGCTTTTGTGGCATATGCTTTCAATGCAACAAATACGCCATCTTAATTGTGAATGAGCAACATTAATGAATCGACATTTTTTATTTTTTAATCGATATACGATATAATATTTAAATGAATCGATATTGAGCTTTAACATCTGATCTTGCCGATCTACACATACGATCTTAATTATTTCCTTAATTTAGAATGCGAGAAGTTATACTAAACTATATGATTTCTCTTGCAGGCTTCTGTCGCATGGTGGACAATAGCACCAGCAACAACTCCTCGGTCTTGGGTCTGCCCAGTAGCGGACATGTCAGCAACGGATCTGGCAGCTCTGCTCAACTGGCGGCGGGACATCCGCACGGCAACCAAGCCAACGGAGCAGCCGGCGGCGTGGGCCCAATGAGCGGCTCGGTGGGCACCGGAACAGCGGGCATGACCACCGATCTACTGGCCAGCGGCGGTGCAGGTGCGCAGGGCGGCGCAGATCGCTTGGACGCCTCCAGCGACAGTGCTGTCAGTTCGATGGGTTCGGAGCGTGTGCCGTCCCTCTCCGACGGCGAATGGGGCGAGGGCAGTGACTCGGCCCAGGACTATCATCAGGGCAAATACGGCGGCCCCTATGACTTTAGCTACAACAATAACTCGCGGCTTACCGCCGCCACACGTCAGCCGCCGGTGGCGCAAAAGAAGCACCAGTTGTACGGCAAGCGGGACCCACACAAGCAAACGCCGTCCGCTCTGCCGCCATCAGCTCCTCCGGCAACAGCGACCGCTGTCCAGCCGCAGAGCATCAAGTATGAGTACGATGCCGGCTATGCTTCCTCGGGAATGGCCAGTGGCGGCATCAGTGAGCCAGGAGCCATGGGACCGGCTCTGTCCAAGGATTACAATCATCACCAGGCCTACGGCATGGGTGCCAGCAGTAGCGGCTTCCCTGGTGACTACACGGTTCGACCCACGCCAAGAACTTCACAGGATCTAGTGCAGCTGAATCACACCTACTCGCTGCCCCAGGGCAGTGGCTCCCTCCCCAGACCCCAGGCACGCGACAAGAAGACGGTGGTGGCCAACAAGACCGCAACGAAGGGAACGAATGCCTGCAGCTCCAGCAGCAGTGCTGGCGGCAACAGCAGCAGCACCATGGAGGACGAACACCTGACACGCGACGAGAAGCGCGCCCGATCCCTGAACATACCGATTCCGGTGCAGGACATCATCAACCTGCCCATGGACGAGTTCAACGAGCGGCTGTCCAAGTACGACCTTAGCGAGAACCAATTGTCGCTGATCCGCGACATTCGTCGGCGGGGAAAGAACAAGGTTGCCGCTCAGAACTGTCGCAAACGCAAACTGGACCAGATCCTGACTCTTGAGGATGAGGTGAACGCTGTGGTCAAGCGCAAGACGCAGTTGAATGCGGATCGCGATCATTTGGAAAGCGAGCGCAAGCGTATCTCGAACAAGTTTGCATTGTTGCATCGTCATGTGTTCCAGGTGGGTAAAACTCTACAAAGATAAGAGCTTTAAACACTCGTGAGAATCCAAACTAATTGTTTTCATATTTACCTTGCAGTATCTGCGCGATCCTGAGGGAAATCCCTGCTCGCCAACGGAATACAGTCTGCAGCAGGCTTCCGATGGATCGGTTTACCTGTTGCCCCGGGACAAGTCCGAGAGCAATAGCACGGCCACAGCTGCCTCGAGTGCTGTGACGTCTGCCGGCGGCCTTAGCTTGAATGGCCACGGGCCATCCCAGCCGTCCATGCATGGTCACCATGGCCAGCACGGAATGCAGGCGCAACATGTGGGCGGTGGCCTGTCCCATCAGCAGCAGCAGTCGAGGCTGCCACCACACCTGCAGCAGCAGCAGCAGCAGCACCATTTGCAGTCGCAGCAGCAGCAGCCGGGAGGACAGCAGCAGCAGCAGCATCGCAAGGAATGAAAGTATCTGTTGCGAATTGCCGCAACAAAGAGTTGGTTCACTAGCTTCCAGCGCGAGCAGCAGCATCGATCCGAGCAACAGCAGCAGCAGCAACAGTTTGACTACCGCTACGACTTGTTCAACAATAGCTACCTGTACTACTGAGTGGCAACTCAATTCGCTGTTGCAACGTTTTTGCTGGCAACATTCGTTGCAACTGCTGCTGCTTCCGGCCGTTTTGGAGCTGCCTCATTTGTCGTATCATCCCTAGACCCCATCAATGATTTACTTATTTAGTCAGCTTGATTGTTATTTATTTTTTAATTAATTAACTAGTTGGACTCGTCCAGAGTCTGGCATGCGAGTCGCATACAGCCCTTTACTTAATTTCAATTTACTAAAAACATTACTTGTGATAAATCCGCTCTTCAACTAAGAACTCTATAAAGCCTAAAAAACGCAAGCAGACAAACGATAGAACCGAACACAACAGAGGAACGAATGTAATCAAAAATGTTTGAAATGAATTTGTAAATCGGTAAACAACTCTCACACTCACTACACACTCCATTCACAATCAAAGCTCGCCCATTTCTTATCAATGCGTCGTCCAACAATATTTGATGGCGAAGCGGGTTAAAAAATCTATAATACTAGAATGTAAAATATGAAATCACAGAGATAATTGTAAAAAATAGTGAATAGGACACATGTACACACACAAATCAATTGTAAAGGTTGCAGAATATTGCTGGACAGTTCATGAAATACACTCGTAAGACACCTAGCAGTAAGCCTAGCCTAGTATGCTATCATCTAGTGAGAGATCTACCATTAGGCATTTATCACAAAATCACATAAACAAAGCAAACATAACACAAACTAGCGTAGCACGTAGCGTCTGTAAATACATAAATTAAAGTTAGATAACCAGTAACCCCAAGCTCTAGGCTAGAAAGCAACTAAGAGAGAGTGCTAACCACACCTCAAGGAAACTCAAGAAAACACAAAAAAATACAATAAAAGTAAAAAGTAAAAAAAAAAATATGGAAGAAACGGAAACAAAACAAAAACGGAAACAATTGCCCGCGCTAGGGCAGCCCCATTCAGTGTCCTGGAGCGGGTTAGTCGATAAGCTATTAAGAGATATTAATATTTAATATTCTTAAACATGTCCTACAGCATAAAGAGTTTAACACTAGGCTAAGCTACAGCTATGCGAAATGATTATACATGCATATATACGATATCAACTTAAACAGATCCGCTACGAAAACGAAATGAAAATCTATTGTTAATATAGGCATATGTATTTTAATTGTTGTAATGAATTTCACTCCCTTTGAGAGTCGATTGTCATCGCATTCGGAGCTCGCACGAGTCGGAAACGAAAGATATGAAATTCAATAAAAGCGAAATTATTTGTTGTAAATGAAAATTTAAACTAATTACCTATTGTACTATTGTATTGTACCACTACGCCCTTGGACCTAAAATACATTATAAATTCCCTTCGCGTAAATCCCCGTAACATAAATTATGTGAGACGAGTGCCCGCATTCCTTGAATTACTACAACTACTACTAGCTTGCAAGGATCGCCGAGCACTTGTCGACCAATCGACCCTCTACTTGTATGTTGCTATATATATTTATGTATGTTTCATATGAGAAATTTGTATGCTTTAAACGATGATAAACTTTTCCTCAGCTAAAGAAAAAGAAAGCGTCAAAATTAAAGAAAAACCACTAAAAAATAAGTAATATGTGTTTTTAATTTGCAGAAAAATGCCCAATTTCGAGTGGCGGGAACGCATCATTTTAAATTCAAATTTAAATCGACTATCAGTTTCCGCCATATCAGTTAACCGTCAAATTTGAATTTGAATTGTACAAGAAGATCAGTGGCCGCAATCCAAATTAACCGCCAAATTTGAATTTGAATTGCCGCCCAATATGTTAAAATAAAAAAAAAAATTTGTTGTTTTTGTAAATTGTTGTTGTTGTAAAATAATTGTTGTTGTTGTTGTAGACCATGCCGCGGCTTCAGTTTGCCCGATTTCAGTACAAAATCGTTCATTTTTGGGTTTCAGGTACCAGGCGAACAGAAATCAGCAGCAAGCAACTGAATTTTTGACGGACAAGAGCTGCCAGATCGACGGCATATGCGATCGATGTGGCAGCACTTGGCAGACAAGCGTTACCGGACCGATGGTATATGCTATCGATCTGGCAATGCTTAACTGCCTAGTGTTACCGGATCGATCGCATATGCCATCGATCTGGCAGCCCTTGCCCGTCAAAAATTTAGTTGCTTGCTGCTGCTTTCTGTTCGCCTGGTACCTGAAACCCAAAAATGAACGATTTTGTACTGAAATCGGGCAAACTGAAGCCGCGGCATGGTCTACAACAACAACAACAATTATTTTACAACAACAACAACAAAATTTTTACAACAACAACAATTTACAAAAACAACAAAAATTTTTTTTTGTTAACATATTGGGCGGCAAATTCGAATTCAGATTTGGCGGTTAATTTGCATTGCTGCAACTGATCTTCTTCTTCAATTCAAATTCAGATTTGACGGTTAATTGATATGGCGGGAACTGATAGTCTATTTAAATTCAAATTCAAGTTTGGCAGTTAATTTGTATGGCGGCATTTGACCGGCTATTTAAATTCAAGTTTGCGAAAAGTGATTTACCTTAAAAATTAGCAAATAAAAATGATTGCCATTTCCCAGCAACCGGAAAAAAACGCAAACTAAACAAACAATGGATTTAATTCAGTTTTCATCTGTAGGTATATTCTCCGTCTTTCAGTTTCACAATCTTGGTGTCGCTTATAAGTAAAATACATCAATCAAACATTCACATACTCATACAATTTTATTGTCCACTCATTACTAGAATTGAAGCTCGTGTGTTTTTGAAACAGTTTTATTGAATATATAAAATTCCATTATCTAGCTTGTTGGAGTAACAACTATTATCGGGTAAAAGGGAATTTACAATTCCGTGGCGTCCTCGCATAATATTTCAAATATATATTCATATTCACACACATATCGATTCGGTGAGCGTTTTACAAACATTTCTCTAGGAGGTCTAAGCTTACGAGGAAGTTGCAGCATTTTGGTTTCTGTGTCTCTCACATCTTACTTTGCGGTAATATCAATTTGTAACTTAGCTATATAGTAAATTCAATACGAGTAAAGCTAACAACTTGTGTGAATCATTCATTCTTAATTCATCGGCTTAGCCTAGACATATAATAGTTTTACTAAGGGATAGTTTAGGGGGTGGGTAACAATCAGATTGCCTCCACTTCAGCATCGGGGGTTGTGGGAAGGAGGAAGGGACTTTTCACGGGTTTCACAGCTGCAGCAGCTCTATGGCTATGACAGATGAGCTCCATGGAATCTCGCTTAGCTTAGTTTGAGTTAGAATTGTAGTGGGAGCGCCTATGCTTAACTAGAATACAACATCAGTTAACTGATGACGGCCAGGGCAGCGGACAGAGCACCGGCATCCTTGCGCCTCTCAATTAACAATATCAACAAATGGAATCGATGGGCAGCTGATCCTGCTTGATGCTCAGCCGACGGGGATTCGACTGCTTCTGGCGGCCACCTCCGCCTCCGTTGCCAGCGCCAGAGACAATGGTGATACCGCCTCCGGGTCCGCTGGCAGAACTTCCTCCGCCTCCTCCGGTCAGCGTGCTAAGACTGTTGTTGTTGCTGTAGTTGCTGCTGTTTATGGAATTACCGGAGTTGGTCTTCTCGTTAATACTGGACAGGTTGGGTATACTAGGCGCTGTCGTCGTAATGGTCAGTCCGCCCATGGTGAACGAGGCGCCGTGCTTGTTGTTATTCAGCGGCTCCAGCTCGCTGGCCAGCACGCCGTTGGGAATGGAATGGGAGCGTATCTGCAGGCGACCCGAATCCAGCGACTCATCACTGGCCGGATCCAGGTGATCCACCGAGGCGGCTGAAGCGATCCGCTGGAACAAGCTCGCCGAGAGTGTGCGATCCGCGAAGGGAGCATTGACTCCCAGGCCGGAACAGCTCTTGGCGCTCTTCGTGTACTCCGACTTGAGCTCGTCCAGTTGCTTGGCACTGCACAGCGGCGTGTCCACGTCGTAGGTGTTGTTGAAGAGCGTGTAGTCCACCTCGTATTCGCCGGTCTCCTTGCGGAAGGAAACCACATTCACGAAGCGGTGGCCCCACAGCACCTCCGAGGGCAGATAGCTGCTCCTGGCCTGCGTGGTCATGCCGGTGGACTCGATGACACCCTCTGAAATAGAATACCAATTAGTTTACATCATCGGGAACTTTGAGATATCTTAACTCACCCAACATAACCACCACTTCGAAGCGCTCCTTCAGCATATCCGAGGCGGAGAGCATGTACAGCGGACTATTACGATCAATTTTGTGCACTATCGTCGTCGGCCAGATGAACATCAGACGATCCTCGCCTCCATCGGCTCCCACATGCAGCTCCTGCTGATAGAAGGGCAGCACCTCGCCCTCCTTCGTCACCTTCTTGCGGATGATCTGGGCCCGGACATGAGCCTCGATGATGTGGGACTTGCGCATATCTCCCACGCGGAACATCAGACATGGAACTCCATCCCTGTGGCAGATCACCGCATTCCTTGAGAAGAGCAGCGTCTGGGCACGCTTCTTGGGACGCGACAGCTTGGCAAACACAATGCCCACCATGAAGGCCTGGATGAAGACACCCGTGATGCACTGGATGCACATGGTGAAGATGGCCTCCGGACACTCCTCCGTAACGTAACGATTGCCGTAACCTATCGTTGTTTGCGTCTCAATGGAATACAGGAAAGCGGTCATCATGCTCTTCACTTGTGTCACACACACCGTATGCGTCATATTGGCCACCAATTCGGGTGATTTATCCTCCAAAAGGATATACTCCAGATCATTGTGTGCGTAGGCAATGATCCACCAAATAAAAGCAAAGAAGGCCCAAGAGATGACAAAGCTGGCGGCAAAAACGAGCAGCGTCCAGCGCCACTGAGCATCCACCAGGGTCGTAAAGATGTCCTGGAAAATAAATAGAAGATGAAGGTCAGTTATTGTATAGAGAAAATTATAAAGAATTATTATCTATTGCTTTTATCTTTTGCAGACATTTCTACACAACAAGTTCCCAAGCTTAAGGCACAGGATTCTTTACCAAGAAGACAAATCAATTTACATAATTGCAAAACAAAGTATCGCGTTGAGAGTTACGCAAACGAAAGTGCGCGAGTGGGACACCTAAATATAAATCCGTATCCGACGAACCAGATATAGATATATGTACATATGCATATAGCCACGCACTGCCACTCACCTGCAGATAGCGACGACGCCTCTTGGCCACATTGCCCTGCACAACGTTGCACTCGCCATGCTTGAAGACCACACGTTTTCGGACACGCCGCGAACTGAACCGTGTCTGCCGGTACCTGAAAGGTGAAAAAAAGATGCGAAGATTGACACATTAATACACCTGACACGCAAATAGATTCGATTTCTTTTTGATTTGATTAGGGAATTTCGCTTTCAGCTGGGGGAAGTTTCTATTGTCTTGTAAGGATTTTATTTTACACAACGTGTTCATATAATAACTAAGCTAAATTTATGCACCTATTATTAGGAAGCAGTTTCTTACCTGAGTTGTACTTAAAAAAGCAACAAAATCTTTTGTTCTGATACAAATATTCTACCCTAAAACTCGCAGATGATTATTTGTTATATATATGCCAAGGCATGGCCTGTAAATTAATATTTATAATGCTGAATATATTACAGTGAAATCTGTCCATATTTATTTTGTATATATTTATCTCTGTTAAGGAAGACTTCCTTATTATCTACATATTCTGTTGCCGTATGTATTCATTTATAAGCAACAGAACTTTATGCAAAACTACGCCCACTTTTTGAATTTATGCTCTAAACACCTTGCGAAATATAAGTGAAAGAGTGCAATTTAATATAAATACTAAGCACAGTTTATCAAACCATAATTAACTAGACTCGGGAACAGATTCCCTAAAACAATAAGAGGCAACACAATGCAAACGAAAGCGCACAAAGATGCACATGTCAGGCGATTATGACCGGCCTAGTCCATTGTGATAAAAAGATGGCCAATAACAGGAAGTCAGAGACACTGAGACACTGAGACACTGACGTTTTTCTCCACCGATAATACAACTATGGCCAAGTATATCTGATTAATTTACCAAATTATAGCTTGATGCAAAACGCACGAAATGCACACTAGGAACACTAGACCGATAAAAAACTGCATGTGGAGACGGACTATCAATGCGGTGATACTACAAATACCAGGGATTCACATTCGCCGCGATCACTGGAAACTTTGATAGAAATTATCAATGGTTTTAGACCATTAAAAGCTAGGGTGTTAACGGCTCAGGGGTTGGATTAGTACTGAGGAGACAATCGAATGTCTTCGGAAGCTCCGTTCTGGATCGGCAGATGGAGAGAACAACAGCACGAGGCTGACTTTGGTTCACTTTTCCCTCACTTTTATATATGTATTTATAAGTTCATTTATATTTTAAATTCATTTCATTCACTTTACCCAGCTTTATCAGCTCGCCTTGCTTTGTGCACTGAAATTCCGCTAGAGAATGTGCAAAAGTCCCCTCTGGGGAACTGAGAAACTGAGAATTGAGCTTTAAATAAAATCAGCTCCAAGTCGAAGCTTGAGTCGAGTGGAAAAGGTGCTGATAAGAAGGAACTAATGGCAAAACGAAATCAAAATCAGCAATGGGAAAGCACTCGGAACAAATGAATTTGAAATGGCAATTAGGAAAGCATCAATCACTCTTATTTATTAAGCAAGCTCTCTCGATAATGTGCCAAAATATATGCACTTTAAATGAGTTAAATACATAAATGTTTGCTAGAAAGTTGGAACAAACAATGAGGGTCTTAGTTTATATGTTATTCGTTTCTAATTAGTTGATAACAAATCTCATTAACTCAAACAAATAAGTCATATCAATTTGTATAATCTAAAGGTTATTTTCGATGGAAAATTTATTCAAAATTAAAGCAAAACATTTGTTTACGTTTCACAGAAATCTCTTAAAATCAAAATTTTGCTACAATGAATAAGACTGAAAACTAACTTAGGAAAGAGAAATTTTATACATCCTTAAAGTTTGTAATTGATTTATAGGATTATACTGTAAATTGATCTTAACTAAGCTTAAAAAAGTTCGAATTCTTTGAATCTGTATTTATTTGATTTATATGATACAATTTTTTCTACAATCCTAAATTTTAAAATTCGTATAACTCAGCCAAAACCTCATTAATTTTAATTCGGAAATCGTTCCTATGTTACTTTTTATCGTGTTAACAAATCTGCATACTCAATTTACATTTATAAAAAATTAAATTTTTTGCCAATTTTTGACAATTTTAATGATGTAACCCCTTATAAAAATTTGAAATTTTCAAAAATTAAAAAAAAATTAAACTCTTTCCGGACATGGCTAGAACGATTCTGCTGTTGATGCTGATCAAGAATATATATGCTTTATAGGGTCGGAAATGACTTCTTCACTGATTTATAAGCTTCTAACTGAAATTAAAATAACCTCCAAGGGTATAAATATAATACATGGAAAAAGGTATAAGGGTATTAAAAGGTTAATAAAAATTTGTTACCAAAACTAGAGTTTAGCAAATACTTCTCCTCTGACACCATTTAATAATTTCCTTAACTATATTATATAGATTTTCTGAAAGACCCAACCTAGCAACAAACAAAGGGTCTTTCTTTGAATTTTAATAATCATACTTCAAAAGACCTCAAATAAGACAACAGATTTTTATCAATTATCAATTCGTATTTGCTTATAACTTGATGACCAAAACAGAAACGAAATTTTAGTATCTTACAAAAGACACTTGATGAATCATCGAACCTGGAGTAATACCTACATTCACATGAACACTGTACAACCTCATTAAAAAATAAATAATTTCGATAAAACACAAGTGTGGGGGAGAAATTCTGAGAATAATGATATCTCAGAGATACAATTCAATAAAAATTCGTAGAAATCTCCGGGCGACAACCGGAGTGCCATTTTAGAGTTCATTAGTTTAAATCTGATGTTTGGCTCATGCAAATAAACCGGCTTAGCAGAGTGTAACCCATTATTATTGTTATTGTTTATAAACGAATTTTTATTTTATTTTGTTGCTTTGCCAAATGCAATATTGTTACTGTTTTAGGGGGGGAAACAAAACCGGTTGCAGGGGCAAAGTAAAAACAAGTTCAATGGAACGAGCCACACACTGGGAGTATCTATAATGCGTCAACTCCCTCTACATATAACGACATGATATCAGCTGATATTTTAGATTTTTAAAGATAGGAAAGCGATCTAAAAATACACGTAATATTCAGAGGTTATCTAACCAATTGGAGGCCAGATAAGGTGTTCCTTGGGTTATGGCCTGCAATAAAAGCCCACAAAACAAAACTAACCTTCGACAAGACGAACTCGCCCAAAAGTGCAAGGCTGGAGGTGATCCCACCTGCAAATTCTGTGCACTTCAATCACCTGGCTAATGGCCAACTAATGCAATTTGGGCCATCTGTTATTGGCCATGTCGATATTCCGGAGGTGCAAATAAGTTGACCATGGTCATGATCATAGTACCAACGAATCCCAGTTGACGTCATGGATTTTGAATGCTTTTATGGCCGAAAGGAAATTCATGGCGAAAGCTTTTTCCGCAAAAGTACTCTCTGTATATATTTACAAATATATTCAGTACATTAAAGCAGCAATTGCTGTCCATAAATCAAAGTGGAAATTGTGAAAAGAATAAAGCCAGACAGTTACAGCACGTTTCGTAAGTGACAGGCGTTGATATAGTAAAATAATTAAAACTGATATCTATAGGCTAGCCTTCCAATGATTCAATATTTTCCTATGTAATTCCTATTAATTCCACAAATTGCGATACGTTAAATAAATATTTTAGATTTGTGAAACGTAGTGTACTTGCACATTTCCTCATTTCATTAGCTTTTCCTTTGCCAAAATAAAAATGGCAAAAGTGAAAAGTGCAATTATGAATCTGAATATATATACATATATCCGCGATAAGTTGTGAAAAGGCCACTTGGTCACTCATCGAAACCGTGAACAGTTTTGGGCCAAATAACAAAAGATTGGTAGAGAACAAAACATCCTTTCATGGGCCTTATGTAAACTTTGAACCGAATGTTTTACATATATCTGGCATAGATATATATTTATTAACAGCGGTGAATGGAAATTGACTTTTCTGGCAAATATTTATGCCACATTCGATTAAACATTATAAAAATCCAAATGCGCAGATGCATATATATATATATATGTATATATATAATGTACACATTACCTATACTATAGGTATGTCTATACAGTTGTGCACATAATTTTATGTATTTTGAGTTGGGTGTGAGTTCAGCTGTTTAAATAACCTTCAAGGGTGACTAGCTGCTCATTGCAAACAGTTATGAAACGTTGTCAAGTTATGAAAAACTGATCTTTGGACTGCAGAAAAACGATGCAAAAATGTCTGTTGAGAACTGGAATTGTGAATAGATTGGTAAAGAAATACAAAACAAGGAATGCTGTACTTAATATATTTCTTAACTTAAGAGAGATTGTTAAAGGTGTTAACTTGTATAAAGATCTTTAAGTTACATATCCAGGAAATCTACGAATTTCTTCAGTTGATTGACATATTCACCTACTTTTCAGAGTTGGTTCTTCTCCTAATTGATCTCTCATCATTTTAATATCGATAAGAGATTTCACAGTCATTTAGTTCCTACTTATCAAAGATCAGTTAAACATTAAATTGACTCTCCAATTTCACGCTCACTTTGCTTGGCCACGTTTTAAGGCACTCAACCGATCGTCTTCGAATAAAAAGGCTAATCACTGATCGATGATCGATCTCTCTCTCTGTGATTGGGATTTACCTGAGGAGCTCTTCGCGCCACGACTGTTCGCTGGAATGGGTGGCTCTGTAGACGATCATGGACAGCCGGCTTAAACTGCGCCTCAGCTCAGACATGATAAGGCAGGTGATCGATGATCCTATAGATCAACACTGGGATCACAAGAGGAGGAATACTGTTGGTTGCGATCAAGATCTATGCTTTTTTTGTATTTATTATTGAACTGTTTTGCAAAACACACACAAATATAAAAGAGTACGAAAACGTTTTCTCTTGTGGGCTAGTTTGTCATTGTTATAAAAATAAAGCACAGGCAGTGTTTCATCAAAAGGCGACGACGGGCTGAGCAGCCCAATAAATCACTCAACCGAGATCTTAGCATTTCGGGGGAGTTAATGAGAAAAAACTTTCAAATTGAGCCACTTTTCACTATGCCGGACACCCGGTTAATTAACTTGTAAAGCGCGTATTAGAATGTCACGTCTTTTTGTTCTATTTTTCTGTGTTATTTTTTATATACACATATTGTTCGGTTGTGTGAACTGCGCGATCGAACAACTTTGTGCCAACTGTCGGCAAGCAAATTGAAATTCGCCCTCGTTGGCTGCAAACAAAAAAATTCAGCACTCTGCGATCCCCTTCTCCCTATCCGGGCGTCGATATCTGTTGTGTACAATTGAATGTTAAACAATATAATTTGTTGTTATTCTACAGCCCGCCGCCTCCCTCATTTACTCATTTCACCTAATTACACATGCATGTATGGAGGTATGTGGCAGCGATATACGGCAGTTCCTATTTATCAGATACAAACGTGGCTATCTGTATTGGCATTTGCCTCATTAACGCCATTCAGACATGTCGCACCTGAGGATAATGGAAAAAAGTGCTCTAATAGGGAATTGAATCTAAAATTCTGGAGGTGATCTCTAGGTCTTTAGGTTGTTCTGCATCAATGATATATTTTTCTTAGTTAGCCATTTAATTTTGAAACGCAAATAGCGACAGATATATGTATAAGGTATAGTATATCTTTGTATTCCCACTGACTTATCCCCCTGAACCGGTTCGGGCTGCCTGCCACTTTGCTCGTTCAAAAATAGACCGAATTTTCCGCATGGTAAATACCAATAATAGCGATCGTGGCCCAAAAAGTTGAATGAACCAATTTGGGGTTATAGCCAGGAGTCAACTCTATTGACCCTCCCTCAGAGCCAGAAATGGCGCCTTCAGTGAGTTATATTTACCATATCTGAAGTGGTCACTGTAATCTATTCATAAAACCCTCAAAGATTGCTGGCCATAAACCTCAACCAGGGAAGTACCTCTCAGAACCGTCTGAGCCAATAATGCCCATGAGTAATTTCTTACACGGAAAGTTTGCAAACAATTATAGACCCAAACAACAGCCACAGGTTATCAGGTAAAAATCCTGTGACGTCAAGGCTGTGACGCACCTGTCCGGGTAATCATAGCATTTGTAGTCAAGTGTTGATATCGGTGTAAAGATATACAGTCTTATGAAAAGGCAGCGATATGACCATAACTATGACTAAACATGTTTATTATTTAATTTATTTTTGGCTACTAACCAGTAGTAGTCATCAAGAGATTCCACGAAGTTAAGAGAAGATTGTAAAAGGCCAAGTGACTTTGCTACCACTTGGCTTCTGTGTGATGTTAAGTGAATTGAGATAGGCCAAAACCTTGTGGAACTTTCAAAAGGGTCACCGACTTGGCTAACACAAATATTCTTATGTATATAATACCTCAAGAATACTAGCTACTAAAACCTAGAGTTATAAACTAGAAAACTATAAACTTAGCTTGTCTTCTTGGCATACTTTATGGTAATTAGAGAAAGACAAGTAAAGTACCTCAAACTAGTTTATGATTTCTTTAGCAAACACATATGCTCCTAAGTAATTTAATATGAAATTTCAAATTCGTAATATGATATTTGATAATTTAACAGCAAATAACAAGCCTTTCTCCTTCATTCCCAAAATATCTCCTGTTAAATTTGAAATGAAAACATTAACTCCAAAGCCCCCTGAGATATTATTAACTCCCAGGAGTCACGCTGTCATCGTGTGTCTTTTGGTAAACCAGAGCAAATAAATTGAGCAAGCAATTAGCACATCTATTTATCGTCGATATTTTTTGTTAAGATATTTGCCGACTTTGGCGTCTAGTAAGTTTCCACCTTGAATTGCGAACTCAATTAGTGTGTAAATAAAGAAATTAAGCTCTCTTTTCTTTCACCATTCATGGCAAATACCAAACAGATGTATCAGTTTAAATATTAGCGGAATAAATGTGAAACAGCGGATATTTGCAGATGAAGTTATCGGTGAAATGTTCGATATTAACTGGAAAAGTATCTGCCAACAAGCGCGACAGGTTTTTTGGTATCTGTCGTGATCGTGAGTCACCTGGCTTATGGAAAGATATATTCGGGGCTTTGAAGCCAAGCCTCAGCCTCGATTTGAGGTGCTAATGAAGGCAGTAGTATACCTTATCATTTGCAATTCAGTTTATCTGCCGCAATCGTGGCCTGCGACACTTGTAAATAATACCGGCAAGAGGAGGAAGGAGCACACACGCACGAGAGATAAACCTGGCAAATATTATGGCCATGTGACAACGGGCCAACTTGTCAGCAGGTCTTGGCAAAAAGAGGTTGCTCAAGAAATGCCAAAAAGCAGGGGCGGCAGGGAAAGTCATTTACCTAGAAGCGGTGGGCATGCGCCGCTTGTTAAGCTAATGATTACACGCTTTCTGCACCTGAAGACAATGTTCGCGGTACAGTCTCATCAAAGGGTAAGGTGAGGTGAGGAGAGGAGAGAATCCCTCGGTTTATGGCTCTGGAAAGCTGAAAGTCGTTAAATTGCGGCGACACTAATTGGTAAAATTATTTCACGGAATTTCATTTTAGGGCAAACTTTTACTTTTGCTCAGGGTTACTTTAAACTTTAAAATTAAGTAAATAAAAAAAGGAAGGAACCTTGCATTTTGTTATGGAATTATGGGATCGGATCTTAAAAATATCACATTTTTTTAATCAATATTTATCAATATTTCTATATGACAATTTATTCGTAAAATCAAGCTTTAAAAATAGCATAACTTGGCCAAAAAGGCATTAATTTCAATTCGGAAATCATCTTAATGCTAGTTTTGAATGGGTTAATAAATCTGCATACTCAATATAAAATTTAAAAAAATTAAGAATTTTGCCAATTTTTGAAAATTTTAATGAAAAATTTTGGAAATTTTTAAAAATTTGCAAAAATTTATTTTTTGACCAAGCCTAGCTAGTCGATCGACTCCGCTGTTGATGCTGATCAAGAATATATATGATTTATAGGGTCGGAAAAGAGTCCTTTATAGAGTTTTAAGCTTTTAACTATAATATTAAGATACTCGATTTATAAGATACATTTCTTCTTTAATACAGCTGCTCAAAAGCTACTGAATTACTTAATTCCTATTAGCTCATACTCTTGCTCTTGGAAGGTTAACTTCTAATTAAATATTTATTTAAATAGAATTTAAATCACACTTTGAGCCTTGACCTTCTTTGCCATAACACCTGAAAATCCCCAGATAAGCAATATACTGATAACTGGCCTAATGCCACTTATCTATGGCACTAAAGCCCAAATAGTTATATATTTTTGGACAAAGTAAATAGCCAAACAGAGCCTCAAAAACCAAGCAAACAAAGAAGCGTGGAGCGATTGCAGGTATCTTAAGGTGGAAATCCTTACCAAAGCCCAATTGTTAAGAGTGTGTGTGTATGGTAAAAAGGTAAATTGTTAAATTGGTAAACTGGTATCTTTGGTAAATTGGTAAATAAATGCACGTTGAACATTTCTCGACCCGGCCTCCAGTTTATTTATAAAGGTAAAATGCCGGCATTTAAATTCCGCGGGCATTGCGCACCTGAGTGCCAGAGAGGGAGAGAGAGAGAGAGAAAAACAGAGCTTCCTGTGAGAGGGATCGAAATCGAATTGAGGTGATCTGTCATGTGGCCTGCTCTTATACACCGACACTTAGCAGCTGTTGCAGCATGGCGTATACTTATTATAAGAGTTCGGTTGCCATGCCGTGCTTTTTGTTTTGTTTAGCTTTGTTTTTGTTTTTATTTATATTTTTGTATTTTTTTTTTGTTGGACTGTACACTGCAATAACTCAGATGCGTTACCTTGCTCTCTGTCTCTGTCGCTGTCACAAGTTCACTTTGCGTTCGAGTTCAATGCAAGACAAACTAGTTTTCTTTTGTAATTACTGTTGTAATTGCTAATGTTTTTGTTGTTAAATGAAGCACGTGCTGCTTCTTCTTGGCTTTCAAAACAATGCAATTGGAAACCTGTACTTTGCTTAAGAGCTACCAAGTGATAAATGAAATCGTTTAGCCAACACACAGGCACACATTCACATGGCTTAAACACGGAAAGAAATGTGGTTATTAATTAAAAAACAGTCGAAAGGGATTAATTATAGAAAATTTAACTATAAAACGAAATAGCTTGAGCTTAAGCTTATTATTAAAATATGTTCGGTATTAATGTCTCATAAAATGTAACATTTCTAAAGCATTTACAATTAATTTGAGCAATTTTAAATCCATTAAAAATTTATACGTTTATAGTTTTGCCAATTTAAAGAACCATTTCTTAAAAATTTTCATTGTTTATATCTTTAAATAAATAATTCATTAATAAACGATTAATTAGCAACACGAAATTCTACAAATTCGTATGTATTATTTGTTTAAGTTAATTTATGACCTTTTAAATCATATTCATTGAAAAAACAGTCTGAGATTTAGGTTTAATGAATTAATAGCCATCAATCGATCATTTCAAATTTGTTTGTATATTTTTGTGTGTGTGTTTTCTTGTTTTTGCGTAGAGTGTTTGTGTGTGTGTTTGTGTGTACTGCCACTTACTCGTACATGGCATCCACGAGATCGCGCTCCCAGGTCATCAGTCGCTTCATTTTGCACGAACGAAAGGATAAGCTCTCCCAAGGATGTTAACAACAATTAAGGGATGCGGATGGGATTCCGGTTGGATTTTCTATCCGCTGACGGAACGGAGCACGCGCTGCGTTGTATAACTTTGGCTATGTAAATCTGTGCTTCTGCTGCGGCTCTTTGTTGCTCTCTGTTTGGTTTTTATGCGACAATTTTGCGCCGATTTCGATGGCAACTGAAATGTAACGGCAACAGCGGCGTCGACGTTGGCAGCAACAGCGGCTGAGCAGCGATGTTGTGAGGTGACAGCTCCTCCCGCACAACAAAAACGATATAAAAGCGCGGCAACCTTGGCTACAGTTGTTATTGTTTTTGGTTATTATAATTTTCGCAGTTGTTGGATTTATAATTATTATAATTGAAAACAAAAGATTCGAGCACTTTTCAGATTAACTTTAATACTGTCGACGAAAGCGGGTGACGTTATCGCTGGCGATGTGTGTGTGTGTGTGTAGGGTGTTCGTGTACTGTGAGGCAGGTTTCGGTTGTTGTTGTTCTTATTTTGTAAACTTGAAACACCAGCGAAGTTTATTTTTTATGGGTTTTGACTATTTATAATTTATATTCCCCCTTCCACTTTGCTGCGCTTTATCACAAATGCGTTCTTTTCGTGGTGGGAAAGGCAAAAATTGTTTTTATTTTGAAATAAACAAAAGCGCTCATTATATTCACGACAAACGCTCTGCGTAGAGCAGCACACACGATTTGAAGAGTTTTGTTAGTTTGTTGAATTTGCTAGTTGGTAACGGTAAACGCGCTCAGTAACTGATGTTTTAACGGTGTTCCATTGGCCAATGAGCCTCGTGTGTTGCACGAAATGCGTTTAAATAAGCTCTGTCTCTCTGGGCGATCTTGCAACGGGAGAGCAAGCACTCGAGAGGCCGGGGGAGAGCAGGTGTCAGCGAGAGAGAGAGAGAGCGCACGGCAGGTGTATAACTTTCTGCGAAGACGGCTAAACTCAAACTGAAATGCTCGGTTGACAGCTTTGTTGCTTTTTATTATTTTGAGTTTAAAGTGGAAGACGCGATAGCAGCGCAAAAGCAGCGGCAGAGGCAAAAGCAAAGCAAACACAGAGTGACAACAGCGTGTAGCTAAAATCACACACACACACACACACATACCAACTGAGGGGGACAAACAAACACTCTCAAGCATGAAATACAACAGCTGATAAAATTCTCTCGATTCTCTGCTTTTGTGTAGAGATTATAATGAGCGAGAGAGAGAGGGAGAGAGGGAGCCCGACAGGAAGCTCCACTCTCCAGACGGCAGACTTAATTCGCCCTTAAATCAAGGCAATTAACCCGGCCAATACGGCGAGTTCATAAACAGTTACATCCCCTGACAGCCGATCGTTGCCATAAATTGCCATAATGCCGCAGCACACAACAAAACAAAAGACAAAAGTTAAGCATTCAAGTCGTATAACAATCAAGTTTAAAGATTTTCGCCAATTAACTCGCATAAAACTCAATTTATAACTGCAGTTTCATTAGTGTCACATACATATGTGTGTAAATGTTTATGCACAAATATATACATATATAAACATTTAGTGGCATCTTCGCATATATTAGCGTACTAGCCCTGTTGCCATATGCGATAATCAAATCGGGCACGTCTGCTTATTCAATCACGATTCGTTCGTTAGACGATTAGCAACTGGAAATTGGCAAAAATAAAAACTTTAGTATCATCGTAAGCAAAAAATAGATTCCACAATGCATGTGACCATTCCTGACGAACATCCCGTTACGTTCCACCTTCTGCATTTCACAAAAATTTATAGCCACCTTTTCGATCGCTCTTTGATATTTGAGTTATCAGCGTGGAGCCACTTTGCACACGACCAACTTTTAGTGGCTGTACTTATTTCCAGGCGGTACTTTTGTAATCACATGATGGAAACGTGGACACATGGACTCTTTGTCAATGGAATGGCTCAAGTCATCAAGTATATAAGGTTCCTGGTACTAAATAATCCTTGATAGAAGGTCTAGAGACAGGTTTTCTTAAAGGAGAATCAGTATCAAGTATCACATTGTAAAACTATTGATTAGTAGGTATTTTTCCAGGAAGTTTTTGAAGGGATCAATCTATCAATAACTTTTAAATACATTATAATAATCCTAGATTGATAGTATTCTTAACCAGGTGTTGAAATTAACAGGAAAGGTGAGGTAAGGTATAAGTATCTCATGATTTTAGGTAGTTCTAAAACTTTACTTGACAAAGCCTTATAAACAGACTTATTATAACTTTTGTGACTAACCTTAAACCTCATAAAATACCTATTAAAATGCACTTAAATTTGATAAGTGATTGTTCTATTAAAACATTGTTATTGCATTTTGTAAACCGTTCTATTGACCAACTATTTTATATAATTAACTAATCTTTGGCCATATTTAAAAGTTAATTATACATACAAGTGAAAACTATAATTTAATAAACTATAAACAACTGTGTCACTCTTAGCTCAAACACGCGCGCAATATTAGTTAATATTTACAAGGGCTTATAAAGCCATTAAGTTATTCTGGCACTTTCCCTTGATCAATTTACAACATTTAAGCGATAATTGACTGTATAGATCTTTGCCCTGCCTGAGCAAAAGTGGCCATAATCAACAATTGCCGGACGGTGATTCCACGGGGAATTATCAAATGGATCTATCATAATAAAAATAATTAATTTCGCTGAATCGTGAGCAATCGGTCGCAGACATTCGGACAAGATCGAGTGGCGCACGATCGGGCCGAGTAAATATTGGCCAAATCAATTGCCGGCGGAAATGAGGCAAATGGCGGGAAAGCGGCAAACCGGGAGTGTTGTGGTATAAAAATCAATCATACGCACCGTGGGCCAAGCAGCCAGCAAAGAAGAAAGTGTGTCGAATGCGCTACAGGGCATAAATATCACTCAAACACTCAACTTAGCTATTTATAGTTGGCCCGAACAATCGGAACATAACTCGCAGCATCTATATACATAGGAAATCCCCTGTGGTTCTGGCATTTGGCCAACCGAAATGAGTCCGCCGTTCGAGCATTTAACACGCTCTTAATTAACTTATGACCAAATAAAACCAATCGAGTATTGAAATTTGAGGCTCCGGCATTATGCATTATGCAAATTTATGTCAAGGCAGAGAGGCAGGTGCGAGTCGTTGACTCTCGCTGGGAGAATGTTCTCATAAACAGCTTATGCCGAACTATTAGTTCTCGGTAAACACACACGCGTAATGTCAGGGGCGTTCATTTGGTACTCAGACTCACATACTCACACTCACACTCACACTCGCACTCGGACTCGAACCAACTCTACTCCCAATTAAGTCAGCTCGGAATCAGAATCAGTATCTGAATCTGAATCGGAATCATAACCAGAATCTGTATCTGTATCTATAGCGGAGCTTACACGCTGTGCTAGAAGCAACAGGCGGAAATAATATTTAATTGTCCACCCACTGACGGCGCTCAAATCAAAATAATTCAATTTTGTCATTTCAGGCAATCAACTCAAAAGGTTTATCTCGCTCTAGTGACTCGGTTTCTCATACCACAGTTCCAGTGACCAAAACAGACGTCACCTCCAATTTGCATATCAAAACGTATATCGTATGAGCCATAATATAGCTATCAATGGACTGAGACACGTTTCTTGAAGAAGTAGAAAAAAAGAAACAATCCAATGGGAAGTGCACCGAATGCGGTTTGTTTACCAACAACACATTGCCTTGCAAAATGTGTGTGGGTTCTCGGATTAAGTGCTTTTTAGCTTTGCAAATGCAGATTCTTGGAAACTCTTACAGAATGCACAGAGAAACACTTATTGGCTTTGCGATGAGAAATATAGATTTTAGGGGTATTATTATTATACATATTTTAAGGGAAATTGTTTTTGTTGCATGACTGAATACTTCTTGGAAGCTGTGGCACAATTTATTAAGAGAGTGAAGCCGTGGACAATAAAATTCCGAAAAGAAAACACAAAACCCTGAAATAACATTCTGAGGAAATACGTATTTGTTATGAGATAAATTTAGCTCAAATCGTACATTTCAGCATCTCTTTAATATATATAATAAATCGTTTTTGTTCTCGAAACTATTAAGAGTAAGTATCTTAAAAATGTTAATACAGTGAAAAAGTATTTGCTTTTTAAACTGAAATACTGCGGATGTTTACTTTCTGTGCTAATAGCTTTACCAATATAGCAATATGGAATTAATATTGATTTTAAAGTAAATTGCAAAACTATTTGGGATTAAGTAGTAGCTCTTGGAGCTGAATTTTTAGATCAAAAATTATATTTTAAAATGAAATCCCTTCTTTTCCACAAACTATTTGACCAACATTGCGTATGCGTAATATTATCCGTTTATCAATATTAATTTGAAAGTAACTTGCTAAACTATTTAGAAAATAAATACCTGCTCTTATAAATAAATTTTCATCACATATCTGCCAATTTGAAAAGAAATCCCTTGTTTACCAACATCTTCTTTACCAACGGTGCGTATGAGCAATATTATCTGTGTATCAATATTGATTTAAAAGTAACTTGCAAATCTATTCTAAAAACAAATACTAGCTCTCAGAGTTATATTTTTAGCTCATATTTTCACGTTTTAAAGGAAATCCCTTGCTTTTCACAAGCTCTTGACCAAAGTTGCGTATGAGTTATATTGTCAGGGTATTAAAATTGATTTTAAAGTAACTTGCAAAACTATTTAGAAAATAAATACCAGCTCTCAGAGTTATATTTTTAGCTCATATTTTCAAGTTTAAAAGGAAATCCCTTTTTTTCCACAAACTAATTGACAAACGTTGCGTATGAGTAATATTATCAGTGTATCAATATTGATATATATTATATAAGTAACTAGAAAAACTATTCAAATGAACAAACACTAGCTCTTAGAGTTATATTTTAAGCTTAAATATTACATTTTATTTCAACTCCTTGACCAATGGTGCGTATGAGTAATATTTTCCATTTACACATTACTCATACGCAGTGTGGGCCACAAATAATCTTATCTGTTTTTTTTTTTGTCTCACTCACCTGGTCAGTGGTCCCGGTGATTCGCTAACGGCTTTAATGGAGCGACGAATCTGTCGATGGAAGCTGCCCAAAATGGACTCCTTACGGGAGAGCTGAGTACCACTTCCGCTCGATTCCCCACCCGTTGAATTGATATTAGAGGCATAGGTTGATGTTCGCTTGTAGGTTTCCTCCAGACAACCTGCTCCTGGCTCTGATGCCACGGCAGGCGTAGTGGCTGCCACCAGCTGGTCCACATTCAGGGGAGTGGTCTCCTTGGAATCGTTGTTATTACCACCACTGCTCATCTTGACTATGCTCGGGGCATTGGCCTTATCCTTATCCTTCGGCAGGAGTTTGGCCCAGGCATTCTCACCCACCAAATCCAACTTGTCCACTATCATTTTTGGCATTGACTAGTTACTGCTCTAAGTTAATTACTTTATTAATAGCTGACTGCACTTTGAGTGCTCACTTTGGTATATTTCGCAAGGGAAGGGGGAATCTTCGGGGTTTGTGTTATAAGGGAAAGTTTGAGTAGCTATTCAGGGCGCGTTTCTTTTCCAGTCTGGAACCGTGCGAGCCAATCATGGATGGTTCTTTGCTGACGGCCACGTTATTATCTGCAACCAAATTGGAACAGAATAGACACAAATGCGGATTAGAGCTTGGTTTATATATTGGAGAAGTTATCAGTTGGAATATTGTCACACCGCCCACATCTCATTATTAAGTTAACATTGTTTTCATGGCGTTATAATATATTTTTTAACACACTTAACAAAGTCCTAAAGTTCGTCTCGAGTCTGTGGTTAACCAATTCGTGAACTTTAATTCACGGTTTCGCTTTACAATCTGTCTGGAGGTGCTCGTCTCCATTGGGAACGAACTGGTGAAGGGAGAGCATACTGCGGTGATGCTTTAGGAAAAATTTGACACAGCTATGCTTTAATTTCCTCAATTTTCACAGAGAAATGATATAATATTTGCAGTTTTTAGAGGGATATTTTGGGTATCGGTTTATATTAAGTCTTGGTCTTAAGCAGCTTTAATTTTTTCCGAAGTTTATCAATGGTTAAATATAACATTCTCTATTTTTAACTAAATAAAATTAATATAATTTAATTAATATAATTTTTTTTCTATTGTTACTATCTGTAAATTTTCATATTAAACCTTTTCTAGACACACTTTCTAGATGTCTATTATTATAATAAATTTAGCAGTACTTAAAATTGTTCACCACACTATTAAAATTAGTCATTTCGATAAATCAGCAAAATAGTATTATATTATTTCATTCTATTTATGTTTTCTTTATTACTCTGACTCATTAAACTCAGGCACAAGTTTACAAATTTTTCACAATTTCTCTCATTTATGGCACTAAAAATAATTTGATATCCTGTTGTTTTGACCAAAGTTTCCCTACTGCGCTGCAATATTTTTGGAAAGATTTTTGCATTCAATATTTTTGGCAAAATAAACATTTACACTATCTCGCTATAAACTGATGCTATATATTGTTTATAAAGTTCGGTAAAATCGTAGTCTGAGCGGGATGGCGATAGCGGGACATAGCTGGCTGGAGCGAGTGGGAAAACGTTATGCTCATAAAATATATGAACGATAATTTCGTGCATGTTTTTTTTTTGTTGGAATATTTCCATAATTTCATATTTCAGCGCTAAGTTTTTTTTATGCAAATTAAATGCCGTCAACATTTTATTTTCAGGTTCTCGCCGAGGTGCGAGACCATAAACGGGAAGCAAAAAAAATAATAACAAAACCGTTTTCACTCGGAACACTCCACATAATTTCCCCAAAAATATATCTAGTTTATTTTATTCAAACTCTACACACAATTCGTTGCTTAAAAGGTCCCTGGGAATATTTATGAGAAATATTTATAAATTATATTTTTCAGGGGTACGAATTACATTGTTTTCACTTGAAGATGTCTTTATATTTTGACTTTCTTTTAAAAATTATGTTATTATCATTTATAGTACTCTAAAATTTTAATTTAATAAATTGGTTTAGAAACTAAACAATCTCACAAAACATTATCCTTCAAGGCGTTTAGAAATAATATTTATGTTTAAAACATTTATGTCTCGCTTTTATATATTTTATTCAGAAGTCTTCCTACGTTATGGTATTTTTTTTTATGGCTTGCTATTTTACTGCAGATTTTCAACACGAATTGCCAAAAAAATTATAATTTTATGTGAAACTTCACCCACACAATTTGTTCTTTTGTTAATTTCTGATATATATATTTTTTTTTTCGATACAAAAATCCAACAATCCGTTTTTATTTTATGCACATCACTGAGTTTTCCTTGAAAATGTTGTTTTTGCAACAATTTAACTCGAAACTTAACCCACACAATTTTTCTTCCTTTTTTCGGCCGTGTACCGTTTTGTTATCAACGAAATACCCGCGACTTTCGTTCGAAATTTTCGAAAAGCGAACCGAACGCGCGACTTTCAAAGTGGACCTGCTAGGGACGAGACGAGACTGGAGACTGCCGTTGTATTTTGATTTCGGTCTTTTTGCTTTTTTCGCTTGCCTTTCAGCTCGGTCGGCGTACGCACGCGCACAACGTGGGAACAAGTGCGAGCGGGATGGGCGGAGGGATTTTGGGTGGAAGTGGATGTGGGAGGGAGATGAACTGCCAGGCGACAGGTGGAAGAGAAGTGGAGAAGCGGTGGAGAGCTATTACCGTTTGTTTTTATTTGAATTCTTTTGTTTTTTTTGCGCCTCCGTTGTGAACGAGCGGCGTTCGCAAATTGACTTGGCGCTCGAGTGCGCGTTGCCTGTTTTATTATCCAAAAGTGAGCAGCAACAACAGACGCTGCCGCAGCAGCACCAGCACCAGCAGCAGCAGCACGCAGCCGCCGCCGCCGCAACAACTACAACTACAGGCACGACCGGTAGCGTCATCTAGCACACACATTTTTATCGAGTTGTTAGCCAAACGAGGCGTCGCTGTTGCGTCGGCGTTCGCTTCGGACTTCGTCGCCAGCGCTCGGCTCTCTCCTCCGCCCTCTGCCCCCTTCCCCTCCCCCTCCCCCACACAGCTCCCCCGGTCTGTTGTTATTATTATTATTGTTTTTGTGATTTTGCTTTGCTTTACAGAATTGCCAAATCTGTCATAAGGTCGCCGGCAGAGTCTGCTGCTGCGCTGCCGCTGCTGACTAACAGATGTTGGCGCCATGTGATTGCCGGCAGAAGCTTTTGTAGAGAAAGCGGGACAAGGGGGCAGCGGGGGGTGCGGAAGAGAGCGTAATAGGTGGGGAACCCTTTTCAAGAAGTCCACGGAAAGTGCGCAAAAGAAGAAGATCCCTATCAATAACAGGGGCGTTCTATAATTATGATCAAGAGGGTTTGAAATATAAAGATCTATGGCGCAAATTTATTTGTAAGATTTCTTAATGTTGAAATAGATCTCTGGTTTATCCTCCAAAATATGTAAGCGTTGTAAATCGCTAAACGCCAAGAAGTAGGCAATATTTTATATCAAAGTACTGTAGACGACTTTGATTTTAGTCTTCTTATCCTTTTATTTTATTGTTCTTACTATTTTAGTGTACTTTGGCTACAAATCAAGGTTTGGCACTAATCATATAATAAAAACTTATTTTATATACAAAAAACATGAATAATTTTCTTAATACCTTTGAATTTACCTATGTAAGTATTAAGATGTCGAATATGAAATATATCATAACTAAGCCAAAAATTCATTAATTTCAATTCGGAAATCATCTTAATGCTAGTTTTTATTAGGTTAACAAATCTGCATACTCAATTTAAAAATTTAAAAAAATTCAATATTTTGTAAATTTTTCACAATTTTACCCCTTATAAAATATATATAAATTTTCAAAAATTTTGGAAAAAATAAATTTATGCCGGAAATGGCTAGATCGATTCGGCTGTTGATGCTGATCAAGAATATATATGATTTATAGGATCGGAAAAGACTCTTTCACTAAGTTTCAAGCTTTCGACTGAAAGATAGGCTTTGCTTAACTAATTGGTACATAGAGCGCTCTCCTCTGCGATTCTCAAGTCTTATACTTAAGCAAGGCTCTAGCTGGAGGAAGTTTAGTTTTCTTCTTCTTCTTTTATATAAATTACTTATTTAGTGCTTGGTGGTTGATAGACTTTGATCAAGTGGATGTGGCAACCATGGCTAGATCGAGTCGGCTGTTGATGCTGATCAAGAATATACATGATTTATAGGATCGGAAAAGACTCTTTCACTAAGTTTCAAGCTTTCGACTGAAAGATAGGCTTTGCTTAACTAATTGGTACATAGAGCGCTCTCCTCTGCGATTCTCAAGTCTTATACTTAAGCAAGGCTCTAGCTGGAGGAAGTTTAGTTTTCTTCTTCTTCTTTTATATAAATTACTTATTTAGTGCTTGGTGGTTGATAGACTTTCATCAAGTGGATGTGGCAACCATGGCTAGATCGAGTCGGCTGTTGATGCTGATCAAGAATATATATGATTTATAGGATCGGAAAAGACTCTTTCACTAAGTTTTAAGCTTTCGACTGAAAGCTAGGCTTTGCTTAACTATTTGGTACATAGAGCGCTCTCCTCTGCGATTCTCAAGTCTTTTACTTAAGCAAGGCTCTAGCTAGAGGAAGTTCAGTTTTCTTCTTCTTCTTTTTGTGTGTTTTTTATATAAATTACTAATTGTGTGCCTGGTGGTTGATAGGCTTTGATCAAGTGGATGCGGCAACCATAAAAATTATAGTTTTCTTAATTAAGGTAAGTCGTTTATAAAATATCTCTTGATTATTGAAACCAAAACAAGGCCCACAAAAGTCAAGATACATGAAAATATGGTTTATATTAAATTATTGTTTAATTACTATACCCTTGGCCGTGTTGACTAGCTTATTATTGATCTCGAAAAGTCTTTGACGAGCGGGGAAATGGTGTCATTTATTTGTTTATAGTAAAGTATATATATCTCTCGAAAATAGTTTATTCAACACAACTTACTAAACAAAGAACGAAACAATGGTGATGATCGAAACTGCTCAATATAAAATATAAATTTAAATAAGTTGATATATATTTCTAAAGCAAATTTTCAAGAATTGGTATGCTTTTAAATAGAAGAAAGTTAAAATATTTCAAGCAATGGCTTGTATATAATTTTTGCAAAAGTAAGTTTTCAAACAAAAACACGCTCAAAAAATAAGGATTTTAAGTTTGCTAATATAAGCCCATTTAGCATTTTATTTTTCTTATTTGTTACCTTTTCCTTTATCAAAAAATGGGACATTTCTGAAAAATTGTTTTTTTACCCGGAGAAAGCTAGAAACTATAATACCCTGCAAGGGTAGGAAGAATTTTTATTTTAAGTGTTTAAATCCCTCTCCCCTGAACGATGCCAATCAATCAGATGTCACTATCGTAAATTGACAACTATGTATGTATGGTAGCTGGTGTGTTAACCCCCAAGTGAAAAGTTCACATAGATATATGGCCCAGTGATAAAGAAATGTCGGCTGATAGTGTCGCACACAATTTGCACCGTAAATCCTTCACTTTTTTGTCCGTTTCTGCGATGAATCCGTCTTTGTTCCCTGTCTTTTTGTTGTTACTCGGTTAACAAAGTTTTTCTAAGCGCTTTGTAACACGAGCGAAAAATTAAATTACACTATTACTATTTGGTGATTAAAGGCGTCATACAAACGATATAAAAAATATTCATTAATCAGGCTACTAAGGTTAGCAATTATTAAAGCTGATTTCTAATGTCTGAAATCAGGCTTATATGATTTTATGACTTTTTAAAGTTTATTAAAATTTTACTGAAATATTAAATTAATAGCTAATTATAGTTACAATCTTAGTATTTCTCTATTGACTTTGTTGTGAGTCTGTACACCTTTTCGCCGCTTTTTACACCTGTTCGCAATCTTGTTCGCTTGTAGCGAATGCAAACACAATCAGCGGAAAGTGCAAGGTGTCACATGCCCATGGAAATGCTGTGGAAATACTAGCAAGTATGAATACAAATGCAAAATGTAATGATTCATTGTGCATCCGAATAATACGGACATTACAGTAAATGGGTAATTGAATAGGTGTTCGGAGCGGGACAATCACGATTTCAATTTCGGCAGAATGGAAACAAATTAGTTAGGTGTGCTTAATTTAGCCCAGGTCTCTAGTATTTGATTTGTGTCCAATTTTTGATTAATAGTAGCGCTTACAAGGCACGTGTCACAGAGATCATTAATGCTGTGAGGTAAACAAATCACACAGAGTTTCCAAAGCAAAGGCAAAGTTAAGCCAAAAATAAATCAACAAAATTCCATGGAAGTAGTTATTAAATGTAAATGATACATTACACAACATATGATAGTTGTTTTTCCTGCTAAAATATATAGATTTTATAGCTAAATCACTCTCAGAAACTTTGTATTATAAGTTTTTAGTGTTAATTCATGTTATGTTAATAAAATACTTTGTAAATTTGGCTTCCATGCATTCACACAATGCACTGACCACTGGCCACCTCTGACGTCAATGAGTGAAAAACTTAAACCAAATATTCCATGCACATTGGAATGGAAATGAATCTCAGACATGAGATTTATATATATTTGCTGGCATGCCTCTGAAACTGCCCTGTCTAATAGCTGGCACATTGCGGTGAATAAATGCTCAATTGTCTTAGATACAGATCTTATTATATAATTGCGTGGAAAGGGAACGGATTTGGTATGATGTGTTATGTGTGTGTGGGCAGAGCAAAGAACACGAACCAGTTTCGAGTGTGCCAATTAGGCAATCCAGCTTAAGTCTCGACTTCCCCCCAAAGCCCCCAGGAATATCTTTAACATTGTGACATGTGCTGAGAATAATGTTTATACACGGTGGCAAAAAAGGGGGTAATCTATAAATTAATATGGTATATTTATAAACCAATAAATAACAGACAAAACCTCAATTTAAATGTTTATAAAAAGACTTGTTTTCTTTATCATAATACTGATATTTTGAACCCTGAAACACCTTAAACTGGACTTTTCTCCCTCTGCAATTGTTTAGACATAAGCTAATTCTGCGTAACCACAGCTTTATTGAAAATTTGTGCATCCGCTTATTTGTCAAGGTCGTCTTTACAGGATGGATTTTTTTGGGGGGAAGCAGTCCTTGGGGGTATGCCATCAGCTAGATTGAGTTATTTGCATGAGAACACACACACGTGGCCATAACACGGGTGGAGTACATGGTGCACGTGGTGGTGCTTCACGGTAATGTAATCCCACTCAATGGGCCATGCGAGAATCTCCAGCTCCACAATTTAGCTACCAGATTTTAAAGTAATCCTCTGGCACGCGCCAACATTGTTTATTGAATACTAAGGAGGAAAGCAGACTAATTCCAACAGATAAATATGATAAGAAAGTGCTTGATATTTTAATGGGATATAAATTGAGATATAGAAAAGGGGATTAGGGGAGTATGAAATACATGCAAGCATTGATTACAATACTAAACAAGTAATAGTGATGGTAAAGTACTTTGTAAAATATTTTCCTATCAATTAGCAATCCTTACTTATATCCCTTTCCCCCTTTATAATTTCCTGTTGGTGTCCAACTAATGCACACCTTTGGCGACCTAGTTCCGAGTACTATTTGTGACTATTTTTAGCCCATAACTTTGCAGGTGAATTGAGGCCTTGGCTAACAAGTTGCATGAATTGGAGCTGACCAATAACTGAGTGCGGACACGTACAGCTGTTGGGCCAGCAGTTGCATTAAATCGGTTGCATTAGGCATGGGGCATGCGGCATGGGGCAACTCTACAACCTGCAACCTAAGCGCCAGCTTAGCCAATGCATGTCAATGTCATTGTGTGCCGTGCAGTCCAGAGAAATTGAGAGGAAAGGAATGAGGGGTCAGTTCTATGACGTCCTTCGTTGACCTCTCCTGGGCGGGCCATTGAACCCAACGTGTGCCTGGCATCGCATGACATGGCCCTCAAAAGTGGGCTAACCATGGACTGCCATTTGCATGCCATCCTGGCCAGGAGTGACCTAGGACACGGGATGCCCGTGAGATGGAAATCCTTCTGTGGCCAGAACGTGCCTGCAAAGCTGTGGGAACCAAACTTAAATAGATTTTTATATTTATAGAAGACAGCTGAAGATTTACTGGCCAAATAAAAGTCAGCACTCTGAGTTGACACAGCAAATGGAGCCTTCAAAGTTAATTGGCAGTTCGTGATGTTTCCCAAGGAGAGGAAAGGAAATCTGAAGGAAACCGGTGATAAATGCTAAACAATTTGTCACAGGATTAATTTCCTGTGTTCTTTAAGGGATTCTGGCCCTCCTTTTCATGAGTAGAATCTTCAGCAGAGATTAGTTTTCAAGAGCGAAGGAGTACTAAAGTACTTTAAGGGGTATTACCAAACTTAATCATTTATTAGAAATACTCGATTCTCAATAGCAACTGATATGACTTGAGATTAGCGTTACTTTTAAGTGTCCCCGGGAACATTTTCTTATTAATTCAATCCAATGGACGTCATGCAAGATCCCATAATCCAAAGTAATCTGAAGTGCAACTTAGCGGTCACTTTAATGTTAATGAGCCCTCGGTAATGGGAATTAGGGGAATCTTAGACAAGTTTTACGACCAGCCACAGCTGACTTTGGTAAGTCATCTCATTTTCATGGGAGTTCAAACACGAATAGCATTTAATTCCAGGGGTAAACTCAGGAAATGCCCAAACGATTATGACATCGACCATGTTGGGCTTACAGTAAACAATCGTAAGGAGCTGGGCGATATCTGACAGGCTTCCCTGACAAGAGCTCTATCCGTGTCCATAAATTCAGACTTGCGACGGTCCCGGGCTTGTTCACTGTCACAACCGTATCTATATATGTATCTGGCCCAGTATCTGTATCTGTATCTGTATCTGGATATTCGTGCCGTTCACATGTGGCACATGACTACTGTTGACTGAGCACCGCTTTTCGCGCTGACAGATTCGCTGGTAAATATTTGCAACGATTTACGGCACTTGACATGGACTTATCTGTTCCTTGAGGGGAAGAGAACTATGGAGATCCAGGTATGGCATCGGTTTGTGTGTGGTGTGCCTTCATTTGAGAGATGTTTAATTAGGTCCAGACATCAGACTGCGACTGTTTGGCCTGCTGGCTGATTGGTTTATCTAAAAAATGCTCCTATAAGTCAGGATGTATGTTCCACCCAAAGCAAAATGCACAAATATTAAAGCATAAACCAAAATAGATATGAACTACTTCCTGGTCCAAGGCATAGTATTATCTCTTAAGATTAATTTGGCCCAAGCTCCTACTTACTCTTAGAAGTACATCTTTAATATGACTAGCCTAATGACAAGTTATTTTCTCATTACTAAAATGTATTTAATTAAATTTCCTTTTATTTATAGCTCTACTATTTTATGCCCCAGGAAGCTGGTCTCATTAATAGCCTCATCTAAGGAATTATCCTGCTGCTTTACGGCCCACATTGACCCGGACGGAGAACAAAGGCCATCAAAGCCTGGCCAGGCAATCATCCATCACATGTCACCAAAATTTATTTCTAGCTCGTCTGTTGACCTCCATTTCTAGGAGGATGAGGCAAAGGTCAATTGACATAGTTTAGGAGCCGGATTCGGTTCAAAGTTGAGCGCTCCCAGATGGGCAAGAAATTTATGCTGATTGCTTGAAACTGATGTAACCGACCTGCCGCAACACCCAAAGGATACACATGTATTCCTTAAGAGAGCATTAAACTGTTTTGGAGTCCATGACCGCCACTCCTGGCTGATGGATGTGGGCCTCAAGTGGCCTGAGTAAGTGGCTCTTTAAATCCCGAAACAAAACACTTCTGGCAGTGTATGCAAATCGCATAATGGACAGCTGAATTACTATATCAACAACGGCATTCAAGTGATTCCCCGAGAGAGAGGGAGATGCTTCTGGGGAAAATTCCCTCAAAACAGGCGACTTTTAATTGCTCATCGATGGCCACAAAAGAAAAGCGCTCGCCTCGGTTTTCCCCAGCTGCAGCTTGAAGCTTAAGCCCGTCAAGGGGAAAAGTTTCCACTGCACTCGAGGGAAACCAATAAAACTTGGTCAACTCTCAAGTGACGGCCAACGTGCTTGTCAAGGTTAGCGGGACAGAGTCCCAGTCCTGTGGCTTCCCGAGTTTCACAGCGCAGTCAAGGTCAGGCAGGATGATGACCACCCACAGAGTTCCACAGAGAGCAAACAAGCGGATGCCCAGACTGGGCAATTACCATAATTGCCCCCCATTCCGGTGGCACACACACACATATGCGTACGAGTGGCAGCAAACAGTGGCATGAATAACTAACTCGCTGCACTTCGGCTTCAATTGAAGGCCACTGCCACTGTCCGGATACGTATCCGTATCCGGATGCGTTCCAATGATTGCCATCCCTCGGGATAACCCCTTGGAGTGGAATTGCGAAATAGTTTTGCCATTAGCTGTCGTGCAATTTGCATGAGCAGCATCCCGGACTAATGAGCAGCTATCCGAGGAGATCCACATGTCAACCTGTCGAAGCGAAGCTGACCCGATTCATATGTGTGAACTTGGCATAAATCTCATTAATTTCGTATCTTCCCCGCAGCTGTTGGTGGCCATTTGGATGGTGGCCAGTTCTCTGGCAGACCATAAAGCAATGGCTAGACCAAGAGATGTTTCTATTCTGGGACACCTACACCACCTCCCTTGGCAACCGAATGAATTTGAAACCAACTGATTGAAAACCCATAAAAATAACCAAAACACAAATGTGGCGGTTCCTTATCGATTTCAAGTGTATATTATTATAATATTTGATAACAGTGTTATTGTATACAATTTTGAATTGATTTCTAAGACTCCAAGTTTTGTGGATAATCCAAATATATATAGGCCAAGCCCATTCATTATATTCTCTTTCTGATAATAGCTTTATTTTTAGTTACTCTGCCTAAGCGCCAATTCATTTAAATCGATTGACCAACGCTGCGTATGAGTAATATTTTTGCAGAAAAGTAGATAAGAAATATAGACCAAAATTAGCATGATAACTCCACAGAGAATACGATAATCTATGCAATCTTAAAGACTTTAAAGCCTTCAAGTATTTTGTTTATGAGTAACAAGTTTATTTTAAGGTAAATCATATATTTCTTAAGGGACTTTTTCTGATAGTAATTTTGCTCATTTACCAAAATACCTTTTGCTATCAAAAGCCTAATAAATAGACATTATTTTATGAAAATTTGACAGCTGATTTGCACTGTTCTATATTTATGGATTTCCATCAAATTTACTCATTATACTGTGCTGGGGAAACACCCGTGCACCACGAAGTCAGCTGACCAGGATAGGGGCTGGCCAAGAATTAATCTTTAACCATAAATCGAGGGCGCGGTATTTGAGTCAAGTGAGGCCATAAAAATCACGACGTTGATTGGCGAGCTTTATCGGTCAGATAGGCTATGGTCCTATGAAGAAAAAAGTCTCTGACGGATTCCTCGGTCTAGTTAATTGCACCTATCTAATCTGAAGAAGTCTTTTTCTGGCTACTGGTGTGGTTAAGGCTAATTACTATATAGTATATAGTCGTGTCTGGTCACAAGACCAGATATTTCTGCCTCGGGCAGTGACAATCTTTATGCCAAGTTAAAATTGGATGTCTGTTGACTCCTTAAATCCCCTAATGGGTTGCAGCTTAGAGTGGCAATTCTTTTAGTATCAAGTATGCTTTAAATTGAAATGCTGTGGGATAATAAAAACAGTTTAGGAAAGTTATTTTTAAAGGTCTGAAAAAGTTCCTTTTGATTTTTGTGTAAAGCTCAGAATATTACAGAGAAGTATTGTAATTTTATGAATATAACTATAAATAATCTTGGTAAATAAAATAGATTATGCACTTATGGCACTAAATACCTTAAAAAAATATGTCTAACAATGACACCACCAAAGTATGCCTTGCAAGAACTATCTCCGAATTAATTACGACAAATATTTACGTCTGTATAAAAATGTTTGCCAAACTGCGAAGGATTTATCGAGGTGCCGAGGTGGACATCTCCACTCAAGAACCCGGCTGCTCGACTGACTTGTCCAGCTTGGAAACAGGTGCACATGCCAAGGTTAGCACTTTTAATGTAGAAACTTCATAACCAAAACTAAACTCCTCCTTAATTCTACACAGAAAAAAGGGGTTCAGGTCCTCGTAAGTGGCATACAGCAGTTGCTCCTCTTTCTGGCCGTGTTCTTTTTAAGTCCCGTACTCATCTACAGTGGTTTTAAGATCTTCGTTTTGAAGCCACTATATCCTGTGGACCCCGACAACAATGTGACCATTGGTTCAGCCATTGCCACGGTGATCGTGATGCATGTCCTGGTCATTGGCTACATTCTGCGCCTGATCTTTGCAGAGGAAGTGTCTGGTATGGAGCAGCAGAATGTATCGGATTTGGAAATTCTGATGCCGCAGAGGCATGGCTCTGTGCTAAATGTCCTGCTGCTTATGTCCTACTGCGCCCTGATAGTTGGCTTTCCCATTGCCACATTTTGTGCCCTGAAGTTTGTGGTCCTCAAGGGCTTAGCCAACATCAATGCGGATATCATCTCGGCCATCTGTACAGTGGTGGCCGTCCATGGGGCCGTTGGCTTCTTCATCTTTCGGGCCATCTACTCCAAGACTCCGGTCATGGGCAAGAATCTGTGAAACCACAGTTACGTGAAGCAATCCTCATCACAATAATTCTATTTATGGAATAATCAGTTCCTGTATTCATCATTCGTCTGTGAAATGTATTTTATCCTCCTTTTCAGCGGAAATGTTTTTGCAAGGCGAAAAACACACACTTCCCACACAATGAATGACTTGTATTTCGGTTGAAACGTTTATGAGGGGCAAATATATTCGGAATGTCACTTTTCCATTGCCCGATATGGATGGACTTCTTGACGGGCATTTGATGGACACCAGCGATATCTTTTCAGGGCCAAAGAATAGGCTGGAGCCTAAGACTTTCCGCGTGGAAAGTTTAGCAAAGTGACGATCCTCCGACAAGACAAGAAGTGTCAGAATTAAGTTGCACAGTGAAAAGACCATTGTCTTTATTTATTAGCCATAGCGGCTGTCATGTGTCAGGTTCTCCTATTTTTTCCAGACGTTTTGGCCAAAATGTGACGACTTTAAAAAGCAACAGGTGGTACTCGTGACTTAACAGCCGACAGCAGTTCACGCGCTCATTTACCAATGACCCAAAAAAATTTGTTTGAAAATTTCTAAAACCACCAAGATTTTTCAATTATATTTGACCCAAAGCACCATCCCAGAATTCAGTAAATGAATAAATAAGACGGGCGTGTGCCAGTTTAAATTTAGAAATGAACCATTCGAGAAAAATTGAAATCGGAATCACGATTTCATCAATTTGCTCTTGGCTAATGATTTTTAAACTAAATATTTGTTCAGATGATTGGTTGAATTTCTTATTAAAGTCACCTTAATTTAAGGCCTCTTAAATACTACAACTACTAACTATAATATTGCTGTAACATTTCCTACTATTTCTTAATAATGCATTGCAAAATGTATAATTCCAGCTATATTCCATATATCTCTCACCAGCATTATGCAGTCAACGTTTTTAAACTTGAGGCTTCAGCAAATCGGCTACGACAGTTGTATTATTCAGATGCCAGATGGAATTATTCTAGTTTGATGATAATCGAACCGGCGAGGTATTGTCTTTGTCCGCATTGACGCCCCCTAAGGTGATTGTGATGGGTAATTAAACGCTTCGGCGGCAATAACTATTTGATTAGCATGTGTTTGGCATTGTCGCTATATCCTCACTTTTATGAGATGCACACGCGGCGGCACTAACGAACGATGCCGAAGCGGCGTAATTTGTCAAGCGCGTTAAGGCTAAAGATAAAAGCCAGAGCAAGAAGTTGTTTTCATTGGCGAAAGATCGAAAGTATTGCAACTACTTGCAGTAATAGTACTCTTGGCTCGAGTGCATCGCGCTGACTGAGTAAACAAACAGCGGCGAGGCTGGAGCAACAGGTCGCCGTCATCCCGTCCAGCATCTCGTCACATCTCCTCTCCGAGCGCATGTGCAGCAGTGGGGTGAGAGAATGGAAGCAGAGATAGTCTCAGGTATGATCTGAAATGGGAAACTGCTACTTTTTTGTAAATTTCAATATCTGGCAGTCATTAAAACTGTTTTAAAAATTGAATTAAATTTGCACTCTTTACGGAAGTAAATTCAAATTCAAATTTGCAACGGCTGCCACACTGCCGGAAAAAATCAAGTGGCAGCTCCGCGGCAAAAGTGGTGAAATAAGGAAAGGAAATATCGATGTTATGACATATCGATATTTTTTTATTACTTAAGTGATTTAAATGCAAGAATGATAGTTTTTTTTTCTAATATATATTATAACAAATAAATTCATATAAATAAATAAGTCTTAATATTCATTATAGTGACGTTGGAAAAACATCGATAGTCGCCAAAAACATCGATGCTTCCTCACCCCTAATGCGCCAAATAGTACATTTTGTTAGTTGAATCGTTGATGTCACTAATGCAAATTTGCTTGAATATGCTAGATGAATATTGAAATAAATTATTTTTAAGGCTATAAGCTAAATTATTTTTTTTATAATTTCAATTGTGCTAGCCTGAAACTAGCTAGACTACCAATACTGCACTGCAGACTCTTAAAAAAATTTGTCAAAGTGTGACCACACTATTTGGTCTCGAAAAATGCCGAAAAACTACTGAAAAGAGCGGCCACACTTCAAGAGAATAAATCTTTTTCTTCAAAAAAATGGCGAACGATACGAACAAGCTGCTGCTGTCTTCGCAGCAAGAAAAACCCAACCACTACACGTAAATAACAATAAATTGAGTGTCCAGGTGCCCGAATAACGCCCCGTGTTTTCTCCGCCCGCAGCTACCTGAAGGAGTTTCGCGTGGAGCAATGCCAGTCGTTCCTGCAGCACAAATGCAACCAGCATCGGCCATTTGTTTGTTTCAATTGGCACTTCCAGAATCAGCGGCGTCGTCGGCCAGTAAGAAAGCGCGATGGCACCTTCAACTACAGCGCCGACAATTACTGCACCAAATATGACGAGACCACAGGCATCTGTCCGGAGGGAGATGAGTGAGTATTGTAATTCGCGTCCTGGAGTCTCCTGGTGAAATTCTTTGTTGGCCTGGTGCAGTGCGGGTATGAGACGGCGATAGCAACGACGTAGTATTTTTTCGTTTCCTCTTTGCGCCTCGTTCCTTGGCGATGTGTGTGTATCTCTTGTCTTCGTGTTTACAAACAAAAACCTGGGTGCGGGCGTTTCGGGGGTTTGGCGTCGTCGGAAAGCTAAAAGTGAAATTCGCTGTGTGTGTGTGTGTGTATGTGTAGGCGAGGTCGCACAGCTAAAGTGAAAGTGATTCCAGCGATTGAGCTGGCAAATTCTAATCAGCATCCGCCCGACGCCTTGGTGGTGGTTGTTGCTCCCACTCACACAATTACAGACAGAGCGTATACGCACACACACGCACGCTACGCCAACTGCTACAAGTGTGTGCGTCATTGTTTTTATTGCGTTTCGCTTTTGCGTGTTTTCTTCTGCGTTTATTTTGATTTTTCTCCCGGCAGCTTCAAAATGTACAGTTATTGTGGCTGTCGAGCTTTGGAGAAAAGCTCGCCAAAGCGCGAGAGCAGGGTAAAAGTAAAACGCAATTACTTTCTGCACGAAACACAAAACAACAACACAACAGGCAGACTTTATGACCCAGACTTGAGGCCTCCACCCTCCACCCCCTGCCCCTCCCGCGCGTCTATTTTTAGAGCCAGCTACGACGTCACTGAAAAGTCTTCTAATCTCTTTTATTCATTCATCCCACGCCATCCCGCAGATGCCCCTTTCTCCACCGCACCGCCGGGGACACGGAGCGACGATACCATTTGCGCTACTACAAGACATGCATGTGCGTACACGACACCGACAGCCGGGGCTACTGCGTCAAGAATGGACTGCACTGCGCCTTCGCCCACGGCATGCAGGACCAGCGCCCACCGGTTTACGACATCAAAGAGCTGGAGACCCTGCAGAATGCCGAGATCACTCTGGATAGCACCAACGCACTGAACGCTCTGGACAAGGAGCGCAATCTGATGAACGAGGATCCCAAGTGGCAGGACACCAACTACGTGCTGGCCAACTACAAGACGGAGCCTTGCAAGCGCCCACCGCGCCTCTGCCGCCAGGGATACGCCTGTCCACAGTACCACAACAGCAAGGACAAGCGCCGCTCGCCTAGGAAGTACAAGTACAGGTGGGTCCTTCATTCTTAATAACGAATGCAGAACGTAATGAATCGAACTCTAAACTCTGTTCCAGGTCCACGCCTTGTCCCAATGTCAAGCACGGCGAAGAGTGGGGTGAGCCGGGCAACTGCGAGGCCGGCGACAACTGTCAGTACTGTCACACTCGCACCGAGCAACAGTTCCATCCGGAGATTTACAAGTCAACCAAGTGCAACGATGTCCAGCAGGCCGGCTACTGCCCGCGCAGTGTCTTCTGCGCCTTTGCCCACGTAGAACGTAAGTGCCGAGGCAGAGGCCTCTGAAAACCTTGGCTTTCAGCGCTGTTCGCCACAACCAGTTGTAGTAGGGAATTGTTAGGCTTATGTATCTTATGATTTTCCTGTTTTAACTCTATGTTTATCTCTTACTTGCCTCGCATTTCTGCTCATCAATCAACCCGCAAATCTGTCTCAAACTCTGAAAACCCTCGAACCGAATCCTTTGTATAACAATGCATCAATCCATCAATCAATGTTCGCTTTGCCGCTCGGTGTCGCTTGCCCATGTAACCATTCCCAACCCAAAAGCTTGTATTATGGCCGACGAGAAGATGCGGGACCACGAGCTAAGCCTGTGCGAGCTCATATCCAATGCCTTTCCCGATCTACAGGCCCAGGATGTGCTCCACCTGGGCGACAATGTACGTATGACCAAAACAGTAACACTCATCAAGCCTGCGATTTGCATCGCCTAATCCCCACATACAACCAGACATCGTCAGTTGCGCTAATCCAGCTAACCACATCAGCTAACTGTCTAACACCCTCACCGATCCATTGAAATCTGTGGCCTGCTCTCATTGCGATCCTCGATTTTTCTTCTCTTTTCGTTTTGTTCTCTTCGTAGTTATTGAACATTGGTGGTAATAGTACCAATAAAATGTTGGTAGATGCTTTGGAAAACACGACAAATTCCAGCAAATTTTTAAATTTCTCACGACCCCTGGACTGTCGTTGTGAGTATTTTAGTCCTGACACCTGACAAGAACACCTACATAAGTTGCAATCCGGTATTCACTATACATACTCTAAATGTTGGTTGTGGACATGTGTCAGCGTTCAGACAGCAAATGCTTCGGCCTATACCCTTTTCCTAACTGAAACTTTCAATAATTTATCTGTCTTCTTTGCAAGCAGCATGCTCACTGGACGATCCGCGCGAGAACTCATTGTCGGCGAGTCTGGCCAATACTAGCTTATTAACACGTTCCTCGGCGCCAATTAACATTCCTAATACGACTCTAAGTAACTCAATTAATGGTAAGTCATCGGTGGGCTTAGTTGGCCAACTAATCGCTAAATTTTATTCTCTTTGCACAGACTTCAACTCAGGTGGATTCGCCGTCAACATTCCCAGCAGCTCGCTCACCTACAGTCCCACCAATCTCTTCAATGTGGACGCATTCAACTATGGCGGCTCTAACAAGCTTAGCAACTCCCTTTCGGCCACCCAAAATGATAGCAGCCTCTTCTTTCCGTCTCGGATCATTTCGCCCGGCTTTGGCGACGGCTTGTCTATCAGTCCTTCCGTAAGGATTTCGGAGTTGAACACCATACGCGACGACATCAACAGCAGCTCGGTGGGCAACAGCCTCTTCGAAAACACTCTTAATACGGCCAAGAACGCGTTCAGCTTGCAATCGCTGCAGTCACAGAATAACAGTGATATTGGGCGCATCACCAACGAGTTGCTCACGAAGAATGCACAGATTCATAAGCTGAATGGCCGCTATGAGGATATGGCGTGCAAGCTTAAGATCGCCGAACTGCATCGCGACAAGGCCAAGCAGGAGGCCCTAGAGTGGAAGGAGCGGTATGATCTGGCCCAGATACAACTTAACCTGCCGGCGGAGCTGCGGGACTTGTCAATACAGAAACTGAAGCAATTGCAGGTAAGCAGTTGGTTAATTAAATTTACAGTGCGAGGATTCAACCAGCTTTACTTTCAGTCGAAACTGCGCACTGACTTGGAAGAAGTCGACAAAGTATTATATTTAGAGAACGCCAAGAAATGCATGAAGTGTGAGGAGAACAATCGTACAGTCACCCTGGAGCCGTGCAACCATCTGTCCATCTGCAATACATGCGCTGATTCGGTCACCGAGTGCCCCTACTGTCAGGTACCAGTGATCACCACCCATACCTAGAACATGTTTTATCAGCAACAGGACCACAAGTGGCCCTTTGGCTGAAAATCGGATATGAAAGGGGAACGGGGATACGGATACAAATGGGAATCGTCATGACAATGTGTGTGACAGACACACAAAGCAAACTTTAGTCATAAGGAAAAAGTTGAAACTTTTGATCCGATGGTCGGGTAGGAGTAGCAGCCACTTGCAAGTGGGCGTGGCAAAGCATATATTATTTATATTTCCACTGTATGCAAATTATGCAAATTATCGTCATGAATATTAGCAATTTCTAGGCACAAACTATTAATTGAATTAGCTAGCTGCTCTAAAATCTAAGTTAAATATTTTATTTTTGTTTGCGTTTTTAATTTTTTTTTTTCAGAACGACTACAGGAACTCTTGAAAAAGATTTACATTTTATATTTGTATACTTTTATGCAACACAAAACAACTCTTTTTAATTTTGTTTGACATTTTCAGTGTTTTAGGCATACTTATTATTTTTTATTTCTACCAACTCTGCACGAATTTGCAATATCTCATTTATTTTTTACACGCACGTATACTTTGTGTAACTTTATTCGAAATATGCTACACTTTCAGTCATATTGTACTTTTCACTAGTATTACTTAAGGAATTACGAGAAGTAAACAACCGCTGTTACGATATGTAATGGGTTAAAGGTTTATGATAAATATATAAATATATATATTAATTTTTCTAGACACTTTTAGCAATTGACTATTAACAAATTTATAGAAACCAACAAATTGATCAAGTTAATAATCTTTAACAAAGTATTGTCGCTTACAAGAGCAACATGCAACCACAAACAAACAAACAAACAAAAACCACCAGTGATTTTGTATAAGCCGATTTTCAAACTGTATTTTATATGTCTGTGTTTCAATCTTGTGAAAACAACCAATAACTAAAAAGCCAAGACAAGCGTCATAAACTCTATGTAACTGACAGGTCATAACTAATCATAATTTACTCTTAGCTTTCTTTTCTTACATGTTTTTTGTTTTTTAACTGCACAAAAGTAATTATAGGTGTAAAACGGATTTACAACTAATTGCGACAACGCTTTATCTTATTGAAATGTTCAGTTTACTTTATGAAAACCAAGTTAAATGGATTAAGACACTTTGCTTTTATCTTTGGGCTTATTGGTGGTCTGAAAACCAATGCCAACACTCCCAACCCCAAAAAAGATTTACAAACTCACGTATATACTCTCCACTAGGTTACTTTGTGATTTATATAGTGCTTTAAGTACTTACTTTGCAGCTGATTTCAGTTTTCATTTTACTTTCATAGTCTCAAATAGACGCTTCCAATGTAGTAAAAGCAAATAAAAATTGTCAATGTCGGAACGTAGTATTTAAGATACATGAAATCAAGCATTTTGCTTATGCTGATGGTACAAGAACGAATATGAATAGATATATATATATTTATGGAGCATTTGAACGTAGACTCGATGAGTGATGAGTGTAGGAGGCAAAAACAATAAAAGTAACTCGATACAGCGAAATGAACAGAGTTTAATCAGAAAAGTTAGCCAGAGTTAATGTGAAACCGTCTTCAAAAACAAATGTATTTTTTTGCGTGAAACATAAAGTTATAAAAAATTAATAATAATAATAATAGACCGCTATTGGAAGCTGTGGACAATGTTGAATGAGAAGCAGAGACACATATTGTTAGCTAGTTGAGTTGAATTGATTAAAACTGTAATCAAAACTGGACTGTTTTGGAAATGAATTGAAAATGCAACGTAACATGCATAGGCATTTATTGAGAACAAAAGCAAAACTGTAAGGATATACACAAATATATATATATATATACGAACCTATATAAAAAAAAAAAAAGAAACCTTCAAATATTAAAAAAAAAAAAAAAAACTATTGTATTACAAAGCTAACAAGCAAGGCAGCGCAAAGGCTTTTATCTCTGTGTGTGTTTGTACTATGTTTTGTAGAAGCCAAACATCAAGTAATACAAATTAATAAACATAACAATAATCAAATGTGTGTTAAATAATAAATGCTTTAATAGTTTATGATAAAGATGTACACAACAAACAAACAAAATTAATAACAAAAACCAAGTAAAAATCACGAATACCAACAATAATAATGAAAAGAAAGAGATTTTGGTTTTATAATGGAGCTGTTGAGTCGCTAATTCTACGCATACATTTCCCAGAACACCATCAGACCTTCATCGACTGGGCACTAACTTAAAGGATAACTCTTTGGGAACACTTGCACGAGATCTATCAATTTTCGGATTTTCCGACCTCAATCCAAATCCAAAGCAATTTTACAACATGTCAAGAAATCCATTTCACACCCAACTCAGCTAAAAACTAGAATCAGAACCCAGATCGAGAAAATATATGTCAGTATATACATATATATTTATAGATGACACATGTATTTTGTATACGCTACTGTAAGAGTGATTTTTATGTGATTTTGAAACTACTTGAATATGTGATCCAGAAATATATAAAAAAAAAAACAAAAAAATGAAAAAAAAACCAAACAAAAAAGAAAAAAACAAATAAAAAATAAAAGTATTTATATATGAATGCAATCTCGCGACAGCAATAAAACAAATCAAATTGTAAACCAACTTGACTTTATGTACAACAAAAGTGACAAGAAATATAAAAACATATGTTGTAAAGCTCCAGCTCCATTTAGAAAACAAGCGGCGAAGAGAACTCGAATAATCAAAAAGAGTTAAAAGTTAATTGAAGACGGACGACACACATAGAATATATAAATTTTAAAGGAATTGTCATATACGCGTAGACCACAAACAAACCACAAAACAATCGCAATGAAGAGAACAACAAACTAAATGTCTAAATTATCAAATGAATTAGTAGCTAGCTTTAGGGTCTCTTAACGAAAATTCAAATTAAAATTAAAGGACAAAAATGAGGATGATTCACAAAAGAGTAACAAAAGCAATGGCAATTACTTCTCTGTAGTTCTAGAACAATAAACAAATTGTTTCAACTAGCTAATACACAATATATATATTAACAAACAAATTGTAGTAAACGTAACTAAAGGTTTGACACAAATAGTTAACCGAAGGGATAAACAAACAACAAAAACAACAACAACTCTGAACACCGAACAGGAATTTTAATGATGAAATTGTGGAGACCGAGCAAACTTGCAACCGAAAGTACTGTCTTGTATTTTAAAGATATCTACACAAATGATGAAAATAGATTTATGCAAACTTTATGCGAACCAAGCCCACACAGAGAGACACTCACAATAAGGATAGGGGACAGGATATATTAAACTATGTGGAATCAATATGAAATTATTTTTTTCTAGAATACTACAAACAAAATGTGTGTCAAGACCTAAATGAAATAAGAACAGTTTGAAACTTTTACTAGAGATAAACGCTGAACTAGATTCGAAGCAATTCGACAGCTCTACATAAGTTAACTGATACACCTAGCCTAGGCTATATGACAAATATATATATGAATGTACCATTTATGGCTAATAGAATATCTATGAAATTTTTACCAATGTTTTGCGGTTCGTGTCTTGACTTAATCTCCCTTTTGCGTTGCAGTCAGTATAAATATTGTGTTTTCCTTTTGTTTTGTATACCTTGGCTTTTATTTTTATGGCGTCCGCGGAATGATATTAATACGAATGCACCGATGATATTGGTCAGATGTCATAAAGCTCTCTCGACCTATAACGTTTCTTATCGGCGATTAATTGCCGCGGAAATGCGGCCATAGCTGTTTATTTTTATCACTTCACCTTATAATTTGAGAAACACTCCAACCTCCATTTGATATTAAAAAAATGAAATGCCTAAATTAGCAATTTCTAACGATCTTCATTATCTTTCAATTGTAATTTAATTAAATTTTTTTGTTCGCTTTGTTTTCTCGCCTCTTTAACAGGCGAATGTTGTGTGTTATTTGTAATGTTATTAACTAAAGTTAATAAATGTGCTTAGAGAAAGAGAGACAGAACCAGCAAAATTTGTGTTGCCATTCAAGAGCAGCAAACAATAGACTCCGACTTCAAAGATACCCTTCCACATTGTAGACAATGCAACCTTAACAAATCAATTATTTAACTAGTTATGCCCACAGCGGATATGAATACAAAAATATTTGAATATTTATATATACACATATATATAGCATATTACGTATGATAGCATTATCAAATTATTATCAAGCTAATTGTGTAGCAATTTAGTTATGTATTTCCAAATCGAGAATGTTTGTCCAAGGCGACCACAAAAAAGCAACAAAATGCATCTGCCTCAAACCGAATGTACACACCTCAGTATATGTATGTATTGTATGTATTTACGATCGATCCTATATGTTGGCAATAATCGAACCGAGGGCGGGGCAGCCACTGATGGAGTTTGTATATTGGAGTTACTACATTGAAGTACTATGTAAACTATGCAATTAACAAATTAATAAATACAAATTACTATTTAAAATGAAATGAATTAATAAAACCATGTTTAAACCAAGCACTTCCACTTTACTTTGTTGGTTATTATTACATACATATACCTTTTCCTAATTTGTTGATGAGAATGCCGCAATTTTTTCACTTTATTCTCCTTATACTTTATTTTTTTTAGGGGTTTATTTTTTCTTCTTATATATATGTTTTTTATTTTTTTTTGCAGTCTGCAGACAAGACAAAGCCAAGGCGCTTGGTTCCCATGCGTGATTCCAATCTGGCTCCGGCAGCAGGAGAAAAGGGCAATATAAAAGGCAAAGGCAGCAGCAACAACAACAACAACAACAACGTCAGAAACTCGTAAGAATTTTAAAATGCACGATAATCGTTCAGTGATAGCTAAGCAAGCCGACAATGCCCCTGCCCTCAGACCCTCCTGCAACCGAACCTTCGCATCCCATCCCATCCCATCCCATCTCTCTGCTGCCACTTTAACCTGAGCCATCGGGGTCCAGGGAGCCAGTTTGAAACAAGGTAGGATGCTGCTGCTGCTGCTGCTGCTGCGATATCGCCGCGTTCGCGCGTTAAACACAAGCGCAACAATTTTTATTCTGTCAGCGAACGCGTGCCTGTATTTGTGTGGTCCCGTCTTCAAACTGGACTGGGACCTGGACATGGGTCCCTGGGACTTCTCTGACTTTGACTCCTTCTGCCGTCTGCCTTCCGATCTTGCGTGGCGATCTCACGCGCTTGCGCCTGCGCCTGCGCCTGAGCATTTTGTGGGGAAGCACACTGCAGTGGAACGGGCGGGCATATTGGTGTTCCAAGGACCGAGCATATAAATATATAAATAGGTTTTATGAGCGCAAAAGTGTTGCCATTTTTCATGCTGAATGCTGGATGCTAGGTGCTTGTATGTTGGTTTGCTGAATGATGGCCCACTCCATACCTCAACTATTTTTAGACGCTGACCCAAGTGGACATGTTCGAGAGCGTTCAGGGAGGAGATCGGATCTGGCATCAGGCTTTTGCCTCGATTCGTGTCCATGTTCTGCAGTGTTTCGCACGCTGCACGCTACACGCATTTCCACTCGAAACTTGTTCTTGTTCTTGTTGTTGCTGCTGCTGTTGCTGTTGCTGTTGCGGAGGCTGCTGCGGATGCTGCCTGCCATCGTACCGCCCGCACGCCCCGCCGTGATTTGTAACACGATACATTTTGCCGCCACAGCCGCAGCCGGCGACTGGAGTTGGTCCAGAGGGCGAGGGGGAAACGGTATTGGGGTGCAGGATCCAGGGTCCCTGCTGCTTCTAATGCATTTTTCAGCTCTTTTGCATCGGGCCAGCCCCCGATCAGCTCATTAGGCATTTTTAATTTGACAACGCGCGCAATTTATGTGGGAATTTCATGCCGTGTACTTTTGACTCATCCGAATGAATCGAAGCGAAACGAAACGAAACGAAACGAACGAGTCGCAACGAAAGACTTAGGCAGCAAACTTGGCGCGCCAAGCTCTGCTCAAAAATCAATTTTCAATTTGCTGCAGTTCGGCGGGATCGGTTCGAAACGGGACGGAATGGGACTCGTGTGGCTACCTCTGGACCCTGGCTGACTGACTGCCAGCCGTCCTGCCTGCAGCATCCACAGATCAAAGCCAAGCGAAGGAGAGCGCAAGGCGACCCCGAAAAAAAAATGAGAATGACAAGATGGAAAGCTCATTAGCAATAGTCAAGGATTGGATACTCTTTACGGGTACCTAAAATAAAATGTGTACTAAGCAGGGAAGGTCGGTTTTTTGAGGATAAGTAGTCACTGGGATAATGATTGAAAACCCTGTTTCTTTAAAAATAATCTCATATATTAAAAAACATATTGTAAATAATTAACTTTTTATTGTAATGTAAAACTTACATATTTCTGAATAGGAAAAAAAGTATTGAAGTAATAATTCAGTAAGACTACCTTTTTGCATCTATAGATTTATAAAAGAACATCCAAATATATTATTGCATTTCCAATATTTTATTCCAAATAAATATAACTTATGACACTCTATGTCTTCTTGGCCTTTGTATACCGACAATAAAACTTAAATAATCAGTATTTTAGGTATATTAAATCGATATTTTTATATGATATATTTTTGGGTAAGTCCCAGTTTTTCAAAATGTCATAACTAAGCCAAAAATGAATCAATTTCAATTCGGATTGATTTTCTGTGCTTGTTTTTGTAGGGCTAACAAATCTGCAAATCAAGTTTTGTAATAATATCAATTTTTCGTCAAATTTTGAAAATATTAATGATGACCCCTTTAAAATTTTGAAAAAAAATTTGAAAAATTTTTTTTGATAGACATGGTTAGTTTGATGCTGATCAAAAATATATATGATTTATAGGGTCGGAAATGACTTCTTCACTTAGTTTTAAGCTTCTGACTGTAATTATAAGACCCTGCAAGGGTATAATATAATATTTATAGTTTAAATTTTAGGATTCAATAAGTCTTTGACAAATATTCAGAGCCATAAGAAGAGGCTGCCAAACTGTTCAGCTAAATCAATAACCCTTCGGCATAGAGTAACTAAAAATCTATTTAGCCGGGCACAGGCGTTGACGTTGATGTTGGCCGGGACTTAACGAAGTGTTGCCTGGCAGTTGCCGCCCTCCAGCTCCGCCTGCACACCCTCCCCCCGTAAACCCCGCTTAACCCGCCCTAGAACCCCACATGGCCGACGGCTGCATTCCGCGTGCGGTTTTTGTGGCCGAGCGGCATTTGGCCACGAGCGACGCATAACAAAAAGGGAGTATACCGGTGGTATTGGCATCTTTTACCTCTTTTTTTGTTGTAAATGGAAAACCCTCTCTCAGAGAGAAATGTGCAATTTTCTAAGCCCCACCAAAACAAAAAAAAAAAAAAAAACAGCACTTGAAGGCACGGCATTCGGTGTTGCACCTATGTTACCTATGTCTTCCTGAGCTGTTGGTCATCAACTTTCCATAATCGGCGCGCAGACAACAAACAACTTGAGCCTTCGACGCGGCCCGCCCGCTGGGTCCGCCAGTAACAACAACAGCAACAACAGCAACAACAAGAGCAACAAGCGCCACTTTGCTGTCAATTCAAAATGATAAAGCAAACAAATATTAACCCACTCCAAGTGGACGCATGTGGCTGCCGTCTCATGGCACTTTCTGACAGCCCAGCGACACTCGAGCCGATCCGATCCGACCCAGGGATCTGGCACAGGCACAGGCATTGGGACAGGGACTGGGACTGGGACTGGGACTGGGCTTGGGCCTGGGACTCTGGGACTGTGGGAATGTGCCACGATCTCCCCACATTCAGAGACACTCGCACACGGCTTAAATGCTGTTCCAGGCCATAATGACTTTTAATTTTTATGGCACTGGCTGCCGAGGATGCCGATGCGGATGGCATCTCGGGATCTCGGCAGCCGCGTAGCCGGAGCTTAAGTCGCATATAATTCAAGTCCATCAACGCATGCGCTTCACTTGACCACCGCCATGATACACATTTAAATACTCATACTCGACGATGCTCCCATCCCCCCCGATTCGCTGTCGCCTGCACGGCCACTTGAGGGAGCAACCATGTGAGTCGTCTGCGTCTGGATCTAGCTGGGGATCAGGCCAGGTCTCTCTTTGCATGCATCCGAAGATGCTCGAGAGGGCAACAACGGCTCAGCGTTGTTTAATATTTTAAGTAAGTGCTGCCGCTTGGCTTTGTGGTAAAGTAAGCATTGGGTGAAGCATCATGGGATTCCTTCCATGTGGCTGTGCAATTTGTTAGCCGCAAATCAGGAGGATGGGCAGTGTTAGGCATTTGCATACTCTATGTTAACTGAATTGGATTAGATATTACCATATGCCTCTGAGGTAGTTCTTGGAATTCTCCAAGTACATCAAAGGTAAATGTAATTGCCTTTTTCCAGTAATTCAAAGACATATGTTTCCATATCTATCGAAATTTGATTTGTGTACTGATTCGGCTGGAACAGCATTCGACTGCATTTTTGTGGTTTTGTCTCGTGCAAGAACTGTTGGCCAAATAGGCACCGCATGTGGCCATTGGCCAGGTTGGGTTAGGCTCTCCTGCTTACTCACCGGGATCTCTCTGACTGCTGTTTAAACCGCATCGATCGCAGCCAGCTGATAGCACAATGGGCCACACTGCACAATGATAACTGCGCCGCTTACGACTTTTTGACTCTCGTGCCGGCCAGGATCAAAAGGAGGCCAGTTGACAAATGCTTGTACACACACACACAGCAGAGAGGTGAGACCCTTTTTATTCCTGTGTGACTATGACTGGGAATGTTTATGTTACAGGCCCTTGGCCCCTGCAGTCTCTGCACGCCTTCCCCTTTACTCCTGGGTCCATGTCCATGTCCATGTACATGCCCATTCCCATTCCCATTCAGTCCTCTGTTCCTGCCTTTGTTCCTGGCCGTCTGTGGTAGCAAATTCTTTGGAATACCGGAGATACATCCATCCATTTGCCTAATTTCTATCTCGGCAGCAATTCCCCAATGGCATTTCACTTAGATTTATGTGAATTAAACAGCCATCTCCACGCCCCGGTAGGGCCACATCCACATCCACATCCACATCCACATCCACGTCCAAATCCCTGGTAGCCGTAAATGTCAACATCCATTAGAGACCTCAAACCGTTAGTGGCATTTGTCGCACGCTATGTGGCCCGCAGTCACAACAAGAGGGCCACAATGCGCAGCATGATTGAGTGCCTGCTTCTTGGAATCAAACCCAAATCGGCATTTGGCTTGATATGGGAACTCTGGTCGGGATTGGTATTGGTATACGAACGAACCCCTTTGACTCTGTCGTCGTCGTCGAAAGCGGGTCATAAACAATATAAATATTCTCGTAAATATTAGTTAGTAGCTGTTATTAAATTACCGCGTGACCTTCGCTATAAGTTAAGCAAACCGGTGCGACAGGCCAAAGCACGCGTTATGGCCATTATTTGTTAATTATGATTCTCTTTCTAATGCCAGCGACCATACTTGTGCAGGCCAAAACAAAAGACTTTGGCAACAAACTTGCCAGCTAGCTCCAGTGGCCATAAAGCACTTTGAAAAATTCAATGAACCCCAAGCGAGAGCGGCATAGTTGAGGAATCTCAAATGACTATGAACATCAGATGCTCTATATTTTGTTTTAATAAAAATGTTAGTTTAAGGAACTCGAGAATCTCCTTAATAAAATAATTGTTCGATTTATTATTAAATGTTTCAAATGTTAAAGATAACAGATACTGTTAAATAACTCAACTGTAAAGTAAAAAACTTCCCGATTTAATATTAAAATTAACCCTTTTTCTCGTCTCTCCCAACCTTATGGCTTGAGCCACATACCCCAAGCCTCTGTAAGTGTATAAAAAGAAACAAAAATTCAAGTTTCATATCGAAATTTTATGATCGAAACACCAACGAAAAAAGTAAGAGAAACAAAAAGAGCAAATCAGCCGCAACCCATGGCGTTGGTGGGAATGGTGGGATCCAACCTTAAAACTGGACTCAAGGGGAGGAGCGGCTAACTGGAGAGGGAAAAGGGACCGGAGAGGGGAGAGGAGCCGGACGAGGCGGGAGCAGCAGCAGCAGCAGCCATGTTAACAACTTCCATTAAAAGAAATTAAAAGCAGACGGAGACGCCGTTGGATACGGACGCGCCATGGCGCACAGAAAATGGCGTTCCATCTGCTCTTTGGCATCTGTCCATGGATGCTGAGTCGCACATAGCTGAGCTGGCTAAGAGGAGTATTGGATCTGTGGCCAGCGAATGGTTCGAGCATTTCCGGTTCCACTATTTTGGTGGCAAATGGAAGAAGTAAATAATTTATATTATTCGAAGTTTGCAGTAAGCAGTTGAATTATTGGATCGAATCCGAAAATCGATCATAACTTGAATTAACTCATATTCTTTAAATCTATACTTATCGCTATTTTTATATCACAATTTTTTCAACAAATCAAAGTTAAAAAATCACAAAACTAAGTCAAAAAGGCATTAATTTTTGAGCATTTGTTGGCAAATCCAAGTTTTTCAAAAATCATAACTTAGCTAAGTTATGCATATAACTTATAAATGCATTAATTTCAAATCGGAAAAGCTTTCTGTGCTAATTTTGATTAGGTTAATAAATCTGCATACTCAATTTACAATTTAAAGAAAATCAATATATGTTTTCAATTTTCGAAAATTGTAACGATGTAACCCCTTATAAAATTTTCAAGTTTAGAAAAAACATTGAAAATTTATTTTTCAACCGGACATGACTAGATCGTCTCTTCTTTGATGCTGATCAGGACTATATATAATATATAGGGTCGGAAATGACTTCTTCATAGTGTTACAAGCTTCTGACTAAAATTAAAATACCTTGAAAGGGTGAAAGATGGTTTACTAATTTTATCTTCTGAGATGAGTCACCTTAAGGTCTGTTCTAAAAATAATATTAAAGATGGAGATGGTTTTAAAAGGTAAACAGTTGTCTCAGAAACCGCTGTGGATTTAGGATTTATTAAATTTGGAAGTAAGTAGTTTAAAAATTGATTAAATATGATTATTATTCCATTATCAATTATATAAATATATATTTAAAAACTTTTATTGTATACTTTGGTTAAATTATTTTTAGGACTTAAAATCTCTGGAAATTTTTATGAGACTTGACTATAAAATGACCATATTTTTGAAACATTTATATATTGTTAACTTTGTTATTTTTTTATATTAAACAAGCTGCCTTATAGGGTAATGTTTTACACCATTTACTATGAGGTTGTACAAAAAAGTTAGTTTTTTTAAAATAATTAAATCAATCGGTTGTAATTTTTTAAAACCAAAACAGGTTTAAAGGTCTAAAGGTATCTTTAACATAACATATAAACCATAAGTTAAATAACAAAATCAATACCCTAAAATTAGTTTCTGTGCAGCATTTACAGGTTGCCATTAAAATTCAATTTCGGTTTATAACTGTCGTCCCATCAATATTCACATAAATCAATGCTGGACCAAATCTAATTACAGAAACTAATCTGCGGCTCTTTATCTCGAAGGGACTCGCCAGTGTCTGTTGGCTTATTTATTTAGTGGTTTTTTTGTTATACGCTTTTTGTTTCTTCTTTTTTGTTTTTAAGGTTTTTTTTTGTTTTTGTTTTTGGCCAAGAGCGCGATCTATATGATCGTGATTATGATGCCCGCTCGCCGTCTCGTTCCCGCCGCGGCAAAGTCGATGCGATGCGATGCGATGCCATTTATTCATGCTCATTAAGTGCCGGAGCGATTGTTGTCTGGTCTCGGGATGGTCTCTTCGTATCTGCCTTGTTCACGGCGTGTTCATTCACAAATGAGCGCCTTAAGCAGCTCCGCCCCACACAGATACACAGATACGCACAGATACAACCAGAGGCCGAGAGGCAGAGGCAACGTAATGAGTTGCTGCCCCGCACACAATGAAGCCAGGAAATTTATGTGGCAGCCACATAGACTCGCTCGCACACATCTGCAGAGGATGTTGGATGTTGGATGCTGGATATTGGATGCTGGTCTGGCTTGGCTCGGCTTCCCATCCATAGCATCCCACCCCTCCCGAGGCGGCCCCCTCTCCAGCTTCTTCATCTTTAATTTGGTTCCGTGTATCTCGTTGATGGCGTTTTGCCTTCTCTTATATCTTGCCGCCAAAGAGGAGCTATTGGATGTATTTCTTTTTGTATTTCTCCTCTTAATGTTCATTCTTTTCTTAATGTTGTTGTTGTTGAAATTATGCTACGCTTTGCATTCCTGTGCGTTACCAAAAAAAAAGAGCAGGCTATTTTATTGGATGCCGTTATATGTCTGTATATATATATATGAGGCAGCAGGTGCACTATGGGCCAGCAGCCCTTTGTTCTTCCCAATCCACAGGTGACAATTTCTTGGGCACACAAGACGAGCGTGTTCTACAATTCGCACTTGCCAAGTGACAGTGTCAACATCCAGCGAGCCAAGTGCAACCGCAAAAAAATGATCTATTGGCCAAAACAAAAGCCAAGCGGGGGTGGTAGTCCCACCAGCACCACAACAAAACCCGGCCAAAGTCTTCGAGCCAAGTTCAAAAAGTGCGAAAAGCCCAACCGCAGATAGCAATTCTGACGAACTCTGTGTTAGCCAAAGTAAACATAGCCAAGGTTACTTGGGAAAAAATATAATGTAAATACATATACTCGATTTATGGCAAAGTAAGACACTAAAACCTATTCCAAGCTAAGTAAAGTTAAGGCACAGTTAAGTCACTGCCATTGAATCTTCATAGTTTATAAGTGTGTCCAAACAACAAATTAAAAATAGTAATTAATGTCAATAATATATTAGATTTCTGAATTATTAGTCAGTGCATTGACTAAAGCTTCTACTAATTAGGTAGGTAGTTAAGTCATAAGCCATTTCATATTGCAATTAATGCCGACTTTGAGTTTATGTGTATCCAAAAATAAATACAAATAAAAGCGGGGAATTTCTCGGGAGCTGGCCATCAGTCGCAAGTCACTTAGTATTTGCAGGGCCTAAATATAAGATAATTGCAAATTTGTGTTTACCCAAATCGTTATCGACTCGCTGCCCTCATCTGTCAATATAAAAATATATATATTATAAGTATTAAAGGGTATTTACGCAGCGCCAATTGGATCTGATTGCGACGCTGGTTTGATTGCAACAATAATTCGCACATCCTGTGGCGATATCTAATCTTAAGATTGCCAATATTTAGCCGACTTCCGAGTGCGAACTTAATGAGTCATTAAATAATGTGAGTGCAGTCATATAACACTAGCTTTAAAGCTGGAAATACCAGTGGATTCCACTGGGGGGAGTCCCTGACCCACCAGACTCCTCCAGAAACTTCTCAAACGGAAGTTGGCCGCAAAATGTTGTAATACAGGCCGATCTGGAACCTATATACTCCACATACCATGTATATATACATATATCTGTGGTAAAGGTGGCTTATGTACGGCTGCCAAGGAGCCGCACAATACACAAAAAACCGGAACATTATTAATTTACAAGCAATAAAGCGAAACGAACAACAAAACCGAAGAAAGGCAACGGAAAAAAGTGAACAATGAGCGGAGGAAGGCAACGGCAGCAGCAGGAGGAGCAGGGACAGGAGCGGCTAACAAGCCACAAGAGTCGAGTAGTGCAAGTGTTAAGAGAAATTGCAGTCGAGGATGCCTCTTGGCCAACACACACACACACACACACACACACACCAGCGCATCCAATTGGCATCGCAACATCATGGATACATCATCATACAAAACCATCTCAACATCTGGTGGATGCGAGGAGTACATAGCAAACTCAAAGATACCCGAAGACACCCATACAGGTCTCCCAGTGTGCGAGAGTGTGTGTGTGTCTGCTTGGTTGTACGGTTGTCCCGCTCTCTCACACGAGCAGCATAAATGAACATAAAATGAACACCCGAAGCGATCACTGAAATACCAATGAAGCCCGCCACTCACACACACGCAGCGGGAGTGAACTCGGCGCAAACGAGTGTGCGTGAGCAGAGGCCTAGCAGGGCACCCTCTCGTTGCCGCACTCGTTGCCTTCGTGCGCCTTTTCGTATCCGCACTCGTACTCGTACTCACAGATACTCCGCTCGGAAATGTCATTTGTCAATCACTGTGCGAGCGCAACGGTTGTTCCGAGAGCTAGCTGTTGAGACTTGAGTTCAGTTGAGTCTCCGTCTCCGTACCGTGCCGCAGATGAAGAATCGATAATAAAAGCCTCGTGCCGCAGTGTCTCGCAGTGTGCCAAAAGTGAAGTGCTAAATAACCAAATAGAAAATCAAGCGAGAGAAACAGCAAACAGCAAAAGCGAAACCCAATTCAAGCCAATCCCATTAAAATCCAAATCCAAAACACATATCAATCATGGATAACAGCGACTGTGTGCCTTGGGCCAGTGCCGCCAGTGTCACCTGTCTCTCGCTAGACGCCAAATGCCACAGTTCCAGCTCCGACTCCAGTTCCAGCAGCAGCAGCAGCAGCAGCAGTAGCTTCCCGGCTCCCGAATCGCAAAATATGCGCCACATTGCGCATACGCAGCGTTGTGCCAGCAGGCTGACCACTCTGCTGGCCGTCCTGCTCCTCGTTCTGCCGCTGAGCTTCACTCCAGCCCACAGCTGTGGTCCTGGCCGGGGATTGGGACGTCGCCGGGAGCGTAACCTCTACCCGCTGGTGCTGAAACAGACCATTCCCAATCTCTCCGAGTATCAGAATGGTGCCTCTGGGCCTCTCGAGGGTGAGATCCGGCGGGATTCGCCCAAGTTTAAGGATCTGGTGCCAAACTACAACCGGGATATACTGTTCCGCGATGAGGAGGGCACCGGTGCGGATCGCTTGATGAGCAAGGTGAGTTGCAAAGCATTTAATCAGTGTCCCAGCAATTGATCATCAATTCGGCATGTCTTCATTTCAAGTGTTTTCTTTTTTATCGGTGACACAAGTATTTAATATTTTTGCCCATAAATATCAGTTCTTAGTCTGACTTTTAACATGAAAATGACTAAAGTGTTCATGGGCTATGGAATGACCATTATTTTTGCAGTTCAAATTCCAACCATATCTCTTAGTTACTGTTGGAAAAATAATATGCTGTCCAGCACAGTCATGTTGGGAAATAATAAAGATATTAGTGGTGAAATAAGGAATCAATCTTTACATATCAAATGATGGAAACAGTGTAGAACTAGTATAAATAGTTGTCAAGAGAATATAAATACTTTGAATTAATTACATCGATATTAAGCAAGAATGTGGAATTCATATTAGATTCCAAAATAAAAACTTTCAAGTTATATTTTCGTATCGGAACTTAACCAGTAAAGTGAATCATTTTTAGACCAGACTTGCACACATCATAAAGCTCTAAATTTATGTCCCCTTCCCAATCTGATAGATAGACTGCTGGGTTCCGTTCCGGGGCTAGGCTAATTCCCGGCTCATTGGGCACTGCCCTCACCTTTTGGCCACCCCATGAACACAAATTCAATTGTCAAATTAGCGAACGCTTATCACAGGCTGGCAGGCGGCGGCAAATGCTATCAGTGATCGCCCGATGGCCCGAGATTGCGCCACTCGATGCCCACTGATAACAGGTACGTGGCAGAGTGTTCGTTCGGAAATATGCCAATCATCGAATCGCATTGACTATATTCGAATCTTTATGGACTCCGGCAACCGGACTCTCGGTGCGAGCAATAAAACCAGGCATTAAATATCGCATTTGTTTGGCCATCCTGCCATTATATGATTAATTATGCATCTTATCGGCTTTGGCCGACTGCACTTATTTCGCCAGTGCGAAATAACAGGAAGCTTGATACTCAAAAGCCAAGAGTTCTAAAATACAGATAGCAGTGAATTCCATTGAACTAAGCCATAAAGCTGACCGGGACATATAATCCAAAACAAATACGAGTGCGTTCAACCCACTTCGAGCTTGAGCTTCAATCGATCCGGGGATCATCAACGCAAATACATGGCACAAATGCGTTTTCAATTTCGCGTTGAACAACAAACAGAGTATCGAGCTGGAGGGGATTAAGTGCCTCGCCTGTTTACCAGCTCCAGTGGACTCCAATACCACCATCATCCAACCCCTGCGTCCACCTGTCTACGCTCCAAGCGAGGCACGCGAGCATTTTGCGCTTATCGCCGGCGTTTGTCTGATAAGCGGGCCTGCAGCCAAGTTAGTAGTAAGTTCGCCAATACACACCAGCTACATATGTAGAACAAGATACGCCTGGTGTTTGCCAACATTGCGATATGTACATATAATATACAGAGGGAAAAAATGGTTATAAGAGTCAAATTTTGATACCTCTTCATCCTTTTTAATTGCTAATTCAAAATTAAACTTTAACTGCTGACTGGGCTTTAATTTTTACAAATATACCTTGTCTACTTATGAGCTTGATTATATATTTGAACTATATTTTTAGTATATATATTGCCAAGAAAGTTCTCGTAATGATTTTCAGTGTATTGCTCACTACGTGGGGTATATTTGCACCCAAAGAATGTGTGTTAAGACAGCTAATTCGAAGAATAGCAATATCTTATCGCTTTGCATGGGGAGCAACCAGTGAAAGTGAAGAGGGGTGGTACTAAGTGTCGACTTTTTGGGGTGGTTTTAGTTTCCCCAAGTGCAAAAACTGCGGTAAAACAAGTGCTTAATTCCATCGACAGCAGCAGTTTCAATTAGCCAACTGTGTTTGTTAGCCCCGCGCACAGTCAGAACCCCGTAAGAGGTCTGACATTGAGGCACACTTCTTAGCTTATCGCAAACAAATATTGTTATTTTAATGAAATTTTAAGTGCTGACTAGGTGTTAAAAATAACGTTGTTATTGATTAGCCCCCATAAACCATGGGCCATTAAATGTTTATGAAAGACTTCCAGTTTCCTTGGCCACGATTTGGAGCAATAAGAGGTTCGTAATCAGGAACTATCAGATGACTGATTGCGAGAGCCTCTACCAAATAATACAGTTGATTTATGATTATAATATAACACTCGGGGTATATATAATGACTTTCGCTTTATAGATTTATAATCTATTTACTATAGCGTTTTCCAGAAAATAGTTAAAGATCTCAATCTCCACTGTACTTGTGCAAATCATGAAAATGATTCATTTTCAAAAAACAGCTGTAAGCCAGCAGCTAGAGTTTCACTTACAAATTACCTTTTTGCAACTGCCACGCGCCCATCAGGGCTCTAAATGGTCACCTTGAATTTGATATGCAATCAGGGTATCCCGGTATCGCAGCCTTTCCAAAAACTGGCAAAACAATTAACAGTTGCACTACACGGCAGCCGGCCGGCAATTGTCCTGCCCAAGGACGAGAGTCAAAGCCTGGCCCAAGGTCTTACAGGCATTTGACTAAATGACCAAGGACAACCGGGCCCATAAAAATCCTGTTTGTTGTCCGGCAAATATTTACAACGCACTGTTTTCGCTACCGAAGTCCCCGGCCATTCAGCGGTGACATTGAGCATTGAGTAGTAGCGTTCCGTAGAGAATTCACAGGGAGGATCGGGAATCGGAATCTGTAACCAGCAGCGCAACTAAATCGCATTTTATTTGGATATATCTCTGGCCGAGTGACTTACTGTCCGCTGTGCGTGAATTTCTGTTGGTAAACAATTCGTTTTGGCCATTAAAACGCTCGAAAATGGTCAGCTAACTGCATGTCCCTGACTGCAGTTGCAGTTGCAGTTCCAGTTGCTGTTGCATAAACAAATTGCACAAATGTCCCAAAACTATATATATTATATATTTATAACCGAACGAATTGGAAAAATTCCTGAGCTTGCTGATTGCCACCTTTACCAGGTGATTACAGGTAATGTGGCCAAGGGAGCACGCCTTTTGAATACCCGGGAATGCCTTGGGATTAGACAGCCAGGCGGAGGCAGAAACCGCAGCGGACGGACAAAGGAGCGGCGGACAAACGGACAAAAGAATGCGTCAAAAGCCGCAGCATAAGTTCTAAAATTTCATAAATTGTAGCAACAATGGGGCTGAGGGCAAAGCCAATGGGTAATCCGATATGATTATTGACATGCATGCAGTCCCAGTGCCAGTTCCCAGTTCTCAGTTCTCAGTTCTCCGCTCTCAGTTCTCAATCTTTAGGTCCTCAGTCTTTGGTTTTTTCAAGTCCCCACATCCCCAGACATGCACATCGACATCACCATCAAATCAAGTCAAATCAAATCAAAGTAAGCCCACAGCTCAGGCATTTTAATAGAACATTATGACTCAAAAATTGATCCTATTATGACAAAAAGCGGGGGGCAGATGCGACTGGATGGATGATGTCACGGTTCCAGCTTCTCCAATGCCAAAATTCAAATCAAATCACGTCAAATGCTGCGATAAGCAAAAACATCAGGCCCCCTTTTTCGTGGGAACATTCCTTGCGGCCAACAAAGTAATCAAACTTATCAAACAAACATCAGTCAGGCAAAGTGGACAAATCGCACAAATGCCCCAGAGATCTGAGATTCAAGATCCAAGATCCCAGAATCAAGAGACGAGAAGTGTCCCTGCTGGATCCGCAGTCGCAAATGTTTGTTTTGCCTTTTGTGCGCGATGCTTTTATATTATTATTAATCAATTTGATACTTTTACGAGGGCACTCAAGCGCGAATGTTCAAGGATTTGTTGGCCCAAAAATGCCATCGATATTTGCCCAGAGTCTGTCTCTGGCTCTTTGCCTCTGCCTCCTTAGCGTTTGCTTTATTTGCATAAAACTTTTATGAACTTGCGCCGCGGAGGCAGAGGAGATCGCGATCAGAGATCGCGTCGCGGCTATCACATTACTGCTGGGCGAGTGACTCACATTTCACATGGCTCTCGTCTCATCTCATCTCGTCTCTCTCTTGATTCCTGCAAGTCATTGGTGTGTATGTGTGTTGTTTGGATCCCCGAACCCCAAAACCCCAACTCCATACCCTTACCCTTACCCTTACCCTTACCCTCACCCCGGAGTCCATCAGTGCCAATGTGCGGCTCATAACTCATCATCAAAGTTAATCACACATCAGGGATTATGGCGCTTATCATTTAAGACCCGGTCTCCAGCTCCAACTTGAGCTCTCTTACCTGCTGCCTCCTCCAAATGACTTTTGCTGATCGCCGGTGGGACATTAAAATGCGGCAGTGGCAGGCAAGACGACGGGGCAGGTGAGGCAATAGGCCACAGCTGAGATTTAATTTACGATTTCTTTGCAAATTAATAGCATTTAATTAATAACAATAAAATGACGCCTTCCCCTTTTATGGGCATTTATTTGATGCGAGATTTACGAGCAACTGTAATGCGTTGCAAAATGCCAATAAATGCTTAGTTTTTTTGTAACGATTTAGGGGATAATATTTTACCATAAATATGGCAGAAGATAAGAGCTTTCAAATCATATTTATGATGTATTTTAGCTTCAAATCAATTAGCATACTCCAACTCCATCTTCACCTCCATTAATCCAATAAAGGTTTTACCCCGTTTATAATTTATATACGAAACAAAACAAACAGACAGGAGCAGACTTCGGATTCCAATCTTTTCCAGTTTCCGTAAACACAGTCACATTTCCGATTAATTAAAAACTTTGATTTCTGATTTTTGCGTTGTAATAATTGCGCTGCCAGCGCAGCGTAAACAAATCAAAGACCGCCGCTAATTCTAATGAAGAGCTGTGAATAGATTTGCAACCCAAATAAACAGTGATGGAGCGAACGGAGGAGTATTGGCATTGGCCCTGCACTTGAATCCATCAGGGATCAGGGATCCCTGCCCCCTCCCTGGTTTGCCAATTAAGTGAGGAAATCTGTGCACTCGAGTGGGCCACACAGGGCGTACCGCTGACGGATCTCGATCTGTATCTCTTATGTCGGAGGCGTTGCCACCAAAGTGGCTGCCAAAAGAGCCAAAGGCCTCTCAAGTGGTTCACCTCGGCCCCTCATCCTCCGCTCACCCTGGAACCCTGGAGCAACCCCATCCCATCGGGGCTGTTGACACACATATCGTGTGTGTGTGTATATATATACTGGCTATGGCTATATCGGGTGGGTGACGTGATTTCTTCACTGTTTTTTTCTCTTCGACTGCATATATCCTGTGTCGCTTCCTCAGTTGTAAGTTTTCGCTTCCTCTGCGATCGCAATCAGTGCCGGGAATCAAAGGATATGCCATATCTGCTTACACCATAGAGCACGTGCATCTGAAGGAGAGAAGAAGAAAAAAAAAAGGGGTGACTCCCCTGGCAAGTAACTTAATGCGCACTTGAATTATGTCGTTAAATTGTGTCGTTTCCTAATCGTCGGTGTTCCTGAGGGGCACCAGTAATCCGAGATCCTCTCCGAGGTCCCAGGGAGATGGAATGGGGCAATGCCATAAGGAGGGGCCCCAAAAACAAACAAAGCTCGGAACCTGGACTCTGGGTGAGCCGGCTAATAGCCAAGTCCGACTTGGCCTAATGATGATGAGTGCCTAATAATCTTCGTGCCATAATAATTTCGAGCTGACCATTAAAAGCGTCAAATTGGCAGCCAGCCAGACAATTTAAATCAATAAAACTGCAGTCGTGGCAATTAAAAACGCATCAAGCGGAATGGCTGAATAAAAATAATAAAAAATAAAGCCCCGAAATAGCCACGATCCGAGGTGGAAAGCTGTAGGAAATCAAATGCAGCCATTTGGTAAACACACAATGGGGCGTGGCCGCATCTCTGTCTCTGGTTTTTCCCCCCATTTCGGGGTAATGGCTGGGCAAAGTTCACACCTTGTTGAATATCTAATTAATGCAGCTTTTGTGGGCCGACGGGATGGGGCACGGGGCACGGGCATTAGTAGTGGAACTAGTTGGTTTTTTCCAATCCATACACCGGCTTATTTACACTTGACGCTGTTGTCTAACGGCCACTTACAAGGCACACACATTATTTAGCCATCTTTTTGGGCCGCCGACGCCGCTGCATTTGGTATACGTAAATGTTTACCTTACGCACCCGTCGGCAAATGTTGGCGTTCCTCATGGAACTGGGAACTGGGAACTGGGATCTGAGAACTGGGTACCGGGATCTGGGATATGGGATCGGGAATCTGCCTGGGAGATCCGAGATCTGAGCCGGCCGTTGTTTGTTCATTGCGCGTCCAGCGCATCGATTCGAATTCGAGCTCAATGCATTAGCATGTTGGGTAAACATCGTTGGCAGTGCTTAAGACAAAAGCGTTTGTCTTTCCCCAACCAGTTTCATGCCAATGCCTATGCCACATCCCGAGGCAATCTCTGTTTCTGTTTCTGTTTGCCGTTGGCTGTTTGGCGTTACGCTTTTGTGCTCATTAGCACAGGCTCAGCTCTCGACTCTCGACTGGTTAAGCCTTTTAATAAAGCAAAGTTGCAGCGTTCGAGCAAATATCATTGAACTCTTCCCGGAATGCGGCAAGCCGGCTGTTACCACTGCCACCTCGCTACGATCTCGATTTGCCACAGTTGCGGATGCTCGGATGCTGTGTGTGACAAATTTCGAGCGTTTGTTTTTGGCCAAAATAATAGCAAACACAGTCAGTCCCCGATTCCGATACAGATCCACACCTCATCAAAACATAAACCCAAAGAGGCAGAACCTATCGCTGTGGTTACTTAAAAAGGACCTTTTCGGCCGCAAAATTGATTTTACGCCAGCCGAATTCTGTTTGCACACAAAAAGGCAACATCCTGTCAACGTTGCCTTGCCCGTTGATAATTGATTTTGCGGCCGGTGTCGAGCTCAATCCAAGGAAAAAAAAAAGATACTATATGGATCTTGGTCTTGGTTTTCTCTTTCTTTCCTTTTTGGTTATTTTGTATACCAAATATTTGCATAGACTTGTTCGAATCCTTTTGTGCTTGGCTGGCATTTCTCTCGGGCTAGAGCTAAAAAAATCAAATGGAAACGAGCCGACAAGCGAGCAGAGGAGCACCCACCACATCGGCAAACAAAGCGTAAGCATTTTCATATTATCGACAGGAAAAACAAAGAGGGAGAAGAAAATAAAGGGAGAAGAAAATAAAAGGTTCGATCCCGGCATTTATCCATGATCCATGGGTTAGGGTCACCATATAGGTAGGGTCAGTGTTTGAACTGCGCGTAAGCATGGGCAAATAAGCCTTTGGCCAAAAAGGGAACTGGACAAACACGCTCGCACACACTGTTTGTTGAGGTTGTTGCAGCAACAGGTTCAAAGGATGCGGCCTCAGCCAAAAAGCACCTCGACTACATCAAAAAAAAAAAGGCAGACTCACGGGGCTACGGTTGGGGGAAAATGGTTAAGTAAATAGGACAAATACAAGAGAGTGAAAACGATGTTTATACACATTTATAGTTAACATAAAATGAATAAATTTAGTTAAATAATACACCAAGTTTTTTAAACTTATTATTAAATTTCCTTAACTCATTTATCTCAGTTTCTGCTTAAAGTAGTTCAATTTTGATCAAGTTCAAGAGTGCTAAGAACCGGTTTTCCTTAAGTAAGGTATAGAAAATATACAACCTTGCTTAGTTTTCTTCAATAAAAAATTCTCATTTGAATTACTTTTTGTTTGTAAATTAAATGATTTATTTTTTATGATACTGATCAGGAATATCAATCATTACCAACATCTGATCAATGTTTTAAAACACCTTGCTTGGCTTCTTTCTCTCTCGAAGCAAAACCATAACGAAGAACCGAAACGAAATGAACGCGTTTACTTTGGGCCCTTTGGGCCACCGAAATGAACGCCCGCATGCCACGCCCCTTATGCGCACACACATGTACACTCGCACAGCAGTATATCCATCCCGCTCCACCGTGAACGGTGCGTGGTGTTGCGTGAATTAAACATGGCGTCTGGCTATTAACAATACCTAATTGACCCCATCTCCGTTCTGTTCCTCTTTCTTCTTCCAGCGCTGCAAGGAGAAGCTGAATGTGCTGGCCTACTCCGTGATGAACGAGTGGCCGGGCGTCCGTCTCCTGGTCACGGAGAGTTGGGATGAGGATAACCAGCATGGCCAGGAATCGCTGCACTACGAGGGCCGAGCCGTAACCATTGCCACCTCGGATCGGGATCAGGCCAAATACGGCATGTTGGCCCGCCTGGCCGTGGAGGCGGGCTTCGACTGGGTCTCCTATGTCAGCCGGCGACACATCTACTGCTCCGTGAAGTCAGGTAATTGTCCAAATCACTTAAGTAATTGTGGGAAAGGGGTTTATCATTATGATTTCTTAGTGAAAATAAGAATATTTTGGCTTGGGGGAAGCTAAAGAGGTTTAATTAGAAAGGAGGAAAATATCAATTAATTACTAATAAGGTGAATTATAGATTAAACTTTAAAAGTTGCTAGAAAAGTAGCTCTATGTTATGTTATTGTTAAACTAAGAGTACTCAAAGATCTTTAAAAATCTTCTTGAATATTTCTTTACATTTCCCTAAAAACGTATAACTTAAAGCCCTGTACTTTGAACTTTGTTGAACTGCAGATTGTTATAACCAATGGATGATGTGATGCGGATGGGGTGCTAGGTGCTTGGGTGATGGGTGGGCCTGGTCAGTTAGCTGGAAGTGACACTAACAAGCGTAATTTCGCATGTTCCCGTACTGGCCATTGCTAAGCTGACAGGCGTTGGCAAATTTCTACCTCTCTCGCCCGTGCACTTTGCAACCAAACCACCGAATTGGCCACGGCTGCAGTCGAAAGCCTTAAAAAAAGGCCGAGACGCAGGCAACAATGTCGACGAAAACCGGACTCGGATGGGACCCAAAAACCCGGCTCCAGAGGCGGCAACTGGCTGGCTGTGTTTTGACATGTTTAGGTTTGCGCCTGTCAAATTAAACGAATTGATGATACGACACCCAAAGCGTTTCTCAGGCAAACAGGCAGCCAACAGGCAGCAAAACAGGCAACAGGCAAAGATGAATTAAATGCCGGGCTAAGACCCGAGCTCGGGCCTAATTGAAAAAAAAAAAAAACGAACGGCCAGCCAGCAAGTTAGCATCATCAGTTAAGGCCGCTTGCGAGTGTGTATCCGTGAGCTGGCCGCTTGGCTGGCTGCTTGAGCTGCCATTATGGCCAGCAACCAGTTTTCCCCGAAACATAACGAAAACATAACGAAACTGCCCCAAAGACCGAGAAGAAAATGCTTTTTGCCCCTCCACCCGGTACCAGTCAGTCAGCCAACCAAAACGGGCCAATACAATTAAGTTTTTCTTGCCAAGATTTTGCTCTTTCTCTTCCCAATCGGCTATCTCTGCCATTTCTTTGGCATCGTCGGCGGCGGCGCAAAGGGATTTCCCTTTCAAGTTTTAATGCCAGAACAGCGAGCATTTCCCACACAGACACAAGAGTCTCGCACTTTTTTTTTTGAGTGCGACTGCTGTCAGTTGTTCATTTAATTTCCATCTACAATTACATCATGCCACGCCCCTTTCCCACACACGCAGTCGAGTCACAATATTGTGACTTTTTGGTGGCGGGCCCATAAAGATTACGGCAGGACAAAAGGACACGAAGTCGAAACCAAACCGATCCGCACCGAGTGTCCTTGCTCATTGATTCTAATTGCTTATGAAAGGAGCCGCATCCGACTTTGATCCTTCGGGATCCTGCTGTCATCCTGTGCCTCTCCGCTACCCCGAAAGAAATCGAAAAGGTCAGCCGACAAAGCGAACAAGTGGCAGCAGCAAAGGACATGGGCAGCGGTCCATCGGTCCATCGGTCCATCCTGCCATGTGTGTGGTCCTCGGACCATGTGTTTGGTGTTGCGCCCGCCGGGCTATCAATAAATTACCAAGCGATTGATTGCTGATAGGCCGCTGCACATAAACCATGGGCTTATGACAGTTTTGGCACAGCATTCGCTTTGCCCCGCGTTCGTTGCCTAAGTCTTTCGTTTCGGGCCTAAACAGCAGCAGCGGCAGCGGCAGCAACAACAACAACAACCGACGAAGAGTAATGGCTGTAAACCTTTTTGTCGACACTAATTTTTTTTTGTTGTATTTTTTTTTTCTCCTCTCCAATGTTGCTGTTGCTTTTGTGTGTCGCGCGCGCGCGCGCGCATTAAGCCTCCAAGCGTGTGTTGCTGGTTGCTGTTGCATGTTCATGTTAATGCTGTCCAAACGATCAGTCACCAAGACAACAACAGCAAGTGGTCCGCTGCGGCTGTCCTCTGTTTTGTAATAATTTATCAGTTTAGTCTTCACAACAAAGATAAAATAACGATAATTTTAACCACTTTAATGGTTTATTAATTTATGACCCTTCAAGTTCCTCACTTTCCACTTACCGCCGACGACGACGACGACGATGAGGCCTGAGATTTTTCTCGTTTCTCGTGTCCCTCTCGTTTTTTGTGTAGTTTTTTCTTTTTTATTTTACCTTTGTGACTCCGGTTGGTTCTTCTGTGTCCGTCTCTGTTTTTGGGTAGGTAGATTTCACACCAATTTTTCTTGTTACTACCGCGCTTCCTCCTGCCTGCCCGCGCCTATTGTCTCTCACCTGAGTTTTGGACGTTCGTCTACTGTTCTTTCGGGGGCTTCAGTACCGCTTCCCCCCATCGATTATGGGTTTTATAGACCGCACTGGCCATATGTATTTAATCCGATTTTTATTGTTTCTACACTTTTGTATGTGTCCGCCAGTCTGTGTTTACCAAATGCATCAATGGGAATTTCGAGAAGGTGCATTTTCTTTGGAATTTCGGTGCAACAGGGGCAGCGGCAGCGGCAGCAGTCGCCACAACAAGGCCACTTTATGGCCACTCATTATAATAAAGCGCGCGGTTAGTGGTCGCCTTTGGTCTGAAATTTTTAATTTGAATTTTACAAGCAGCGGAGGGCAGGAGGAGAAGCAACAGCGGCGGCGGCGCTTCGGGTGTGAAATATATATGTGTGTGCTAGAGAAAGTTCTAAGATGGTGTCCATGCTCGAGTTTTCCAGAGCCACCATCTGGGTGGCCACGCTAGCTGCTGCTTGTAACCCAATACCAATTAATGATGATTAATAGGACTGCACTTTGATCATTGTTCGATGGTGGGTTGCAGCATGTTCGGTAATTGCGAACAGGTTGCCAAAAAAAAAAAAGGAAAAGGTTGGGAAAACAAACCACACGAACTGCTACCTGGACCATCCCCTTTTGCCAGCTCAACTCCTCGGAACCTTCTTCGGTAAGCCGCTTTGGCTCGAGCTCGAGCTGGAGTTCGGACCGGGACTGATCCCACGGCTAATCTTGCGGGGCAAACAAGATCACAGTTTTTGTGCAAGCCGAAAAACAAAAACACGACTGCCGCATGTTATTGATATGCCAGATTGCTGATCTGCGATCTCGGATCTCCGATCGCATTATGTTCCTGGCTTGTTGGCTATCCGCAAAAGGCAGTCCTTTTGGGCCGCCCATTGTTTCACTTTGGGCTGCAACCGCACAGCCCCGGATCCGTGAAAACCTTTTTGACTTGTTGGGTTTGGCAATTGGATGCTTAACGCCAAATTAGATTAGCAAACTAATGCCATTACCTGGGCGGCCTTTACCAAAGCAAGGATGTAGTATCTGAAATCAGGAAAAACCTATATTATATTGCTTCTACCAGATTGAAAAATGAAACATTTAAGATCTAGAATAAAGATAGAAATCTACTGTAATTTGTAAATATAAATCACACAATCTCTAACCATTTCCTCTTTCTTCTATACCTATAGATTCCTCCATCAGCTCCCATGTTCATGGCTGCTTCACTCCCGAGAGCACGGCGCTGCTGGAGAGCGGTGTCCAGAAGCCGCTCGGCGAGCTCTCCATCGGAGATCGCGTCCTGAGCATGGCTTCCAATGGACAGCCCGTCTTCAGTGAGGTGATTCTCTTCATGGACCGCAACCTGGAGCAGATGCAGAACTTCGTCCAGCTCCACACGGACGGCGGAGCGGTGCTGACGGTAACGCCTGCGCATCTGGTAAGCGTGTGGCAGTCAGAGCACCAGCAGCTGGCCTTTGTCTTTGCGGATCGCGTCGAGGAGCAAAACTATGTCCTGGTTCGGGATGCGGCAACTGGCGAACTGAAGCCCCAGCGCGTTGTCCAAGTGACCAGTGTGCGTAGCAAAGGTGTGGTCGCTCCACTTACCCGCGAGGGAACGATTGTGGTCAACTCGGTGGCCGCCAGCTGCTACGCGGTGATCAACAGCCAGTCGCTGGCCCACTGGGGCCTGGCTCCCATGCGTCTCCTCTCCACACTGGAGGCCTGGCTGCCCGCCAAGGAGCAGCTGCGCAGCTCTCCAGCCAAGACAAAGGCGGAGACGAAGGTCACAGCAAAGAATGTGTCGCAGGCGGAGCGACAGAACGGCATCCATTGGTATGCCAATGCCCTGTACAAGGTCAAGGACTACGTGCTGCCACAGAGCTGGCGCCACGATTGAGGATAGCCACCTAGCGATCCTGCGAGGGGCGCTCTTATTGTATTATATCTTGTAGTTATGTATATGCCTAATGATCGATGTACTTCAATGTTGAATATGGTTTTAACAATTGATACTATTTATTTAACACACACACAAAACACACCCACCCACAAAAAAAAAAAGAAAATCAAGAATGCAGATAGCAAGCGAGCTGAAAATCAAAACGAAACGAAAACTGTTAACTGTCCTTGATGTTTTGGTCTCGCAAACATTTTAGCTGTAAGTAGGCAATCCTCGGCGCAGATCCTTTATTCGAGCAGCAAACTCCGAAGACCACAGACGACTGTTACTGTATATTATAATGGAATTGAATTGCATAATTTATTAAAGTGCGGCGGCGAGTTCGAGCCATTGGATATAAACATATATCGTACTTTGTATATAGAAGAAGCATTATAGTGACTGAATACTTTATTGTAATTGTGTATATAATACTTAAATTAGTTAACTGGTATTTATACTTAATATTTAAATGAAATATAATGAAATTGTTTGATAAGTGTTAGTATCTTTTCTTATTTAAGGGGTTACATAAGTGACAAAAACATTGCTTTTTGAGTTTTAAATATTTGAATTTTAACCGCAATGGCTGAGAGCTCGTCCCAGGGCTACACAGCCGCGCTTAGTACGGCAACGCCAGTGTCATGGACGATTCGCGAGTGCTTCAGTGTGACCAGTCTTCTATAACGCGAAAAACTAGGAGTTATCGAAATATAATCAGATATATTTTCAAAAAAATGTGACGGCCACACTGCCTGAGCCAAACACCAATTAATTTTTCGATTCAAATATTTTAAGCAATGAAGAATAATTCTCTTCTAATTTAATAAAGTTTTAACGATTCTAAACAGACTCCTACTACCAAATCAGCCAAACAAAAGTCTGCTCCCCGAATTATCCGCTAAACAAAGATGCATACGTGTCGACTGTGTCTGGCAAAGGACGCCAACTTTCCAACTGTAAATACCAAGGCTGCAATGAGAATAATGGCATGCCTTTCTATAGAAATCGACCCCGGAGACGGCCTGCCGCAGCACATTTGTACCATATGTCGGCTGCGCCTCGAGGAAATTAACAGTTTCCGGCGACGCTGTCTTGCTGTTGATCGGCGACTGAAGCGGAGAAATTTGCTGCAACACCACGAGCCCAAGGCCCATATGGAGGTGATAGCGGCACAGGAGGAGGCCGAGGAAGAACGCATCCTGCAAGACGTGGTTGGATGCACGGCAACAGCCTGCTCCGAGAACAACGCCCAGTGGCGTCAGCAGGCATCGAAGCTCATCCGTGCAGAGATAGACGCATACAAAAAGGAGCTTCATGCCATCTGTAAGCAGGCGGTGCGCGGTGAGATTGAAAACGAGATTCGCGCCGAGATGATGGGAGTGCTCATGGCTGAGGCCAAGCAGAAGCTGAAACTCAGCGTCCTGGACGAACTCTTCGACGAGCTAGAGGCATTCTTCGTGCGCAAGCGCAACGAGGCGGCCTATGGGTCTGAGAGTTTTTGCACGAATTCCCCCCAAAAGGATGGAGCACACAGCGATGGTTTCTTTGAAGCAGAAGAACAAGAAGAACTAGTGAGCGGAGATGTTGTAGAGCTACTGGGTAATGTATCTAAACTATCCATCCACTCGCTTGGCTATAATGCATTCACCCTTAGATGACGAACCGGAGCCTAGGAATCCAGAACCTAGGCAACCACTGACCACTGCGGAAAAAACACATGCTGCTCCTCCTACCAATTCGTTTAATCCCATGCCTATGGTCGAGATCAATATGAGTGACTCTCAAATGAGCCATCTGCGTGAGGACTTCAACAGGGAAGCCTTCCTAAGAGCTAAGACCACTCCGCGTAAGAATGTGAAGGTTAACTCGCCTCGCGTCAAGAGAAGGCGCATCAGCGTTTTATTATGCCGCAAGCACAACGACAGGACAAAGCGGTACTCCCAGGAGCCAGTCGATTCCAGCGAGTGCGTGTGTTGTCGTCTGCGGGGTGCACACAAGCTAAATCAAACAGCGTCTTAGGCAAACCACCGTTTATTTAGGACTAGTATATATAATATATACATTTTACCAACATCCTGTTCTATTTAAGGCAACGAAAAGCAACAAAAACAAAAAAGAAATCCTTGGTTTTCTGAAAAGACCAGTTTTCTAATGTTTTCCTATATAACAAATATTTGTTGTAAACCTTGTTTTAACTTGGCTTTTATTAAAGTCTTTCTTTTTTTGTGTGCTTATTGTTGTATTAGGATCGTTTTGATTATGCATTTTCTTTATATCGTTTAAACTAAGGTTAAAACATTAACGAAAAACCATTGAAATATTTAATCTAGATATAGAGTTCTACAGATATATGATAAAAAAAAAAACAATTTTTGTATGAAATTATATTAAACTTAAAACATATATTACAGATGGTTTTCGTTTTATTTAAGACATGGAAAATACTTGATTTAGATGTGGTGATACCCTTGCAGAGAATTATAATTTTAGTGAAAAATATATACTCAGTCTCTAAATTTTAAATCTAAACCTCTCATTACCATATATGTAAGTCGAAACGGACTTGTTTAGACGACTATATCATATGGATTTCATAGGAACGTTCGGAAATAAAAAAAAATGTGTTTTTCTGATATTCGGACTACTATATCATATAGCTGCTATAGGAACGATAAAGAAATTATTATTAAATTATTAAATAAAATATATAATTTGATGTTTTTCCAAATACTTTCATCTATTCAGAGATTAGATTTCATTATTTTAGAATTTTGGGTTAAGTTTTACCTCATAAACCTGACATAGAAACGATAGTAAAATTTTTGGAGAAAATATATTACTTGAAAAGTTTTAAAAAAAATGTACATATAATTATTGATATTGCCATTTTGTATTATTCTAGAATGTCGCTATTAAATTTATGAAAATCGGACGACTATATTATATAGCTGCCTTAGAAACGATCGATAAATGTACATGAATTTGAAGAGATTTTCTTGGATTCTCGAAAAACACGAGTCTATCACCATTAATAGATCGTTGAGTGGGGTTAATATTTGAGACCCCCACTGCGGCTAAGAATAGTTCAAAGACCAATATCTGGCGCTACTAAAATTGGAAATTCGATTTAAAATTAAATTAAAATATGTCCGTCAAATTAGCATCGAAATGGAACGGTGGGAAATGGAACATGGAGGGGACCTTTAATTTTTCATTTATTTCGTAATTAAGGCACTAATTCAAATAAAATAAAGTTTCTAAATGCTAAAACATGAATTTACTATTGTTTTTTACTAGGTCTGAAAGGATTTGACATTTGGATATATTACAAAAAAAATGTGAAATTTTGTATTCACAGATTTCCTAATATCTCGGCTAATCATAAATAAAGGATATTTATTGTAGTTTTACCCTACCAAGTTTAAATTTCTTCAAACCGTCAGTTTTTAAGCAAATCGCATAACAGTGTTCTATTCTCGGGGTCGGATCCATACACAACAGGGCATCAAGAATTGTTAGACATGTAACTTCGATTTACGAACGCGTGCACAGATGCACGGTGTATAGGTTTACTAGGGGAAGATTAACGAGTATTTGGTAAAAATTTCAATTTTTTCTAACAGTCAGATTTTGAGAACGTCTAATAACAGTGGGTGGTGTATTTGAGCTGATAGCTAAAGCACGAACTATGAAAATGGAACCAGATGGGAACATGCAGAGAACCACTCGCTGATCCAGACCATTAAACCATGATTAGAAAAATACTAAACTAAATAACAATAGCAAATTGTTGAAAAAAACATTAAGAAAAGTGACTGACAAATAAATTGAAACACAATTGACATTCCAAGCATTTTGGTAGTTGTTTCATCAAAATCCGTTCAGCCGTTCAAGAGAAAACATCACTTTTTCATTTATTTCCATAAATGCTTCTTCGAAAAATAAATATATCTGGCAGCACTGTCTGCCTAAAATTAAGTCAATTTGATTTAAACTTAATTATAAAACTTATGCAAAAGGAAGGCTGTCGCATAGACGGCATCGCAGTTCTAAACATTTTGATCTATGTTTCATCAAAATCCGTTCAGTCGTTAATGAGATATCCCGACTTTTTAATTTATTGCCGTAAATGTATGTATGTATGTATGTGTGTATGTTCGACGAAGAATATTAAATAAAATTTTATTTAAACTTAATGGTAGGACGTATGTATGCAAATGGAATAGACGGCACTGTAGTTCTGAATATTTTAATCCACTGTACAGTAGTTAGAGTATATAGAAGACTAATTGCAAAGTTTTATTTAGATAACTTTAAATATAAGGGTCTAATTTGCTTATAAATGAAGAGACAGACAGATGGACAAGGCTAGATAGACTCGGCTGTTGATGCTGATCAAGAATATATTTACTTTATAGGGTTGGAAATAATTTATTCACTGCGTTGCAAATTTTTGACCTGAAATCATATTACAAAGCAAGGGCATTGAAGCACTAGATTTGAGAAGCAAATTTTCGAAATACGATTTAATAGTCTGCCCAATAAAAGATATCGTTATTCTAAGCAATTTGGTGGGTGTTTCATCGAAATCCGTTCAGTAGTTTGGGAGAAATTAACATTTGAATTACTAATTTATGTACTAAGGAGGCATGACTGTGCACCCCTGGTACCAACTGCAATAAATGAAAAATTCGTTATTTCTCATTAACGACTGAACGGATTTTGATGAAACATACATCAAAATGTCCAGTACTACGATGCCGTCAATGGGACAGTCTTCCTTTTGCATAGGCTTAATAATAAAGTTTATATCAAGTTTTCTAGTTTTTAGGCAGGCAGGGCTGCGGGATATATTTATTCTTCGCTGGCACATAAATGGAAATAAATGAAAAAGTCCGGATTTCTTATGAACGACTGAACGGATTTTGACGAAACGTGGATCAAAATGTTCAGAATTGCGATCCCGTTAATGGTACGATCTTCATTTTGCATAAGTTTTATAATAAAGTTTAAATCAAATTGACTTAATTTTAGGCAGACAGTGCTGCCAGATATATTTATTCTTCGAAGGAGCATTTATGGAAATAAATGAAAAAGTGATGTTTTCTCTTGAACGGCTAAACGGATTTTGATGAAACATCTACCAAAATGCTTGAAATGTCAATTCCATTCAAGGGGCATGCATATTTTATAAAAATATATAAGTGGTCAATAAGAATATTTTCTAGTGGGCTATTTATCGATAGGGAGTTGGAGGTGCCCCTATCGATATGAGCCAGTGCTTGTGAATGAGTTTGGGAAAAGAAAACGTTAATTTTTAAAGATCTGTGGGTTAGATTTAATAGAAATTTAATTCGAAATTATAGAATATTTGGCCCTATCTTTTGTGATACCGTGCAATTCGCACGCGTTCATTTAAGGGCGTAAGATTTTTGTAAAAGTTTGGGTCGATTTTGCTTGTCGGGGAGGGCATAACATTTCGCCGTGGTATATACTAAAATATTCTATCCCTGATTTAGATGAAATTCCCATCAAATTGTTTTGAGTGGCTGTTCCATTTATTGAGCACTCACTTTTCTTAATGTTTTATTCAACAGTTTCTTAGCAAAACTTATTAAGGCTTTTTTGCCATTTAACATCTGAAGTATAAAATTGTTAAATTAATTTGGTAATATAAGTAAAATATAAAACTAAAGATTAACCTTAATATATTGTATTACAATTATCATAAGAAATTTTCAGTACAATTGTAAGATCGGTTTTTTGCACTATCGATGTTTGGAAAACTAGACCCAAACATCGATAGAGTCGATAGTTCTCTGATGTTTTGTCATCACTAAATGCTAGCGACGCCAACTACAACATCCATGTTATTCCGCCGACTATAAGAAATTTAGCAGAAAGAAGCGACCCTATGGACGCTCCGCCTTCGTATCCCGATTTGTCGACCTTGTGCCGCCTGTGCCTGGGGGTGCACCAGGACGCGTACGATATATTCAACGAGGACGAGGCTAATCTGTCGATCCCTGTGCGCCTAATGGCTTGCGTCGCTTTAGACGCAAAACCGACGGACAACCTGCCCAAGAAGATATGCGCCGAGTGTAGATACCAACTGGAGAAGTCCTTCCTCTTTCGGCAGCGATGCCAGGCGGCGGAGAAGAAGCTGCGGAAGCACACCCGTCTGCTGTGCCTGGGCAAGCGAAGCCGTGTCTTCTCAAAGGATCCGGATGGTGACGATTTTGACGACGATGAGCTGGAATTCGAAGACTCGATAGCATTCATAGAGCAACAGGATAAGGTTCGCCAGAAAGCCGACGAGAAGTGGCGCGCAAAGTTCAAAGAGGAGCAAGAGCAGGAGTTAAACAAGCGGTTGGTGGACTCGCGGATAAAGCTGCGGGCCAAACTTGTTCCCGAAGTACGCAAGGAGCTGGCTGAGGAGGTGCGCAGTGAGGTGAAAGAGCAGCTGGAGGCCGAGGTCCGCAGCGATGTTCGTGAAGAGCTGCGCAACGAAGTGTCTGAGGAGATCCGAAAGGAGCAGCTGGCCAAGCTCTTGGGCGAACTTGAGGTGTACCTGGCCGAGAAGAAGGCCGGTCATTGGGAGGCACTGGATGGAGAAGAGGCGGTAGTAAAGCCACCGGCCAAGGTGAAGCTTCAGAATTGTGTCAAGCAGAGCTCCAGTCCAAAAGCGAAGCCACCAGCGTTGCTGAAAATGGAAGCGGAGCAGGCCGAACGGGAGGAGGATTTCGTGCGGTGTGGCACTCCGGAAACCTCTGCCGTTGATGAGGTGGAGGTGGATACACTAGAGCTGGAGGTTGACGTACCCACGGAAAGCGAGCAGGACTTCAGAGACCTTAAAATGATCGGCGCAGGAGAAATGGTGAGGACCGAGGATGGTGAGATTTACATAATCGATGCGGATAGTGCGCAGGCCACCAAGCCTGCCTCATCGCCAGACTTTGACGAGGACAACAATATCACGTCTTACAACAGTGAGTAGGGATCATGGGTTAAAAGATTCACCATTATTGATCTGATGTTTTATAGTTAAGGAAGATGGAGAGATTCAATTCAGTGGAGATAAAACGCAATTAGACGATGTGGTGGTCTTCAATTTGGACGGCGAGATAGCTGAGGAGCAACAGGTCTATAACTTTGACGAGAATATGATCATTGTGGTAACTAAACTACTGACGTGTCAATGTGTTTTTGCTTAACATTGCCCATTTTCAGGAGAAGAACCAAACTACGCGAGACGCAGAGCCCCCTTCCAAACGAAAGCGACAGAGTGAGTTTGTGGTAAAGCAGAGCAGAGCAGAGTTGCGTGAGGGTCAACTAAAGCCTAGGAGGGTCACAGACACGATTAAGACCTTCCAGTGTAAGATCTGTCCGGTGGCCTTTGCCTCAGAGAAGTTACTGCTGAGACACCACAATATCCATATCAAAAGCATAAAGAACGGTAAAGGTGGTACACTCAAGTGTCCCGTCTGCGGATTGCAGCTGTCCTGTGCAAGTTCCCTAAAGCGTCACATGGTCATTCATACTGGGATCAAGCCCTTTAAGTGCGATGAATGCGAGGCTTCCTTCTCTCAGCGAGAGGTGCTTAAACGGCACATGGACACCCACACGGGAGCTAAGCGTCACAAGTGCCCCCACTGCTCGACGTGCTTTGCCCAGAAATCAAATCTGCAGCAGCACATCAGTCGGGTACACATGGGCAACAACAGGACCAATAAGTGTCACCTGTGCCCTCGCAGCTTCAACCACCAGTCGGGTCTGAGTCGCCATTTGGTCACCCATGCGGGCGTCATGTTCAACTGCAAGGAGTGCGAACGACAATTCAACGATCGCAGTGCCCTCCAGCGACATATTACCACCGTGCACAAGGGGCTAAAAAAGTCAGTGGATTATGGCTCCGAGCCCGAGATTAGTGAGATGGAATAAATTATCCTGTCGTGATCTTACCACACTGACAATGACCAAATAAGCTTTGAATATTTTACAACTTTATTTCGCGAACTGGAAGTGCTCACAACAGTTGGCACCATTTATCATCAACATGATAGAGTTAGAACATTTAGAATGCATGCAGCGTTAAACAGTTTAGCGAAATACAAATACAAAGTCGAACATTTGGAACAGCTCTATAACGGGTTACAATATAATATCTAGCTAGACGTACATTTTACAATATATTGTTTGTTTAATAAATACCACATAAGATGATGTACAATATGATAGGCAAATACATGTGTTTTAATAAACTCAACTCCTCTACAAATACTTTAAACTTAAGCTAAGCGCCAACAAACGGGACCTAAAATGCGCCAAGAGAAATCAAATGCAAAATACAAGGATAAAATGCAATTAATAAATCTTTGTTGTATAATCGGAAGCGCCTTTCAAGTGAGATTGCCTTCTCGAGCCTCTGCTGCGAGGACATCGAAATCGAAACCTTTTACCATTCCTGGTTAATGCATTATAAAGCCAATAACAATCCAATGTGCACCCTAGCCTACTAATCGGTACAATGTCCACAATAACGAAAGGGTCCTTTAATTTCTGCGACCCATCACCCGCTGCTAGTCAGAATTGGTGAGCGAGCTGCGCTGCGACTCCAAAGTATTGGAATCATTCCGCTGGCGTAGCATTCGCGGCTGGCTGGCGGTAAAGTTGGAGAAGTCCTTCATTACGTCCTTATACGTCTCATCCTCCCCGTTGAACTCATCGTTCAGACCAATCTCGTCATTAAGCCTTGTCAGCCGGAGTCTAAAACATTAATTCAATTAATATAGATAATAATTAATATTTATGCAATCTTACAGTGTCACAATATCGGCGTTCTTCTGGTCAACTGCAATATCCAATGCCTTCTTGCCATCACTGGAGGCCAGGTCGTAGGCTGCCTTGTGCTTCAGCAGCAAATACACCTGGGCGATGTGGCCCTTGGCCGTGGATATGTGCAGTGCACTGTAGCCCAGCTCGTCTACAGCATCGATGGCGGCTCCATTTAGCAGGAGGTACTCGCAGGCCATCACGGAGCCGGAGATCACGGCCTGGTGAAGGAACGACCGTTGCCTATCCTGGGGGTTCTTCCAGTGCTTGTCGGCGCCCAAGGCGAAGGCCATGCACATCACCGGCAGATTGTGTACTACCGAAGCCATGTAAAGCAATTGGTTGGCGTCTAGCTGAGAGAAGGGCAGCTCCTCCGGCATTTCCGTCTCCGACTCGCCTTCGGTGCTGTCTTGATCACTACCCAGAATGCCAGGCGTCTCAAAGCTGTCCAGGGCCAGGTCATCACCGATGACCAGCAAATCGTCGCGAGATATGCTCAGCGACATTGAAGGAATGTTGATGGATTCATCATCGTCGTCTTCGTCTAGCTCGTCGCCTGTCTTGGCCGTGTTATAAATACTCGGATCGTCACTTAATGTTTTGGGCAATGACCGCTGCTGTCGCCTCCGTCTTAACTTCTTAACCGCCCACTTGCGTGTCCCTCCCAGCGATAGAGTGGCCCGCTTACCGATTCCAAGTCCTGTTCCGCTGCCTCCACTGCCACCGTCCTCCGCCAGCCCTCCACTATCTATGCTTAGCACCTCGGCCGTCTCACTTGCCAGCAGCTCTTGGGGCTTAGGCATGCCGCACACAAACCGCCGCTCTACATATTTTGCCTTGATCCAGGCCTCGCGTACTCCTATCTCGCATTGCTCAGTAGGATGCTGAAGCTCGCAGTCTTCGCCAGTGCGTGCCTCATAGATGCGGTTCACCACCTCGTTGCCGAGCTCCATCATCACCTTCACGTTCTCGGTCTCCCAGGCATCCAAAGTCAGAGAGCGCACTTTGCTGTAGTGGACGCCCAGGCTGCGATGAACTCCAGAGCACTCAATGCACAGCGTTATGCCCAGATTGATAGAAGCCCATCGCGGTTCGGGGCTCCTGCAGTCGCAGCAGTACGCGTTGCCGGGTATCTTAAGGAACTCCTCCCAGTGGCTGAAAGACGGGAAGTCCGATTGGTTATGAGACATAGGATGGAAAATCAAAAGTGAATCAAACTAACATTCTTCGCTTTGCGGGTAAAGCATTGGGTGTGTTCGTCGACTGCGGTCGTGAGTGATGCGTGGTGGAGTCATGCTGGATGGCTGCTCCAATGCTGTGCTGCAGCGCGGAAATCCACAGAGAGAGCATATCGGCGGAGTCCGCCTGCAAAATGTGAGATCTGTGAACATGGAATAGAGCTGTATCAGTAGCTGTCTAAAATAAGGGATAAGAACTACTTACTTTGTCGGCGAGATGACCTCAAAGCAGAAGCGACGGTCGCCCTCGTTTACCGGGCGGACGTGACAGATGCGCAGATCCTCCTCCATGACCGAGAACGAGTCCTCATTGCTGCGTTTTCTGCAATGCGAATCCAAATCACTTCAGCGTACGGCCAACACATCACATCATATTACACCACACAACAAAAACATGACAGAAATCAAAAGTTGCAAAACAATATTAACCAAGCAAGCAGATGGGATGGGTTTTTTCGGGATGGACAAATGAGCAAAAGGAGCAAGCTGCGCGGACCCACCTGTAGACGAGCTGGTTGTCGCTCAAGTAGAACCAGCGCCGGCACCAGGTCTTGAAGCCCTTGGACTTCTTCTTGAACAGGTATCCCTCGATCTTGTTGGAGGTGCTGTTGGTGTTCGAGTCGCAGTAGCGATTGACGCTCATGTGGCGGTTCTGCATTGCCTTTTCCAGCTGCTGATAGTCACCCCGTAGCGCATTCAAGTCTTCACTGATATTCTTGAAAAACTCGTCAAAATCGTTGCACAGATCGAAGCCCTGGTGGTAGTAGGTCACGCACGCCTGATAGTAGTCCAGCAGCTGCCGAAAAAATAGTGGGGGAGATCAGCTTTAAAACGTGCCGAAAAGAAAGAATAGCAGTTATTGTTCTTTAGTTTCTCTGCACCCCCAGCGACGATCCGGCACCGAGTACTCCTGATAGGCAACTGATCGCGTTAGCCAGCGCACAAACTGACTCAACTTGCTGATCAATGCTTTTAGATATGCAACATATACATACATACAAACACGCATTTATATCGCAGTAGTGACGTCATAACAAAAACAAATCCCTTGAAGTTATTTACTCAGCGGTCGCGGGCCACTCCATTCATGGCATTTGAAAGTGATAAGAGCTGATATCTAGCGGCACCTTGGCCTTTTCTTACCGTTGACAGTATGGAGGGGACCTTGCGAGCCTGGGCCAGCGTTATATAGTTCACATAGTCCAGGGCGGTGTGCTGGAAACAGGATTTGGAGGCGGAAAGGATATTGGCAGCTTCCTGCACCTCTTGCGGTCGGTTTTTACTGGCCTAAAGGAATAACGAACATAGATTAGACACTTGTTCTCGATTGCTTATGCTATTGTTTCAGACCTGTGCGTTTTTAATTAGCGCATTGTCGTAGCCCTCGGAAACCTTAAGGAAGTGACCTTTGTAGTCCTTCACCTGGTTGATGTCGTCCTTTACAAACACACTGAGATTCTTTAGCACCGTCCTGCTAGCCTGATCCAAGAGAATCGTATGGAACTTGTTCATCTCCTGAAAAATAGGTGCAAAATGAGCCATCCGTGCCCTATTTATCCTCAGGGCTAGGCCTCACCTGGAAGCAATGTATCAGCTTGCCCAGAGCGTTGTGCGCGTTCTTGTTGTCGAGAAAGTGCTGTTGCAGATCCCACAAGGACATGGCAAAGGCGCTGTAAAATACCGAGAATCGATGACCATGAATATGCATGAGGATGGAAACTGCGCAGTGGTTGTACCTCTGGTTCTTGACATACTCCTTCCCGGAGTCGACGGCCACATTGCACAGCTTGATGATTTTCTCCAGCCGCTGCTCCAAATGTTCGATGTCAGCCTCCTCCTTGGATACAAATTGTCTGGCAAAAACAAACTGAAAACGTTAGCACAATTCTGCTGAGAGATGTAAACAACAGATGGGTCGGGTAATGGGTCTGGGATTGGGTATAGGCTTGAGTCTGCTGATGATTAAAATTGCCCGAGTTGGGTAAACATTATCTGGCAGCTTAATCAAAGAAGTTATCGCGGGGGCAGCGGCACTGCCAGTATGCGGAGCCCTCGCTCTCTCACAGAGACTGTTTATGTTGACACTTTTAATTTATGCCGCTGTATTAAAGCGTATTTGCGCTTCCAATTGTGGAAGCCTCGCCACAAAACAGAGTCTGTCCCTCGGGGGACACGCTGTTGCTTACTTTCTGGCTTTCCCCGCTTCTTCCCTGGTGCTAACCATCAATTAGTCGTGCATTGGTTTTGTTTCAATACTTTATTTGTATTTGAAAATACCTTGGGATAGGGGCTAGGAAAAAGAGAAGATCTCGAAGAGAATAAGAAATAGTTTAAGAAAGAAAATGTATTCTAGAATACAGACTCAAAATCTTGTAGGATTCTATTATTTAATTTTAAAATACATTGCAGGGTATTATAATTTTAGCCAGAAGTTTGCAACCATATAAAGTATATATATTCTTGATCAGCATCAACAGTCGTGTCGATTGAGCCATGTTCATATATCTGTCTCACGATTCTACTCAAACTTGTCTCTGTCACTCTCTCTCGCTTACTCTCTCCTTCTCTCTCTTAATCTCAATATTTTTCAGTGTGTATATCTCAATCTCTGTGTATCTCTAGAGATAGCTCTTTCTCTCGCGCTCTCACTTTCTCTGTTCTCGGGGACTATAAATACAGGGCACTAGCGTCCCGCTTGCCTCAGTCTGTCCGTGGCTTCCGTACTGTTTACATCTATAGTGATAGTGGTTCTGATAGTGATTGCCCTTCGACCGAAAAGTATTACCTGGCCATTGGAATACATCTGGACATCCAGGAAGCTCACTTCGATGATACCTAATTGAAATCAATTCTATACTGGAAGAAGATAAGCTATGACGTGTCTCCTCCACTTCGCTAAGTCTGCAGCTATGTGATTACATTATATCCTAACAGGAATCAGGCCTAGAATTGTTTTTGAAATAGTTTTTAAATACTTTAACTAAGTTCTCTGTATAAACAGCTTTAACAACAACAAGAATTTCTGACCTACTTTTGGTTTAATTTTATCCGCCTAATAGTGTTGACTAATACTTCTGACGCACACTGTAAAGATATTTCTGCGCAGGCGCGGGTTTTTCTTATAGAAAAAACCTGGAAATTGCTTAAAAAAACAATAAATAGTTTTAGATTGAAATCCCCGCCTACAATAGAATACCCGGATATTATCCTAGTTCCATCCTCCACCCAGTTCCTGGCTCATCTCTGCCCCAGTGGCGCTAACTTGGAGCAGGATGGTATATAGCATCTCCCAGTCTGCGGTCACATTGCAAATTCTAGTATTGATTCTCTCAAAACATATGTTTTCAACCAATACTGGAAGAAGATGTCAACGGGAAAATTTTGTGAACAAAATATATTAATCATATTTCTGGTCCTGTGTGCAAATGCAACAATATGTCTTTGCGCCTCGAACGACCCTTACGCCATACTCGGTGTAAGCAACACGGCATCTGCGCAGGAAATAAGGAAAGCGTACAAGGAGCTGGCCAAAGAGTGGCACCCAGACAAACGTTCCGACTCGGATTCTGTGGAGAAATTCGTCCAAATAAAATCAGCTTATGAGCTGCTAAGCGACACCGACAGACGTCGCATCTATGATCGGCATGGAGTCACCAGTGAGGATTCGCACTATTTGCAGGACAAATATGACTACAGTGAATATAATCGATATTCGTACTATCAAACGGAAGACACGTTCGGGAAGCATTTCACCATAGACCAGGACATTGTGCTCTTCCACAAGCTATCCGTCACCGCCAACTACTTTGAGAAGAATATTTTGCCAAACAGCGCCAAGAAGGTTCACGTAGTAATGTTCTATAACGATTGGTGCTTCCGGTGCAACCGAATAGTAAACGCATTTAAAAAGGTGATGGACATCCTGGAACCCCTGGGGGTTAACTTTGCCACCGTCAATGCCATACACGAGGAGTCAATTTTCCGGAAAACTGGCATAGATGAGGTCCCCAAGATGGTAGTTGTCATCGATGGGCATGTCTTTATTTACCGAGAGCATTCAATTACACCCCAAAAGGTGGTTGACTTCATCCGCAAGAAGCTACCGTTTAGAATCATGCAACGTGTGGACAGCGAAAATATTGATGATTTCCTTGGCGGATGGATGGATAACAGGGTTCGCGCCCTTATCTTGGAGCCTCGCAGTTTGATCCGGCTGCGGTACCTGCTAACTGCCTTTGAATTCAACGATCGTGTCGCATTCGGGTTTGTCGATATGAATAGTAAGCGATCAAAGGACATAATTGATCGTTTCAAGGTTAATACCAGCATGGACACACTGCTTATATTCAATGAAGAGTCGACGAGCTACGTGGCCAGTGTATGTATGCCGGACATCCCAACGCAAACACTGATAGATGTGGTTTCTTCCAATCAATATTTGGCTTTACCTAGACTATCCTCACAGGATATCCTGGAGAGTGTGTGTCCAAGGGAGTGGAACCGACCAAGGAAGCGTTTGTGCGTGGTTCTAATCACGGAAAATAACAAAAAGCACGACTTTGCAAGAGTCGCTCTCAGGCGAATTGCTCTAAATAGTGGTTACAGCTTGGAAAGAGTTCGATTCGCGTACATGTTCAAGGAGAGTCAGCCCGATTTTATCAATGCCATTTCAAAGGGATCGTTTGAGAAGAATCCCCTGCAAATTGTCATCATTTGGCGGCGAGATGATAAACATATTAAGTACGAGTGGGTCTGCGGTGCTAAGCAATATGCAAACTTTGTGAACGAAAGTTTAATCAATGCCACAAACTATGAAATTTCTTTCACAGTGAAGAGACTTTTAAAATCGTCAGAGTCGCTAAATTACGAAGCCTTTGTGGAGAAGCTGTTCAATGAGCATTCCGAAGGAATAATTACCAAATGGATGTCGCGAATGCTATATATGCTGGACTATTTATCTGATAATATAGAAGATGAGCACCTCCTGGCTGCATTTTCCCTCTTGGGAACAATTGCATTCATGTTTGCCGTTGGGTATGTGCTGATGTACTTTGTGCGGGCAGAAGAGGAAAATCTTAAGGCCCAAGGACATCTTGTTGATGGCCAAGACCAATATCATAATCAACCCGTCCCAGAACTTAAGCTTTACGAGCTGAGAGCTGAAAAATATAACGGAATGGTTCGTCTACTAAAGCCAGGTTGCCGCACATTACTCCTCATTACAGACTTGCAAAGCCGAAAAAAATTGATACCCTACTTTCACAAGGCCGTTTGGCCTTACAGAAAATCCAAGACCTTATTATTCGGACACATGCTAATTGAAAAGGGATTGCCGTGGTACTCTGAGCTCCTGCGATTGTCGCTGTGCACAAATCAGAAGTTGCAGGTTAATCCCAGGAATTGTGTGGGCACTGTAATAGCATTGAATGGCCACCGAAAATACTTTTGCATGTATCATGCCAAGCATCCAGAATCCGTTCGCGGGGCCAAGAGAATTTTGAAAATTACCAAACCGCTTTTGGACAGAAGAGAGGATCCTGAGATTGGAACTTTCCTGGATAAAGGATACTCCGAAGAGTCAGAGGCAGAGGCAAATGTCCTCCTGGAGGATCATCTACTCAACAGCCTGGATGACTGGTTAGAGAGATTGTTTGACGGGTCAACACACAAGTACTACATAAACTACTGGCCAGACTTCCCTACCAAATAATGCGTTCAAAGTGACTTTTGAATTAATTTATATATATACACCTTAAGGAAAATAAATCAACTCGATAAGTAAATTAAAATAATAAAATTAACAGGCATTGGAACTCGACAGATGGTCGGCTTTAGCCGAAACCTCACAACTAGCTAATATATAGAAAATGCGGCAATTTGCTAAACTTTAAGTTTTTTGAAAAAACTCCTCTAACATTTGTTACGTTTCCTTTGCATTGGAACACTCTCGTGTAATTGCTTAAGAAACTATCCAGTTTAATCAGCACAACCAATACCTAATATATTTATTACAAATAAATGAACCAAAAATTGTGGTTAAAATCCTTTCCTCTTTAAAGATCTATCAAAAATAGTTCATGGGAAGGGTATTCTCAGGTTCGAACTTTAAATCCGGTTGCTGTTTCCGGTTTTTTTTCATTAGGAGCTGCTGCAGGTGCTACAAGAAGTGAGAAGTGGGGATGAGGGTGCCAGTAAACGAGTTATCTCGCCGCTTTTGTGCAGCATTTACGAGGGAAAGCTTTGTCTTTGGGCGCGATTAGCCAAGAAGAGGCAATTTCGGTGAAATCTTATCAATCAGCGGCGAAACATTTGCCAGTCTAGCATCGGCAATTAAACGGTTGGCAAGACGGGGGCAACGGCAGAAAGGGAAGATAAATTCCACAGCGGTGACGGGACGGTTTCCAGTGCAAAGTTTGTTCGATGGATGATTAAGCCGCGTTTTCAGCGCTGGCTGGCAAGGGGGCGGGTGGCGAGGCCAGCTTGATAGCAACCAGTCACGCTACATGGACAGCTCTCCGGAACAATGCAAATCTCGGGCTGCCAAAAGCGGAGGCACCGATGGTGTAAACAAGGAAAGGAATCTATAGGGGCTTGGGTTCTGTGTATGGGTTATATCCACCTGAAGCGCGGCGAATCCTTCAGGCACTCCTCGAACTCGATGGTGGCGCGCATCGTGGCTCCAATCGAAGCTGAGACAGCAGCTCGGACACAATCACACGCACGTAGCACTTGCACTGTTGGCTGTTCGCTAATTGGGGCCTGCGGAATAGCTGGCCTGTTGCTGCTGCCTTCCAGGCGACGCGTTTCGAGAACCTAATTGCAGGCAGCCGGAGGCGGATGGGCTGCTTGCATCCTCGGAGGTCGACGGGCACACACGTAGAGCTCTGGCCCTGATAAGCGGAACTTGCCGATTTACGCGAGTCAATGGGCAAATTAACGAAATTCACAGCGCGGAATCCACAGACAACAAACTAAAAACGTCTCGCTTTCTATTGAACAGTGTGGCCGCGTCCAGACCGCCAAGAAATAACGCAGGGAGGCTGCGCATCTGCAGATGGTCACACCCCTTGGCGGGCTATTTTTAAAGTTGTTTACGTTATTGGTTCTCAGGTCTTGCTACGTCCGGTACAAATTTAATATACTTTCATGAAGCAGATGTGGTTATACAGCTAGTGGAACAAGGATGATTCCTAATAATAATTTCAAAAACATAACATAACAACGATTGTAAAGACTATCGATTTTTTCTATGAAAACATCGATTAATTAGAAAATGGTGTCACGAAGTTTGGATACCCTGTACCGATAATTTATATATACAAAATCAAAATATATATTAATCGATTTAAAGTGAAACATTTATTTTTGAAAACTTAAACGCGAAAACAGAACAACTTTAAATTTGTGTTCAAAACTATAAATATCGGTTACCTTCCGGGTACTTAGGAGGGAATCGATAGTGCCCATAACAATCGCTCTACGTTGTAATCGATAGAGTTATTGCTGAACTTCCACCTCTATTTCATTGTTCTGTTCTCTTTCTGCTGGTGCTGTTTTGGTTTTGGTGCAATTATCTATTTAAGAACGCATAACACTCGATGCACCTGCCTTGTGCCCGTCGCGTGGGTGTGCACAGTGCCAGTTTCATTTATAAAACTATGTCTTTCTCACGTTCACCGGCGCCGATGGCCAAGTGACCGCACATAGTCCCGCACTCCACCTCCACTCCCCCATGTGTTTACCCTTTGTCTTGCGTTCTATTTGCGTTTCGTGTCCGCTCAAAATCGCCTCATTTGCATAAATCCCGTGGCGTAACGTGAGTTTGGCCCACATCCCGCGATCGAGGGAGCTAAAGCGGAGGAGCAGCAAGAGCGCACCCGGAAATTGGGAATTGGGACTCTGGAATCGTTGACCTGTGCAGTTTGGAGTCAACTGGAGAAGAATGTGGAAGTGCCACAAGTGCGGCAAACCCGTTTTCTTTGGTAATACACACACCCACGTCCGCACACACTTGCAGCTGCGAACAGGCCCTGATCCGTAAATAAATCGTATGTAATTATTTTCATTTATTCCAAACACAGCGGAACGTAAACAATCGCTTGGCTACGATTGGCATCCGGAATGTTTGCGCTGCGAGGAGTGCGGTAAGCGGCTGAATCCCGGCCAGCACGCTGAGGTGAGTGTAACAGGTGATGTTTAGCCGCATGATCTCGATGCATCTCTGTTTTGTTGCCTTTTTTAGCACAAAGGTGTGCCTTACTGTCATGTGCCGTGCTATGGAGCGCTGTTCGGACCTCAGCTCTTTGGCCATGGCACCAGGGTGGAGTCGCATAAGAGCTACGGGGTGAAGGGAGCCCAGAAGCCGGCAGGAGCTCAGGCCAATGGCCCCAGCCTTCCGCGTGATCACCTGGAGTCCAAGCTGAAGGTGCGGCATGCATAAGCCAAGGAACCCAGTTCTAGATGACTAATAAAAGTCCCATGTACCGGCAGGTCTACAACCAATTCTACGACAATAAAAGTCTGGAGATACGCAGCCGCGAGGTGAACAACCGCTTGGTGCTGGAAGGAGCCCTGCGCGTCTACTGGGGAGTGCAGGGAGTGATTCACCTGAAGGAGGATGACGACCAGCGGACGTTTGTGGTGCGCAAGAGGAATTCCTGCCGTGTGTCTAAGGCAGCAAATGTAAAAAAATTAACCATTTAAAAAGCAGATAATGTACTAATGTAAAACCACTTGTGTGTCACCCTTAGGAGAGCAGCTCGGATAAGGAAAACGAGGTTAGCGAGTCACTTGCTCCGCCCACAACCACAACCGGCGAAGTGGACCAACTTTCCACGGATGTTTCGTTGTCTGAGAGCATGACCTTCGACTCGTGCAGCCTCAACGAGATATCGGAGCTGCCTACAACCCCCGACGATGCGTCTGCCAACACCACAGGGAACAGCAAGGAAGTGACCAATGGCAAAGTCTCCAACGACGACGAGGATACGACCACCACAGACTCGTCTGGCACGCTAGTGGAGGCACCCACTGCCAGCACAAGCTGTGTGTCCAGCACGCTACCCTCTAAGCTAGGGAATTTGGAGAAGCTGGACTGGGATGATATCGATGATCTTCTACAGGTGGAGAGGCGTCACAATGATAAGGATCGCATTTACGAGACAATGCCTGTTAAACTCCCCTCGTCGCAATCATCCAGCGACAGTTCGCCCAGCAAAACGTCAACGGACAACACCACGACCACCACGGAGTCGAGTTCAACACAATCTGCCACCACGGAAAGCAGCAGCTCGGATAACTTTATGACAGCCACGGACTCGTTAACTGCAAACACAAACACTCAAAATACCACTACCGCGACCACCACTGAGACCACGGTGGATAACTATGAGACCTCCGACGATGCTACCCTGAAACCAATGGACTTTGAGGACTTTAAACGCAGTGTGCATCAGGACTACGTCAATGGGACAAATTCCTTCAAGGAACCCAACGACGACACCCTAAAGCGCAATCAGCCTATTGATCCGTCTCGCATCCACGACTCCCTCAAGCTCTACGGCGAGAACTCGGTGATGAGCAAAAGCTTTAACTGTGAGCATGCGTTGCGCTCAATAGATCCCACACTGATCAACGACACCATGAACTTGCGCAGCAGCGTGGGCTCTCCGCGCTCGTCGCAGCGCCAATATGCCTTGCAGAAGAGTGGTTCGGCCTCAGCAACCACAGCGGCTCACAGAGGGGAGCCCAAGAAGCCATATCAGCAGGGGCGGCAGCTCTTCGAGAAGGGTATAAATCGCTCAAAGTCGGGACCCAGTTGCTTCGTATATTCTGACAGCGATGACGACGATGAGGCCACTCTAAGACCCCAACGTCTGGCCACCATAAGACGCAGCGATATCCCTCCCCGGTACATTCAGATCCAGATGGATTGCTATCCCAAAGAGAATGCTGCTGCTGCCAGCGAAGGTGAATCCAGCCGTGCAGATGCTCCGTCCATAACCAGCGGAGCTGCTGCCGGCGATGAGCTCACCCAAACCGAGGAACTGTACACAGCGAGCGAGGGAGTTGGAGGCCCCGAGGGCGATGGAGCCGGAACGGCGGGGTTGCACGTCACCGAAGATGGCGTAGTGCTACGGAGACCTCCACGTACTGGAGCTGCAGCAATCAAGCGACGTAGCGGAAACCGCCGGTGAGTTGATAAAGCTTGGGTTTCAATATCAGTCTCGTAATCAGAATCTCTTTTTGTGTACAGTTCCCGAACCAAGCTGAAACGTCGGTGCTCTATCAATGGTCACTACTACAATCGAGAGACTTCGTTTTTTACACCGCCCTATGGTTCTCAGATGTCTGTTTGGGTCTCCTCGATGGTGACCACTCCGGAGGTTATTAACTTGGTGCTGGAAAAGTACAAGGTGGACAGTGCGGCGGAGAATTTTTCGCTTTTCATAGTGCGTGACAATGGGGAGCAAAAGCGTTTAAGGGATGACGAGTATCCCCTGATAACGCGCGTTACTTTGGGTCCTCATGAGGATGTGGCACGTATGTTTTTGGTGGACGCCCGGAAAACAGATGAAATCAGGTAATAATACCAGAAATCTATTATGGCCTTTATTTAACAATTTTGCTTTCAGTAATGAAGTTGCTCAATTTTTGAACCTATCGCTGCCCGAGTGCCGTGCCATTCTGGAGCGTTATGATCAGGAAGTGGCCCGCGAAGTGGCCAAGATAAAGGAAAGGTGAGTCTCATTATCAAATTAATTAGTGGAAAAACTTTGAAAAAATGCATTACTCACAGATACGCCGAACTGCGTCGCCGCATTGTGAGCCGTATGGAATCTCTAAAAGTGCATTTGTAAAACTCAAAACGGAATCTCTGGCGGAAGAACAATTTTATATTAGCCATAATCTGTGTGCGGCCAAATGTGTCTGCAGCAGCCCAGCTAAAAGTATTCACGTTTTTATACCAGAAATATATTTTTATGTAGCATTTAGAGAAAATTACGAACTAGCAACATTAGGCGCCCAGTGAACAAAGCAGCTGCTGCACGTCGCAAATATTTACCTTACGATTAGGGGTTCTTATCTTCCCAGCCGAAACTAACAATCATTACCAGGCATTTCCATTTGTTTAGAAAGCGTTTAAGACTTGTAACTAACCAAAAAATAATTATTAATCAACCACATTACCATGCAGCTCTTTGTTTTGTGTTTGTAATCCAAATATGAGTGCTTGCAGTCACGCAAAAAACGGTGTCATGTATCTATTGTACAACGTTTAGCACTTAAGCCGTGACATGAAGCACAGATCCTGCTACTAGTGTGTAGTTTAAAGCCATTTTATCGAGAAATCAGTTCGATTAGCAATTGCAATGACTGCAAAAAACAATAACAATAACTGTACACCCACACATACATTACTATGATACATATTGCATAACATGGACTTGTTGATTGAAAATCATTTGGAAATCCAATAAAATGTAAAGTTTTACAAGAAAGAAGCACCGGCTGTGACTGTGACCAGCAGAGCGAAGTTTAAAGCCCCATGGCGACCGACAAATTTCGGCAAGTTACTATCCCGTAGTGCAAAGGGGCGGACTTCAAGGCAGCAAACAGCAGGAGCAGCAGCAGCAGCAGCAGCAGTAGCAATACCAAGTGTGAGTTGAATATTCAAAAAAGGCAGCTACCGGCGCCAGCCGTCCGTACAGAAATAGGGATCAAGTGGAGGCGGACTGGAGCACACACACACAACACATGGGAGGGGCCGGGCTCCGAAGCCCTGTCCGGGCCAAAGCAGCCATCAAAGCACAAGTCAATGATGCCATTATAATAGAGCAGCGATGGAGGAGCAGAGGAGCGGCGCGGTGGCGACGACAACGATGAGGACGAGGACAAAAGTAGGCAAGCACAGGCTCACTCACATAATAAATGCACACCCCAGAACGGAGAAGTGTGTGTGCGTGGCTATTAATTTGAAACTGACAGAGCCTACGGGTCTGGGTCCAACTACAACGTGGCTGGGACTCTGGCTACACAGGGTCGCCGCGGCTAGAGGACCAGCGGCGTTTGGCCAGCCTCCGAGGCGCGCTCATGCCGATGATGCTGATGCTGACGCTGACGCGTTAAATGGTTTTGGGGTTTCCCGGCCAACAGCAGCCTGGTCCAAGTGTGCCAAGCGCCAATACATAAAAATCAACAGCCAGCGACACTAGCAACAACAGCTCAAGTCCATTTGGGATGCGGAGTCGCATTAGGCGCCAGTGGCAGGTTCACGACCCGCTGCCTTGGCTACAGCAATTATCGCTTAAGAGAGCCCGCATTCCAGAGCTTTGGGGCGCTGGGAAGCCCGAAGAGAGGCCGGAAAATCGATTTTGGATGTACGCTGGTCGTCGTTTGTTTTGTTGGTGGTGGCAGTCTGGAAATTGCCAGGCAGTTGTTGCAGCAACGGAAGGGGAATGGTGGGAATGCCACAGAAGAGAGAGAGAGAGCTAGGACACATTGCGCATACGCAGTGGGGTACACTGTTCGAAAGAATGTTTGAATGATTTGGTTTTTTTTTTGTTATAATTTACAGCCTACGAATTTTAAAATTTTTAAAACACAAATTATAATATTATATATCACCATTTTTTTACTTTGGTAAGTGGTACTTGTTTTGTGTAAATTGTCTAAAATTGTGCATAAATATTAGTTTCTATCTGAAATAATATGACTAAACTTTTATAATTTAAATCTATAAAAATTCTCACGATTCTCCTGACAACTCTAGCCGCATCCAGGATGTTCCAGACTGCCTCTCTTAATGCATCCTGTCGCTCTTTTAGCGCTCGGCGCTTGTGTCGCAAAATTCCAATGCTGACGCGATGGCTGCCACTCAGAATCTCGAGGCGAAGTCGCTCAGTTTACGTTTCGGCCGCGTCGCCTTCAGTTCTCTAGTGTTCCGTGTCCAGGCTACTCTGTATCCGCGGAGACGCCTGCGATTGCAAAAGCAAAAACCAAAAACCAAAACTCATTGTCATTCATAGTTACTTTCCGTGTGTGCGTGTGGATAGCGCCAGTGCGTGTGCGTGAGTGCGTAAACCGAAGGCGTCCGTAGTTTTCCACGGGCTAGCACGGCGATTAAGACACCGAGAGCGGAACCCGTCAACAGGGAATCCCTTAAAGCACTTCCTCAGCCTCAGCCTCAGCGCTCAGTCTCAGTCTCAGTCTCACTCAGCGCCACCGTCGCCATCTCCTTTTCCTGTTCCTGGACGCCATTCATCAGCCATGAAGCACTCGCCGCTGATTGCCAGCGCTTGTCTCGCGCTGGTGTTGATGTCATCCAGCCTGATTGGCAGCTCGGAGGCCAGAAAGAAGAAGTATGTCGGCGAGACGGGTGGCGATTTTGAGTTTATCGATGAGGTAAGTCCCAAATGGCTTCGCGGCAGCCCCATTTACTGTCTCCCATTTCCGCTTCCACCGGAGGTGGATTCTCCGTCTGAGTCTCCGCCTCCCAGTTTGCCGTCTTCCTGTCTGTCTCCCATCCATAATACGCCTTAAGCTGACTGCTGACTGGTGACATTTGCCAGTGCTCCAAAGGGGCAAGTGTGTGAGAGCAAGTGGATGCATGGAGAAAAGCTTGGGCTTCTAACTGTAACTTAGGAGATCCTAATTGCACATATATTTTTGCAGACATTTTTTTAGAGGATATGGGATGTTAATTTTATCATCGGTTTATAATTATATTTTCTCACCTTTAAACCACAATGATTATAGTCATTAAAACTGGACTAGATTATGATGTATTTATTGGTGCATTTATTTAATTGATTTGGAAAGAATTTATATTCATCTTTTCATATTTTTAGTTATTCATTAGCAAAACATGTTTTAATGACAGACAACAGTTTGTGCTTTATACTTAATACTTATGAACTATTTGAAAAGTTACGTTTCTATATAATATATAGCTGTAATTAAGTCCAACTCGTTTTTAATTCTAGAATTTTGTTACTCTTTTCATGTGAGTCTAATTGTTAAAGCTTCTCAACAATTTTTAAAGCATTCCGTTGTTTAAAACTGATTCAAATTAAAATAAAGAAAGAGAACACTTTTTAATTCTTGCAGAAACCCATTTCGCTCGATTTAATTAGCATCAAAAATCATCCATATCCACTATCGTGGTGTACTTTTAAACAGTTTGAAATGTTTTTAATGGGATTACCCAGAGGGAATCCTCAATGCAAAAGTGGGCCTTGTTTTTTTTGCTCTGTGCGTGTGTGCGCTGTGGCATATATAACGCCATTGCGCTTTTATTTGCCCAACTTTTTTGCCATCCCGTCGTTGCTGAGGTTTCACACCAACAACTTCCTGTTGTGCTGTTTTTGTTATTTTTTTGTAGGCCCAAAAAAGAAGGCAAAACAAGAATAGAAGAAAGCGTAAATGCGACGTGCCAATTACTCACACAAATCCGATTTGTAGTAGTCTGTGCGCCCGTCTTCGGAGTTCACAGCGATGACCCGGCTGAGCTGGGGCTATCTATGGCTCCGCTCCTGTTCTGTTCCTTGGCACGCACCTTTCCGGATATCGGCGGATCCGGGTGGGGGAGAACGGGAGCTAGAGCAGGAGGAGGCAGGGAAAGGGAACCTAGTGAAAGATGGCAGTGGATAGCTAGAAAATCAATAGCATTTGGCAGTCTTGTTGTCGTTTGGCTGCGCGTAAACTATGAAGTAAGCGCTAAGCTGCTTTCGCTCTCTCTGAAAGCAGCCGAACCACCCGGTCGATCCACCCGAACTACCCGAGGCACCCCCTCTCATCAATGACCGTTAGTCACAGACGCAACGTCGTCGCTTTGTTTTTTTCTCGCCCATTTGCCTGGCGCTTTGCTTACTCTCTTTCTCCTCTTCCGACTTTCGCCTCTACTCTCTACTCTAGTTCCTATTCTTTTTTTTCTGTAGTATTCCTTTTCCGTTATTTTTTGTTGTATTCCGCTTTGTGTGTTGTGTTGTGTTTGTTTGTTTGCCATTTTGGTTTTCTTTTTTTTTGCGTTTCCTTGCCCTTTTCTCGTCCCCTGTTGTGTGTGTGTGTGTGTCTGCGTGTATGTGCTAATAGTCCGCTGCATAAGTGTGTGTATACACACACGATAGCGGCCTTCAAGCAAAATTATTGCGATTCGCAAAAGTTTCCATGGCAAAAAGTGAAAAAAATGTACGAAAATAAGGCATTTGAAATTTTTGCCAGGCGTCGTCACATACATACGCAGAATTTTAAACAGTTTGCAAAAAAATAAACCGAATCCACGCACATGTGTCCTTGTGTTTTGTATTTTGTGCCTTTCGTGCGTGTCACCCATACAAACAAAGGCTGCCAATTTACAGCTTCGTCTTGACTCCGTCCGGACTCCAGAGTCTTTGTTTCCGCATAAATTTCACTTTGATGTCCTTTAATTCCCTTTTTTCTATTATTTTATACTCGCAGCGTTTATTTTTTATATCGTCTGAGTGCGTATCGCACATTTTCGCCTTCTTGCCGACATTTCGGCCATGAATTTCACTTTTTATTCGCAAAGTTCGGGCGTTAGGCAAGTATTCGCCAAATGGCATAAATTATTTGAAAAGTTTATATAACCAAATTGTTGGCATCTGAGAGGGGAATTTCAATTTGCTGAGATTTTCAGTGACACTGAATTTTGACACATGGCTGGAATCTGGTTCGGTTATTGTGTGACCTCCTCCCTGGTTTCCTTTTTAATTGAAAAGTTTGCCCCGGAAGTGGGAGGTTTTCTTAACGAAAGTTTTGCAAAGTCAAATAAGACTAAACTCCAGTCTGGAAGAAACAATGTTTAGCTTAGGATTTAAGCTTAATGCTTGTGGAAATCATATCTGTGCGTCCCAAGGTAATTTGCCCGGTTATCTGCCGAATAGCGGAAGTAATCCGGGCGAGAAGGAAGTGCCCCCAAAAAGTATGCAGCACAAAATAAATAACCATAAACAGTTGACGTTAATCAAGCACAAAAGGATACGCACACAGACACAGACCCAGGCAGAGCTCCGTTATGATTTATGCATGGCATACATTTCCATTTCCATTTCCATTTCCATCCCACTTCCATTTCCATTTGCCGGTCCAATTTCGATCCGCCTTTGTGTAAGCCCTGCATTAGTCGTAAAAATGATAATAAATTAGCCGGGATCGCAAGGAATTCCCTTGATTTGCAGCCACCGCCTTCGGGCTGTCAACTAAGCAATAATCCGGAGCCATTCATTGCCAGCCGCCCATCTATATACATATGTACATATATGCATAATCAGCTAGACAAACACACAGGACTCTTACTAGGAGTCTACAAGTCGGGGCTCTCGTCCATCGATTACCAACAAATGACGCTATGTTTGTCAGCAGAAAATAAATCTTTGCATTGTGCATTTCGCAATTTGAGCGCTGGGAAATTGTGTTGTTGCAGCACAAAATATATAAAAATGTGAGTAAAATACGAATAAAATAGAAATAGACTCCAGGCTACCAGCACACAATGACAGGCTACACTACGTAATGTATGCAAAACGCTCCCTACTCTACGTTATATGCAGACAGCCGAGCTTTTGAGCTGGTGTGTGTTTTTGTGTGTGAAATGGCTGGCAGCCATAAACTTGATATGTATAATTTTGTATAAGCGCCACTTAGAGCCAGTACCTACATCTAGGTGTCTCCGTCTCCCCTTACCAACAACTCCAACAAATCCTCTAAACTAAATCAAAATGTGGGCACATTACAGTTTTACTTGTGGCTGATATCCTCCTCCTGCCTCCTGGTCAGCGAAGTTGGGGCTGTATTTTTATGGCCATAAGCTTGGCCATGAGATGGATAGTGTCTGGTCCCAGCATCATCCGGGTGACCCCCGCACCAAAACAACATTCGGGCAGTGCAAGTTATGTAATAAACTTTTATGTTGTCAAACTGTTGCATAAATTGCCAACACGCAGCCAAAACTTTGCAGGATGCTAACTAGGATCTGTGATGTGTGGTGCGCGGCAGGGACATCATGGCCCGAGAAGTTATAAAAACGGTTGTAAAAGTTAACGACATAAGTATTCGGCTGTCTGGCCATTTCTCCCGGGCATTAGCACCTATTTAGGGTTCCGATCTGGGAGAGGTGAGAGGAGAAGCCCTCACAGAAGTTCAGGTGCGGAAAGCCAGGCGATGTTGGGGGTTTCATTAGCATTGCAATTTCCAGAGCTGTTCCCACGGTTCCCAGCCAAGTTAGATTTGCATATTGCATGCCAGAACGAATGCCAGAAGCCGGAAAAACCGAACCGAAAATCAGCCAGGGAACTCAAGCAGCTGAAATTTCGGAAACTAGCAATTTTTTCGTTTTGCCTTCGTGCTACGAAAATTTCCCTGGAGTGACACACAGGTCCAAGACCGTAGGAAATATGACCCGAACAAGACAAGAAACGATTTCTCTGTTTCTTCAAAAAAAGAAAAAGAAAAGAAAGATATTGGGGAAAAACTTATGAATCCAGTGCAAACTTTACTCACTTTACTCTCTTATTCACCGGCCCACGCCCACTTATCATCTCCTTGTTGTGCATTCAGCTTTCGTCTGCTTTATGCTCTCCGTTATCGCATTGTGTCCTGCGTCCTTGCGTGCTTGCCAATCCTGGCAACCCTTCGCCGCCAGTCGGTTAATTTCCTTGTGGCAGGAGTCGAGTCCTGCACGTACACATTAGCAAATTGCCTGCATGTGAACGGGAGCTGAGCAACGGCAGGTACACGGTATGCCTGCAAATGGCAAAAGGAGAATGCTTTGCTGCTCGCCGAAGGTTAAAAATTGCTAAGAATCGTTTATGAAATTGCAACACGAAAAGCCACAGGCACTAGCTGTCTTTTCCTTTGATCAGCGATACTAATTAAGAGCTTAACTAGGGATTTTTAGAACTATATAAACTATAACTTTAAGTAACCGAAGTAAGGTATTATAAGAAGTATTCCCCAGTATGTACTCTGCCTGTTTTACATGGCAGCCTTAGGCTGCATGGAGCATCTTTCATAAATCTTACCCTGCGTCCCCACCAATAAGACAAATTGGTTTTGGAGCAACAAAACTTCGTTGTCAGCTAAGGCGAAACTAAAACATTTTTTCTCCGACTTTCCCATAAAGGGGAAAACTTGAGCAAACTCATTTTTCACTTTCATATTGTTGGGTGGCAGGACCCAAAACAGCTGGAGGACTCCGTGTTCATATCCACACAACCAAACTCTTAGCCCGTCTCCATCTATTGAGCCACTCAAACGTATGTGTGCCACTTAACTGATTATGTAAGACGAGCTGCGGGCCGTGTGTGAGTTTGGCTCCAACATCTGTATTTACTGCCGGGCCAATATTAAATTTTCATAGCCATGCATGGCCATGGAGCGAAGCGGGAACCCGGAGAGAAATGTGTGCAATTTTAATTAATAGCCGCAGGATGATGCCTGGACAATTTGGTCTAGTTAGGCGACTCGGTCACATATTGCAACTAATGAGTTTTCAAGGGGTTTCTGGACCGGTAAGGGAGCCCCAACTTGTAGGTAGCTCTTGGCCCTAAATCGAAACTGCGAATCTGTAGGTTGGCCTATCAATTACCCGGACACAATGACCAGATATTCGGGGGAAGCCGGGGCATTAGGCTTTATGGCAGGCAGCTAAGCACATGTCAAATGGGATGTCGCATGGTCTGCTGAAGGATCTGGCTTGGTCTTGGAGTGCCGAACTTGGTGGGCGCGTGGGATGAGTGCCAGCCTGTTAAGCTGTCATTATTTATGGCCTGACTCAAGGAGCGTTTGCTGACAGCATTCTCGCAGTGATTTCGAGACGACGAAAACAGTTACAAATTATGCATATTAATTGTTTTGTCTGCGGTTGACGCAGAGCCTTGGGAAAACAATGCAAAAAAAGGATGAGCTACGAATGAGGGATACTCACTGTCTCCTTGCAATGGAATATTTTCCAAGATAAATAATATTTAGGAACATCTTCCGTTGATGTTAACTTACATTTTCCGGTCTTGAGCAGATGATAAGGAAGCCCTTATCTCAGACCTTTACATAAATTTGCATGTATACAGCATACTCGAAGAAGAGACAAGTACTGGGGTAAAGTGAAAAGGTTGGATTCAACCCAAAATTAAGTCAAGAGAAATTCTCTTGACGTACGCGGCGTATACGTAATGCGTGAGGCGTGAGGCATGAGGCGACGACCTTGCTTTTCAGTCTGTTTGGCAGACAACTTGCCGGCGGCCATTGGCTTCGAGTTGAGCCTGCCTTTATGCTCCTTACATAAATTTCGAAGAAAAACTCATCTTGATATTGACTTTGTCGACGAACATTCTTGACATTACAATTTGCTATATTAAATTTCACTTCATGTTGTGATTGGCATTTGACATGGCTTTGGCTTGGGCTGTGGCCAAAAGGAACCTCATATAGGAAACTCACAGCAGGATTTCTGAAGCCAAGAGAGAGATGATGAAACCAAAAGCGGGGAAAATGTTGTAGGGGAAAAAGTTGATTTAATATTTCAGCTGCAAGGTGCCACGGAAAAATTAAAAGCAAGATAAAGGGATTCGGCATGGACGTTAAACGAAACGACTTTTGGGGGATGGGAGTGAAGGTCTTGAGGTATAGCGCACATAAAACTTTCTGCCAGGACCAAAATGTCCTCGTGCCTCGTGCTTGTCTCTCCCTCTCTCTCTTTGTGTGTGTGTTCGTACGCATTACCATAAATAAATTATAACGTTCGCTACTTCGACTGTGAGTTTATAGCTTGTATGCGATAACTCAGGCACACACAAACTCTCACATACATTCTCGGCGAGTTTTAGGATCCTTTCGAGAGAGAGAGAGAGAGAGAAAGGATAGAACGAGCAGGGAGACAGATAATAACAGTTCGCAAGTCGAAAATGAAGAGGAGGCAGGGTCTCCTCCACAGGATGTAACACTTTGGGCTACAGAGAGAGGGAGCGGGCCCGAAAGCGATAATAATTTACGGCACAAGAGCAAAACACAATGGAGGTCTGCTCTCTGCGAAACGCAACCAAAAGCCAAAAACGAAACGTCGACTAAGGACACAGGCGCATAAAAGTTTTTATTCCATACACACACACAATGCGGGCCACAGAGAAATTGCAGCCAGCCGCAAAATCCTGCATACAAATTATGCAATTAGGCGGGTGAGGAGCATGAACGGCTAAAATTGAGACCAAGATGGATATTATGTTCTTAAAAAACTAAAAGCTCTGGCAAAAGTTTTTCCGCCAGTTATCAAATTCGGAAAATTGTCTTCACATCCACTCCACATCTCTTTCTTCGCAGACAAGTCACTGCCGCCGTGTCCCTGGAAAATAGTCAAAAATCCCTGACAAATTGTCAACGAAAGTTTATTTCTCTGGCGAAAGTTGGAGTTTGGGTTTCTGCCAAACTTTTCGCTGGCTATAACTGCTGACAGTAGTAAAAATAATATTGCGTATACGCAGCGTTTGCCAGCGGCTAAGGGCAATGATGAAATGCCTCTTGGGGGCCAAAAGCAAACACTGTAAGTGAAACGACGGCCAAAAAAATGATGCCGAGCTGAATGGGACAAAAGTGCCAAAAAGTTTTCCATTCAAGTTGCAATTAGCTGGCGGACTTTGAGGGCACCAAAAGCCCAAAGAATCTGGCTTAGATGAACCAAGTGCTGCCGGAACAGACAATGACAAGTGGGAAAAACAGGTCTCAACTCGAGCAGAGAGCATCGCAGTTGATTGACTTTCTGTTTGGCAGGAAGCCGAGCGAGCTATACATGGCACTCTATGCCAATCACTGAGAAAGGGAAAATTACATTTTTTATTTCAGCTTCATTTTGCATTTTCGTGGCAAATTCAATTGCAGCTGCTTTTGCCACTTCCTGTTGCACTTTGTTACGCCACCGTGCCACTCCGCAGCCACTCCACAACCACTCCACACCACTCCTTCTTCCACCACCACATTCTTTTGCTCGGTTTCAATTAGATGCCCTCGCTATCTGGCTCTCTACCCGCCCCACTTCCGGTTCCTCGCCCAGCCCAAAGTTGGCTTCAAAGTTTATGCAAGTATTTCCCCGTATCTGAGCCAGCACCAAAAAAAACAAAAACAGAAACAGAAGCTGTAGCTGCAGCTGAAACAGCAGCCAAAAATACTTATTGCTCGCGAATAAACGGAACGGCGACTGCAAGTACACAGACAGACGGCGAAAAGGGGCTAAAAAATAAAAAGCCAGCGAACGGAAATGAAATTGCAATTGGTGGCCCACACAGACGACGCCAAGTCGCGAAGCGTTGATGCGCAGCAAGAGCTGAAGGAAAATGGCAAGTTTGCTCTGCTTTTGCATGTTTTTCCCTGTTTCACCCTGTTTTTCCCTGTTTTCCTTTTTTAGCTTGGCTCGCAATGCCATTTCCGGTACGGTCTCATATTGCGCCTTGGCGTATGCAATAAAGTTTGCACAGCGACAGTGAAAGAAAGGAGCTACAGGCGAACTTCCAAGATTCGAACCGACATTCAATAGCAAAGAAAACATTAAAACCAAGAATGAAATCTAACTTCGAGAAGCCAAAGGGTGAATACCTATCAGAAAATCGGAAATATGGGTATTCTAAATATATTAAAATGATATTTTGATATGCTAATTTTGTTGGGTAAATCACAGTTTTTCAAATATCATAACTAAGCCAAAAATCCATTAATTTTAATTCGGAAAATGTTTATGTGCTAGTTTTTTCAAGGTTAAAAAAACTGCATACTCAGTTTAAAAAAATAAAAAAATTAAATTTTTTGTGATCAATGAAAAGATTTTGAAAAAAAATCCATTTTGGCCGGACATAGCTTGATCGATTCAGCTTTTGATGCTGATCAAGAATATATATGATTTATAGGGTCGGAAACGACTCCTTCACTAAGTTTCACGCTTTCGACTGAAAGATAGGCTTTGCTTAACTATTTGGTACATAGAGCGCTCTCCTCTGCGATTCTCAAGTCTTATACTTAAGCAAGGCTATAGCTAGAGGAAGATTAGTTTTCTTCTTCTTCTTTTTGTGTGTTTTTTATATAAATTACTAATCTAGTGCTTGGTGGTTGATAGACTTTGATCAAGTGGATGTGGCAACCATGGCTAGATCGAGTCGGCTGTTGATGCTGATCAAGAATATATATGATTTATAGGGTCGGAAACGACTCCTTCACTAAGTTTCACGCTTTCGACTGAAAGATAGGCTTTGCTTAACTATTTGGTACATAGTGCGCTCTCCTCTGCGATTCTCAAGTCTTACACTTAAGCAAGGCTCTAGCTAGAGGAAGTTTAGTTTTCTTCTTCTTTTTGTGAGTTTTTTATATAAATTAAGCTTCTGACTAAAATTATAATACCCTACAAAGATATGTATTTGTAAAAGTTTACGCTACAAACATTTTGCTTACATATATATGTATTTATTTTTCGACAGTATTTAATTTAAATATGCAAAGCAAAAAAAAATATTCTCAAACTAAAGAGTACAGAGCAAAGAGTAAATATTGGTATTGAGAAAAGTAATTTAGTTAGATAGTCTTTACAACATATTCCCACACTAAGGTTATGCCAAGATATTTACTAAAAGCAATTTCAAAGTTATGCAGACAAAATTACATGAAGCTTCGTGGCATTTTGTCCCCAAAATTCAACAGAATTCAGGAATTTCCAACTAACAAAAGTTGAACTCCAAGTGTGGCTAGATTTTAAGCCAGGCAACCCTATGGTAGGGACACGCTTCACCATTTCAGCCATGGCCGCAAGGGCTTAATCAGGCGCAACTTTTTAGAAGAATTTTTCCCCAGAACCGCTCTTAATGTCACACACACACACACAGCCACACCCAAGTGTATAGCGGGTACCCACACAATCACGCACTAGGACTATAAAGGATATGAAGCTATAGCTGCACACAGGAGCTCATTAGTTGGGCGGTAGCGGCGCTTAAGCTTAAGCTGCGAGCGTAGAAATTGTGCAGCTTTGGCGCTAAACAAGTTAATTAGTTTGCCGCTCTCTCTTTTTTTCGCAATTTGCCGGGAGTTGGGCTTAACGACAAAATAAATTATTTGCCACACACACACACATAAGCGCCATGGAGACTTCAATTGACTTTATTAAGCGTGTGGATGCGAGTGCGAGTGCGTGTGGGCGTGCTTGGGCTTTAATGACACTTTTCAGTCAGCTGCCGTTGCCGCAGCTTCAACTTACGTTTATTATCCCGGCGACAGGAAGCTATATCCTTGCACAATGGAGGGCTAAGTGTTTGAGTGTGAAGTGCAGAGGCGTGGCAAATGGGATCTCATCTAGAGCCTGACTTTGATCTACGGCATATTAACCTCCTCCACTTGGTGAACTTTTCTCGCTTTCTTTCTCATTTCTTTCCTAATTCAAAATTAATTTTCATGTCGTCAAGGAAGCCAGGGAGGAGCATCCGCAGCCTGTCCTGGTCACCTGTGCGGCCCACGGTGCAGCTGTGGCAACATTAGGAGACAAGGCAGCGCAATTGCCTCTGTGTCTCATAAAAACACTTTGTTGTCCCCAGCCAAATGTATGGGCCATACTTGGCATGGCGCTACAAAGTACACTTGGCCCAAAGAATATGGGGAAAATTATATTTAGAATCAAGATTCAAACTTATTACAGGAAATCGAACTGGAAATCGATCATAACAAAGCTATAAAAGGTGGTTATTTCATTTTAATAACCTTTTATTTAAAACCCTTTCTGAGGTTTATGAATACTATAATGTTTTCAGTGTACATATGTACTCCAAAGGGGAGGCCATCACAGATACAAGCCAGAGCTCGTTTAATCTTGGATTTTAATTGCACGGCCATAATGTTCATGAGGCTTCCCAGCTCAGGACATCGAGCCGCAGCAGTCACAAGTAAATTGAATTTAATTAGGAACGAGTTTTTTTCATTGTGATTGTTGTTTTGGGTTTTATTCGTCATAAACTTCGGAGGGCAATAAAAAATCGCTGCTGCCGTCAAATGCAAATGAAAGCTGCTTCGAGGAGGAATCCTTAAAGGCATCACCAACTTCTGGAGGCTCTAATTAGTGTGAGTGGGCCATTAAGAATCTGCTCAGGTTCGAGGCATGTGCAGTGGCTTAAAGTTTTTCCACTGAGTGTAGGGCAAAGAAATTAAAATTGAAATGTAAAAGTTGCCAAACTTTTCCCCGCACACACACACACACACACACGGGCACGCTGAAATTTAAAATGCAAAGCAGAACCGAGGAGGAAAAAGGAAATTCTGGTTCCAGCAGCCAACAGCCGGCTCCAAGCACCCAGAACTTGCCTTCAAGAGGGCTCGTGGCAGGTGGGCTGCAAAAACTTGCTGCACATTAAGTGCACTTTTGGGGGGACCAGACAGGAGGCGACGGAGGGCGAAAAACAGCGGGCATGGATGCCCTGCCAACTGCCAGGAGCTCATTAAAAGTAAAAATGATATGCATTAAGTTGCCGGGCGTAACGAGAGCGTTAAAGGGGCTGGACTGCACTCATTATGCCAAACTGACGCCACTAATGGTCAGTGTTAATTGCGTGGAAGGCATTTGGCATGCAGTGCTCAGTGCCCATACCCCAACACCACCTTGCCGCCACCAGCCTGACATTTCGCCTGATAAATTGTCATAATTCCTGGCCGCACAAAGGACAGGTCCCTGGGCACTCTCTTGGTACCCCCCCATCAATACATATTTCATTGCCCTGACACATGCATTAACATGTCTAATCGGCACGCACGGGTCACAGTTGCAGCCAAAACAGAAACTGGCCAAAAGGGAGGGGGGGCTTTTGGGGTAGGCAAAGGGACGCTTTTGAGAGAGCACGTAGCCATTATTCATTCTGCGGCCCCAGCATAATTTATTGCCCTTGGCACCACTCACATGTCAGGCATTCCAAAGTGCTGCCCAACTGACAATTTGCACAGACTGACATGCAGGAGTTTAGCTCCTCCGAACCCCCCCATTGGATGGGGGCCTTAAAATTTATTTCGTTTGACTAACTGACAAAACTCACTCCCACCTGTCTTGCCGCTTGGTAACAGTGTCTCGCAAAACTCGCTGTACGATGCTGTCACATCGATGACAGCCCTTAGTCCAACAAACTGAAAGGGCCAACGGGGCGTATGCGCTATGCGGCAACAAAATCCACCGTGGGTGTGAGTTCCCTGCAGTTCCTGATGGCCTGCCAGGAGGACATTTTCGCCACAGAATACCGGTGTTTTGTTACTAGCTGTGTCTCAGAAGCAACGGGCTCCCGCACCTAAAATCCCCTGTGGATTAGGGATTAAGAGTCGATTACTCAAAGTCCGGTTGAAGTTAATGCTGCCAGCTAAGTGATACCGCCTACTTTAAGTTGCATTTTTAAATTATTTATCACATAATTTATTCAAAGTGAACATTAAGAGATGTGTGTGCCAACGATTCCCAAGTGTCCTTATGGAAATTGGACAGTAGTTAAGTGTTAAACGATTGAAAATGTATTCTTAAGAAAATGGGAAATCCAAGTAGGTTCAATAAACTCAAACAGGAATGTATTTTCTTACAATTATTGCCCGGTATAGACAGGAGGTAGGTTTCACTGACACTGACCACACCTTTGTCTAGACAGAAGCTAGTATTAATTTCCTTAAAGTACATATATAGCTTATAGCAGCACCGGTAAACCCTGACTTTCCTCGATTTCCTCACCCAGCAGTTAGGCAATGTAAACAAATTGCAGGGGTTAACAACCCTTCGATAAACAGCTCTTCTATGACGGATGAGTTTATAACCCTTTCAACCCTCAAAAACTAAATTTTAAACACGGAAATTCTTCCTTTAAAAGAAATTAAGTCATTCTTTATTAGGCTATACTAGACCTCAGAGAGATTGCGAATAATCTTCTTGTATACCTGAATTCCATTCAAGTACATATCAGCCTGCAAAAATTCATCATGATCGTGGATTAGAACAGGAGTATTTATGATAGGAGAGAAGCCAATGGCTGGTGTTCCCTTCTCCCGTATAAAACGACAATCAGTGGCCCCGAAGCATACAATGGGCTTTATCTTAAGTCCACTGAAATATAAAGAAAATAAAATCAATTTCTTATGTCTAAGTCCAAACATACTCACAGTTCATCTGTGGCTTTTTTAAAAGCCAACCAGAAGGGGTTCGAATCGTCCAGCTTAGTGGGTGCCACATAAGATTCCTTTTGCAGGAAGTCCATCTCAATCCCTCCGCCCGCCTCCGCACACCATTCACGGATCTGCTTCTCAAAGGAAGCCAAGTCCAGGTTTATGGACAATCGCATATCGAAGACGGCCTCAAAGAGCGGTGGAACCACATTGCTCTCCGCCACTCAACTGGGTGAGATTCACAGTGGTGACATCACCAATGTCCAAGTTCTGGTCGCCTTTCAGTCGCTGATTCTGTGACTCACGGAATTCCAATAGTTTGTTCAACACATAGTTAAGCTTCACACCGGCGGTGTTGGGCAGCAAAAGAGAACCATGCCCAGAGGTTCCACTAACCTTCAATTTCAAAACTGGAATAATTGGAGTTTGATGAGCTTTCTGTCAGAACTAGAACTCAAGGACTACACTCACCCCATCGAATCCGCTCGGCGTAGAAAAGCAAATGTACATCACTCGGGCTTGTGGCTCCTTCGTCCATGCTAAATCCCACATTCATCTGTTTGTAGTAGTCTGTTTTCACAAACTCTGCGACTCCAAGCACACCACCCGTCTCCTCGTCAGGATTAAAGGCCACATAAACAGTACGCTTCGGCTGAAATCCGCTGGCTTTAAGCAGGCGAATTGCTCCGAGATACTGAGTGCCCACCGATTTCATGTCCTGAGTACCTCGGGCAAAGATCCTGCCCTCCTTATCCAAGTGGGCGCTAAAGGGTTCATGGGTCCACTTGTCCGGAAATACGGGCACAACGTCCATATGGGAGTTCAGGATGATCGAAGGTAGCTCTGGAGAGGTTCCCAGCCATTTGATGATTACCACAGGTTTTGACTCAACTGCTGGATAGACCACATCCACGGGGAGTTCCAGGGAATCCGCCTGACGCTTTATAAATTCCACACAGGCAGCTAATAGGAAACTAATTAGGGACTCTTGGGAAATCAGTTAACTGTAAAGCCTTACTATAATCAATATCAGGATGCACGGAAGGAATCCGCAAGTATTCACGGAATATTTGAATTTCCTCATTATTTTCCCATTTCTCAAGAGTCATGCTGGTGGAATTTCGTTGCTAATAATGTGAACGCAAAGAGGAATAAACGGCGATTAAACGTTTCAAGTTAACTACTGCCTTTATACCCTTGTATCTTATACGATTTAAATGATAATCGGGTTATCTTATCGACTAAAGTACCAGCGTTTATTAACGAAGCCAGAGGAAGGTATGAGAAGAAAGTAATTAGGAGGAGTTTAGTTTAGTTTTCTTTCATGCCAATACCCACACGTTAATAACGACAAATATATATCTTGACTTTAAATTTGTATATTCTTTACTACCAATTGAGATATAGAGAGCGAAGTCCAAGAATCGGTGTACTATGCTGATGCAATGGACCTGTTCGCGTTACAGGTGCATAATTCCATCTTGCCTGGGACGGAACCCTCTGGGAACCTCTGCTGGAGCGCCGAGAAGCAACGCTGCTGCGTCGGGAGTGCGTGGTGCCTTCAGCCCGCATGTTGCCATCCTCGGGTTGGGTTGAGGCTTCCGCGGTCTCCTCGGGTTCCACTCTCCGGCGAGTGCAGAAGATCGGCGGGGCCTGTTTTTTCGCCGGCGGCTGTTTCTTCTGCTCAATGATGCCTTTGGTGCTCTTGGTAATCTTCTTGCGGCGCTTTTTGCGAGTCACCGGATTATTTTTCTCGGTGGTCACCTCTTGGTATGTGTGGCTCAGCTGCCAGAACTCCCTGGCACCGCGGAATCTCCGAAGCCGTTTGTCTTGCTCCAATATATCGGACACCAGTTGGAACAGGCTCACATTCCCTATGAGTGCAAGGAGTCCCTGCAGGTTCACCGGACAGATGCTGCGGCTATTGAGTTGCTGCAGCATGTCCAGAAGTTGGCTTCGCTGTTCGGGTACCAGCACTGTGACCATGAATATCAGGCGTATCAGCTTGTAGGAATTGGTCTTGTCCAGCGGATTGATCGGTTGCCCGCAGCGGTCATGCAAGCTGTCGTAGATGGTCAGGTCGAGGAGCTCCGTGTATGGTGACTTTACGTTCTCCATCACAGACCAGACACGTTCGCGTGGATATTGGCACACCGGTTTGATCTCGTCACAGGCCAGGCGGAATAGCGTGGCCAAAATCTGGAATTGGTTGATTTTGAAGAGGCAACTCAGCGCATCCACTATGTACTTGTTCCGGATATAGTTGCTGCACAACTGTTGCTTTGGATACTGACTGCACAGCTCGCACACGGATGTGGTACTGCAACAGTAGTGTTTTTTTGCCGGAAGCAGGTCATCAGGGGTCTTCTGGCAAGCAGGGCGACAGCATGTCGATGGATTGCAACTCGTACAGCATTCCGGCGGAGCAGAGCACATGGTAGCCTCCAGTCTCCAGTCTCCTGGTACGTATAACTTACAATTTTAAATGGCTCCAGGAAGAGTTGAAAAAAACAAGGATCGACGAAGAATTTTAGCTAGTGATTCAACACAGAGTTTAAGCTATTTACTGATAATAACTCATAATAATAAAAACTAGGCCAACTTCGTTTCAAAATAACATAAATTCGCATAGTTAAGTATGAGCCATGGTTTTTATTAAAGTGCATTAGTTTCTTCGTATCTCTTTTATATCTTAAAGATTAAAAATGTATCTGATAAGATTCGTTGGTACATAAATCTGGCACACGCATGTTTTTTATCGGACCCTCTTTATTATTATACTTCAGCCAGATTGCGAATTATCTTCTTGTAAACTTCAATGCCATTCAAATAGGTGTCTGCCTGCAAGAACTCATCATGATCATGGATCCTCACTGTTGTATTTATGATAGGTGAGAACCCAATGGCGGGGGTTCCCTTTTGCCGAATAAATCGGCTATCGGTGGCACCCGGACACACAATGGGACGGATCTTCAAACCTCTGAAAAATAACAAAGATAATTTCTAATCCTAAATACCAACAAAAGTGTGTACTCACAGTTCGTCGATGGCGGCTTTCAAAGCTACCCAGTAGGGATTCGAGTCGTCCATCTTGGTGGGTGCCACATAGGGTTCCTTTTGGAAAAAGTCGATCTCGATGCCACCACCTGCCTCCTCGCACCAGTCACGAATCTGTTTTTCGAAGGCCACAACATCTACAGTAACGGCAAGTCGCATGTCGAACACTGCCTCGAAGAACGGTGGCACCACATTGCTCTGGACTCCGCCGCTCAACTGGGTGAGATTCACGGCAGTCACATCGCCTATGTTGATGCTGGAATCTCTCTCCAGGTGCTCCACCTGCGAGGTGCGGAACTCTGTCAGCTTATTTACCAAGTAGTTAAGCTTCACGCCAGCAGTGTTGGGCAGCAACAGAGAGCCGTGACCGGAGGTTCCACTGACTTTAAGCTTGAGTCCTTCCGAACAGGGAAACGGCTCAGTGATTAGTCCAACTTGGAGCATATTCCAAACTTACCCCATCGTAGCCGCTCGGCATAGAACAGATGGTGCAAATCGGTTGCGCTGGTGGCTCCTTCGTCCAGGCTGAACCCCACATTCATTTGCTGGTAGTACTCCGTTTTGACAAACTCCGCCATTCCCAAGACTCCGCCAGTCTCCTCATCTGGGACAAAGGTCACGTACACGGTCCTCTTGGGTTGGTAACCACTGGCCTGGAGCAACCGAATAGCCCCGAGATATTGAGTGCCCACCGACTTCATATCCTGAGTGCCCCGGGCATAGATATTGCCCTCCTTGTCGATGTCGGCGGCGAAAGGATCATGGGTCCACTTGTCCGGAAACACGGGCACCACATCCGTGTGAGAGTTGAGAATAATCGAAGGCAGTTCCGGCTGGCTTCCCAGCCACTTAATGATCACTATTGGCTTCGATGGACCTGCTGGACAGACCACATCCACGGGGAGATTCAAGGAGCTAGCCTGACGCTTCAGGAACTCAACACAAGCAGCTAAAAAGATTGGATACTTAGAAGGATTTAAATATATTTAGAATATATCTTACTGTAATCAACATCAGGGTGTACGGTTGGAATCCGCAGGTATTCTCTGAAAATTTTAATTTCCTCGTTGTCTTCCCACTTTGCTGAGCTCATTTTGGTATTAACCTGTTTAGTAATCTTGTCTCTGGCAATGATACTCAACGAATGAGAATGGTTTGAGGTATACTGGTCTTATATATATTAGGTCTATCCTTATTTAAGATTTAAGTTCAAGGCCTTTAAGAGATTGTAAAATGGGTTTTGTGGTTGAGATAATAACAGCTTTATCAACGAAACCGCAGTTCTATTACCGACATAAAAACCACTTGTCTAGGAAGTCCCCAAAAACTGTGTTATCTCCACTACGAAGTAAGAACTGGGTCGTATTTCTGGATAAATAGATTCTGTTTCTACCAAGAATGATCCATCACCTCGGTTCTGATTGATTGTTTTCGCTTTATAATGGGTTTAGTGGGTTTATAGACTCTATAGTGTGTATCTTCTATTATTTGTGTATTCCTTAGATACAAGTTGATATCTCGTAGCGAAAACATATTCGTTTAATAAAACCAAGATTAGATAGGGGAGTTTGGTATTTTCATACCAATTTGTGCACAACTGATCAATCTTTAATGCGATAAGGTTTCCATTCTATATTTCGAATTATTTTCAGACTTCGGCCAGGTTGCCAAGAATTTTCTTGTATATTTGAATACCCTTCAAATAGGTATCAGCTCCCAGAAACTCGTCGTGGTCGTGGATTCGCATGGTGGTGTTCTTGATGGGTGAGAATCCGAGGGCAGGAATGCCCTTAGCACGAATGTTCCGGCTGTCGGTGGCTCCAGGACAGACAATTGGGTAGATTTTCAGGCCACTGAAATACATTTTTGGTTATTAACTGCAAAGGAACAAAAAAGATTCAAGCTTACAGCTCATCTGTGGCAGCTTTGAAGGCGAGCCAGAAGGGATTCGAGTCGTCGATCTTGGTGGGTGCCACATAGGGCTCCTTCTCATCGAAGGAGATCTCAATGCCGCCACCCGCCTCCTCGCACCAGTCATGGATCTGCTTCTCAAAGGCAACCACATCTAGGGTGATGGACAGTCGCATGTCGAAGACAGCCTCAAAGTGCGGGGGCACCACATTGCTCTGGACTCCGCCGCTCAGCTGGGTAAGATTGATGGTGGTCACATCACCGATGTTGATGGTCTGATCCCTGGCCAGTCGCTGGACCTGCGAGTCCCGGAACTCCATGAGTTTGTTCAGCACATAGTTCAGCTTCACGCCGGCGGTGTTAGGGAGTAGCATCGAGCCGTGTCCAGAGGTGCCACTGAAGTTCAGTTTAAGTCCTGCAGAGGATTGGAATCTTTGTTAGTTTTTCCCTCAATTTAGCCAGGGTTGTGTAAGCTTACCCCAACGCATACGCTCGGCATAAAAGACATAGAAAAGATCGATTTCGCTGGTGCCTCCCTCATCCAAACTGAAACCCACATTCATGTTGGCATAGTACTCCGTTTTGACAAACTCCTGCATGCCCAGCTCGCCACCAATCTCCTCGTCCGGCACAAAGGTCACGAATATGGTACGCTTGGGCTGGACACCGCTGGCCTTCAGCAGGCGAATAGCTCCTAGATACTGAGTGCCCACCGACTTCATGTCCTGTGTGCCGCGGGCATAGATGTTGCCCTCCTCATCGATGTCGGCGGCGAAGGGATCATGGGTCCACTTTTCGCGGAACACTGGCACTACGTCCATGTGGGAGTTCAGGATGATCGATGGCAGCTCCGGCTCTGTTCCCAGCCACTTAATGATCACCACTGGCTTGCCCTCCACAGGATGAATGACATCCACGGGCAGATCCAGACTATGGGCCTGTTTCTTAAGGAACTCCACGCACTCGGCTGCAAGTTTTCATCATTTTGAGAAATGTCTTAAGGATCTCCTATGCTTTTCTTACTGTAATCCACATCTGGCTGCACGGTGGCAATGCGCAAGTAGTCCCGGAAAATCTTAATTTCCTCGTTGTCCTCCCATTTTTGTGAGCTCATTTTGGGGCGATGTTGATTCCGTCAGCGATCCAACTCGAATGTGCAGCGCTCGGCGAGCTATGGGCTTATACAGGTATTTTCGTGGTTTGATTTTGCTTTTATGGCCTTGGTTTTTAATTATTATCAAATAATGAGCGCGCTATCAGCAACGTCGCTTACTGTTTCCAAAATGATAACCACATGTATTCTAGGTTAAAAAATACTCCCAAAACAAATGTCTGATAGCAAACGGTGGCCATATTCGATATTGTTCAAATAAATCCAGAACAAGCTTTATTCACCGAAGTTTATGTACCCTTAATTATTTTACAGCACCTCATGTTTTTAAGTTTTTAGAGTTTTACATATATTACATGGTTTTTCGCTTTGTTTTTTTAATATAGAATAATCTGTTTTATTTAAAATCAAATCACCATTAAAATTCCAACACTAATGAATGTGTAAAAAATTTTTGAAAACAAGTAAATCACCTTTATTATCAGCTATTTGTTTTATTTGCATCAATCGATATGATTTGAGGTAATCATAACACTCAAACATTTAATTTCGGTTATAACACTCATCGACTCAAAATATTACTCACAAAACTGATATGAAATTTAATGGTGATAAGGCAGCAAATCAAAGACTACTGGAATTGTATCGAGTTAAAGGTATTTAATTTTTTATTTAATTCATGTTTGATTCACAAGGTGTGTGTTTGTGGTATGAACCAAAGTCCAGTTCCACCGAATATTCTATGCGTCAGCAATGGCCGGGATGAGCTTCCTGTACACCTGAATGCCGTGCAGATAGGTATCGGCCCGCAGGTACTCATTGTGATTGTGCAGCAGCACCGGCGTGTTGTTAATGGGTGAGAAGCCCAGGGCCGGAATTCCGGCCTCCCGGACGTAGCAGCTATCAGTGGCTCCGGGAAAGACGCGAATGCGGGTATTCAGGCCGCTGAAATAACGAAAACATTATTAGCGAGAGCAACTCATTAAACCGTATCCCCTCACAGTTCATCCAGGCTCTGCTTGAAGGCCAGCCAGAAGCGATTCGAGGCGTCTATTTTGGTTGGCTCCACGTAGGGGCACTTTAGGATAAAATCCAATTCTACTCCGCCTCCAGCCTCCTCGCACCATTGGCGAATCTGCAACTCGAGCTCATTCACGTCCTGGGTAATGGCTATGCGAATGTCGAAGACTGCATCCAACTGCGGAGGAACCACATTGCTTTGCACTCCTCCGCTAAGCTGAGTAAGGTTTACAGTGGTCACATCACCAATGTCCAATGATGGGTCATTGGCCAGCCGTTGGACCTGGGAATCTCGAAATTGGAGTAGCTTTTCCGACACATACTGGAATTTCTCGCCCGGGGTATTCTCCAACAACAGCGAGCCGTGGCCGGAAGAGCCACTGAATTTCAGGCGAAGATCTATAGAAGCATAGGGGATTAGCGTCAAATTGGTATTTTCTATTCTCTCAAACTCACGCCACAGAGTGCGTTCCGCATAGAATATGGGATATGACTCGTCCTCGCTGGCAATGCCCTCATCCAAGCTGAAGCCCACATTCATGCGCCTGAAGTAGTCACCTTTCACCAGCGTAGCCATGCCCAAATCCCCGCCGGTCTCCTCATCGGGCACATAAGTCAGGTACACAGTCCTTCTGGGCTGGTAGCCACTGGCTTTTAGTGCCCGAATGGCAGCCAGATACTGACATCCCACTGACTTCATGTCCTGGGCTCCTCGTGCATAAATTCGACCCTCCTCGTCCATGCGGGCACCGAATGGGTCGTGGGTCCACTTTTCGGGAAACACAGGAACCACATCCATGTGCGAGTTCAAAATAATCGATGGCAGCTCGGGACTCTTCCCCAACCACTTCATTATCACCACAGGTTTCGATGGCAGGACAGGAATAACCACATCGACGGGCAGGTTAAGGCTATTGGCCTGTCGCTTTAGGAACTCCACGCAGGCAGCTGGAAATTAATATTAATAACGAATATCTTTGAAGGAACTATGAAACTCTTACTATAATCCACATTTGGATGAACTGTGGGAATACGCAAATACTCCTGGAATATTTTTATCTCCTCATTGTTCTTCCATTGCTCCAGGCACATTTTAAGTCTGAAGACTCTGCTGCAATAATCCAACTGTCTGGCAATGGGCGTTGTTGCTCGTTTTAAGTCCCAGTATGAATTGACTTCTGGACGTTATCATTTGTTGACTCTGAGATCACGGTTGATTATGAAGAGCTTGCATATTCCTTTATTTTCCATCTCCGAGTGCACAGAATCCGCCGTACTCTATTAATCCCGGAAAGTCAGGCGGCAACTTTGTTTACTCTGATACACACATTCGTGTGCTACTGTCTGATAAAATGAAAAATCAAATCCGTCAAACCGAGTGGACACATTTTTCGATAAGGAAATAAGTCTTTAAAATGTACTTTATTGATATGCCATTGGGACTTTGACCCAATACTCTTACAGAGCTTTAAAAACATATAATGAAAACAATATAAAAATGCACAATTTCGTTGTTTAAAATATTGGAATCAGTTCTTTAGGAGTCGGCCACAGCGGGAATAAGCTTCTTGTACACCTCAATGCCATGCAAATAGGTGTCGGCCTTTAGGAACTCATCGTGATCGTGGAGAAGAATGGGGGTGTTGTTAATGGGCGAGAAGCCCAGAGCTGGAATGCCTGCATAGCGCACATAACGACTGTCCGTGGCTCCGGGGAAAACTCGAACCCGCGTCTTAAGGCCACTGCAAAAAAATAGAAATAATTAAAATCAAAGCTAAAGTGTTGTTTCCAGCAGCTGCTCGTCCTTACAGGTCATCGAGAGCCTTCTTGAAGGCGAGCCAGTAGGGATTCGAGGCATCTATTTTGGTTGGCTCCACGAAGGGGTTCTTCATCTCGAATTCCAGCTCAATGCCGCCTCCAGCCTCCTCGCACCAGTCGCGAATCTGCTTCTCGAAAGCAGGAATGTCCACGGTCACAGCAATGCGAATATCAAAGACAGCCTCCAGCAGCGGAGGAACCACATTGCTCTGCACTCCTCCTCTTAGTTGGGTAAGATTCACAGTGGTCACATCGCCAATGTCTATGGAGGAGTCGTCGGCCAGTTTCTTGACCTGCGATTTGCGGAACTCCATCATCTTGCCTACCACATAGTTCAGCTTTTCTCCGGCTGTATTGGGCAGCAAGAGAGATCCGTGTCCGGCAGTGCCACTGAACTTGAACTTCAAGTCTGTTGGTATAAAGGGAAATGATTTATAATATCCAAATTTAAATGAATATGTAAAAAGTAAAACCTACGCCACAATGTGCGCTCGGCGTAGTACAGGGCGTAGGTATCATCCTCGCTGGAGATGCCCTCGTCAAAGCTGAAGCCTACGTTCAGCTTCTTGAAGTAGTCGCTCTTCACCAGTTCCCGCATGCCCAGGTGGCCGCCCACCTCCTCGTCCGGCACGAAGGTAAGGTAGATCGTCCTCTTTGGCTGATAGCCGGATGCCTTAAGGGCTCGCACAGCTCCCAGGTACTGGGTGCCCACACATTTCATATCCTGTGAGCCTCGGGCAAAGATCCTGCCCTCTGCGTCCATATCAGCACTGAAAGGGCCATGGGTCCATTTCTCTGCGAACACGGGCACCACATCGGTGTGCGAGTTGAGGATAATGGAGGGTAGCTCCGGCTGGGATCCCTCCCACTTGAGGATCACCACGGGATTCTGCTCATTCACCGGATAGATGACTTCCACGGGCAGGCCCAGGCTGGCGGCCTGGCGCTTCAAGAATTCCGTGCAGGCGGCTATAAATAGCAGACGTGTTTTATGGCAAGGTCATAAAGATCACGGCTCTTATCGTAGCTCCCATATAAATATGAGGTTTATCTACACATTTCGCAGACTCACTGTAATCCACATTCGGATGAACCGTCGGTATACGGAGATACTCGCGAAAGATTTGAATCTCTTCGTTGCTTTCCCACTTTGCACTCATCTTGAACTTGAACTAAATCGGATCGAAACAAAGAGATAAGAATTTTGCCGGTCAATAATTTCACTTATTTGTTTGTCCAAACAAAAAAAGCTCAGCGCTCAGCTGATTGATCTTCACCACACCTTTCTCAACACTAGATCGCGTACGACTGTGGGGCTGTGGTGAGAAGCGCGCGTTTAAATATCACCGATAAGAGCCGCCATAAAAATAAACCCAAGCAGAAAGTGGAACTTTAGGTCTTATCGTGCGGTTTTCGCTTATAAATCTTTTATCAAAAGCAATTGTTTACATTTTGGTGGCTAATCTAAATAAGTGTGAATATGGCTGGCATAAATATACACACATGAATCTTTAAAATCTTTAAAAAGTGTTACAAGTTTGATTAAAATATTCCATAGAGCATGGTTTTATGGCATTCTTTAAATGAATTATACTATTTGGATGTGCGGCACATAATTCGAAATTAATTTTAAGCTTAAATCAAATCCAATCTGCATCATTAAATATATACAAACATTACCTATTTTAAAAAACTATAATATAGTAAGAAATCTTAACTCAAAAAACATAAGAAAAAGAACCTAGGGCTCAAATTGGTAAACTTTTCATAGCTACCAGCACATGTTAACTCACTTTAAGCCTCATTTACTTGACTTTCCCTGCGGCTGACGGATTTATTTCCCTTGAATTGTGGCGAAAGTGCTTCGCATTGCCTTGGATTGATGATGGTTCTGCTTCTCCCTATTGGCCCGCAGCCAAGATTTCCGATTACCGACTCCGAATCGCATGCAATCACACTCCAATTCCAGTTGATTTGTTAATCAAGATGCAGGGCACACATTGGCACCCGCACTTCGGCCAACATATCGCCCAAAGCGGGGCCCTGTGAACAAGTTGCCAGGAGCCTTGGGGCCTTCACTGAACTCCCAATTTCGCATATTAATGTAGTTGCAATTGCACTTGCAGTGTGTGTGTCAAAAGTTTGTTTTTGATTTAGATTTTACGCTTGTTTCGGGCGTCGCTCCACAAAAACGTGTCAGGAAAAAATAGCTGAGCTCTCGAAATGTAAGCCAAAGCCCTGTGATTTGTTTGCTGTACACGAGAGAGGGAGTCGGGTTTTGGGGGGTGGGCCAAAGTTGATATTGTTTTAGTGTGTGTACTCGCAGAAAGTCATTAAAAGTTCATTAACAATGTTGCTGGGATTTTAATGGCGCACCAGCAGCAATAACAACAATAACAACTGTAAGCTACATATGTCTGCATTTAAAATAACATACAGGCACAACTTATACGCACATAAAGAAATATTGGTATTTCATTTTGAATAATTTATTTTATTCAACAAAAATACATTTTAATAAAAATGTAACAATTAATTAAAGTATTAAATCATTGGGAAACACTTTTATAAACATTGGAAAAATGAGGGAAACCGAAGTTTCTATACCCTTGCATACACAAATCCATCATATCTCAGTCTAAAATGCATTAATCTTATTTCCGAAAGCGTTCCCATGTTAGTTTTTATTAAGGTAATAAATCTGCTTACTAGATTTCAAGTTTAAAATTATTGTGAATTTTTGAAAATTTTAACGATGTAACCCCTTATAAAATTTCGAAAACTTTGTAAAAAAATTAATTCTTGCCGTACATAGCTAGATTGATTCGGTTATCAATGCTGATCAAGAATATATATTATTTATAGGTTCGGAAATAATTCCTTTACTTAGTTTTATGCTTATGAGTGAAATTAGAGAACCCTGAAATGTTATAAAAATGAATAATTATTTGACTAAATAATGAGAAAAAAGGTGTAGTTTTTAAAACATTTATAAAAATGTCCGAAAGTATTATTATAAAATATATTCAGTTCTAGAGTTATTTCTGTAATATTTCTCGCTGTGCACATAAGTCAAATAAATACACAAACTTCCTGCAGCTGGGCGATGTGGGCGTGGCTGTTTGTCAATGTTGCTGCTGCTGCTGCTGTGTCGACATGTTGTCACTGGGCAAATAAACTAAATGAAAATTTTGTATATTGTAACAATTATCCGAACAGCGCGCAGGGAACTGTTTGCGTTAGCTTTGTGTTAGCTTTGCTCCAGGATATGGGGCGCTTTTCCGGGGGAGAGTCCTAATCCGTTATAGGCGCTTTACCTGCTGCCCAAATTCCCGGAATATCCTTAAAAAGGAACAGAGTTTCGGCTTTCGGCATTCCATTACACTCTTTCTCATCCTTTTGCGATAAAATGCGACAGCAGGGAAATGTGTGCGGGCGGCTCAAGGACAATCCGGCGGGCATGCGTTCGCAACTCGCAAAGAGCTTCAATTTGTGTGCCAGGCATTAGGAGCATTCGCTTCATGGACACGGCTACAGCACAAAAAAAAAGCGTTGTGGAGCTCTCTCTCGGCAAGCACTTAAACGCACTGCACTCACTGTCGACATCGATATGCAAAAAAATAGAAAAAGTGCTGGCCAACAGTGCGTATGCGTGCTGCGTGCACAAGGCATAAACTATGAGAACCCACTCGAAAACCCACTTGCAGTCCAAAGTTGTGCAAATGTCATCAAAATATGTATGGTGCACTCGGGCTGAAAATACTGAGCAGGGCCATGCAAATTGGATGCAAGGGACACAAGGGAAAGCCTCTGTAAAAATGTGTGTTTACATAATTAGCAAATATAATTTAATTGATCGGCATTTAACGCTTGATTGACACTAATTGATATACATAATCACACATTTTTAAAATAAAAATCCGCCAGCTTAATCCATAACGCTGCAGTCTCGCATTCCATATTTCCATAATTCAATCCCTCGGACTCCTGTTTGCTTTGGCAATTAATCGCATTCGGTGTTCAATTATGCAGCTACCAATAGCCTGATGCAATAAAGCAAATCAAATATTTATTCAAATTCATGTTTGTGGTAGCACATTACAATTTTGGTATGGATTTCAGGCGGGGCAAATAATCAGTTTTGATGTTGCATAAATTAAATGGATTCGTATTTCGATTCGCATTCGCCAGCACATTCAGTGTGTAATTTAGTTCAGAATCGATTTGAATTTAGAAATTTTACATTTTCCCTTCCTGGGGCTTAACATTCTAAGGAAATCTTTGTGAAAGCTTTCCAGAAATCTCAATTTAAGAGAAGTTTATCTCTTAGTTTAAATGAAATAACTAAAATCCAAGTCGTAAGCTTAATTTAAACAGGAACATTATGAAATGCCATTAGGTTGAAGCTATCTAAAATATTTACAGAAATGATCTTAGAATGAATAGAATAGAGTAAGTAAAAGACGTATACAGAATAAATAACAGTCCTTAGGGACTCCTTACTCCAGCCTCTTGATGGTCTCTAAATACTTACCTTCTTTTGCTAAGCTTAAAGCTGCAGCTTAAGGCTTAAGTACAGCTGAATACGCCGGAATAATAAAGTCGGGTTGGCAAACAGGGCAAAAACTATTGCATACTTAAGAGCTGTCAGCGCCAGGGAACGCGTTCCTGAATGCGAAACCAAACCAAAGCACACAGATAAGGAGGCAACAGGCAACAGGCTCACCACAGCTCACATCCACAGGAATCGTAACGCACTTGGCAATTACCGCGACAGAGATTACAAAACCCGGCAAACACGAACGGCAAAAGCAACAACATCATCGGCCGGGGGCGAGATTTTCCGCAGCGCCATCAAAGCAAATAACACACAGAAGTTATGATAAATGCAGATGGAGCACGGCTAACGGCATTATTGCCTGTCATTTCTCATCAGCGAGCAGAACGGAAAGAGAGAGGCAGCAACAGCCGACTTCCGGGTGCCGCCGCCGCCATTTTTGCCGGTCTGTAATGGCTGTCAGGCGAGGGTGCGCCGTCTGAATGGCTTGTAATGGAAAAAAGGGGAACTACCCCCGCAGGGACTGGGGGGGGGGAGAGACCGACATAAGACATGATTCTTGCCTGCTTTTATTTTCTATTAAGCACAGACCTCTGCTTTTCCCTTTCGCCGCGTGAGCGATGAATTGCAATTTGCTAAGTTTTTGTTTGCTCTGTCTCGGCGACAGAGCTGCTGATGCAACTCGGAAAAACTTCATTTTCCGCTACTTCATCCGACTTCTCTCTTCGCTCCGTGTGTTCTTCCGGCGGTGCGACGATTTCTCGACAGCCACGCCCCCATTTGCACTTTCTCCGCAGCCGGACAGCTGCGCCTGATGTGTTTCAAAGAGTTGCAGAACCATTTCACTGACTGTCCCCTGCCGAAGCTAAGGTATTTTTAATTGTCGCTGTACACGGGAAAATAATAGTGCGGGAATTGAATTTAAAAAACAAAGAAATTTAAGAAAAAGCTTAAACTAATGGAAATTAAGCAACAATAATTTCATTTAATATCTTTTTCTGAGTATTAAATCACCAAGTCTTATATCGTATTGTCTTCATATAAGTTTGTATTTGTTATAGCTATGAAATCTTATTTTTCTCTGTACTTGACCCGTGTGTCAGGCAGTCGACCAGTGTCATTTCCAGCTATCTGGTTTCCTGTGAAACTAACAAAGCTGGCAAACTGGCAGCTGGCAAGAGCTCCTTCCTGGCAATCACATCTCGCCGTCTCACTTCCACTTGAACTACCATGACCGCCACATCCGCAGTCGGACTCACTGGACTCGCAGGACTTGCCTGCTAATGACCGCTGCTAAGTGCCTCGATTTGTGCAGTGCACTCCGCTTGACCATGGCTGCAATTAACTAATTGATTGAACTATTCAATCGGTGAAAATGCACGCCACTTTGAGGGCCGAAAACGACGAGCGAGTAGTGGGGCGGGACGGGGCAGGGTCGGAGAGCGTGACTGGGTGTGGCATGGTTATTAAAGGATTGCCATTTAAGGAGCAAGCAGGTCGGTTCGGTCAGCGCTTTGCCTCCTCTTCGCCTTCAGTCAGTGGCATATCTGTGGCCTTTGTGGCGTGGCCGGGGCACATTGCTCATGGTTGCTGAAAGCTTTGAAATGCCTCCCCATTAGCCGGCACAGAGGGCGTGGCCATCGCCCGCATCCAGGCCAAAGGAGTGAGTCCAGGCCAGTCAAGTTCCTATTTCTGGCTAAGTAATGCCTGACTGATTAATGGCCCCGGATCGAGGGACTGGCACATAATCGATTTTCCGCAATGCATTTAGTGCCGCCGGCTTCCTTCATATCCGGAATCCCGCCGGCATCTGGCCAGGCATAACTTTCCACCTTTATCCGGGCGTTCGCCCCACCTCGGCCAGCAGTGTTTATGCGCCCGGATTTTGTAGTAAACTTGTTTCAATCTCTGTAACCAAGGGCGAACAATTCCATTCCGGTTTCAAAATGCAGGCTGCATGACATAAAAAATGCCAGCAATCAGATGGTAACCACTACCAATCCCCCAGGAGAGCAGTGGCTTTTAGAGTGCCGTCCTCCTTTTTGTTCTTTTTTTGCGAGCGTGTTTATAAATACGAATTGCAAGCTTGTATCTGGCGGATGTCGGTGTGTAGCGAGTATCTCTTCCACATAGGTAAGCACATTTTAGTGGCCTTTGTTCGCCGGGATGTTGCTGCTTGTGTTTTTCCCCAGCCCCTAGCCAGTTGCAATTTGTTGCAATTTTTGCCTGTTTTGTAGTCGCCGCTGTTGCGAATGTTTTATGACTGCAATGCGGTTTCGTTTCAGTCCGGGCAGCTGCAGAATGCATTTATGATGCATAAACATAACGCCCCCAATGCCACACCCCCACACATGCTAGGCCTGGCAAGGATCCCCCCGGAACCTGCTCCTGCTGCTGCTGGTCGTGGCACGTTCCAGGTGCCCCATGTTTATTGTCCTGGCGGCAGGGACACGAAACTCCTGGGACACGCCATGGTTTATTTAATGCACGAATCGCATAATACTTTTTATTGCCTCCGACACAAATATTTGCGCTGCAATTTTGCAATTTTCCGTTTTAACGAATCACTCACGGCCAGGTCACGGCCCCCTTGCCCGCAATCTGATGTCCGTTTTGACAGCTGAACGTTATGGTAATTTAATTAACCATTAAAATGAGATTATTGTGTAATTTATGCATGTGACAGCGCCACTGACAGCTCATTTAATGAGTCTCCAACTGCGCCCACAACTAATGGCGGGTGGTTCTCGCTCCCGTTCGGGGTTGAGTAATAGCAATTAATTTTCCCACTCCCACTAACCGTTCCCATCACCCATCAGACCGGGGATTTGTTTGCCACGACTTCTTGTGACACTTTTGCCCCGAAGAATGCAATTTCCTGGCCCAAAGGCCAGGCCGGGGGCCCTCAGACAGACACTTCACAACTTTCGCAAAGCCCGGGCCCAGAGTCAGAACTAAGCCATATATTGATGGATTCACCCGCTGTGCCTGTGCCAGCCTCCTGCTGACCCGGACCCGGACCAGGAGGATCCGGATGCGGCAACGGATACGGCTCCGGAAATGTGGCAGCCCAGAGAGCCCGGACAGCCGGCTTAGCCGGGCGGTAATAGTAATAGGAATTGATTTACCATTTTGTGTGCACGAAAATGTGCAATTTATGTGCCCGCCAGAGCCTGAATACCATCCCGTCTGACTCAGCATGGATGATGGCCTGCGAGGATTGGGGACACCGACACGGACACGGACACACGTCCTATATATAGAGAGAGAGACACATAAATTCCCAGCTAATGCATTTTTCAAGTGGAGTGCATAATTCAGAGACCGGAGCTTCAGCCAGTCAGTCAGTTGGTCATTTTGCGGGCCTGTATTTAGCATATCAATGGATGGATACCCCTTCGCATTTCACCTCCTCCTCCTGTCTCCTCAATCTCTTGTGCTCTAATTGCGGCAAAACTATGGCACTGCAGACCCCAAACCGCGTTCATATTTTATTGATTGGCCGGAAGGCCAGAGCAAACCCCCATCATTGGCAGTCATTTGATGTCCGCTGAATAATTTACAACAATTTCCAGCGCGAAACGAGCAACGCCCAATTCCAATTTCCCCAAAAATTTCAACTGCAAAATAGATGGCAACTGGGGGGGAAATGCGGATTAAATGCGAATTTTTGCCTCCTCTTTGGTCCTTTTTTCCGCGCTGATTGCTGAATCGCTGAATGCGCCAATGAGTTATGTGCCATGGGGATATATACGCGTATATATTCAGAGACGATCGATTCCACTGAAATCTGCATGAATCAATGCATGAGTGGAAATTAAATGGAGCACAAAGGCTTAGAACATCCCGTGGCAGATATCGATTGCTGGGCTGAAATTTAAAAATTACATTTACATAATGCAGCCGAAATTGACAAGAATGTTTGCTATTCTTGCTGGGGTAAAACAATAAAGAAATTGCAAGAAAATTGCACGGGCAGCGGCGAACAAAGGAAGTATGAAATAAGCCCGCAACGAAAACAAAGTCGTAAATTCAATTTAAAGCTTGACAGATTGCCACACTGCGGCGAAAAAGGGGGTTTGAATGTGGGTCGAAACGTGCTAAGGGCGGTGGGCGGTGGGCTATAGGCGTGGCCAGCTGCAGTGGCGGAAAGAAAAACAAAAAAACAAAAAAAAAAATGGCTTCAGTAACAATGCCGCCCCTTTATCTCTTACCCCAGCAGCAAAACCCGCGGAAAATATTTTCCAAGAAGCCGGAGCTCATTGAGCTCCTCCGGGGCCTCCAAATTAGGGTCAAGTTTCGCTAGAAGACATGCACTTGCCGGGCGCCGCTGGAGGAGACCAATTAAGTGGGCTTTAATAAGCTCAGCCACTTAAACAGCCAGAAATCTTTGCAAAGAGGTTAAACGGCTGGCAAACTTTGGCCAACAAACGCGGGTGGTCTTCCGCCGCCTGGGAAAATTCAACGCGGGTGGCCTGGCTTTATACCTAACTTAACTTCCCTGCTCCTTGTCCTTCCGGCTGCTGTTGCATTATGTTGCTGGGCGGGAAACCCAGCTGCTGTTCTGACCCAGTTTAGTGATGGAGAGAGTTGCATTTCTCTTTTTATTTTTTGTAAATATTATGTTATGCTGGTGGGTCATGTCACCGTTGCAACAGCTGTGCGCAGGTTTATCACGCGACCCCCGCCAAAAAAGCCACAATAAGGTCAATCATATGGCCACCACCGGCACCTCTAGAGCATCCAGAGCAGGAGTAGCCACCAGGGCCACCAATACCACCATCACCGCCACCGCCACCGCAGAAAACGCAGTGCAATTAAAGCCAACAAACGGAGTGCCACAGCATCAGGCCGCACTCCGGATTCCCAACCTGCCCAATCAACGGACCTGGCCGCAGATCCATACACAGGAAAAAACAAGGAAAACCAAACAGGATCACTTACATATGTATATCCCTTGTGGCAGGCATTGACTCTACTCTGCCATAATCCTATTAAGAATAGTTTGATCCGGCTTAACTCTGTGCCCTTTATTTATTTAAAATATGCAACGCAATGCAATGGAAAGGAAAATGTTAGTTGTGTAAGCTAACTAAAACCTAAAGGGAATGGGGTCATGACCTGTATTTATAAGCTATACAAAAACCACTATTTATATATAAACAAATTGCATATAAAAATAAGAACAAATCTTTACAGATTTAATTAAATCGATATTTTTGTTCACTGTGCACTCACGCAATGCAATCAAAGGCGAGCGTGTTAAAGCCGTAAGAGATCCTTTGGCGATGAAGACTCTCCATGGAATCCCCCGAAAAGGCGGGAAAACTGGGCAGGAAAACTGCGCAAAGTGAGGGGATCGGGAAAAAAGGGACGAAAAAGGGTAACGGCATGCTGGAACCGCGACCAGGAAACGCGCACAAATTGCGTTTTAACGCATGCAAATTGCCTGCGTCCACGTCCAGGACGAGTTTATTGCATTACAGTTGGCCGATGGTGGAAATGGGTTGAGGATGGTTTGGCTGAGGTATGGGAACGTGGTCGAGGGTTTTGTGCCATTGGATGTGTGTCCCGCAATTGCCACTTCGCACTTGAGCAATTCCGCGTTGGCTTGGTTCTATATGGGGTGCATCAGTGTGTTACACACTACAGAGTGACCTATTTAAGTCTATTTTTAAATGAGGACTTAAATAGAAACTAGAACAGTAAAGACATGCCTTTAAAGATTTACTTTATTTGTCTATTAAGTTGTGAGTATATTATTTTCTCCTTAAATCCATAAGAGACAAAACGGGGCATCACTGTGTCAAAATTCGTGGGATTCCAAAAGGCTCGAAGCATTCCGTTGCCATTGCTTTTTCCGCTCCTGTCGCTTTCATTAAGCCAACTGACAGCAGCGATGGCAGTATCAGCTGCTGCAACAGCAACTCGAACAACAAACACACACAGCGTACACAGGACACCGGATACGGAATACCAGACAGTGGCCAAGACGCCATTGCAAAACTGTCAAGTCAACGTGGGCGTGGGCAAGGGGAAGGGAATTTATTTTTTGCTATTTTTTGCAGCTTATTTTCCCCATTTAACCGGCGGCAGTCGAGGTGGCAGCAGCTATTTGTGTTGCTGCAGATGCTGTTAGTGCGTCATAAATTTTATAGACAAGTTAAATATTATGCATACGCACCATTGCACTTAATAACATTTCGGTTCGCCTCACAAATACAAGTGCAAAATACAACATTTGTGGTCGTGTGTGTGCGCTTAAGCTGCGTACTAAATTGAATTAAATTAAAATAAATCTGCTCCGCAAAGAGCCGAGTATCGCATAACTAAGCAAGGCGAGTGAGTGTGTTGCCTTCAATCAGATTTGCATATGCTCACTCTCTTCTTTTTCTTTTCGGTGCACAGAATTCTCGTTTATCCAAAAAGCAATTTAGGTATTTGTCGCAAAATGCTCTTCTTTCGTCTGTTGATTCCGAGCACGCTCCATGGATTAATCTCTGAATCTCCATCTGTAGTCACACATCCCATCAGCTCCATTTGTTGCCATAACAGATGAACTATTGATCATCATTAGAAAGGCACACACACACACACAGGCAAATCCTGTGCTGTCCTGAACATATATTTTTTTTCGCCTCTGCCTCGATACTGTTTGCTTTTTAACTTGCCCCTGCCCCCTGCAATGCAAATGACACAATGTCCTGCCATTACGCATACGCCCTGTATACCACCGAGCCCTGTGTGTGTGTGTGTGTGTGTATGCCTCAGTGAGTCTGAATGGGTTGTGTTTGTTGTTCGGTTGCCGTTGCATGTGTGAATTTTGACAGACGTCAGTTTGCCTTTGCATTTTTTATGCATTTAAATAACAAAATTAAACAAGCAACTGTCTCATGTGCAATTTATTGTGCTCTCTCTCTCTCTATTCTCAGATAAACAAAAATACGCAGAGCAACAAGAATCTGGGGGAACACAAGCGCTGGATTCATGATCCGTCGAGTAAGTAAGCTAGGAGAATCACACTCCATTTGCCCGCTGGCAACGTCCAATTAGGTTCACAAAAAAAAGGACCAAGGACCAAGGACGAACGGGTGGCAGTGTGTTATCGCAAAGCTATTAATAAATTAAACTCAAATGCCTGCAGGTGACCTTTGCCGACCGCTGAACTGCAAGAAGCGTGAAATTTGCCTGCTCGAGGACGAGTTCAGCGCCGTGTGCGTGTCGAAGAAGGAGCTGCACAAGAACCGGTAGGTTTTCCGGGAAAATTCCGCCTTGATGGCTGTTGTTAGGCTTGATGAGCCAATTAAATTGAAACTTTTGCGGTCTTTGCCGCCGCCGGCACTCTAAACTAACACCGCTCTTGTGGCGAACCATCACCATTTCAGCGATGAGATAATCAGCAAGGCCAAGTACTTGGAGGAGGAGGCCAAGCGGCGTGTCAACCAGCAGGACAACCAGGACAGCCAGGATGCGGAGGACATCAACAACGACGACGAGGATAACAGCAGCGATAGCAGTCTCAACGGTGGCAGCAGCAGCAATCCCGGCAACAGCCCCGTCCAGGCCAATGTCCAGGGCAATGAGGAGAGCGACGACGAAGATAAGAGCCTCAGTCTGGGCGACGAGGATGAGTCCAAGGAGGATGATGTCTTCTATGAGAACAGCATTGCCGCCAGCGATAAACAGCAGTCGCAGCAACAACAACAACAGCAGCAGCGCAATCCCAGGCACCAGCAGGACCCTCTGCCATCCAGCAGGACGACGACGAGGAGTTGGAGTGAGTACACTGAAACTTGTTTAACATTTCGATATGATTTCTTATCAAAGTTGGACTTATCTGATGGTAAAATCATGAGGGATTTTGCAGAATCAAGCACAGAACTTGAGATGGATCTTGAGATTTACAAAAAAATTAGATATTTTGACAAAAGGCTGGTAAAACTGGCTGTGAAATATATTTTTAGGGTATTTATCCTTGATTTTTAAACCCTTGTATAGTCAGAGGCTTATAACGATGTGAAGGACTCATTTCCGTCTATATAAATCATACATATTCTTGATCAGCATGAACAGAGAAATCGATCTAGCTATGTCAGACAAAAATTTAATTTTTTCAAAATTTTGAAAATTCTATAAGGGGTTACATCGTTAAAATTTTCAATAATTGTCAAAAATTTTAATTTTTGTAAATTTTAAATTTAGTATGCATATTTATTTATCTAATAATAACTAACATAGGAATGTTTTCCGAACGAAAATTAATGCTTTTTTTGTCTTAGTTATGAGATTTTAAAACTCTGATTTGTTAATAAAATTATCATATTAAAATACCTAGAAAAAAATGCAAATATTTTAAACTTAATAATGATAAATTTTCGATTCTATACTATATGTATTTCAATTGAAAATTCAAAGGTATATCAATTTCTTTAGCCCTAAGTTAGTTCCCTTTTTTTATTATGTTATAGCTTAAGAAGCTTCCTCTGTATTTCTCTCAGTGCAGCGTTGAAGTACTTAACTTTTAGGCGGAACTTTTTGCGTTTTCCTTCGAATGGGATTTTACATTTCATTAAGCAAATTCGCGTACACAAAAAGGGTTGATTTGAGTGGGAGTGTAAGTGGGAGTTGGAGTTGGAGTCGGAGTGGGTCACCTTTGACACCAAGGCTCGGCCACGATCCGAATTACCCCTGATTTCCACGGCCGCCATGCTAATAACAAATTGTTTTATCGTGTATAAAAATTCCGCAATAAATTTACAGTGCTACAATTTTTAGCACGCAGCCTGGTCCCTGGCCTGTTTTTTTGCCACTTTTGCCTTTTGGGCCGTTATCGTTGTTGGCTGGCATACTTCTGCCTGAATGGCTGAATGGTTGACTGGTTGACTGCTTGAACGGGCCGCAACGACAGCTTTACGGCCTTTACCCTTTGACGCGTGCCGTCGTCGGATCCTTTGACTTGTTCCGTGTTATCGCTTTGACCCTTACCCAAATTGTGGACTCGCACGCGAGCAGAGCCTCAAAAGAAGGGCCCCCCCAAAAGGAGGGGCCAGGACGCCAGGAGCAGGCCAGGATCAGGTGTGGTAGCTGGAGAGCCCTGGAAATGAAGTCAAAGTCGAGTCAAGTCGATGTCAAGGCTCGATTGGCCTGGCTTCTCCCACAAACAAAAGGGTTGCGATTGTTACCCCGCGGCGAAAAAGGAAATTGTTGGCAACGTCGATTTCCGTTGTTAAATTTATTTTTTGGCTTATGCGAAGTACATAAAATTTCAAGAAGAAGTTCCCAGAAAGTATCGATTACTTAACGCTAAAGCCACTGCCACATCTGGAAAAGTGGTATGGATTCATGTAATTTCAATTTCACTTATTTGATAATTGTTACAAACACAGTAATTGTTACCACACCTTTTTTACCTTTATTTTGGCAAACGTGTTTCCCTTTGACCCACTTCAGAATCCTTTGAAATACAGTTCCCACGCAAATGTGTTTAGGAAGAATAAAAATCAACTCCAATTGCTGTTTATTTCCCCCCTTTGTTATCAGTTGGTCTTTTGTTTGAACAAAGTTTAATTTCATGCTCGCTGCTTGACACCCGCTGGGTGCTGGTGAAAAAATGAGGGGAAAAGCAGCCGAAAAAGTTTTCGTTTTTGATCCTTTGACGTAATTTCTAGAATGAAAAATTAATTTCGGAAAATTCTTGTGCAAATAAATGTCGTAAAAATTTCAACGAATACTGAGAAGAGCTTCGAAGCCTTGTTGTTTTTTGTGTCCTGTATCCCCAGGGCGTTTGTAATTGAATTAAAATCCACTTGGCAAACACCACACACCACACACCTACTCCTGCTGCTCGTCCTTCCGTCCTCCCAAAGTGAGCGACTGTGCGGGTGTTGGAGTGTAAAAATCAATCTATAGGCAAATCACGCGACCCAACCATGACGCCCCCATGAGGGGATTCGTTCTGCTCCCAGCGATGACATTAACAATGGCTTTTGACATATATTTTTTTTTCCACTGCTTTTGTGTTTACGAATTTTCCTTTTCAATTTTCCTTTCACCCGAAAAATCCCCGCGCACCATGCCTGGCATTTGTGTATCTATGTCAATGGCATGAAATATGAATGTGTCACGCCGAGCCTCGGGCAAAATCAATAGTTTGAGCCGGCGGTTGCCACTCATCATGGCATCGTGGCATCATGGCATCATGGCAGCAGGAGCTGCTCCAGTTCTCGTCTTTCCAAGACAAACAAAAGACTCGCCTCGGCGAAGGGGTCACTGGTTGGGGGGCCCTTCTAATAGACCACTTTCCAAAGACCCAAAGAGAAAGCATACCCACACAGCTGGAGAGCGGGATCGAGCCATAACTCATATGTGTGTGGGGCAAGCATTGTTTGTTGCAACAATATGGCAACAGCGCACAGTGGTTGCAAATTGGATTTTCATATTACTCACTGATTGAAATGGGGGAATTTGATGATGTCTGTGCCAAAGGGTTTATATTTTTCACTTAATGATGTTCGATTTCTCTTAAATAAGATCAAATGTATTTAATACTCTTTGAAATTATATTTTTATGGTTAAATAAAAGAGGCCCAGTGTAAGAGATTCCATGGAGGCATTTGCTTGGACGGAGGCACATAGTTCAGATCTCACCTCAACCTGCCACAACTCAGCTTCTGGTGTGTATGCGTTTGAAGGGGGTGTGTGTGCGGTGTGCCATGTGCGATGCCTGTCTCCGGCAGTTATTCGAGACCACTGAGCTGTTTTGTGGTCTATGCACATGAAGCTGTCGGCTTCAGCAGCTCAAGGAGCAGGAGTCGCAGCAGGAGCAGGAGCAGGAGCAGGAGCGGGAGACCCTCCCCGAATCTCGACCGCCTCCCCCGAGGATTGGGTTGCAAAATTGAAAGCAAATATTTGAGTAAAAATTTACACATTTTTTCACAGAGACACTGAGACAGGCATCAAGTTTGATGGGCAATTTGCTCAAAGCAACCGCAGATGTTGCTCAGGCCATGCAAGATTGCTGCCTGTCATTGGCTGTGGCCGAAAATGTCCGTCCCGAATTAACGGGCTCATTCGTCTCACTATTTACTTGGCCCTAAGAATTTCATTAAATTTGTATAAACAATCCGGCGGAGAGAAGCGCAAACAAAAATGGAAGCGCAGGCAGGAAACGGAAGCGGGCAAAAGAACATGCGAGAGAATTTTTAATTAAAAGCGAGAAGTGAAGGAGCGAACGGCTACAAATATCCCTCACACATATATGTTTACATTGGGTTTTGGCCATCGGTACGTTTACATTGGCTCTGCAACGGAATTGGCCAGTTTAAAACGTTGCCATAACCGAATCCCTTTGACAAATCCTCCTAACAATACTTTTTTATTTTTATTCAATTTCTTGCATACCCAAGGTTTATTTAAATTGTATTTAGCAAGAGCAAACATTGCCTGCATTGGAAACAATAAAGGCCAGGAATAAATCGAATGAAGCTTAAATGTGTTAAGTCCCAAAACGAATCCGGGACTAAGCTGAAACTGGCGCTGTACTGGCGGCAAATTTTCAATTAATAATTTCATGAAATTAAAAAAAAAGTTCAATGGAAAGCCTCTAATTAACATATAGCCGCCGAATTGGGGCAATTAGGCAAATTACTTTTCGTTCGAGATACACCCCGAATAAATGTGCAAATTTCATTTGATACCGGTCGAAAGTCGTGCAAAAAAGCCTCCTTTTATACAGATATATATATATATTTGTGAATGCAAATTATGAAATAGGACGAATGGATGCGTGGTGGTGTGAACTCGTGGCCAGCCAATTAAAGCCACACCAAGTGCCATAAAAACGCAGGCCAGTGTAATTTTTTATCTATTGAACGAACAGTAGCAATGGCAGCAGCAATTAATTGAAATAATCTTTGTGTTGGTTTTCAATGTAGAGCAAAAAAGGATGTAACGTGATGATTGAAGGGTGTGATTTTCTTTTAAAATAAATGCCAAGGGCTGAACCATGATTGATTGACAGAGGATAAAGGATAGCCTCCGTTTGAGGGTAATTAAAATGGGCTCACACTTACCCGAGACCTCTATTTCGAGCTCAACATAAAGTCATGAGAATGGCCAAAGGCCTCTTGTTGGCAGTTTAAATATTTGCTCAAATTATTAAATAAGTTTCAGAGTCTCAGTTCCCGAGTCCTCCGTTCCCTGGCCAATCTCATGCCTCGACTGTGTTTGCCCGGGCGTGCGTGCAGCGCATATTAAATAAATATTTAAATAAATGTATAAGCAGAGCTCCGCTCCGCTCACCTGCCAAGAGGAGGCATAGGATAGGGGACATGTGGACAGAGATAAGGAGGAATGGACGCAGACTTCATTTGCATAAAAATTAATTTTGCATGTCATCTATTTGTTGCCGTTGCGCCTCCCCCTGAGTTTACTGCTCCTGATTTCTTCTAACTCCCGACTTTCGCCCTCTTGTAGCAACTGCAAGCCGTGTCCTGTGGCCAAGCCGACGTTCCTCTGCGGCGCCGACAACAGGACCTACTCATCACTATGCAGATTGGATTATCACAATTGCATACATTCGACGTCCATACGGATCGCCTGCAAAGGATTCTGTCCCTGCAAGGGTAAGTCCCAGGAACCCTACTCCTTTCTTTTCATTTCCACAACAAACGAGAAACGAACAAATACAGCCAGGCAATGCTGCTGGCCCCAAACCAGAATCAAATGCTCCGCCAGCATAATGAGCTCCAGCCAGGAGATCCCAACACCAACACCAGTTCCAGCCTGGCAATCTGCCAGGACCATGGAACTCCGGCACACCGGACTCGGGGACTACAAAATAAATTGCATGCATATATTTCGTGACAGGCTCGGTGGCGGGAGTTGGCCGCCCCAGAAAGTATGCTAGAAAAAGCTGGCTAGCTGCGATTTCCTAGACTCGCAGCAATTAAAAATTCCAATTACCAAACAAAGGCTTTGGCTTTAAATATTTTTTCGCCAGGCTTCCGAAACACTTGTTAAATATTTAATAGGCCGGCGAACAAGTAGCCGCCGCCATTGTTCTACCATTGAGCTACCCCACCATTATGGTGGCCCGGCAGCCACGTTAATTTTCAATTTTGCATGGCTGAGAGAGCAGCTAAAAACAAAATAAAGCAGAAAACACACCCGGAAAATGTATGGGGGTATGCCTCACAGAGCCGGGATGCAAAAAGTTGGCCTGGCCAAGCGATTTCACCACCAACATTTTGCCATTTTGGCACTTTTTCTTCCCCTCCACTTGTTATTTTTGCAGAGGCTGTCGATGGCAAGCGACTGCAGCGCATTTCAGGCTATAACAAGTACAACAAGAAGAGCAGCCAGGACCTCCAGCAGCAGCAGCAACAGCAGCAGCAGCAGGCCTACAAGGACAGCAGCAACAACAACATCATGATGAGCAGCGGCAACATTATGGGCGGCAATAACAATGACTTCAATACGATCATGAATGCAAGTTAATAGCCTATACCTTTTGGCGTCAACCTAATATGGATATTCCTTACCCACAGGATAAAGAGGATAACAACCGGCATTATAACCACATCAATGCCCAGTACACATTCACGCCCGAGGAGATCAAGTACGATAACAAGCACTACAAATACCTCAAGTACACGGCATACAAGAAGGTGAGTATATCAATATCCCAGCTTGTTTATAATTTAACCCATTGGTGATTGGCAGGACTCCAAGTACCAGGAGGACAAGCACAAGATGCGCAACTACAATGAGGTGGTGGAGAAGCAGCAGCAAAAGTTTAGTAAGAACAACAACTTGAATGGTAAGATTGATTATAATTACTTTAAAATATAACTAAATATATCCTTTGCTTTGTAGGTTACCCCTCGAAGTCACCGGAGTGCAAGCCCCAGCAGTTGACCGCCATTGGAAACCGCCTCCTGGACTGGTTCTCCGTGATCATGGCCGACAGCAAGAAGCGTCGCCAGCATAGCCAGAAATCGCGAGCCCATTTCCCGCCCGCCTGCAAGACGGAGGCCAAGTGGATGTTCGGCCATCTGGATCTGAACAACGATGGACAGCTGTCGCTGCAGGAGATGTATGACCTGGAGCATGACCAGAACGAGCGCTGCATTAAGCCCTTCATTGACACCTGTGACCTGGACACGGACAGTGCGATCAATACGCGGGAGTGGTGCCGTTGCTTTGAGAAGACGGATCGTCCGTGTGCCGCCGTACGCCGGAGAATCGCCGGCGACTTTGCAGGTGAGATAGGTACAGGTGGAAATTTCTCTGGCTACATAACACTAATACTTCTATGTTCTCTCTATATATATCCGTATGAGTTGTGCGGGCTCCTGGGCCCAATTTATTCCCTATTATTCCCCAACAAACAACAAGACTACAACAGACTAGAACCAAAACCAAAACCAAAAATAATATATATATTTAAAAAAGAATTCAAGGAAAAACCAAACTGAAACAAGAGCTAAAAAATATATACATTTATATGAGAGAGTAGTGTAATTTGGTTTCAGTTGGTTTTTTATTACTTTTCCGTCTCTGTCTCCGCTATGCGCCATATCTTTCGGCCCGCTTAGTTTTTGTTTGTCTGACACTCTTTGCTCCCCACTTTTACACGCGTTGGAACCTTTTTCAAACTATAATTAAGCGCCTGACAGCTAAATAGAAACCCTGACACACTTCCAAGACAGTGCTGCCAATTTGTCCTTTTTTATCCTGAACGAGGAATGTTCTTTTTTATTAGAAGTTTAGTTTAATTTAAAACTTTTGCGTTTGGGAATCTATCCTTTTAATGTCACTAAATGCCTTTAAAAATAGTTAATAAACTGTTGAGAAATCTTATTTAAAAATCTTTTTTAGGTAGTCTATTTAATTTGATTTGCAAAATGAGGCTTATATTTGTTTCAAAGGATATTTTCACTATTTATTTTAATATTTAAAATGCTTATATGGTTGTAATTGTTTTAAATTACATTTGTAAAGAATCAATCTGTGGCATGTCGTGTTTTGTATCCTCTTTAATTGTTTCCTTATTCTCTTCTTTGAATCCTTTTAATCCTTATTGTACTGTTTTTCGAAATCGAAAGTTTGGCAGCACTGTCTCACACACACTCTCATTCACACAAATATAAACACACACACACAAATACCAGCAGTTAACAGAAGTAACCTTTTTTTCGCGCTGCTTTCGTTGTTAATTTTCGTTTTGTGCTCGCTCCCCGTTTTTTTTTGTTTTTTTCCAACATCTCTTAGCCAAACGCAACTTTTAAGCCAGCAAATTAAACACTTCTAACAACAACACAGAACTTTTCCCAAAAAAACCCCCCTTGAAACCCCATTACCCGCTGTAGAAACCGCCACTGTCCGATGCTTTTTGTGTTTTTTGCCTTTTACCCCATCCCCTTTACCTTACCTACAATATAATTCCCCTTCTGCCGCCGCTGCTGTCCCCTTTGTTGCCACAAACAAAATAGATCCAGCAGCAACTTTTGCTTGTGCCGCTTCTCACTGACCCCCATCCGTGCCCCTTATCCGTAAGTAAGTTGCCCCACTAACTGGCCTCCGTCTCTTCTCTCCACAAACGAAAACCAATTAGGCGCCTACGCACCGGACTGCGACATCCAGGGATTCTACAAGCCCACCCAGTGCCACAGCTCGGTGGGCGTCTGCTGGTGCGTGGACAAGCACGGAGTCGAGTTCGCCAACACACGCACACGCGGCAAGCCCAACTGCGGTGAGTACTTGGTCCAGGGAAGCAGTTCCCACTGGGGGAGACCGGGAAGGAGCCGGGTCCAAGTGGGGTTCACCCTAAAGGTGCTCCGAAAGGGGGCATCGCATAAACACTTAACCCAAACATTTGGCGAGGGGACCCTACAAAAGGCCCACAAAACTTTTCTAAATGCCGTAATGAGGGAGGGCCGCAGGACTGCAGCAGGTAAAATGGGTTGAGCTTGGTCACCTGCCACACTTAAGCCTCCTGTAAGCCCAGTTGACGTTTGTATAATGCACCTGAGAAAGGCTAGTTAAACATTTTATAGCTGGCCAAATGAAAAAACCACTTCAGTTGTATAAAAACTATGCTTTTTTCATGCTGACAATTTGGTTGTATTTAAAGCAACATTTTAAAGGCAGTGAAATTGTGGAAAAATAAGTAGAAATATTTTTATATCATTGCAGAATTTTTTAATTATAGCTAGAGAAGAACACATTTCCGACCCCATAAATATTATATATTCTTGATCAGCATCAATAGAGATATCGATTTAGCTGTGTCCGGAAAAAATCACAATTTTTCAAAATGTTTATAAGGGGTTACATCGTAAAAATTAAAAAAAAAGTAAAAAAAAAATTGAATATATATTATATTAAATGGAATTTGTAGAAATATTAACGTAACAAAAGCTAACATAGGAACGGTTTTTGAATTAAAATTATCGCTTTTTTGGCTTAGTTATCAGTGTTTTTTCTTTGATTTTCCCTAAAACTTTACACATAAAATATAGATAAATATTTATATTTATAAATATATAATATAATATAATATAAATATAAATATTTTTAAATATTTCAAAAAATTTGAATATTTTAAGCTTAGTTTTGATGGATTTCCGATGCGATCATAAAATTCAATTGAAACTCTAAGAGTATACCAGTTTCAGCTTCCCAAATGATGTCTCCTTTTTTGATTCAATTGAAAAACGTTACTAACTAAAGAATTCAGCAAATTCAGAATTCAACAAATACGTTGCTTTTATATACAATCACAAATATAACAACAAAATTCTGCTGTTGAATATTTACAATCATTGTTAGTTGCCGCCAATTAATATGGTTTAAATACGGAATATTCTCGTATTTCTTTAACGATTTTCGTGGCAATCGAACTGTGGCAGGCAACGCACCAACGATTTGCCATTTGAGCCATGCCATTTACCTGTATTGAAATATCAGCCCTTAAGCCAGCTTTTATGGCCCAATGCTGAGTTATGCGTTGCCGCAGTGCCGGCCGGTTGGCCAGCCATCCAGGCTATCGGTATCGGAAAACACCTCGCACTCCGTTGCGTATACGTAATCTTCTTATCTCCAGTCCTTGTGTTTGTGTCCAGAATTTAAGTCTGCACTTAAGGTTGTTAAAGTTGTCGGTTTGGGGTTTGGGGACTGGGGACAGGCAGGCCGGGCATTACCAAGGGATCAGTAATTGAGTTTTCCTATTAATATCGCACATACGCCATGCATAACACATGAGAGGACTCTCAACGGGGTTCGAAGGACACGGACAAGAACGTGTATAGGGAACGGGGACGAGGACGAGGTCAGCTCTGTGGCTGACCGCCATTAGACATGCATGCGGCGAATGGGTCAGATTAGCGCATAGTCCCGGGGAGTGCAGAATACCCATGAATTCATAGTACAAACGAAACGTAAAGAAACGAATTTTAATTTCATCCAAATCCAAACAGAGTCCGTGGTTAATAACGCCGCCTCGCTCACATCCGACGACGAGGACGAGGGCGCCGACGATGAGGACAGCGCGGAGGGCAGTGCCGATCAGATGCTGGTCTTCTAAGTGACCCGACCGAAGGACACCGGAGGGACAGGGCTACGGAGATGGATTGCCCCGGGCCCCGGGAAGCCGGCAAATCCAATCAGCGAGCCACCATCGAGGCGGATGCGCTAGCGTTGTAACGGAAAATTAATATTATTATTATTATGATTGCAAACAAACCGAAAGTGGAAGTAAAAGCAAACGCAGCAGCAGCAGCGAAACCCCAAAAAAAAACCCAAAAACCAAAAACCGAAACATAAATGTGCAGTAGCCAAGTAAGCGTTTTTGAATAGAACTACGTATAGCAAACAGCAGAAGCAGCAAAATCACTCACTCACACACACTCTACACACCATACAACCCTCACCCCATGCCGCGAAGGATGTTAGCGAAAAGGATAGCTAAAACAGCAGAGGGAAAACCAAAGAAAAACTGTAGCATAGTTGAAGGCGCAGCGCACGCAAATTGGCATTTCGCTGATGCCAACAGTAGAAAAAAAAAAACAAAGAAAGCAAAGTAAAACTAAAACTAAAAGGAGAGCCAACAACCCTACACACACACACACACATCCTTTTGAAGGAGCCAACCATCCGCAGCTCAAGCAATTTGTTCAGTCAATCAGCACAGCCCAGTCAGCCGGGATATCTCCTTTGTTATCACCGCTGTTGGCCCACGGATGGGTGGCTCCTGGTGGCTATTGCCCGTAATCCACACACACACTCACCCAATTCGCATCCGTCTATTTTAGCCTTTTGCAGCAGAATTATCTCACGATTATCGGCCCCTCATTCTGTACCCTGCTTTCGCGCAAGCAAAACACACGACACACGCTAAGAATTCCGCCCAAAAAAAGCAAAACAAAAAATATATAAAAATTTATGTGATAAGTTTTTTGAAAAAAATGAGAGTGCGATCGAAGACGATGATGGAAACTAGCAACTCCAGGCTTTCGGCACCAGAAGGATCAACATCGGTCTTGGAGGAGTTCAGTTCACAGGAACGTGCGGCCAAAGAGAGCAGTTTGAGCTCATAGTTGTTGCATATGTACGAAACATAATCGCATTCATTTAGAGTTACTTACTCGTATCAGACACATGCCAGTCAGTCAGCCAGACATAAGTTAGTGAGAGAGATCCGGGGGCAAGGCTTTTGTGTTTTGGAAGGCAAGGAGTGGAGTTGAGTCCTTGCCATCACCTGCACCTGCTTCTATGTAAAACCGATTGTCCGTAATTCACCCTCGCGATAACACACACACCACACACCAGGCACACACAACACACACTAAGCAGCATTATCATCAGCACTTTTGGGCGGACGTAAGACGCATCCTTGTGAAGTAACGTAAAAGAAGGACTCTACTCGACTAGAGATTCGATAAATGGCAATTCGCTTATACATGCATATACAAATAAATACATAATATGTTTAACATGTAAGTATATAGGAGGCATAATTAAGTGGCAGCAGCAGCAGCATCGGCAGCAGATCGACAAAACGTAGCTCATCCCTCATTTTTTAATTCCCCCTTTTGATATTTTTCCCCGTCGCGAGTAAAAATAACATCAATTGGAATTTTAACATACTAAATATATTTACGAGCGAAATGGATAAACGTAAAAAATGCTTGCAAACAACAAAACGAAATTATATAGCCAATTGTAGTAAACAAAAACCAATGCGTATAAATAAACCTTTTAATTATAGCTAAAATTTATAACCGACAATGAACATTAACAACAATCATTTGAGATCAATCGAAGTGTGGAGATAATATCTGTTTTCGTCTGCATTTAAAGCCAGTATCGAAGGCAAACGAATGTGTAAACCCTATAACTGACTATGTACTACGATTACGATTGTATTTATGTATGTATTTATGTACTTGTGTATTATTATGCAAATTGCATTAATTCTAGGGAGCCAAAAGGGGTCGCCACCGCAGAAATCGTATATCCAATTAGAACAGACCTATTGGCACCAAAACTCTGGCTAAATCCTTATTACCCTCCATTGTTTCACTCGATTTCCCACAATTAACCATAGCATTTCCCCCTACACGATACGTAATACGTAATGCATTTTGAGAACATTTCCAAGGAACCATTTGATTCGATAGCACAGGTTTTCGTTTCTACCAACTAAAATTCGTTTATGTACGGAATGATGAAATCAATAAATATTATTTAATGCAATTTAAGACTTGAGTCTCGTTGAATCAATCACTTTCAGAGCTAAAGGATCCATTCGGCCAATAAATCCACCCGTGTCCAAGAACGAATATAATTTAACAAATTGTGGCAACTTGTGACATTTAAGCGGACTCCAAACAGCACAAAAGGCGGAATGCTAGAATGCGAATGACTAACAATAAATTTACGGAGCTAATTTTATGCGCACACAAGCAGCAAAAAAGTTAAAGCAAAAGCGAAAAACAAGACCAAGTCAACGAGGGCGACGAGCAGCAACAGGCGCCCCAAAACAATTATGGCACAGATTTAAATAAATTTTAGTTAGCAAATGGCTTTCGACTGTGCCATGGGGGGGGTGGATATGGAGCACGGCAAGTCAACGAGTTCACACGCTAGTTGGTTAGTAGGGGGACTCCCAGCCATATGGCGATGTCAAGGGTGCACAAAACCGGCGGCAGCTTTGGCATGCCGTTCTCAAAACGGAAGTTGCTGGCGACAATTAAGCAACAAAACACACAGACACCTGCCAAGAGGGCGGTGGTAATACACACATACATGTGTGCCCTGCCAAAGTTGCACATTTTAAGCCAAGTCCAGTAGGTTCATATGTCACTCAAAGCTCACAACAGTGTTCTACACTGCAAAGCAGGTTCCTCTTTTAATTCAAAAGATATATAAACTAAGGCTAGATAAAGGTGAGTAAGCGTATAGTTTGATATATCTGTAAGTAATTCAATAACTAAAAAGAACTATATTAAATTTAAGCTTTAATGTTATTCCCATTTCCCTCTCTGTATTTACTGCAGTTGTGTTTGTGGCACAGCCAAGATTTTTGGCTAGCTAGCTTTGGCTAAATATTTGGCCAACACCAGCAAGACCCTGTTTGGAAGTGCGTCGGCTCATTTGCATAATTCTTTGAATCAGACAATGCGACAAGTTGCACATGCAACGCCTGACTGCTTCATACCACATGCGAGTAGACAACATTCAACATTTTGAGTCCAACTGACAGACCGAGTGCTCTGAACCAGGCCGCAGAAGCTTTCATGTCATCCCAGACATGTTCTAGCTTCCGGGGCGCCCCTGACTTTTTGGAATTTTTAATTAGGCCCAACTCTCTGGCCCGTGCTGCGATATGTGTGTTATTATTTAGCCGCTTGCTGTTGGCAACTTGTGTTTTTACGCGTCATTCAGGCGGCACTTGACACCCTCACCAACTCGCCACCTCGCATGCCCACGCAGTCGGATGCCGCTTTATAGTTCAAGGTGAGCGCTGGAAAAGTTTGGTGGAAAGGGCGGGAAATAAACTTACAGCTCTTTTGTTGTTGTTGTTGTGGCAGTCTTTTGTTAAGAATTTAAGCTCATGCCACCTCGTCCTGCTGCTGCCGATTGCCGTGTCACGCCACTGAATGTTTCACATTATTTAAGAACCTTTTTTTTTTGTTTTGTATTGTAGTACTGCAGGGCAGGGTTTTTGCATGGCCAACTGGAGGAGGAGGAGCGGCAATGCTGCAGGGGCGTGGCCTGCAGCTGCATGCAACGGGCAATTATTGCGCAGTTATTGCATGTCGTGTGCAATGCCTATGAATTATTACGTATACGCAGTGTGTCCACGACGAAAACGAAAGTCGGACAGGGATCCGTGCTGCAGATGTTAATAAATTAAACGAAATGGCTAGTGTTTCTCGTTTTTTATGGTTTGTAAAGTAAATGTTTCCTTAATTATTACAATAAAGGGATTATGGGATATAGAGTAGTACAAGAAAAATGCTAGGTCTTAATAGTTTATGAACTTGGAATAGGAAAAAGTATAATTTTCTATGAAAGTATTGTGTAAAATTGTGCCCTGTAAAGCCTTATCGTTTTTACTAATTAAGTAAAGTAGTAAAAGATATTGCCATGTGGTGAAAAGAACTTAGGTTAGGAATGTATAACCTACTTATTGAGGAAAAGCCCTCTCTATCTGTTGAACCTTTCTCAAGTCAGAGGGAACTCATTGAATTAGGTAAGCGCTAGGGCTCCTAATGTCAACCGATGTGGCTGTCATATCGCCGCTCAACCAAGACGCTGAGGCAACGGCTACGCAATCGTGGAGGCAGTGAAGCGACCTTGGCCAACTTGCCAATAGGTTTCCCCGTGTGCTAACCGCCAAAGGTCACGCACAGTGCCAAATACGTACGCACATAGCGTATCTAGGGGAGACCCTTTGATGACACTATAATTAAAGGCTACCTGCTACTAATTAGCGATAAACAATCGGCAAAGAAAGGGGGCCCAGAACAGAGACATTTATCACTCGAAAGCAACTGGCTGCGGCAGTCGTTAACAAAAGGGAAACAAACGTTGTCAACGCCAAAACCACTGAACTGTTAAAAGTGCCATTGAATCCAAACCTGGGCGATGCTGGGCGCAACTGTGTAAACAGACAGAGTAACGGCAGCGGATGCGATGTGTATTTGATGGATACTTGTACAACCTGGACAGATACAGATACAGATACAGTTGTTGATACAACCTAAACCGTGCCCCAGGCCTGCCCAGCCCTTTTCCCCTGCTCCCTTTTTGAGGCAGCCTAGCGCCAAATAGTTTTGTTTATTGCACATTGAAATTGAGCCAACGAACAATTCGGTGGCTGCTCCGCGCGCGACACACTCCAGCGATCTAATCAGCAATCTCGGCGACACGAAATTTCTCATACGCTCGGTTAGCCGCGACGTCGACGCTCGATCGAGCATTTTTCCGCGGGATGCACTGGGAGAAAACTTGAGAATTTCAAAAGATCTTCAAAGTAAGAAGATTCAGAAATGTAAGGAATGAATTGGGCTTGCTTGTTATAAGTTATACTTGTAAATGATGTTATGAAATGATAGCAAACAATGAAGTCTCATAATTCCTCAGTAAAAAATAAAGGTAAAAGGCCTCTAAGATACATTACATTAGAAAAATCTTCTCCTACATCAATTCAATACATTTTAAAGAGATCTTTTTTGCATTTCTCTCTCGTAAATACACATATTTTCTCTCCATGCATAGCTGCTGGTGCGTCAGAGGCACTCATACTCATCGGTATCATTTACATACGCAACGCTCCGGAGTCTAACTGGCGCTGTGAGGGATCTCTCGACCCGGCCGAGAGCTCATGATCTGAGTTTCCACTTGGCTATTTGCAAGTCGAGAGTCGCGCGAGTCAGACGTACTGCCTGCAAGCGATCGCCGGGCTAATTAAACAAATACATACATAACTAAACAGATAAAACAAAGTGCAATCGACTAATGGCCGTGGCAGGAGTCAAAGCCAAAGCCGCAGCCGCAGCCATACGATGTTTTAAAATCGAATAAATAATGCATGGGAATGTATGAACGTGTTTGAAAGTAATTAGCACAACGCTGCTGATGCCGATGCTGATGCTGCTACTGTCAGTGGCCTGTCTGACCCACATCTGCGAATCGCACTAATTTATATTTCATGGCAAGTGAACAGCGACAGGATACGGAGGATACTGGCGGAGTCTGGCTGATGAGGAGCTCCTGATTTGGAGTGGCTCCTACTCCCGGTCCCAGGCTGTTTGCATATGCAAATAGTTACATCCGCAGGCGATTGAGTGTCCAACTGGCCGTGCACGTGCCGAAAGTGTTAAACTGTGCCAAACATAACCCGCAAACAAGCCTGGCCAAACAGGCAAAAAGCCAGTGAATAAATAGTGTCTGTGCCGTGTGTTAGTGTGACGGCAAATGCGAGCCTAGTACACGGGGCCCTAGCCGAAAATCAATTACAATTTATTAGACGAGCATGCCAAACGATTGGCGGTGGCCACCACAGCAACGCATCTGAAACAATGCCCCAATCAGGGCCCAGAACCGCGGCCCCGTGGCAATGCAAATTAGCGATTGCAGCGATTTTGTTAATGCTGCAGCAGAGTGTTTGCGGTGAGTTCGAGTCCCCAGACTCATCTCCATCAGTAGTATATCCCCTACAGATCTGGTCAAGATAATAGCACTGAATATGGGTGCATTAAATTTTTAAAATGATACCTTTGAAAGGGTTTTTTTTACAGCCAATAATTCTTATGTAAAATTAAAACTCACACAGAATATTAAAGCTGTTGGTTTATTTCTTATTTCCCATTGATTAAACTCTAAGAGGAAGTTGGGATATCCTTGTAACTCCTTGACCGACTTTTTAATTGATTATAACTAAGCCAAAAATGCAGAGGAAGTTAGTATATCCTTGTAGTTCCTTGACCGAATTTTTAATCGATCATAATAACTAAGCCAAAAATGCATTAATTTCAATTCAGAAATCGCTTCTATGTTAGTTTTTATTAGGGTTATAAATCTGGATACTCAGTCAGAATTTTAACGATGTAACCCCTTATCTTTTTTTGGAAAAATTTCAAATATTTTTAAAATTTTGTTTTGGTGCCTGAGATAGAAAGAATATATGTATATGATTTATAGGGTCGGAAATGACTCCTTCACTACGTTTTACACTTCTAACCCCAGAGAGTTTTGCATTATTCCCATATTGCAATACTATTACCTTAACTGCAGTTGTACCCTTCGCTAATTGGCCAAAATCAAGTAAAGCGGCTTTAAAGTTTTTGAAGCTTTATTTTTAGCCGCTTCATACATTCCGCGTGCTGTGTAGATGCCTTCGATCGCATCACTTTTGCACTTGCAATTTGCATTCAATAGCAAAGTGGAAAACGAAAACCAAAACTGCATAGATCAATTTACAAGGGGCTGTTATGGTGGGGAGGGAAAAACCCGCCAGCTAGATGTGCATGTCAGCTGTTATTATAGATTTATTAGCAAACACCCTGAGAAACGAGCTTTTATTGGTTTGAATACGCGAATGACCCAGACAAGGAAGTGCCTTGGGCTGAGAGCAAAAACATTTGCAATTAATTAAAGGGTAACATGAGTTCGACAAGGGTTTTGAAAATAATTAGTTACTCTAGAGTCTCTAGTGATTTATTTATTTCCTAAAATAGTAATAAAAATAAGAAAGGAAGCTAACTTCGGCACGCCGAAACAATTATAGATTAATATATTAAGGCTATATATAAAATTTGATGAAATTCTGTTGAAAACTGGAAAAGTTAAAATTTTGTTTCTTAAAATTTTTCTGATTGTTCCTATGGCAGCTATATATATGTATATATATATATATATATATATATATAGTCCACCGATTTGCCATGCTTCGACTTATATACTAGTAAAATTACATAAAGGAATAACTCCATAGTTTCATTCAAATAGCTTGCTCCTAAATTTGTCCAAAACAAGTCTTGCACATATGGCATATGATTCCCAACTGGATCTAACATCCCCGGAACGAAGTGACTTCTGCCGGCCAAGTCTCAGATATGTGTTGTGATACAAAAGTTGCAAGTCATTGTTTATTAGTGTTCAAAGTTAGTAACTGATTATACATACTTACTTGTTATAGATACTTACTGATCTTAGTTACTTACTGGTCATATATACTTACTGTTCAGAGTTATTTACTGGTCATAGATACTTACTGTTCAGAGTTACTTACTGCTCATAGTTACTTTCTGTTCAGAGTTACTTACTGGTCATAGATACTTACTGTTTATAGTTAATCATCATATCATATGATTCCCAACTGGTTCTGACATCCCCGGAACGAAGTGAGTTCTGCCAGCCAAGTCTCAGAAATGTGTTGTGTTACAAAAGTTGCAAGTCATTGTTTATTAGTGTTTGAAGTTAGTAACTGATCATACATACTTACTGGTTACAGGTACTTACTGATCATAGTTACTTACTGGTCATATATACTTAGGGTTCAGAGTAAGTTACTGCTCATAGGTAATTACTGTTCATAAATACTTACTGGTCATAGATACATACTGATCTTAGTTACTTACTGATCATAGATACTCTCTGTTCAGAGTTACTTACTACTCATAGTTTATTACTGGTCATTGTTAATTACTTATCATAGTTCTGGAAATTCGTCCGATTGTTCCTATGTCAGCTATATATATTGTATATATCTAGTCCACCTATTCACCATGCTCCGATTTATATACGAATAAAATTATATAGAAGAATAACTTTATAGGTTCATTCAAATTGCTTGATCTTAAATTTGTTCGAAAACAAATCTGGCACATCTGTGCATATGATTCCCAACTGGATCTAACATCCCCGGAACGAAGTGACTTCTGCCGGCCAAGTCTCAGAAATGTGTTGTGTTACAAAAGTTGCAAGTCATTGTTTATTAGTGTTCAAAGTTAGTAACTGATCATACATACTTACTGGTCCTAGATACTTACTGATCATAGTTACCTACTAGTCATAGATACTTAGGGTTAAGAGTGAATTACTGCTCATAGGTAATTACTGTTCATAAATACTTACTGGTCATAGATACATACTGATCTTAGTTACTTACTGATCATTGATACTCACTGTTCAGAGTTACTTCCTACTCATAGTTAATTACTGGTCATAGTTAACTACTAATCATAGTTCTATAAATCGTCCGATTGTTCCTATGGCAGCTATATATATGATGTATATATATAGTCCACCGATTCGCCATGCTTCGATCTATATATGTACTAGTAAAATTATATAGAAGAATAACTCTATATTTTCGTTCAAATAGCTTGCTCCTAAATTTGTTCCAAAACAAGTCTCGTACATGTGACATATAATTCCCAACTGGTTCAAACATCCCCGGAACGAAGTGACTTCCGCCGGCCAAGTCTCAGAAATGTGTTGTGTTACAAAAGTTGCAAGTCATTGTTTATTAGTGTTCAAAGTTAGTAACTGGTCAAACATACTTGCTGTTCATAGTTCCTAACTTGTCATAAATACTTACTGATCATAGTTCATTACTAATCATAGTACTTACTCTTCATAGTAACTGTTAAAAGATACTTTTACTGATTATATTATTTAGTATTCCGATTTTCTTAGAACTAAAATCGAAATTCTATAATAATATAAGTATCTGTGTTTTATGATCTTTAAGCAAGCATCTTGAATTATTACTTTTTTAAAAAAATAGATCTTTCTAGATTTTAAATCTCTGAAACTAAGGCTTTAAAATATACTTTGAAATACATGCCTATATTATCTATTGAAATATGATATTTGCTTATGTTTCACTATTCTATGTCGAAACAAAGAGATTAGGTATGGTATTTAGCTTATGCATTAAATCATTACTTTTTAGCTAATACCAAAAGCTTTAGCTGAAAGATGCTTGACTGATTTACAGATTGCTTAGTAATGCGTAAACATTTCATATTAATTGATGCCCAGTCACAACAATGTGCACAAGACTAGCTAACCGTCTTCCCCTTAAAGTATTGAAATAGATATTCGATCCCTATTATGGCGACTAAGCAATTTAAAAAATGTTTTGGTTTCCAGTCATGCGAGTCCCATAGAGCCGCATTTATGACATTCCAATAACCATTTTCCCCTCCAGTAGCCCTGCTCCTCCAGTGTCCGTTGCATCAGTTGCAATTACAGAAAATCGTTGGATTCCGACCGCCCCTAGAGTATCTGAATGAGGACAATCTTATCTATGTCCCTCAATCGGGAAGAAACTTTAAGGCTCATGGCCAGGAGCAGGATCTCCCGGTTAGCCAAATCTGCTGGAGGATCTGCAACGAGGATCCGGACTGCATAGCCTACGTTCATCTCTTGGACACAGACGAGTGTCACGGCTACTCGTACTTTGAACGCACCTCGCGTTACCTGTCCATTTCAGGTGAACTGCCCCTGGTGGCCGACACCGAGGCCGTGTTCTACGAAAAGACCTGCCTCCGCGGTGAGTATGCCGACCGCCGGATGGGGCGGATACGACCTTGTCCCGCCTCCAACTCACATATATATTATATATTTCTTGCAGTTCCCGATGCGTGCAAAGGTCGTCTATGGGCGCTGACCAAAATCCCCGGCAGCACGCTGGTGTTCCAGAGCAAGAAGACCATTCCGACGCTGGTCACGCGGCGTGAGTGCGCCGAGCGTTGCTTCTTCGAAAGCCAATTCAGATGCCTCTCCGCCTCCTTTGCGCCCTCGTATCGGAACAATCGTGAGCGGTAATTGACTGTTTTGGTTGTCGGACATATTAGCTCTTTGTGTAGTTGTTGTTGCCGGACATATTAATTGCTTTTGTCGTGCATTTTTAATGCACAGACGAGGCTTTCCACCGGGTTATGACATCACTCCCTGAGCCACTGATGGGATAGGTTAGGAATTTGTTTATTTGTAGTACGCTTAAATGGTTAACTTTGTTCAGGTTCAGTGATAAATTCTGAGTAGAACAAACAGGTAAAATGCATTCGATAATAATACGGAATTACCGGTGATCATAACAATTATAATATTTTACATTTGTTTAATAAAACTATCTTATAAGAAGTGTTTTCATAGGTTTTATAAATAGTAAGCCCGAGCAGTTGCGTAGTCCTCCCATCTTTGTCAGGGAACATGTCATTATTCATCCCTTAGGCAGTCAGGTATATCCGCTTTAACCCCATTCTTTCATCTGCAGGTTCCGCGGCGGGGATGGTCCTGGCCAGAGTCCCTCACCCCGCCTGGGCAGGTGCATGTTGAGCGACAGGGACAAGACGATCCAACCGGATGCTTTCCGAGCCGCACCATACGACGAGGAGTACATGGAGAACCAGTGCCATGAACGGCCGGCGGAGAGCGACAGCTGCTCGTATGAGCTTTATGCCAATAGCAGCTTCATTTACGCGGAGGCCAGGTATTTGGGCCTCACCCAGAAAGAGGTGTGTCCGCCGCGCTTGGGTTGTCGCGGGTTATGATTGTAATCGCAATCGATGGAGTTGGATGATTGATTGATGACCCTTCGTATTGCAGTGTCAGGCGCTGTGTACGCACGAGGCCAAGTTCTACTGCCAGGGAGTCTCCTTCCACTATGTCAACCAGTTGTCCCTATCCGAATGTCTCCTACACTCCGAGGACATCGTCTCGCTGGGTCCGCGAAGCCTCAAACTCCGAGATAACTCTGTCTACATGCGGCGCGTCAAGTGCCTCGATGGTGGGTATTATTTCTCATAAAAAATTAAAAGAATCTAATCTAATCTTCTTTTAAAATTAAAATTCTTTTAATTTTTTATTGTCCTGTAGTCCGGGTCTTCTGTACGCGCGAGGAGATGTCCATAAAATACAACCCCAAGGACTGGTTCGTCGGCAAAATGTATGCCAGCATGCACTCAAAGGACTGCCTGGCACGGGGTTCCGGAAACGGAAGTGTCCTTCTGTCACTACAGATCGGCAGCGAAGTCAAAGAGAACCGCTGCGGCATCCTGCGGGCCTATGAAATGACGCAGGCATACCAAAGGTGGGAATTGGATATTATTATAAATTATAGAGGGACTTATTTGCTCTTTTCTCAATCATATTTCATAAAAACCCCTGTAAAACTGTTTATAGAACTTTCATATCGGCCCTTGTGGTCATTCAGAACAATCCAAATGTGCAAACCCAGGGTGACCGGCTCATCAAGGTTGGCTGCATCCAGAGTAACGCCACCACCTCGCTGGGTGTTTCGGTGCGGGACAGCAGCGTGGATGCCACGGAGCACGTACCAAGTGCCATTGCCTTGGAGTCCTCGCTGGAGTACGCCGAACAGTGAGCATATTCCTAATACCTCTACAAAAAAAATTAACCTCCCTCTTAATCTGCGCAGCATGTTCCCGCATGAAGGTGTGGTACTCTACAACAGCAGCTCTGGGCCCCATCCGCAGCCCACCATCTCCCTTCAGATAGTGGATTTGTCCCATCAGCATGAGACAAATGACGTGCAGATTGGCCAGAATCTGGAGCTTCAGATCGTGGCGGAGTACAGCCAAAACCAGCTGGCCGAGCACCTGGAGCTTCAGCTAGCTCCATTGCCAGATTTCCGGGCTACCTCATTGGTGGCTAAGACAGCAGATAACGAAAACTATGTTCTGCTGATCGATGAACGTGGTTGTCCCACGGATGCCAGCGTGTTTCCGGCTCTGGAAAGAGTTCACTCCGCTACCAAGAGCATGCTGCGTGCACGCTTCCATGCGTTCAAGTTTTCCGGCACATCCAATGTCAGTTTTGATGTGAAGATTCGGTTTTGTGTGGAGCGGTGCTCGCCCAGCAACTGTGCAAGTGGATCCTGGCAGAGGAAAAGGCGACAAGTGACCACCAATCAGTCAGAGCGACGTCCTGAGGAGCTGCGAGTGCAGAACCCTGTCTACATTTCCACCGTGATGGACGTGGTACCGCAGGCGCCTGGCAAAGTCAATGGCACTGGTGTCCAGGAGGAGCTTCCCCTCAACTACAATATCCGGGTGCATGGTCCGGACCAGAGCAACGCCAACAGCTACATGTATGGCGAGCGAGGAGTTTTGCTAATCGCAGGAATCGACGACCAATTGCATCTGGACAACGTGTGCATTAACCAGAGTCTGCTGATCGCTCTGTTCATCTTCTGGCTGATCTGCCAGGTAGCCCTGCTCTTCGGCTGCGGCATGGTGCTGCAGCGCTACCGGAGACTGGCTAAGCTCGAGGACGAGCGACGGCGCCTGCACGAGGAGTACCTGGAGGCCAGGCGCGTCCACTGGGCCGACCAGGGCGGATACACACTCTAATATTAGGCTGGGACACATTGCGTACAAAATGCATCTTAATTTAATAAACCTAAGCGAATCTTACAAACGAGTGCAATCGAAATGAGAAAATCTCCCGCGGAAGTTCAGGAGTTCTTCTTGGGATGGTAGTGCTCCCACTTACGGTGGTTCAATGAGTTGAAATCCTGGCAGTTGTGGGCAATCTTTCGCAAGTAGTCGGACAGCTTGAGCAGCTCTTGGTCCGTGCCTCGGTTGAGGTGCGCCTGTCGGAAGGGACGGATCTTCAGGCCGGACTTGGGGTTCATTAAAAAGTTACGTCGAATGTCGTCGAACATGATGGTATTGCTGGAGCTATACTGCTTATACAGGGCCCAGATCACGCCCAGCGGCTTGACATCCACCACGCCGCGCTCCGGCACGTGCACCGAGATCATGGCATTCGAGTCGAGGTAGAACATCACCTTGTAGTTCTCGTTGGTGGTTACACCCAGGAGACGCATTTTTTCCTCAATCCAGCGCATGCTGGTGGCGGACCAGATCACGATGTCGTAGTCCTCGTAGGCAGAGGCCAAAAATTCGTGCAGATACGGTCGCATTAGTTCGGTGCCCGTTTCTGCCGGTGACCGGTGGTCGAACAAGGTGTAGTCTATGTCCAGGACCAGCAGCTTTTTGCCTTCGCGCGGCGGAGCCAGCTCCTTGATCTTGTAGTCACGCACGCGGCGCTGAACCTTGGCCAGGTACACAGCGGAGTTCTCCACAGACTCCTCGCGCTCTTCCGCGTCGTCGAAGTCGTCCACCACCTCGCCAATGTCATCGGGCAGGCTCTGGACATCCTCGATGTCCGCCTCCGTAGACCCTACCATCATCAGCTTGAAGTTGGGCTTTAGCTCCAAGGCGCTGATCTTCACATTGTCGGGGGCTGTCTTGCCTGCAATGTCGGGGCTTCAGTACAGTCCTCCAAATCTCACGGATCCTCGTGACAAGGACTTACCTTTGTATTTCAGATTAAGCAGCTTCTGGCGCTCCGGGCGCACCTGGGTCTTGCGGAAGATCTCATGGCGCAACACCTCCACAGTGTCCTGGTCGGTGAGGTCCACCGGGTACTCCTTGCCGCTCCATTTTACAATTACGACCACTTCCTTGACCTCCATCGCTGCTGATGAGAAATCTAAGCTATTGTTCGTCATTCCGGCATCAACAAATTTTGAGAGGCACTCTGTTGTCACATGAACGAATTTTCAACTTTGGGTAAACATTAGAGTTGTTATTTATATCAATTATTAATAATAAACAAACTATGCATCATTACAAGACATTTAAATAATAAAATAGAGAGATTTACTTACTTGGCGAGCAGTGTTGTCTAGCTACACCCTGCGAAACCTGGCCACACTGACCTCGGAGTAGTGTTAGAAAGTCTGAAATCAGGTGGGGCTTACCAACACTAGCTCGCAGAATAACAAAAACTTGGCCAAAAGCATAATTTTAGCCCAACAATGGTCTAAAACAAAGACGGCAAACCGAGATCAGAGTCTGCATGAACTATTTAACGATTCTGCTGTGCAACCGAAAACCGACGATGCTCTCGCGCCGGAGCAAGGAGAAGTCCCAGGCACACAAGGAGGGCGTGGTGGGGAAGTACGTGAAGAAGGACACTCCGCCAGAGATCCCGGTGATCAATGTGTGGACCAGCGACCAGAGGGCCAAGAAAAAGTCGCTCCAGCGCTGTGCTAGCACCTCGCCTAGCTGCGAGTTTCATCCGCGCAGCTCGAGCACCAGTCGGAACACGTACTCCTGCACGGACTCGCAGCCGGATTACTACCATGCCAGGCGCGCTCAGAGCCAGCTCCCGCTGCAGCCGCACACCCCGCACCAGCTCCCGCACTCCCTGCCCCACAAGCATCCGCATGTGCACACGCATCCGCCGTTGCCGCCGCACCAGTTCCGGGCAAGCAGCAACCAGTTGAGCCAGGGCAGCAGCAGCAGCAACTACGTGAACATCGAACAGATCGAGCGGATGCGGCGCCAGCAGTCCTCGCCGCTGCTTCAGACCACATCCTCTGCGGTAGGCCCAGGCGGCGGTGCCTTCCAACGCAGCTACTCCACCACCCAACGGCAGCAGCATCCGCATCCGCACATGGCAGCCGCCAGCTATGATGCGGACCAGGGCTTGCTCAGCGCCAGCTATGCCAACATGCTGCAGTTGCCGCAGCGTCCGCATTCGCCCGCCCACTACGCCCTACCGCCGCCGCAGCAGCAGCAACATCCGCAGCTCCACCAACAGCACGCCTCGACGCCCTTTGGGTCCACGCTGCGCTTCGATCCGGCTGCCATGTCGATCAGAGAGCGACAGCCGCGGTACCAGTCCACTAGGTAAGTCATACATAATTTAAAGAAAAATCAAGAAATTTAGGAGAAATTGTTTAGCTTTAACGGAGAGGTAATTGCTTTTACAAATTAAGTTAAAGCCTTTAAAATGTTTTACAAATCGCTAACTTTTCATAACCATTTTTGCGATACAGGTGTCAATAAACAATGCTTTTATACCTTAAGTAGAAGGAGAAGGTAATAATTCGACTTAAATACGTTCTTACGAAAATCCGCCTTCTGTTTCCACAGGTCTCCGATGCAACAACAACAGCAGCTCCAGCACCAGCAACTGGCGGCGCACCTGAGCGGCAGCTACTCAAGCGACTCATATCCAATATACGAAAACCCGTACCGCGTCTCCTCGATGCGCGCCACCCAGTCGCAGCGCTCGGAGTCGCCGATCTATAGCAACACGACGGCATCGTCGGCCACGCTGGCCGTGGTTCCACAGCCGCACCACCAAGGTCACTTGGCGGTGCCTACAGCAGGCGGTGGAGGATCTCTGAGCGGAAGCGGTCGTGGTGGCAGCTCGGGCAGCATTCGTGGCGCCTCTACCTCAGTGCAATCGCTCTACGCTCCACCCAGGACACCACCTAGCGCAGCAGGCGGGACTGGTGGCAGTGCCAATGGATCGCTGCAGAAGGTGCCCTCGCAGCAGTCGCTCACGGAGCCCGAGGAGCTACCCCTTCCGCCAGGATGGGCCACCCAGTATACGCTGCATGGAAGAAAGTACTACATTGACCACAACGCGCACACTACGCACTGGAACCATCCGCTTGAGCGCGAGGGCTTGCCAGTCGGCTGGCGGCGGGTAGTGTCCAAGCTGCACGGCACTTATTACGAGAATCAGTATACCGGGCAGTGTCAGCGGCAACACCCTTGCCTGACGTCCTACTACGTCTACACCACGTCGGCGGAGCCGCCAAAGGCCATTCGACCGGAGGCGTCATTGTACGCTCCTCCTGCTCACACGCACAATGCTCTGGTGCCCGCCAATCCGTATCTACTCGAGGAGATCCCCAAGTGGTTGGCCGTGTACTCGGAGGCGGACTCCTCAAAGGACCACCTGTTGCAGTTTAACATGTTCAGCTTGCCGGAACTGGAGGGCTTTGACAGCATGCTTGTGCGTCTCTTCAAGCAGGAGCTGGGCACCATCGTGGGATTCTATGAGCGCTATCGGTGAGCGAACGCCTATCTTTGGTTTCTCCTATTTATATACTTACATTCTCTCTTGTCGCATTCAGTCGCGCTTTGATACTCGAAAAGAACCGACGCGCCGGCCAGAACCAGAATCAGAATCAAAACCAGTGACCAAGTGACGACTGAATCAGACCGCATACTCGCCAGCAGCTATATAGTATATAGTGTCCTGCAATCGACCATTAACTTATTTAACCATCGACTCATCACGAAATCAGTGCCTTAGACAAGACTATAAACGGAGGGAGCCAAGCCAATCCAGATGGCAGTCTGAGTGCCTGCCTAGTTTTAGCAAAGAAAGTGTATTGTTCGATTTACCCTTTTTACTATCGTAAATTGAGCCAAGTGTTTGTTATTTGTGCAAATTAAACTGGTTTACAGCTCAACTTACCCCGACTGCAGTTTGGTATGTAATCAGTCTGAAACATGAACCCCCAGTTCGTTGGGGTATTCCAATTCTCTGTGTGGGATCTCTTGGAAGACCGAGAGCTGAAGCGTCGATAAGGGCCTCATATTGCTGGCCAAGTTTTGCTTGGCTTGGCAAATTTCCAATTTCCGTGCCAAATTTTCGATTTGCTTGCAAAGTATATGCATTGGGCACAAGTGGAACAAATTTACAATAGAAAGTGAACCGCGTGTGTGTATAGTTGTTGTTGATTAGTTTAAGCTTATTTTTAGTCGGCAATGGGGGAGGCTCGTATAACATTTAGTCGAGCTTGATAATTCTTCGTCATGGACCTTATCAAATGCCTGTTTCTGCAAGACCCTCAAAATGTTTATACTGCTGATAAGAAGTTTCAGAGGTAGCACTTTACAACAAATGCCCTACAAATTTGAGATTAATGAACTTGAAAAATGTGTATTCTTTAATAAAGTTTTTTAAATATGCTTTTACGTTGGATTATCCAATCAGTTGGAAGAATGAAACAATCTGAAATGGGATTGATCTCAAATAGTCGACTAGAGTTTATTTTTAGTGCACTTGTAGAAAACTAATCAAGTCTGTAAAGTTACATTTATTGAGCACCAACTGTTGCTGACAGTTGTAAACCTTTTTTTTTAAATTTCTTAAAGTGTCTCAAAGAGAATATTTTGAAGTTTGGAAACCAGCTTTAAAATGTGTTGTCCAAATATTTGCTCGATTCCCTGCTGTTTATAGAAAATGAAGTACCCTTTCAAGTGATGAGGGGTTCCTTCTCAAGTGCAAAATATAAAGTATAATAAAGTTAACAAAAAAAGTGTAAAGACCGCTCGCCGGTTGCCTGCTGATTTTTGTTGTTGTTATTGGCTGTCTCTGCTGCCTGCGTCGACTGAGGCAGCGACTGCACGGCTCCAATATTTCTACTTATACGGCTCCATTCATCAGCGCTGCGCTCAGTCTCTGGAGAGCCGCCAGCGGATCGCGCCGCTACCTGCCTACCAGTTTAATTACCAGTTAAATAAGCATTGTTTAACTTTAGTTTTAACGTCGGTGAGTGACGGAGTGAGTGCTGGGAGTACTCCCCATCGTATGTACAAAAATTATCTCTGCACAAACAGTCTGTGTTCTAAGCACATTAATATTTGTTAAAACGTTACCTGTCCGGGAATCTTAATCAAAACGACGTCAGAGCAAAAAATCTCAAACTCCACTCCGCAGTGCTTTCTCAGTCAATCGCCAGTGAAAGTTCTAATCCGGCTGTAACAGACGCATTTCAGTGCCGCATCTCGTGTGTTGAATAATGTATAGATGGATGTCATTCAAGCAATTGGTTTTCCCAGCGATGCATTACAAATGATTATATTTCTTAGAAAAAATAAATTCTTAGATGTCTGGTTCGTTCACGCATAATCTTTATGTCAAGATCATAATTTGAAATATGTTTTTAATACTTTCCGTATTATGTTATACCCTCATAATTTTAATCAAAAGCTTGAAACGTAGTGAAGGAGTCATTTCCGACCCTATAAATGATATCCATTCTTGATCAGGATAAACTGCTGAAACGATCTAGCTATGACCGGCAGAAATTTAATTTTTTCAAAATTTTCGAGAATTTCTAAATTTTGAAAAATTGCCAAAAATTTAAATTTTGTTAAATTTTAAATTCAATATGCAGATTTGTTAACCTAATAAAATCCAACACAGGGAAGCTTTCCGAATTGAATTTAATGGATTTTTTGGTTAGTTATGAACGATTTAAAAAACGACCTCCTGATCCAATTTCAAACTTTTGGCTTTCTTATATTTAAAACTTTACCAACTTCTTAGGTATCGAGTTAAAGTCGTATAAAGTTTATGAAAATATTAATTTTAGAATGTAGTTTTTTATACACTACAATAGCTATAAAAATTAATCAAAATACTTTATATATGTCATCTAAGTTCGCCTCTGATCATGATTTGTCATAGGTATTTTGACAGACTGATCCCGGCATAGCTTATCTCTGTCCGATCGCAGTGCATTGGCCAATCTATGGGCTATCTGTAGATTCCGGCACACTGCCGCAATTTTAGCGTCAGCGCAATAATTCGAATAAAGCGATTGACACTATCTGGAGGTTCATTGATTAAGATAAGCCCAGCCCGTTCTCACGCGGTATTTACACTTCTATACAAATGCCCAGTCACGGCCCTGACCATAAAGATCTCGCAATATAAATAGTCTGGAATCTTTGCCTTTACGACTGACCGACAAAGCCCTGTATTTCCTGCTTATAAAGTGAAGTGAGTGCTTGATCGAATCGTGTGCCGTGCCAAAGTTTTGCTCTAATTGCAAAGTTGTAACATTGAGCATTGAAGGTTGCCTGGCTGCCTCTACCTGTTGCTCACTCAACGCTTTTATCTCGACGCAAAAATTCTAGGGGAGCGATACACACGCAGATCGAGAATTTTGATAAATGTGGTTCAGCCTTTTTGGTAAAAATAGCACATACTTTCAACCTGATATCAGAGGCTCAGAATAGTGAATTTATTTTACTTTAAGAACCTAGCTCTTACCGATGAAAACCGGTTTCTTGTTTTTGTTTAATCCTTTTTGGTTAAAATATATATATAATTTTCTTTTTCTGTAAGGCATTATTCGTGACAATATGTATACAAAAGCCAAAATATCAATTTCTTTAACTGTGATTCATGAATAAGAGCCATTGGGAGTCAATAAGTGATCAAGTTAAATTGCCTTGGCGATCGAGCCAGAGGAGGAGTCGCCTGGAGGAGTTTTCAAGATTCCCTGGAATCGATTCCCCTTTAATTGTCGCCAATTGACTTCATTCCCTATACAATTTACAGAGCTCCATTGAAGAAAATGCAATCAAGTCTGGAGACGAAGACTCACGCATGAATGAAGAATAATCAAACTCAAACGAGAATGCATCGACTTCTGAGCTCTCTACGCCTGGCACTGCTGCTCCTGGCCACAGGTAAGGTGATCGCTAAACCAACCTTATAAGGGTATTGTTAACGGGGGAAATTCTAATCTTCTTTTCCAACAGTTTCCCTGGGAAATGCTCAGACAACCAGTCGACTGACCGTCGACTCACATGACATCACCGTTCTTCTGCACTCAAACGAGACGTTTGTGGTCTTTGCCAAGTGAGTTGCAACAAAAACATGAAATAAAAAACTGCAGTAACATGGAATCTATAATTACAGCCAACTGTTGGACAATGATGTACAGGTAAAGCTGAAGACGGACTCTGATAACCACTTGGGTTTGGATCCTACCACATTCTGGTACCCGGCCGGCAGCACCCAAAACCAGACCGTTGTGATAACAGGCCAGAACGCAGGCTTCGCTCAAGTTACTGCTGAAGCCAATGCTGAAAGTGCGCAAATGTGAGTGAGTCAGAGATTACTGAAGGCCACTTATTTATTTACTAATTAATTAATTAATTAATCTCATTCACTAAATATAGTCTAGAAGACGTTTTTGTACGGGTGACAGTGGCCAAGTCGCGGGGACTCATCTACACCTCAATCGTTTTCGGATGGGTGTACTTTGTGGCTTGGTCTGTCTCCTTCTATCCGCAGATTTGGGTTAACTACCGCCGGAAGTCAGTGGAGGGGCTCAACTTTGATTTCCTCACCCTGAACATTGTGGGCTTCACCCTGTATAGCTTGTTCAACTGTGGTCTCTACTTTATCGAGAGTCTGCAGGACGAGTACGAGGCACGACATCCACATGGCCTGAATCCGGTGATGCTAAATGATGTGTTCTTCTCGCTGCATGCCATGTTCGCCACCAGCATTACGATAATTCAGTGCTTTATTTACGAGGTAAATATCCTTAAATCGAATTATTAAAGTAGAATGAAGTTGATCCATTTTGAAACATCATTAATCACTATTAGACAACCAACGACAAAGGTAATTAAAGTACAAACATTAATAGGCACCAATCAACAATAACAATTAAGCATTAATCACTTCGGATATTTCCTTAAAGTAAAAGTAAGATAAGAACTAACCAATTTGTTCGCTTTTATATATTGTGTTCTAAAGTGATAAACCATTTCATTTTTTCTTATTTTTTGTAGAGGGGCCAGCAGAAGGTGTCATTTGTGGCCTACGGAATCCTGGGAATCTTTGCAGTGGTCGTGATAGTGTCCGCCGGCTTGGCTGGAGGTGCCGTCATCCACTGGCTGGACTTCCTTTACTACTGCAGCTACGTGAAGCTGACGATCACCATCATCAAGTATGTGCCACAGGCACTGATGAACTACCGCAGGAAGAGCACCGTCGGTTGGAGCATTGGCAACATCCTGCTGGACTTTACAGGCGGCACGTTGAGTATGCTACAGATGATCCTGAATGGCCACAACTATGGTAGGCATGGAAATACTTGATTATTCAAGAAATATAGTTAAATTGTGATTTCTATCCAGATGACTGGGCGTCCATATTCGGGGATCCCACCAAATTTGGACTGGGTCTTTTCTCGGTGCTCTTCGATATATTCTTTATGCTGCAGCACTATGTGTTTTACAGGTAACATTTTATAATATTCTAAATTTCAAATATAAAATAAACTACTAAATAATTTAATAAGTATTTAGTAAGAGACATCTTCACTGTACACTTTCTCATCCTTGTGCTGTTCCTTTTCTCCACAGACATGCGAAAGAGCAATCGAGCTCTGACCTTACCATTGTGACAGAGGCGGCCCAGAATCAGGGAAAAGATGAGTCGTCGAACGATGACGTGACGAATGGAAAATATTAGAGCTTTAATCTGTGTGTGCTTTATAAGACTTTTGTGCCAGTAGCGCGTTTCTGTATATTTTAGAGTTGTAAATATATTTGTACGTTGTAAGCTTTATATAACTTGATGGCTTTTACTTAAAACGCTTCGGGACAAATTTGAGAATTTATAATTTTTTAATACCAAGAAATTTATAATTTAAGGAGTCGCCATTCTTACGGAAGAGTAAACAACCCCTGGACAGGATATGTGATTAAACCGTTTGCATTCCTTGGGCACGCATTCGTCAAACCTCTAAAGAGATTTCAATATTTATAAAAGCTTAAGCACAAGTTTCAAAGTTGGCGCTCTGATGTGTCGCTGTGCAACTTAATAAAAAAAAGAAAGCCACACTGGCACTTCCGTAATTTAGTCTTTGAGTCCCCTAGATGCTTTTTAAACGCTAAAATAACGCTAATTTTGGTTAGTAAAATACCCGCTAGCCGCCAGATATAGCGGGGAAATAGCTAAAATACCAACGCTGCTGGTTATTTGTAACAAAAAAGAACGCGGGATTATAAACATTATCCTGCGCTCTACTTTTATTTATTCTGCGATCCACTTGTCGCAGATTTGTCTTCCGGAATGTATATATCACAAGCGATGTCGTGGCACAAAGTCAGGTAATTCCGCTACATGTTGATGTGGAACTGTGCATGTAGCAACACGCTTGTACTTGCACTGTTCACGCACGCAGCACACATGATTGTGTTTGTTTGATTATCTAAATCGCAGTCTTTGGTGCTTGATTATTTTAAACACTTATTTTTAATTTCTCTGCTTCAGCACTGATTCGGACGGAGACATGCAGGCGACCGTTACAAATGAAGCCTCCTTGGATTCCGTCGAGTCAAGGCCGGAGGTCGCGGATTCGCTGAGCATCGAACAGGTGGTGGACGGAGCGGGTGACTTGTGAGTAGCTGGGCAAAGCTGGTTCTTACTTTTTTTAACTAGTCCTTTTCATTAATAGAAACGCAGAACCGATGGCCTTCCTGCAAGGACTAAATGTAAGCAGATCCTTAATCGACATAAATATTCTTACTAACTTGAAATCTTCTTTCTTGCAGTCTGGAAATCTGATGCAGTTCAGCCAGGTGAGTTAAAAAGGAATTAGTGCATCCTGAATCGCTGCGACAGATCTGCCTGCACCAGGACGATGAGGAAGCTGGCTACCGCCGAGAAAACGTTGCTAATCAGCTGCATATCGAGCTCGTATAGGCCGAGTGGTTTGATCTTGTACTTGGTGACAGTCACCAAGAGGGTGAAGGCATGAACAGATTGCCGGTAGCGACAGTCCGCATGCTTAAGGTTCATCTCTTGCAGGATGAGCACTGAACGCTTGGTGGCCACCAACAGATTGTTGCACAAGTGCGTAAGCATGGTGATTTCCGACAGGGAGATAGTCAGGAACACTGAGCTGATGAGCGCTCCTAGGCCGTCGAAGGCCTTGCCGGCGATCAAGGCATCTGCTATTGAGTAGTAAATACTGTAAAAGCCAACTGTTATGCCGAGTAGGTGGCAGATGAGCGACAAGATCATGGAGAGAGACATGGGGGTCAAGTACTTTCCGGCATGGAAATATATCACCTTGTAGCGGCCCGCCAGCTTGTCCAGTTCGTCTGCCAGCGAGCAGAAGCGCTGCATGCGGTAGTAGGCTGTAGTCATCTCCAGTTGATCCTCCCTCTGCAGCAGATTCACTTCCTGCTGCTGCGCTTCCAGTTGCCGGTTCAGTGCCTTCAGCATCTCCTTCACCACGACCATGGCTCCGTAGTAGCAGTTGTTTAGCAGATTTGAAATGACCAAAGGAAACAGTCTGTAGAGGGTCCAGATCAAACCTATCTCTGGGTGTGTTCGTCTCTGCTGTAGGATGAAGGCCACCTCCAGGATTAGTGGAAAGCCAATGGTTTTAATCATGGCCAGGGAAATCGATGTATACAAGGACCGGCTGTCGAGACGTAGGGTTTTGAGGGTCTGAAAGAAGGGCACCCGACTCATCATCTTGGCCACGTGGTGACTTATCATCATTTGTGTAACGTAGTTTATAACTGCCACAGTGATGTTCATGTAGCTGTAGAGTGTAATGGCATCCTTCAGATTGATCTGCCCCTGGCTGTACTCCTTGTAGATCTGACGACCGTAGACAGTGCTGAATCCAATGGTCCACAGCATTGCGTATGCCAAGTAAAACTTGTTAAACCTGAATCTCTCACGGCTCCGGGGGTGATAGCTATTGGCCAGGAGTCCAAAGAGTGTCATAAAGGCCACCAGTGTAATCGTCAGCATTTTCACCATGCTCCGGTGTGTTCTATCGCTGGTGAGGTTCATCTTGGCCGAACAATAGATAACGACTGAAAGACCACTGCTTTCACGGAGTATCAATTACAGCCAGCTTAATTGTTTTTCCTTTAACCAACTGATGGTATCGAAAGGACTTGTCAAAGTGCCGGACACTATCTGGACACATCGCGGAATGCATGCTACTCGCTAGCCGGCCAAAAACCAACTGAGAATGCTTTGCGTTGGCCAACGATAGTGAAAATCGGGGTGAGTTGGAAGCAACAACGAGAGCGGCAGCGACATTCCCCTTATGACTCAACCACTTTGGATGGCCGGTCTGCTGCAATTTCATAAGAGCTACATGACGTCACAGTCCCACAGGGGTTCAGTTTGAGCGCGAGAGTTAAGCAGAGCGTACTTATCTCGTTGATTAGGAGGAGGCCAAGGAACGTTCCCTTGTGTCGTTAAAATCAGCCCAAAATTGCAATCACTTGTGAAAGACTTAAACAAAAGTATAGGGGAAAACCGTCCATTCAGTCAATAGCGAACAAGACACGACATGAAGCTCTATCAGCTTTATGAGCGCAAAGTGGGAAACTCGCCATCGGAACTAGTGATATTTACGTACTAATATCAATTCCCTCTTTTTTTGCAGCAATCCGTGCTGCGTGAGATGATGCTGCAGGATCTGCAGTCTCAGGTGAATACATTGCCCAAGCTGGAGAACCACAACCTTGGCGGCTACAACTTCAGCATGGTACTGGATGAACCACCAAAATCTCACTGGATGTTCTCGGTGGCCTTAAACAAACTCTATATCCGGATGAACAAGACCTTTAACGTGGACGTTCAGTTCAAGGCGAAGATGCCCATTCAACCGTTAAATCTCCGTGTCTTCCTCTGTTTTGTCAAGGATGTCAGCGGTCCGGTGCTGCGATGTCAGAATCACCTAAGTGTAGAGTCAAGTAAGCTTAATCTTTGTTGGAAGACAAGAAGTTCTCCATTTAATATGTCAATCCTATCTTGCAGCGACCATCCAGAACATAAAAGTGCGCGAAAGCTTGCTACGCTGTGAGAATCCCAACACCGTCTATTGTGGATCTGCCCAGGGAAAGGGCATTTCTGAGCGCTACTCTGTTCTGATTCCTCTAAATATGTGCCGTTCTGGCAGCCGCAGTCCCGGATACGTTCGTCAGACGCTGGCCTTTAAGTTTGTCTGCCAAAATTCGTGTTTTGGCCGAAAGGAAACATGCTTGGTGTTTTGTCTGGAGAACGCTAGGTATGTAGGTTTTTCGATTACGTTTTTTTTTGTAGAAATCAAGACTTTATATTGATTTTCATTGCAGTGGGGATATTGTGGGACAGCAGGTTTTGAATGTTAAAATCTGCACGTGCCCGAAACGAGACCGCAACCAAGACGAGCGACAAATTATTGGAAAGAAGCGTAAATCCGAACCGGCCTGCTCCGATGAGGAGGAGGAGCCGGACGTAAAGCCGCCAAAGTCTCGTAAACGCACCCCTTCTTATCGGCGTAATGTAAAGGAGGAGACTGAAAGCAATGAAAGCCACGACGACGAGATGCCCGTCTCCGATTGGCAGGTGTCGCGTACATCGGATGGCGAGTATCGTTTGTCCATTACCTGCCCGAAAAAGGATTGGCTTCTCCAGAGCATAGATGGTATGATTAAGGAGGCCGCTGCTGGAGTGCTCCAAAATCCAAACCAGGCGAATCTTCGCCACCACGCTCACAAGTTGGTCAACTTGAAGAGTAAGCATACGACCGGTTGATCCTCTAGCAAATTAATAATAAACTGGCTTTATTTACAGAACGTGCCTGTGACCTTCCATGACTGGAATTTTGGCTAGAGCCATTTTTAACTACTTCAGGAAGCAACCATAAGAACCAAGTGATTTCCAAGAGACACCTTTAAACTGTCGTGGGCCACGATGGACACGAATGGAAAATGTACAATTTCTTAAGTTCGTATTAATTTTTAATTGTTAGGTGTTTCCAAGTGATACTTAATTGGCTTGTACGAAAGCCAGGATAGGAAAGTTTTATATTTTTGATATTATTATACACCTGTTACCTACAATTTGATAGAGTTACCAAAAAGTAAAAGTAATGTCTAACAGATTAGCTATTTCCTTGTTTTTCAAGGATATCTGCTTGGTGTACGCCAATGCCCAGATCCTACTGTACTCGGGCAGAGCGCATGCTAATGGCCCAACGATGTGACATGTGTGGTGGCTTGTGTGCGCGGTCAATGCTCTCGGGATCCATCTCAGCTAGTCTGCAAATATGTCAAAATCGCTGTGCTGCATTTACATATTTTATTTATACCCGGTATCTGTGCGTCTCTGGTTTTAGTTCTATGCTTAAAAAAACAACCTCAAGCAGGGCGCATGCGTTCGCCAGCGTTGCACATGTGCAGAGATGTGCGAAAAATAAAGAAAAACCAGATGTTGACACTGCGCCGCAGCTGCAGGCGACTGACTCTACTCTTTAGCTTTTGCCACATGCGGCATCCACAGCTAAATGCTAGAGTGTTGCACTAGTGTTTACTCTAGCACACCGAGTGCTGTTCATTGACCTAGGCCGGGGCGTTTAATATGCGCCCATGCCTTAATTGTAACGGAATGGGAACTGCCGTGGCCATAATAATGCAGCCAGCCAAAGCGGATGTATCGGCTTCCATTTGAGGCCTTTCCTTTTTCACCTTACCAGTTTGGCAACGCGAAAATGGGTCGAAGCCAAGAGAGAGAGAAGCGTTCATCGATCGAGTAACTCACTCAATTCTCGTTCGGCGAGTGCCAAGCAAAGCGGTTTGGAATTGAGTAGAGCTTACTTGAGGTGCGCTTCTCAGATGCACAGAGAAAAAATATAAGATAAGATATTGGGGAACTTAATTGGCAGCAAATTGAATAATTAAATAATTTGATGGAAATAAGAACTCTGTGGTGCTAAAAGAAGGTTCTTAACACCTGGTTTTATTGAGTTTATTATTTTAAGTAAAGCTTTAGAAAATTGATGTAATATATCCAATGCACAGTCACCCAAAAAATCTCAATTAAATATTTGAGTTTTTCGTTAATTGAGTAGTGGCAAAAGGTTGACATTTCCCAGTGGGTGACAGTAGCAAAAATTCATGAATTACTCACAATGGGGACCTTCAACAAACAGATCCCAGATCCAGTTTCCAGAAACTTCATACCTTTATCTTTATGGGGGCTAGATAAAGGGAAAGCAAACACCGGAGAGCTCTTATCGGCACCCATCTTCCGTCGTCCGCAGTGCCCACTGTGCACGCGTGGGGAAAACAATAAAGCCAAACAAAAAAAGCAGAAAGCCAGGCCAAGACGAGACGTCAGGTGAAACCGCGCCTGCAACTCCACTCGTTCGAATCCACTCAAAGAGGCCCGTGGCGCTGTGCTGCCCACTCGGATCTGCAGTCGTAGATTCAGAAACCAGATAACGACGAGCACCCGGCGATCTCCACTCAGTCGATGGGGAAGAGTTGAAAGCTTGTACACGTAGTTTGGCATTCGCATTCGGTTGTTGGCACTGGCGTTGGCGGTATCGTCGTGGTTTCGTGCTTGGTCTCTGTTGCCTGATCAGCGTCGCGTTGCAGTTGTGTAAAGTTGTGCCATATTCGTTTTGACCGCGAAATTTTCTGGGCTAAGAAAATCTACCTTATTGCCCCTTGTTTTCTGTGTGAGTGAGTGAGTGGCAGAAATGGTGGAAACGGCAACCACTACGACCATAACGCGATCCACCACAACGGCACCAGCGGGATCGGTGACGGTGACAGTGCCCGGCTCCTCGGCCACGCCCACAGCGGCTCAGGCAGCCGCACGGGCGCAACGCAATGATGAGACCACCCGGGCCATATTCAACCTGAAAGTGATCTTGTTCTTGATCCTGCTGCCACTGATTCTGTTTGCTGTCTTCCTGAAGCATCTGCTGGATTATCTATTTGCATTGGGACTCAAGGAGAAGGATGTCAGCGGCAAGGTGGCACTGGTAAGAAGTCTTTTTGGGTTAACTGCTTAGCCATGTAATTTAAAGTCTTCTCTGGGAAAAGATAGTAAGAGATTACTACTTAAGTTTGTTTGCTTTATGCAAATGCTTTTATATACATATGTTTCTCAGGCTTTTCTTTTCAAAGGGGAAATCATGAAAGCTGTAGGTTCTTTTTAGAAAACCTTAAGGTAGTTAAAGCTAGTTAATACACCTTCGTAGAAGTCACCTAAAAACAATGTTATTTGGCTATTAAATAATAACCAAGAGATCACATAGCTCTCAGTGTATTTAGATACACATCTGACAAGAGTATCTGTCAGATAAACGATCTGGCATAAAGCCAGCTAGCTAGAAGCCAAGCGAAACGCAACGTCACGCACTTTCCTTTTCCAGTGGCTGCACTTCCACTCCCACCTTTGGCCCACTCCAAGCTCCCACCCATAGACGCTTTCCCGCTTTTCTTTTATTCAGTTTTTTTTTTTTTTTTATTCAGTTTTTTATGCGATGTCTCCAACTAGCTATTGGGTGCGGTCGCCGATCGCTGGGGTCTGAGTTATTAAAGTAAATATTTATGGTACTTTGGTGCCCAGCTGTGTTAGTTGGCCAACTGTTTGTGTTTATGCTTGCAATGCTTTCCTCGGTCAGCTAATGTGACATCATTTTCATGTAAGCCAAGGGAAATCTTCGATTGAATTTCGAAAACGCTCACAAACGGTGTTCTGTATCGCGGTCCATTAATCGCATATGTATTACACATTGACTTGTGGCGTCTTATAAATGGAAAAGTCAATTGGGGCCGGACGCCACTTTGCTGGTCAAGGTCAAGTGTGTAGGTGATGCTCTGGATGGTAAAGAGCCCGATCGGGTTCGGATACCATTAGCATTCCATTCTGGTCTCAGAATGTAGGCGTGTGCCGGCCATAAGCGTCTCACGTATCGCCATTATGAATCATTGTAGCCCGATTTTTGTTTTAGTCTCAACTTTTTGATCGTTCCCTCAGATACAAATACAACAACGACTACAGATACAGATACATTTTGCGGTTTTGGGCCTGACAGGGGCGAGCTGGTTGGAAAAGGGGGGCCATCAGTCCCGTGCCACCTGTGAGAAGCAAAGTAATTAGTAGATTGACTTTTGAGATATATTTGTAAATAAATTTGGGTAATGTCAGCTTGAAAGCCCCCCTTTTCCTGCGCCTCTGGCCGGCTATAAACTGGTTTTCTGTGTGTGTCGCCGCATTTTTAACAAGATGAGACGAAAGAGAGAGCTCAAAAGTGCAAACCTCAGGAACTTCACTTCACTTTTGTTTTCAGCTTCGAGCACAACCGATGACGTTGGCCGACTTGCGAGTAAACAAAAACAGAGAGAGAGAGAGAGATCTCCGAGGCAAAAGATAGAACTTATATCTGGTATCTCACGGATGCGTAGATAGAATTCATCGCTTCTATTAGTAACTGTTGCCGCTGTTAATTTGCATATGATATTGAAATTCTTCAGCAATGGTATAACCACAACAACAACTGCGCACGCCATGTGCTGAAAACTTGTTATTGTTATTGTTATTAGCTTTTCCATTGTTTTTTTGTTGTGCATGAACGTGCCAAACTTTGGGGCTACGACACAGTGACCCACCCTCAGTGGAGAAGCCAGCTGAGGTCACACAGTCGTCAGTTCGCTTTAATTACGGTCAAAAGTCACTCAATTGTGCCCGAGAGGGTCGGCCCACCGAGCGTATGCGTAATGCCATTCATAAGTCGCTGCTCTCTCAAATAATTGGCGGTAAATGGGGTTTTTGTTCAATGCAAAAGTCGCATTAGCTCGACTTGATTGTTTGCAAATTAAGCTAATTAATTTGTTCAAGTATAATGAGAGTGAATCGCGCAATTCCATCTTTCTTTCGCACACACAGGTGACCGGCGGTGGCAGTGGCCTGGGACGTGAGATCTGCCTGGAGTTGGCTCGGCGTGGATGCAAGCTGGCTGTGGTGGATGTCAACTCCAAGGGTTGCTATGAGACGGTGGAACTGCTCTCCAAGATCCCGCGATGTGTGGCCAAGGCTTACAAGGTGAGATCATTCCACCATCGAGGTAGCCCAATAACGTGTTGTATCCGTTCCAGAATGACGTCTCCTCGCCGCGGGAGCTTCAGCTGATGGCCGCCAAGGTGGAGAAGGAACTGGGTCCCGTGGACATATTGGTCAACAATGCCTCCCTTATGCCCATGACCTCAACGCCCTCGCTAAAGAGCGATGAAATCGACACGATTCTGCAGCTGAATCTGGGCTCTTACATAATGGTGAGTACTCTGATTTGTTCTCTATGAATCTTAACATTACATTGTTCCTATATTCCTGGCCAGACCACTAAGGAGTTTCTGCCCAAGATGATAACCCGCAAGTCTGGTCACCTGGTGGCAGTGAATGCCCTGGCTGGTAAGGAGAAGACCTTAGTTAAGTAGATCTCCTGAATTAACTCTAGTATCTTTCATGAAGGCCTGGTTCCTTTGCCCGGAGCTGGCATCTACACGGCCACTAAATATGGTATCGAAGGATTCATGGAGTCACTGCGAGCTGAGCTCCGTCTGTCGGACTGCGACTATGTGCGTACCACAGTGGCCAATGCCTACCTGATGCGTACCAGCGGAGATCTGCCGCTGCTCAGCGATGCAGGGTGAGATTTCCTGGATTCCCATTACCCGATTGCCTGATTCGAATTCTTTCCTTTAGCATAGCACAAAGCTACCCCGGGTTGTCCACTCCCTACGTGGCGGAGAAGATTGTCAAGGGCGTGCTCTTGAACGAGCGCATGGTGTACGTGCCAAAAATATTCGCACTCAGTGTGTGGCTCCTCAGGTGGGAATGAAATTAGCCCGTCGTGCGCTAACTATTTTTAACGATTATTGTCTCCGCTTCCTTCCCAGACTGCTGCCCACCAAGTGGCAGGACTACATGCTGTTGCGCTTCTACCACTTCGACGTGCGAAGTGCTCACCTGTTCTACTGGAAGTGAGGAGTGAGAACCATACCATACCATCCCAAAAGCATTTACGAGGAGAGCTCGAAGCTTTTTGGTTTCCCATTCGCAGTTCTTAATTCAACTGTTGCTTACGCTAGGTTTAAATGTTTAGCTATTTATACGAAACCTTAACTTAACTTAAATATATCTTCCTAACAGTAACGCGAGCGTTACACCTTGGGCTTTGCCGGCCTCGTTGGCCTCCGTCTTCGCAGTCGCACGGCCTCGGAGAAGCACTTCTTCTCGGATTGCTGCACACAGGAGCTGCGTTCATAGTGCCAGGTGTAGTTGACCGGACAACGATGGAGGAGCTTGTGGCCACTGGAGCAGTAGTAGAAGTAGGCGCAGTTCAGGGGATGGGGCATAAAACCATAAACGCCCACCTGGCAGCTAGTAATAATGCCCGGCGACTGGCGGCGATTACAGGAAACCAGATGGGCGGGAGTACAGGATCTGGCCAGGCCAGCTCCTTCGTAGCACACCATATAGGGATAGCAGGGTCCGGCGTTGGGCAACTCCTCCAGGGTGATGGTCAGAGGTTCCGTCTTTGGGGCCACTGTAGGTGCTACTTGCTTTACCGGTGGCTCAGTGGTGGTAGCCAGCGGCTGACATCTCTTAACCAGATCCTTATCCAGGCAGCGTTCTTGCTTCTCGTTGTAGTAGTGACCGTCCAGGCATTCCGCCTCAAACGATCCAGGTCCGGCGCAGTAAATGTACTTTGAACAGTTACTGAAGCTGGCCACGTAAACTCCCATTTGTGGGGCACTCTCGCACTCTGCAAACTCCAGAGCCAGGGAGCGGTGACCCAGCAAGTTCACCAAAACTATTGTTAACCAGTTTACAACTCTCATTTCACTATGACCGAAATGCGGCAAGCACATCTATCGACTGACTGACTTCAGATACCCGAAATACCCAAAAAGGAAATATTTTTGCATGTGCCCTCCAACTGATAAGGATGACAAGCATCCAGCATCGATTATTACGTGGTTATCTCCATGTTCCCGATAGTGCTAATGAGTTTGGGAGTTACTGCGCATCCGCCTCCGGCCTTTCGTTCCCGCCCAGGTGGATCGATTGCCATTTGTAGCCTACTTTCCAGCATAGCCAGCCACAGATTTAATGACCACGCCAGGCCGCAGCACAATGCATATGACTCTCGGGGCTGAGCTCAATAAAAATTGAAAACGCACTCAATAAGCAATTAAGTGTCGCCACTTCCGACGGGACATCCCACAGACCACTGCCATTCATCGCCTTCGTCGACATCAACAACATCCTCATCATCATCATCATCATCAGGGCCGACATGGACGTGGTCGCGGCTTGTCGGAGTTAAGCGATTGCCATCGATTTAATATTCGATGAGATATTCATAACTTGCAATTAGGTTTGGCGGCTCTCATTTTCCCGGCTTTTGCAGCTTGCGATTTACGTAAATGATTGCGTTGCTGATTAATGAAGAATTACCAGGGCAAGTGCCCCATCCAGGCACTGCCATTAACATAATATCCCCGGTCTGTTCTCGCCGGAGGGTTGTGCAAATTGCAATTTCATTAATTGTTAATTAAACGCAGTCGAGTGCCAGTTGTACCGATAGCTTTGTGGCATATTTTCGGGCTCAATGCCGCGGCGGGTTAACAGGTTATAACACCACCTATATACAACCTGCCAGATGACGGCACTCGGAAAAGGACCCCATATGGTGAGGACGCGACTCAAGTGATTAAGTGCACGCTGAAATCTTCAAATGCCGAGCAACATGTGCACAAACACAAACAAACGAGACTCAGTCCCTCCAGCTTCTGCCATCCAGAATGTAAATTCTAATTACAATTATGTGAGGAGACCCCCAGCACCTGATGCTCCTCAGTTCCCCAGCTCCCAACTCCAGTGCCCCAGCACTCGATGAACTTGGTGCTGGGTGCGCAGGCGCAGCGGCATTGTCGATCCATAAAAATAGCTCACTAATTATTTGTGCGCTAGGGTTACAGTTCTCATAAAAAAACAAACAAACTGTCGAGCGTTTTATGGATCTTCTGCTTGCCTTAATGCCCCCGCAAAGTTTTTTTCAATTTCGATTCCATTCGATTCAACCCAGAGAAAGATTGATGATGTGCATTCTCGAATTTATTTAACATCTAAATTATCTACTAAGCATTCGTTATGCTTTAATTACATATAGTATATATCGTGAAAGACTTAAATGATGAATTATATTAGCCTATTCATCGGCACCTGGATCTCCACAGCCTTCGTGACCTTTGCGCTGATTCTCTGTGCCAACCAATTGCCGCAGCTCCACAAGAATTCGATCAGTCCGCTCCTCCAGACGATCGAGCGCCGTGTTCAGGGCATCCAGTCTGCAGGTGACACTCTCCATCAGCTGCTCCGAGCCTCTGGTTATCTCCGCCAAGTCTGCCCACCGATTGCCAGCCGGAAGGGTTTCCAGCACAGGCTGCAGCTGATTCTCATCGTTATCCATTCAGGCAAAATTGATTCCAAATTTACTTAAATTTGTCTCAATCTAAACTCTGACCTTTTATGCTGAATACTTGTATATAATTAAAGCTCGAATTTCTGGAGTGTAAAGCAAATGTTCCTATGCTTTGATACATTATTCCACATCATTTTAATTGTTTGCCAAAAACTTATTTAATGAAATTTTAGTTAATTGACTTTAGGCACTTTTGCTTTTAATAAATGAAATAGTCATAATAAACAGGGTATATAATACAACAGAGGGAGATGTTAATTTTACGACAGGGTTGTATATTATAGCAGCATAATCCTAACCAAGATATATTTGTGTTTATTAAGTAATATTTCAAGTGAAAAGGAACAAATTAAAAGAATATTTACTTCTATTATTGCAGGATACTATATATTTAGTCAGAAGGAGTCATTTCGACCTTATAAATCATATATATTCTTGATCAGCATCAACTGGAGAATGTTTCTAGCGGTTGAAAAATAAATTTTGAACATTTTTTCGAAATTTGAAAATTTTTTAAGGGGTTGCATCGTTAAAATTTTCAAAAATTGGGAAACAATTTAATTTCTTTATATTGTATATTGAGTATGCAGATTTATTAACCTTTTAAAAAATATAATTTTTCTTTTGAAAATTAATGAATTTTTGACTTAGTTATGACCGATTTTCTATGCAAGATTTTAAAAAGTTGGTTCCTTTTTTTTATTTATGACTAGTTACAGGGTATTTCTAATAAGAGTTAACGATTTAGACACTTATTTTACTTTGCACAATTTTTTTGCTGGCGGCATATTACAAAAGCCTCGCTCGTTCATTTCATTAAACCCATTTACAAAATGGCTTTGTCCATTATTTATACATATCAATTATAAATTGTACTCAGCGCCTGCAATATTCATATTCACTTGTCAAAATGTCAACTCAAAATAGAATATTTATGCATTTTTATGTGTGCGTATCGGAGCATGATTTGTTTGTTTTATGCTCTCTTTTCAAGAACTCTATAGAGCAGCGGAAAGTGACAATACGGGCTATAAATACAAAGGCTCGACGGCAACCGAAGTTGAAATCAATTTTTTGTTTTGGCCCCATACTGCGGAGGTCGCGTTTCTCGCCTTCGAAAGCGAGTTGCATGAATGTGGATCGGAGTGGTTGGGGAGTGCAACCATTTAGTTTGCGGCAGAACAAGGTGCCTCAATTTATTTTTAATTGGAGGCAAATTGAGCCAATCATCGTCGGTGGAAAGGAAATGGTTTGCTGCGGTTGTGGTCTCCTCTCGTTATTAACAGGATAAAGCTCCTGTGTCCACGTCCAGAACCAGGCTCTGGCTTATGCATTGTCGCTTAATGAATTTTCTTTCAAAGTGGCAGCAGCAAGGATATGTGGAACACCCCAGAAGTGGACTTCCTGCCATGCACAGACCATTAACCGACCTGCAACTGGAACAGACAGCATGCTTCTCCTGAAGTCTTCTTTTTGGTTGGCAAATCTGTTATTATTGTCATTAAGCAGGCTTTTGTTGTCATCAACCGGAAAATGTACAATACATGCGCTCGTATGCAGATGCATTTTTCTTGCAAAATGTCCTTCGGTGGCTTGTTGTTTGCCTGGGTTATTCAGAGATTTTCGGGGATCTGTTCTTGAGTCTGTTCTCGCTTGGTTATTGAATTTTCAGCATAGTTTACGAGCTGATGTTCTTGGACCCCCCAGCCCGAGGCTCAACTGGTTGCTTCTAACACAAATTTCAATGCATTTCGGTTTGTGTTTGTCGTCATTAGTTGAAGGCGCTTAGTTTGGCTCGATTGTTTGCTAAAAGTTTCATTGTTGTTCCTGGTCCTCGGAACTTGTTTCTGTTTCTGCTCATGTTTCTGGCCGTTGTTTTCGCCATCAAGTTGATGCTGGTCAACAACATTGTTTCGCCTAAATAAAGGCATATAATTTATGTGTATGGCCTTCTTACAGACCCCTGCAGGAGGCAACGAGTATGTGGCCATCGAGTATACGCCACGTTGACCGCTGACCAGCTGACCGAGTCAAGTTGAGCTGAATACTGAGTGAACTTTGTCACGGTACCAAGCTTAGTGGCATCCTGGGGCGGGGACATCCTGCCTGGAGCAGCATCGGAGGCGATTGTTTCCCAACTTTTCACTTTGGTTATGAAACGTCCAAGCGGCACAGTCAGTTGCACGCGCGTCTCCATCAGTGGCGTCTCCATTCCGCTGACCGCAGTGGACAACGGGTAGTTTTTAGACGGCCGGGTCATGTTTCTATCCCATCCCTGCGTGACCATACAGATCCAGAAAAAGATTTAGATTTATTTCACTCTTACTAAGGAAATATCAAAGGACATTATTTATGCCTTGAATTTATAACATGATTTATTGTATTAATCTGGGACTTGAAAGAATATATAATTCCCCTCTTTTATGTTATTATTTCCGACATTTAAATCAACTAAATTTGTTCAGTGCAAGGACGTGTGTTTTTGTGCAAGCCTTGTTATGCTTATGTCCTGCGGCTTAGGCATTTGTTGTTTTACAACGTTTCAGTCTGTTTGCCAAGTAAATAAAAGCTGTTAACTAGTTTTCACACACCAAGACGAAAAGGTGGATGGGGTCTGGTTGGGGCTTGGCCATGGTTCTCCGAGCTGCAACACGTGCTTGGAAATTTTTTGCTCCGCTTGGTCTCGTCCTGTTCCTCTGTCCGTCCAGCTCCTCTGGCTGCTTTTGTGCGTAGACACTTGTGTATGAGCAATTATTTAATGCCGTCCGTTCATCCGTCCGTTTGTCATTGTTGTCTTCGGGCCGTGGTGTTATACATAGTTGTACTTGTTTTAGGTATATGTACTCGTTGTTGCCGGTGTTGCTAGTAAACTAGCCTTTGTCTTGGGCCCCCATCATCCAAGTCAGCTGCAGCCATCTTGTCTGCCCCTTTTGTGTCGCTCATTTATTTGTGTTTATCCTTTCGCTTTTAATTGCGGCTCCGTCCTGCTTCCATTCCCCTCCCCTTTGTGTAATTACAAGTGTTTGTTGTGTAAATAATAGCGTTTGCCGCCTGGGCCGAGGACCATCGTTGACGCATCGTTTGCATGCTCAGTTAATGCCGTGCATCAGGACATCCTCCATTGTCCCGGTCTCTTTCTGTGTCTGTGCCTGTGCTCCTGTCTGTGGCACGGAAAATTAATTACGAGCATTAAGCAGAAGCCCAACGCCCGATCTGTCGCATTGACACAGGTGTTGGCTGCTCAATGTAACGTATTTTCCTTAGATAATTCCCATAGAACTCGACAGCCATGTGCGCTGCGCCTTGAACTCGAACTCAAATGGAAAGTGCCACTGCTACTGCAGAGAACGAAAATTTTTAATAATTCTTGCAGTCCTTTTATTTATTTTTGTATTTAAATGTACATTGTATTTACATAAAATACACCCTTTCTAAACTGAATATTCATATCGAAATTTAAATGCAGAATTTTCTCTATTTTCACATTTTTGATTATATTAAACCTGGAATCAATTGTTTAGAATATAAACATGAAAACGACAACCCTTTTTGGCTGCTTCCTAAATAAAAGAGGGAGCATGAATTCGTTAAAAACAATTCGATTTATACCCTTTAGAGGGTATTATGCTTTCAGAACGAAGCTTTAAATGAAGTAAAGGAAACATTTTCGACCCTATAAATCATATATATTCTTGATCAGCATCAACAGACGAATCGATTTGGCCTTATCCGGCAAGAATTTAATTTTTTCAAAATTTTTGAAAAATTCAAATTTTTATTAGGGGTTACATCATTAAAATTGTCAAAATTTGACAAAAAATTGAATTTCTTTAAATTTGAATCTGAGCGTGCAGATTTATTAACTTAATAAAAACTAACATTAGAACGCTTTTCGAATTGAAATTAAAGCTTTTTTGGCTTAGTTATGCTTTTTTTAAGCTTTGATTTGTCGAAAAAAATTGCATGTAAAAATATTAAATAATATTTTAAGCCAAGTTATGATCGATTTAAGATTCGATCCTATTATTCAAATTTGCCAGGCTACATATTAACTTTGTCTTCCCAAAGTTGGTCTTTCTTCTTATCTCTAGTTAGTTTAATAAATCATATTAATAACCTGAAATATGTAAAAATCGTATGAAACTATTCCTCTCTGTGTGAAACTCAACTGCAGTGTGGAGGCGGAACCTTAATTCATTCACCTAGAGACATTTACATGTGGTGCCCATTAGCCCAGGGCCACGCCCACTCACGAGAGGCAAATGCCAGCGAACCATGCGACGCCAAAAATTTCCATTTCGTTGCTTGAACCGTGCATAAATATGTCAATAAGGATTATCCCATCGCAGGCGGCAATAAAATCTCTGGGAGCTATAAAAAAGAGGAATGTGGAGCGACCGTAGGCATGTGGGGAAACCTCAGCTAAACAATAACAGCAAAAGGGATCAGGATCGGGATCAGAAACAGGAGCAGGAGCAGGAGCGGGAGCTGCAACTTGATTATCCTGCAGGATGGCAACCTGCCGCGCATTTTCCGACTGTTAAATTATGACATGCAACTGTCAGAGCGGGTTCAAGTGGATTTCGACTGCGGATGCTCCTGGCAGGCGTGAGAAACTGTTATCCTTGCACCTAAACAAACACATTGAAGCGATGCCTGGATGCAGTAGCTGGCAGTGCCAGTGTCCTGGCTGGTGTCATATTGCAGAATGTGTTCGGTCCTCGAGAGGCTTGTGCATTACACGACCAGCTAATTTATTTACATTTACTGGCCGTGTACTTGTTGCATTGTAATAAACTGAAACACATGTGCAGGGATCGCAATCGAAAATGGCATGTTATCCGTGGCTGTCTCATTAGGTCCTGTTGCTGCTGCAGTAGCACTTCAGATTGGTGTTGACAGTTGCGCTGAGAAATTGCCTCGCCCTTTCCCTATTTCTTTTTCTTTTTTTTTTTGCGTTAGCTCTGGTCTCTTACAAGACTCCTGAGCTCCACTCTGAGTGCCCTCCGCCCGGCATGCTAATATGAAATATTAGAAAAGTAATGGAAAAAATGGAAAAGCAATCGAGATTAACGCGTTTGAGCACTCAAACTTCGCTCCACACTTTTCCGTTTTTCAGTTTTTCCCTTCTTTCCCTGCCAGCTGCGGCATGCCAACCCTTGCTTCCAATTCGTTGGGTCCTTTGCCGTGGGAAACCTTGGGGAATAGGATTAACCACCTCTAATCCGTTACCTCAAGTACTCCTCTGCATTTTTCTGACACTGCCGGATAATATTCTACATCAGCGGTGTCCTTTCAGCTATTGTGGGTTAACTTTTCGCTATTTAAAAAAGTATAAGAAAGGATTTGAGGTGCCAGTTCTTTAAATTTTAAAATGGCTAAGATTATTATTATCACTAATATAATAAATCATGTGAAAATATTATAAATATTTACTTATAGATACTATACCAATTGATAGTGTGTATTAGGTTCAAAAGGTTATATCACTTGACTTCAAAATAGTACTTTTTATTGATAACATACTGTATGTTAGATATTACCTTTTATATATAGTTTGAATTGTTTTTCTTTCTTAATTATTTATTTTCAGTGCCTAATTTAGCTAGCTTCCGTGGTTCAAGGCTGACAGCACTTCTCTTCACTCTTCACCAGTGCCCATGTACTTTGAGTGCCCTTTAAGCTGAAGTGTTTTTTGTCGGGCGAGCACCGCTGAGTGGCGCAGAGTTTTGACAATCAAGGGGCACATGGCGGGATGTAAAGAGTATCTGGATTAAGGATGTCCATGTGCCATGTGCTCCTGTTGCCCGCAAAATACGCAGACGCCGCCGAGTCCATAAATCATCGAAGGCACATATCAATAGCCACAAAAAAAAGCGTCGCATGCAAAGAGACACCACGTGCAGAAAGTGTGACCCGATTTTGGCAACATCCAAAATAAAATCAAGTATTTGCTTAAATAAATAAAAAATTGCATCACGTGTGTCCTCCTCAGTAAAGAAGTAGGACTCGTAATTGTGCCAAAATGCAAGGAGATACAAAGGGAGGAGCATTCCAGGCCTCATATGGTTGCCTAAAGGGCTTGAGTTTCCAATTTTGGCATCGTTTTTATTTGCAGTGATCGAAGAATTGAGATATCGCAGAGTGTTGAGCTTGAGATCGAGGGGAGATCTTTAAGTAGCAATCGACCAAAGATCAAGTGATTCAAGTGCAAAAAATTGATATCAAACTGACTGGTTTTGGGGGAGAAATGTAGTCGCCAGTAGCAGGTGTGGAGAACCTGCTCTAGTTGCACCTTGACCAAGCTAAAGCCCTATTAAAATGCCATTGCCAAAGTGGGAAAGAGCTAAGAGAGTGCTTTTTTATAAAGTTAACTTTCAAATACACTTTTGTAATTATATAAACAGCCAAATAGTAGTAAATTATTATACTTATAGGCTAAGGGATACTTTAAGAACTTTTCACATCACCCAATTATCAAATCTATATATATAAAAATGCTCTGTTCGTGTCTACATCCTTCATAGACTCGAAAAGTTCTAAACCGTTTAAGCCCAAATTTTTACACAACATGCGTTGAGGTTCCAGCTCGGTTATTGACTACTTTTGATGTTGATAGCTTATCTGCGGTTGCGAATATATCTATTTTTTTAGCGTTTCCAAGTGCCCCTACTGCTGCGCCATCTACAGGCAGCCAGCTGAATCAAAGCATTTCCTGTCAAACATTCAAAACATATTGAAAGAAGAAAGTTGAAAAGTTCTGAACCGTTTAAGCCCAAATTTTTAGAGAACATGCGTTGAGGTTCCAGCTCGGTTATTGACTACTTTTGATGTTGATAGCTTATCTGCGGTTGCGAATATATCTATTTTTTTAGCGTTTCCCCGTGCCCCTACTACTGCGCCCTCTACAAATCAAAGCATTTCCTGTCAAACATTAAAAACATATTGAAAGAAGAAATTGGAGATAAAAATTTTATTTTTTGTTCAGGTTCAGTAAGAAACGAAGTCATGCCACCAAAAAAGTCGAGATTGGGTCGTTGTATTCGCAATACAGAAGCAAAAAGACGTAAGATTACGAATATGACTGACGAAAAACGGGCCTCCTTCCGAGAGACTGAGCGGCTGAGAGCAATGCATGGGAACGCGTTAATATTGCTCGCAGGGGATTTCAGACAAACGTTGCCTGTGATTTCCCGATCGACACCAGCTGACGAGATAAATGCTTGCCTGAAATATTCTATATTGTGGAAACATGTACGTACATTACAGTTGAAGACGAATATGCGTGTCCAGTTATAGAACGATGACTCAGCCGACGTATTCTCACGACAGCTACTGGACATTGGGAACGGAAAGCTGCCAGTCAATGAGACGTCGAGAAAAATAGTATTGCCCGGGAATTTCTGTAATTTAGTTACATCGAAGGAAGAACTTATCCAAAAAGTGTTCCCCAATATCCGAATAAATTATAGGAATCACGATTGGCTCAGTGGACGAGCGATTCTCGCTGCCAAGAACAAAGATGTCTACCAGCTCAATCATGTAATCCAAAAAAGCATAGAAACTGACGAAATTACATATAAGTCGATAGATACCGTTGTGGAGGCAGAGGAAGCAGTTAATTACCCTAACGAATTTCTAAACTCACTTGATCTGCCTGGAATGCCACCACACATATTGAAATTAAAAATAGGTGTGCCGATTATCATGCTCCGGAATATAAATCCGCCGAAACTCTGCAACGGTACGCGACTCGCAGTCAAGAAATTGATGAACAGAAATTGCGGTTTCCCATTCGTTTGGCGTTTGCAATGACCATAAATAAAGCTCAAGGTCAATCTCTGGAGTTGTGTGGTCTGGATTTGGATGAAGATTGTTTTTCACACGGACAATTATATGTTGCGTGTTCACGAGTCGGAAAACCAAAAAATCTTTATATTTACGCGGCGAATGGAGAAACAAAGAATATTGTATACAACAAGTATTACAGAATTAAATTAATTTGAAAATTATTATTTTTTGTTTGACTTATTTCTTATGCGTTCAACCACAATATGCCACAGAGAAACGTGGCAGTCCATTTGGAGAATGGTCAACGTGTCTATTTCACAGAAAAAATGTGCAAGAAAGAGTCCTGAATCGGCCAGCGACAACTCTGACTGCCTTCTTCACCTTATGCCAGGAAGATGATTTTGCCAGAACCTTGATGTATTCAGAAGTGCCCTCTTAACCATAATATGCCACAGAGAAACGTGGCAGGGTACAGCTAGTATGGCATAAAAATGAATGGCAAAGTTAATTGGATAGCTAAGGCACCCTGGAATAATATCCAAATGAAATATACATATTTCACGATTCTCGTTTTTGTCGCTCGCTTTTGTTATTTTTAACTAAAAACCACAGCCGGCAAGTGCTCCCTCCCGCTCTATACTCATCTGGCCAACCATTCTACTTCAATATAAAATTATCCTTTGTCTGTCTTTATTTTCCATTTGTCTATTTATACATATATGTGAGCTGGTGCTCCGATTTTTTTTCTGTTCGTTTTCGTTTATGGATATCCACTTTATTGTCAGAAAATCATTTTTTCGTTGGCATCTCTCGATGTTATTTTCCTTCTTGTTTTTTATTGAGCTGGAGCTCAGAGTGTTTGTGTTTATATGTATATGAGGGGTTGGATGCTCATGTGTGCCCCTGTTGTACATTTGTAGTCTCTCCACTGTTTTTTGTAGTTCACAAAAAAATTGCTTTTATTTATTACTAATGGGCATGCTCGGCTCTTTTTTTTGTACCCATTAATGGTACAGTAGAAGGGTATACTAAGCAGGGGATGTACAGGGAAACGGGTTGTTTCTTTGACTTTGGATATCTCTGAGGCATTCGGAGCAGACACGAAATGTTTAGATATTATTCTTAAAGATACCAAAGAAAGTCTTCTATCAAATAATCGGTATCTCGTTGTCGAGTAGAACTCTCTCTTGGTATTAAAACCAATGTTGCCTTTCCTGGTGTGTTCATATATATCGAACATTACTTACCGCATCGCGGCTGTCCCATCTGTGCAGGAGGTGATTTTTCTATTTATTTGCCGACAATGCTAGCCCAGACTATTATTATTTTTTTGGGGAGCCTGTGGTAAATGGGTCTCTCATTTGCAAACACTTGCCCTGCATTAGTATTGAATAAATCGCAGTCACTGCTAATTGACGAGCTCCGTTGGCGCAGGGTCACTGCGGAATGGGGTGACTTTAATGCAAACTCTTGATGTCGAAAAGCCAGTTTCTCAGTTTCGCGAGTGGCATGTGCGATCAGCGACCTGCGATTCGGGTTTCGAATTCACAATCAAAGCGGTTTTGCGTCTCTCGCGACTCGGACGTGGCTCTTATATATCACGGAAAATGTCGGTGTGGAATACTCTGGTCAAGGCGCAGGCGCACATATCACTGATCGGTTTGGTGGCGATCACTCCACTGATCATCGTTGCCGCCGTGTTGAGCAACTTGTTCGCCAAGCTCTGCCGCTGCTGCTCATCCCCGAAGAGTATCGCCGGTCAAGTGGCAGTGGTGAGTTTTTGGCCACCAAAATCTTGACACACTTAATTACCAAAATTGGCAATAGAGCGGGTCTGAATCAAATAAAATTGCACTGTAGCTTCAAAGTTATTACATTTTGATTGTCATTTCTTTAAAGTTTTGAAATATGAAAGTAGATTCAAATAGAATAGAATATATAGAGTTTAAGTATTAAAAAAGAAAACTTTATAAGTTACACTTATTGGAACTTGAGCAAATTATTTGCAAATACAAAGTTTAGGGTTCCCTAAATCTAAATGATTTTAATAATAGTTAAAAAAGCCAATAAATCAAAGTTTAAAAATAACTAACTCATAACTTAGGCAAAAACCGAATTCATTTTAATTGGGAAAGCGTTTCTATGCTAGTTTTTGTAAGGTCTATAAATTTTGTTGTTTACCGGACATGGTCAGATTGATTTGCCTGTTGATTCTGATCAAGAATAAATGTGGTTTAAAGGGATGGAAATGACTCCTTACTACTTTAAAAGCATTTTACTCAAATTATAATAGCCTTGAAGGGGTACAAAAGTACATCATGTTTTAATATGAATATTATTAATTTTTTAATTTGTAACAATTAGCAGCAAGTCAAATTACAGGCTAAAACTGTTGTAAAACTTTGTATGAATAAAGTATCTTTAAAATGGTTTTAATAGACTTGATAATAATAATAATAAAAACGCATGACTTAGACCTTTGTCCTGTGGTAAAATCATTGAAGTTGAATAATGATTTTCCCTTATGTTGTCCAGGTAACAGGTGGAGGACATGGTCTGGGTCGCGCCATTTCCCTGGAGCTGGCCAAAAATGGATGCCACATTGCTGTGGTCGATATCAACTTGACCGGCGCCGAGAGCACAGTGAAGGAAATTGAACAATGCTATGATGTTCAGGCTAAGGCTTATAAGGTAAGTAAAGTCAAATGACAGTCAAACTGGTTTTGAATCACTCTCGTTTCGCACAAAGTATAAAAACATTTAATTACATACTTGTAATTACCCTTGAACCGGTATAATTTTATAGGTAGACGTCACAAGTATTGAGCAACTCGTTGAGCTGAATAAGACAGTGGTTGTTGATCTGGGACCGGTAACTGTTTTGGTTAACAATGCAGGAGTTTTGTTACATCGTAATTGCATTAACCCTGATCCCGCAGAAGTGCAGCTTATGATAGATGTGAACCTAACGTCACACTTCTGGGTGCGTTGTAGTATACTGATTATAATTACTATTCAATTCCGGTTTATTTCAAGTATATTTAACACACATCTACTTTCCAGACCAAGTCCGTTTTCCTGCCCAAAATGAAGGAGTTGCGGAGGGGCCATATCCTCAGCATCAGTTCTCTGGGAGGTAAGTTAATCTTCTACTTTCGATATCTTATAACTCAAGTTCTCTTATCTTTCGAACAGGTATTTTTCCATTGCCATATAGTTCGACTTATTCGGCCACCAAGGCAGGAGTGGCGTACCACATGAGGTCCCTTCGCATGGAGCTGTTTATGGAGAAGCAGAAGGACATCCATGTGACCACCGTATTCCCTACATTCCTGACCACCAATGACGAGGTGACGGATATGTCGGGACAAGTGGGAATTGGCCAATTGTATCCGCTGATCAGTGGCCAGGAAATGGCAAAACGCAGTGTGGAAGGAATGATGCGCGGGGAACAGGAGGTCCTGCTGCCAGGATTCTCGGCTCTGATGTACCGATTGGTGAATCTCATGCCCTCTAGCTGGCAAATGTTGGGACTTGTACTGATCACTGGCTCCAGATTCAGAAAGTTCCGAGACATGCGTTCCTGAGCGTGGGATGAAGTGACGTGGTGAATAAAAGTATTCCTGGTTTCGGGGGGCAGAAAAATAACAACTTGTTCGCATTTCCCCGGGGATTCACAGGTGGGGCATTGCTGCTGCTTAAAAGCGTTCCATTTAAATCCGATTAAAGATACTTTTTGCGGCTGTCCGGTCACGGACAACTGCCCACAGACCATGGTCTCCAGCACCGGCTACGACTCCGATGCCGGCTCCAGCTCTGTCTGCTCGTCGTGTGTTTCATGTGTTTTTCCTTTTTCATTTAATTTCAGTCAGCAGGAACTGCTTTAATTTTGCAGCTCCAACAGTCTCGGGGTTGTGTCCATGTCTGGACCACACTGCCGTGCATTGCCTCGATGTTTGCATTTGTCAGATGGCGGGACGGGTTGCAATCAACTTGTCAGCAGCCCAGACTTCTCCCTCCTTGGGCCGAATCTCATTATGCAACTTTCATGAGGTCATTGAGGCTGCCAGATTTATATATTTTGCCGAATTAAGTAAGCAATGGGGTCAGCGGTGAGTGTATCGAACACGAAATACCTTGGTTAAATGTTTAAAAATAGTACTTTCATCCTTGAAAACTACCAGGGGTGCCGCTGAAGGTGTTGTGGCTTCTAAATGGCTTCTACTTGTTCAGAAAATTACTTTTTATGAACTGATGCATTTATTTTAAAAGTAAATGTAATCTATAATGATTGTATTATCTCCCAAAGTAATATACCTCACAAGATTTAGGTATAGACAGCTTAACAAAGTGTTTTAAAATCATATAGTTGGGCTTGGAATTTTTTGCTGCATACCTGCAGGCGCTGTGGCATTAGGAGACCCGAAGTCCTAAGGCCTCGCCAGGATCTGTCCCCATTCGCTGGGTTATATTCAGGGTTTCGAGAGCAATTTGGCGAAAGTGCATGTTTTTGCAGCTTCAAACGAAATAGACTCGTAATAGGGTCGAGAGAGAGTGGCTTGACAGAAACTATTTTGGTTAAAGTGATCTCGCGCACACAAAAAACCGAGGAGGAAATAAAAACAACACATACACACAGTTCTTTTTGTTCGCCATCATTGTGGAAGTGAAACTGCCTGACAGTTTTTCTTTGTTCCTTTATCTTTATGCTGGTAAAATTAATGCAACACATTAAGAGAAATATTGCAGCAGCAGCAGCGGGGTTTGGCGGCGGTGGCAATGGAGGAGGTATTTTCTCCATTTTCCTCATTTTTTCACAGCGCAAGCTTTTCTCAGACATGCACAGAATTTCTTGCATATTTTCACGTTCTGCTCCGCACGCGCTTTTCCCATCGCCTTCGTCCTTTTATTTTATTTATGCTATCACTGCAACCTGAAATGCTTTAGCCACACACACATACACTTATCCACTCACTCACTGCAGGATACTGCCTTTATGTGAAATTTCTTTCCTGCTGCATCTGCTTTTTCCTACAGAGTTCAGCCGGGCCATAGGACGTATGGCTGAAGACTTTAGTGAAATTAAGAAAAATATAAAAAAGACATTCCGGCAAAAGAGTGGAGTGCGGCTTTCTACGAAAATGAAAAAATAATGCTACCAAATGCAAAAATAATATCGGGGAAATGAGTTAAGGTCCTCTGTCACATGGCTTTTTCGTTGGTAAAAACCCCTGAGAAAATATTATGTCAGCAAATCAAATCGATTGTGTGGGAAAGCATTAGCCAAACAGCCAAGGGATCCATCCATCCGCTCCAGAGCCAAGTCAAGTTGCTCCAGCTCCAGAGTAATTCCCAATTAAAAAGCCGTTAATGATGCGTGGCCCCAACACGACCATCGCAACCCCAAAGCCCCGGAAAACGTGGCTCCCGTGACGCCTCAATGGCAGCCTGATTGAAAACTCAAATGTGCGTCCCGGTTCCGCCCTCGTCGACTGCCTGCCTGCTGGGCTCGGCGTTTATTGTTTGTCTTTGACACTGACGTACTCTTTTTAATTTCGACGGGTTGGTTGTCCGCAGACAAACGAGGCATTTCCGTGCCTGATTATCGCTTCTGCTTGGAGAATCCATTGGGATCGAGGTTATCTGGGAAACTCTGCCGACTTGGGGCTTAATTATGAGCTGCTAGGAAAATGCGTGGGAAATCGAACGGAGTCCCCAGAGCAGCAGCTGGGGGCAACAGGAGCACTCACCTGTGGTTTCCTTCTGCCGATTTGCATTTATCCGTTTTCACCGACCGACAGACACTCACAACTCACTCCCGACGAGCAGTCAGTCACGTCATCATTGGGGGCATTTCCATCAACTGCAAATCCGCGAAATGAATTTAATGAAGAGTTGTATCCCGGGGTCAGGACGCTCACAAAATATCATTTGCCATTGCAATTGCGTTGCCATTTTCACATTTTCACAGTTTCCATTTCCATTGGCCTTGGCCCCGCACAAATAGAGTTGAGCTGACCGCGGAAAGCACGAAAATAAAGTGCCAAATAATGAACATAATCTATAAATAAAAATAAATACATTTAAACATAAAAAAACCCAGACTAACATAGTTAAAAATTACTAATGGTGTCTAGAAATAATAAATTTCATTTCATAATTAATAGGAAACTCTTGTTAGCTCATCTTGAACAATACATATTTTTATTATTTAATTAAAAGAATCCTATAAACTCGTTTAAAGGATCCTTAAAAACCATTTTAATCTGTCTGAAAAATCTAAAAATGGCCAGCACAGTCGCCAACTGTCGACTGCTGACTGTTGGCCGTTGAAAACTAATTAAGAATCTGACTGGTCCATGGCCATTGCCATGGCTAATGTGAACGTAACTAATTTTGATGGCCCATTGATTTGTTATGCAGATCACAAACTGTCAGCCGAAGCGAGTGAGGTGGCTCTGAATATCCTAGTCCTGCCGGGCAATTCGACTCCGTTCGAGTGCATAAATCACATGTTTAACTAATTAAACGAAACGGCATGTAACGGTGTAGGGTCGGTCGGTCAGCTCTTTTTTAATGAGTAGACAAAATGCCACCGTAAATGCGGAGCCGGAACGCCCACGAAAGGCGATCATAAAATCTCCTCTGCTCTCCGGTTCCACAGATGGAGATGCAGTCCCCCCGGGGCAATAATCATAAAAATTGCATATTAAAATTCATTCGGGGGGCGTGAACTGCTTCAGTTTTCCTTGCCTTTATTTCCTTTTTTCTTTTTTTTTATTGTGCGACGCCTTTAAAATGTTTATAAATACAGTCAATTTGCCGTCAACTTTTGAACTTGCCACATGTGTTCGGCTTCGGCTTTCGAGCTGTAAAATGTCATGGGGTCAACGGCAACGGGTACGGGAACGGCTCATTATAATACCGAATAGAGTGAGTGACACTTTTTCCAGAGAGCCCGAAAGATTTGTTCGAATTGAAATTATGTTTTAGCATATTTTGCTGCACCAGCACTATCGCTGTACGACATGCATGTCAACGCAATCATTTGACATTTTGACAGGAAATCGGGAAAAATTGTATGGGGACAGGGAGCAGGGATACAGGGATATAGCGAGTGTGAGTGCCGGAGGCTAGTTCAAGTTGAATGTCGCGCCTGCGTGGCTCAAATTACAAATTAAACAGCGACAAGGTCGAGGTTTTCCATTTCTCTTGGCTAAACAAAATCAAATTACCGTCTGACAAATTTACTTGTTGACTGCGATGAATGTGAGCGGAGGCCTCAGCCTCTCAAATTTTCCTCTTTTTTGCTGCTTTTCAGTGGCAAATGCAAAGAACTTTTGACTTATTGCCAAGTTGGCATAACAGAGGACAAGGCATGAATTCATTTGTAAAGAAAATGTTTTATTTGGCTGTCCCTTTGTTTTCCTTTCAGTCAATTGAAAATCTTCATACCTTCAGGCGCAAAATAATGCTTAATTAATTTTAAATAGTTTGAATGGAAAAACAAATACAAGCATATAGCTTACCAATAATCCTATTTTGACAGATAATCAACCCCTTCGAACTCAGTTTTATTTATTTATTTAAAGACAGTCCCAAATCACATTCGATGTCTATGATTGGAAATAAACAAAAGCAATAACCATTTCTTTGCCGCTTGTTAAAACAGCGAGATAGATCCCTAGCCCCACAACCCATCAGCAACTCACTTGATGGAAAATGTGGAGTAAATAAACGCGACCATTTGCAGCATTGTCAAGTGGAAAATCATTGACAAATTTATGAACATACCCGACTGCGACACACACTCCATGCCGATGTTTACATATATCTCCTGACACGCGGAGAGCGGAAAGCATAAAGTTAAAAATTTCATTAACAAATCGACACCGCACCGTCCTTTTCATTTTTCCGCAACAAATAAATTTTATTGAGTACGCATTTCCCCCATGCCGCCCGGTTTATTTACGATTTTTCATTAAAGTCATTTGGTCGGCCGCACATAATCCCACCCTTCGAGCCACAGAACTTATGAAGTTGACCAAACATTCGGCTCTCGAGTATGTCCATTAATGTTGCGGCTTATTTGTTGCAATAAAAACAAAAACAATATTACGATTTTCCCTTTAGTATAGTAATTAATTGAATGCGCTTTAAATAGGCAAACTCAATCGTTGGAATGGTGATACTGAGTCCCGCGGAAAGTGAATCACTTGGGGATTTAATTGAAATTGAAACTTGTCCCAGACAAATCAAAATTCGGCGACAGCAGCGCTGCCCACGCACATGAGAAATTACCTTAAATCTTGGGAAAATTAATAATCACCGGGGGAGGAAAGCGTTCGACAGCGGAAACGGCCGAGTGTTTTCCCAAGAAACGTCGCCGCGCGTCATCGCCACTCTCATAAACATCAACTCGCTTTGGCATCAGGCTGCTACCAGGTCTTTAGGTCTTGGCCAGGAATCACTTTTTCTGCACTTCGCAAAATTTGAGATCATTTCAAGAAAAAGTTTTAATAATATAGAAGCATCTCAAGGAAATTGAGAATTGAGAAGACTCTGTATTAAAAATCTGTTTTTAAGATACCTTTATTTTATAGATATAACAATATTCAACATTATTAAGAACTAGCAATTTATTGTCTTATAATGCCATACAAAATTCTTGATAATTATTAATGTAAAATATATTATTCTCTTCTCTTCTCTTTTGCCAATACAGAAAATGTTCAGATATTTCCCAATTAAAATCAAATGAATTTAGAATCATATTATATCGCTTAGTTGCCACTTTTTCTCCGAGTGCACTGACGCCAAAAAGTATGGCCAAAATCGACTAATTTTAACAATGATGTAACTTGTCGCAATCGGGGCGACAACAAAGGCAGCGGCCACACAGTTTTGGCCACGAGCCCAATCTTTTGGCCAGCCCTACGACCGATTCGCAAATGACAAGCGCGCAAGTGGCAGAAATTGTGTGTTAAACGTTTCTGAATTGACGTGACGCGACCGGGCCGAGACCAGAACCTCCTCCTCGACCAGGCAAGCCACCCATCAGACTCATCCATCCCGAACCGATGCCGAACCGATGCCATCCCATCCGGGCGAACGTGCGCCAAAGTGCGACGCTTGCCAAAAATCATAAAAAATATATGGCGATTATAGGGGAGAGATGGCATCATTTAATGATAAAGTGCCGACTGTGGCTGGAAAGGGAAAATGCTCTGTAGATGGAGATGGAAATGGAAAAACTGCCACTGACTCATGCTCCGGAAATGTCACTATGGCCAGTGGCAAGGACCTAGGACAATGCTCGCTTGGAGGAGGGAAGCAAATAGTTTCGCAATTGCACTTCTGTGGCGTAAATTAAAAACATATTGTCAGGCATTAGCGGACGCAGAACAGAGTCCTAAAAATAGCTCAAGAGAGAGCGATATGTGCACATCAAGATGCATTCTGGATGCTGGAGCAAGTGCGCCTGCCTATTTGTCGCAAATGGTAAATGAGTTGCCTTAATAAATTTAGCCCATGCTCTCAGTACTCTCGTTTAGAGTACAGTACTTACGCCCGCCTGGCAAGGAAACTGAAAAAAAAGAAATACAACACAACACAAAAAAAGGCTAAAAACGATGAAAATTATGTGGCAATAAAAAATAGTGCTAAAACATTCGACAGGCCTAGCGGCAGCAAAAACGCAGCATCATTGCATTGCATCGCACACTTGCACACCATGTGTGCACCGCCAAGATCACTGGAAATGTGAGGGGGGAAATGTAACTGGGAGGAGGATGGAGGATCCGAGATCAGATCGGATCTGGGAGGAGCACCGAGCAGCGACACTGCCACGGTCAAGTGCACTGTGGAAAATGCAAGGGATGATGGTCTACAAGATACTGAAACACGATAATTGAATAAATCCAATTAAATATGGAGAAGATATTTAATTACTTTTATGTTCTTATTGTTGCGGTACAAGATATAAAAAAATATACACAATTATAATTATTATTATATCTGCTAAGTTATACCCCTGAATTTCGATCATGAAAATCATCAAAACTTAACGAAAAATCCTTTAATTTCCAATCGGAAAGCGTTCCGATGTTAATTTTTATTAGGTTAACAAATCTGCATACTCAATTTAAAGTTTTAGAAATTTCAATTTTTTGCCATTTTTTTACAATTTTAATGATGTAACCCCTTTCCTTTTTTTTTGCAAAAATTGAAAATGTTTGAAAATTTTGTTTTGTTGCCGGAGATAGCTAAAAAGATTCTCCTATTGATGCTGATCAAGAATATATATGATGTATAGGATCGGAAACGATTCCTTTACTACGTTCTAAGCTTCTGACTGAAATTATAACACCCTGCAAAGGGTATCACAAATATTATTAAATCAAAGCAAAATCCCTAGGTAACATTTTCCGATTTCACACAATTTTTCAACTCGATTTCGTTGTTAGGATCGTCGGATTTTCCACATGGCACTCGCGGCACAGCTCACGCATAATTTCTATACACAAACATAAACCTATAATAACAGTATTAACAAGAACAACAACAACCACAACAGCAGTACTGAGACAAAAAAAAAAAGAAAAGGAAAAGTACAACTAAAATATAGAGGGACGATCGGGAAATCGGAGGTGGGGTTGAGGAGGAACGACACCAACTGAGGCAGCAGCAGAAGCGACAGCACATGTGCGTGCCAAACGCAGGAAAATCGAGCAGCAGCCACGAGTGCTGATAGTTTGTCCTTTTTATAGTGGGATCTATGTTTTGTTTTTAGGAAATTATATTTGGGAACCCCTGTTTTTATTCTCTAAGAATTAAATCCATGGGAAATTAAGGGAATTTGTCCTATAAAAATTGAAATAATTAAATAGTTAGAATCGGAAATAAACTACTTTTATTTAGCATTCATATTAATTTCAAATATATGAAAATGTAAACTAAAATTAAATATTTTAAGGGTTGTTTCTTCTTCCTTATTTCATTATAAAAATGCAGGAAAATCTATATATTTCAGACAGGCATAAATTATATGAAAATAGTACTTAAAAGTATATCTTTTTGTTAAAGAGTATTTTAAGAAGAGCTTCTTTATGTTCTTGGTAAATGTGATTCTAGTTATAGTTTTCTAGTTTTTATAAATTTCAGAAAGGCATAAATTATATGAAAATAGTCATTAAAAGTATATTATTTTGTTAAAGAGTAATTTTAAGAAGAGGTTCTTTTGATTTCTTGGTAAATGTGATTCTTGTTCCAATGAGTTCTAGGTATATATCTAATTATTTAATATTTCTTGTAGTCAGCTCTGTCAGCTCCAACGACAGCAGCAGAGACACCATCGATCGCTACAGCGACGCTGGCAGAGTGTCGCAGCAGCAGAGACAGCATCAGCATCACCCTCAGCATCACCCTCAGCATCGGCAGCAGGATCCAACGCTCCACTCTGCTCCCGTTGCCGTGGAATATCCGACGATCCCGTTCCGGACATTTAAATATCGTGCGGCGGCAGTGCTCCGGCTTATTGTCAGCTCGATCGCGGTGGCGTGAACATCGCAAGTGCCAGCCACTAATGAGAACTGAATCACGTCGCCCGAGTTTTCAACTAGAATAATATAGAAAACTCTTCAAGTTACGTGTGTGTGTTTTTGCGGTTCCCTGTGTGTGTTCCCTGGGATTTCCCGCGTTCAGTGGCCGTAAAAAAATAAATTGGCAACTTTCCCAAAGAACAAAAAAAAATATAAAAAACCAGCGCTAGACAACTGCCGGAAATGCGAAAGTGAAAGCGACCGGCCAAGAAGAACAGACAGCAAATCACCAGAGACCCATAACATGTCATCCACGCTGAAGAGCCTCGCCAGCCAGGGCGGCGGCGGTGGCGGCATGTACGTCAAGACGCCGGATCTCGGCGGAATCTCGGGCAAGGAGCTCCCGAGCAGCTGCTACGGCGGTGGCTTCATGTCGCCCCCGCTTAGTGGGAAGATTGGAACCGGCGACGCAGATCGGGACATCTTTCGTGTCCCAGCCAAGGTGGAATCCGGAGGACACAATAACTTCACCACCGGAGAGCTTCAGTTTCCGGATTTCTCGCATCTCTGTTTCGACGCCGAGACACCCAACTCGGTGTTTAGTGACTGCCACGCTTACTTGGGTCAGGATCAGCAGCAGGACTCGGACCAGGATCACGATCAGGACGACATAGTCTGCGCCGCTGCGGGCAACACGAGCATGCCATACCAACAGGGTCAGTACACGCAGCTTAACCGCGAGGATATCTTCCGCTTCGAGCCGGAGGATATAGCTCGGCTCACGGGAGAATCCGACCTGCCGAGTCTGCTGCAGCAACCACAGACTCCGTACACACCGTACACCCCGTACACTCCGTACACACCCTGCAGCGCTCAGAACAGCCAGCCGACGGCAAGCGACTCCGTCAATCTGGATATTGATTACTTTAATTATGACGAGATTAATTGCCAATCGAAAAACCAATCTCCGTGCTCATCACCGCCGCTGGATGCCTGGCTGAACTTCAATCTCGGCGAGATATCGGCGGCCACGTCGAGTGCCTCGCCCAAGTTGGGCAACGTGTTTGAGGAGTACGTCAAGGAGGAGCAGGAGCCCTCGCCCACCAAGCTGCCTTCGATGAATTCCACGTTTGGTACCCCCAAATGCATTCCCATGTGTGCCAGCAACTACGAGGACTACTCCAATCTGTACCAAGGAGCGGCCTACGCAGCCGAGAACTATCAGCATAATCTGGCGCAGTCCGTGGAGAAGCCCAACCGGGAGCACAAGGTAATTTGGACCATTGATGAGCTGGATGAACTGGTGTTGGGCGAACAGCAGCAATTCCATCAACATCAACTGCAGCAGCAACAGCAGCAACAACAGCAGCAACAGCAGCAGCAACAGCAGCAGCAACAACACCAGCAACATGAGCTGCAGCAACAACAGCAGCAGCAACATCAGCATTTGCAATGCCAAAAGAACATAAACCAGGATCTGACTAATTACATGGCGGATGATTTAATCAAGGAGGAAGATTACCGCAACTTGGACAGCGAAGATGAGGAAAACTATCCGGAAGAGGACGAGGATTTGGATAATGAGGTGTTTGCTCTTCCGGCGAAAAGTGATCCCAAGCCGGATTTAGTTTGTTGCGATCCCGAGGCGGAGACGGAGGCTGAGCCTGTTCCGCTGATCTGCCGCTGGACGGGATGTGACGAGGAGTTCCCGCATCAGCAGGCCTTTGTGGAGCACATCGAGAAGTGCCACGTGGATGTGAGGAAGGGCGAGGACTTTTCCTGCTTCTGGCTGGACTGTCCCAGGCGCTACAAGCCGTTTAATGCCCGCTATAAGCTGCTAATTCACATGCGAGTCCACAGCGGCGAGAAGCCCAATAAATGTCCGGTAAGGAAACAATACAATCCCATTTCCATGTTTTGAATTCAGGTATAAATTTCCAAAAGTCAAGTAGCTTACACTACAAATATTGAACCTTTTTTAATTTAAGAGAGTAAAGCTGCTCAAGTTTTTTCCATTAAAATGTACTTAAAGCCTTGCCTAAACACATAGCAACTTGTTTTCGGCTCACTTTTCTCTCTCTGTGGGCCAACCTTTCAATTCCCTGATAGAATATCATTTTTCAAAATCAAACAATAGATTTCGATTTGCCTTGCTTTGGCCAACAGCTGCTACATTTGTTTATGTGGAGGGATTGTGCGTCCAAACAAGACTTTTGGAGCCCATTTGGTGTTTTAGTTTTCCCTTTTTTCTGTTTGTATCATGCACGTGTTGACATTTGATGCGGCAGCGCTCTCAGATGATGAATTGTACGGCGCAGGGCAATCACAGAAATCGACAGGACGAGGGCTGCGAGATGAGAGTGAGGAAAGTCCACTTGAAATAGAGTTGCTGGTAATGTTATTAGGGCACAACACACTATATCTTCTACATCCGACGCCGGCCATCCCGCATGCTCTTTCATTTTGATTTTTGAGTAATTGATGGATCCTTGCTTGTTTTTCCAATGGCAAAGACTCTGCCACTCCTCCGGCAAGAGCCGTGTCATCAGTTTGGCCCACTGACTCTGCCATTACACTTGTTTCGCTTCTGTCGCAAAAGTGTAATTTGCCCTTTCAGGTGTCCGAGTGGGGGCACGGGTCCTGTGTGACACCTGCGGGCAGCGGCAATGGCAGCATCTGCAACATCTGTTGCGAGGTCACAATTTTATGCGTCCTTCCAGCACTTCCTTTCGCAATTTCTCAGTCCCATCAGCAGGCCCCCCTCCCCCATCAACCCCATGGTAATTGCAATTTTCGATGACACCCCATCTTTTTTGTTTTTCCCTTACAGTTTCCCGGCTGCAATAAAGCATTTTCGCGTTTGGAAAATTTGAAAATTCATCAGCGCTCGCACACGGGAGAGCGGCCTTATGGCTGTCAGTATAAAGGCTGCCTCAAAGCGTTCAGCAATAGTTCGGATCGGGCGAAACATCAAAGGACGCACTACGACACGGTGAGTACCTGTCCTTATATTGGTCTTTGCCTGAGTGTGTGTGGGTGTGTGGGTTGTGCGAGGTGTGTGCGTGGGGCAAGCAATTTGCAATGCGTGTCAAAAGGAAATTGAAGAGCTCGCGGCGGCAGCGACAGCAGCGAAGGATGCCCAGCTGAGTCCTGGAGAGAGCGTAGAACGTAGAGCGGCTTTAAGATTTAATGGCTGCCAAGGCGCTTAGGGGCCCAGCTTGCAGTCGGTCGGAAAGACCAGGGATTTCTGGTGCTCCTGCAGCTCCGGCCACTGTTGCTGCTGCTGCTACGGCTGCCAGGATGACATGTGCACATTTCGCATTTCGCTGCCTGAGTGATTTATAGTTTTGCCTGTGTGCTGTATCTGTGAGAGCGGTGGGGCCCGATGGAACAAGTAACAGCAGTAGCAGCAGCTAAAACAGCAGCAGCAGCAACTGCAACAGCAGCCGCGTCAGTGCGTACAACGACGGAAAAAAGGTCAAAGCAGCTGGAAAGGCCAGCAATTCAGCCAGCAGCAATGGCAACAGCAGCAGCAGCAACACACCAGCAACACAACCGCAGCACAACCAGCAGCAGGCAAATCGAATAAACTAAACGAGTTACTTTCCTGGCCTCGCGGAAAGAGCAGTTGACAGAGGCAGGGAAATGGGGCGGGAGAGGGTAGCCAATCAGGATCACAAAGGATGCAATGTGTGCTGGCTTGGTGGTCCATCCACACTGCCATTGATGCACTCGAAAAAAATTGTTAACTTTACTTAGGTATGAACGTCTTTATACACCCTTCGCAAGGTGTTATAATTTTAGTCAGAAGCTTCAAAATATGAGAACGAGTCATTTCCGACCCTATAAATCGTATTAATTCTTGATCAGCATCAACAGGAGAATCTTTCTATATACGTCCGCAAAGAATTTAATTTTTTCAAAATTTTCAAAAAAAATCAAATTTTTATTAAGGGTTACATCGTTAAAATTTTCATAAATGGGCAAAAATTTGAAAGTTTTAAATTTCTTAATTGAGTATGTAGATTTATTAACCTAACAAAAACTAACTTAGGAACGATTTCTGAAATGAAATTAATTGGTTTTTGGTTTAGTTATGAGATTTTAAAGTTTTGATTTTCAAACAAAATTGTCATATAAAGTGCCTTTAAAGAATGCGAATATTTGAGCTTAGCTATGATTGCTTTCCGATTTGATCCTTCAAATTAACTAAGTTATTGCAAGGAAATATATTATGACACAATAAAAGTGAAATATTTGTGGCAGTGCATGGCTTTTGCTGTTGTCGCTTTCGGCTCGCGGCTGCTGGCTGGCCAGAATAAACAAAATGCAGCATGACATTTCAAAACGATTTGACTTGGCAAATACTCTGGCCCTCTGTTCCAGCTGTTGTGTGGGTGTGCGTATGTGTATATGTGTATATGTGTGTGTGTGTGTGTATTTGAGTGAGTTAGGACGAGCCTTTGGGGCGTGGGCGAAATCAATTGCATAGTTTTAGGCGACGGCACTGAGCCGCTGCGGTTTCCATCGAAGCTGTGTCAATACTAACGCATAGCTTTCCCCATTCTCTCCGCTCCATTGAAACAGAAACCGTATGCCTGCCAGCTGCCCGGCTGCACCAAGCGCTACACGGATCCCTCCAGCCTACGCAAACATGTCAAGAACCACGCGCTGCGCAACGCCAACGGACAGCTGCGACGCAAGTCAGCCGGAGGAGCCACGGTTGCCACCGCAGGCGCCAGCGGAAGGAGGACGGCCAAAACCCGTCGCCACTCGGAATCGGCCCTGGCCCAGGTGCAGGTTCAGGTACAGGTGCAGCAGTCAGGACCTCAAGCTCCAGGGATGGCCGGTGCAATGGGGGAACAGCGGCAGCAGCGCAGCAATAGCTGTAGTGAGGCTTTGCTGCAGACAGACCGCAATGGCTGCACCACTGGTGTGCCAGCTAATAACAATTCAATGAACTTTAATGAGTTGTCAAATTGCATTGTCATCATTGAGCACAATCGGAATGGGGCAACAACAACAACAACAACAACATCAACGGCAACCGCAGCGACAGCGACAGAGACAGCAACAGCAGGAGCATATGGCATCTACGACGGCAGCAACAACATGGCATCCGTACCGGAAACGGATGCGCTGAGCGTTTGCAGCAGCGGCAGCCACAACAATTACAATGGCTACGACGGCCATGGAAATATTAATCAATTAAGCGAGCTCGAACAATTGCTGACGACGCCAAATGGCGTCTGCAAGCAGATTCCGGCTGCTAATGGGATTAGCTCCATTGCCGCCACCACCGCCGGCAACTGCAACTCCAGCAACAGCAACAGCAATGGCAATGACAATGGCAATGGCAACAGCAAATGCCAATTGAGCGAGTTTGTGTCGTTCGAGTACGTGACGAAATATCTCGCGGATGTGTACGAGCCGCCATCCGGCGCACAGCGACCCAAGAGTCCCAGTCCTGCGGCTAATTTCCATTTGCAACCCGAGTTCGATAACAACTTCGACATGCTGGACTTCCAGCAGTTCATATGAGTTGATCTATTTTAATTTATACAGTTTAAGCGATAGAAAGCCCACCAAGAAGAGTCAGCGAATTCAGCAAGTCCAAAGATCTCAGTGCCTGAGCCCTTATTAGAATGCCTACCATTAAGTAAGACATTGCCTGTAAATAGCCATTTACTTTGTAGAAATCCTAGATTAAGTGTATGAAAGAAACGTTCCTGAATTTCATTTTGATCCAGTGATTAGCCGTGTCTTCCACCTGCCCTTCAACCCTTCCTGCCACGAAAAGTGAATCATAAAGTTAATTAGAATAGATTCGGTTAAGTGCTATCTGTAATTGCTTTGTTAAAGTTTGTCAACATTGCACATTGACCATAATAAATAATTGTATTTGCATAATTTCTTTTTACAAAGCAGCATTTGAATATTTCATTTGATTTAAATATTAAATATTAAATACTTGCCGTGCAGAGTGCAGAAAAAAGGTAATGAAAAGATTGCCGGCAAAGTTAATGAATTGGATTAAAAACTATTTAATGTAACGTCATGAAAATGGAAAGTACACATGTGTTAATAATTTTCAAAAGCAACCCGATTCTGGAGAAGATAAGCTTAATGGTTTTTTTTTTGAAATTTGTATTCAAATGGTGGATGGATTTCAATGCCCAGATTTATCCCCTTAAGACGAATTGAGTATGAAAATCAGATATAATTCCCCCGCTGAATACATAATGCCCGGTAATGCATTCTTTTTCGATTTAATACCTCACACCTGGCCCTGTCCGCAGGACTCGATGCCGAAGGGACGTGCACAACATGTTGGGATTTCCGTTTCATGTTTGGTCATCTGACTTCACTTAATTGCTGTGCATTCAAAAAATAATTTACAGCGCTTACAACGGGCGCAATGGCCACGCACATTTATATAGTTAATTTATTATTTGCATTTAACACATTCTCATTTCTCCCCATTTATTTGTTTACATATATCGAATTAATTTGCGTCGCATATAAAATTCATAAAAATCGGCTTATGTCTTTAATTAATTTAAGTTGAGGTCGCGCACTGATTTCGCTGTGAATCGATGGAGACAGGACAGGAGTGTTGCATCCAAGCTGACTATCGACTAATTTGATTTAATGGAACACAGGGTCAGGTCTGTCTGCTCAATAATGGCCAAATTAAGCGTTAAACCTTGACAAACCTGGCTGGCCTGCTGCACTGCCGATGCAATTTTAGTGACTTAATAAGGCCCGAATGGCCTCTTTCGTTAACTGGCTGGAATTGGCTATGGCCATGGCACACAGCGGGCTGTTAATGTGTAAACAACTGCCAACATATCAATGGGCAGAGGCAGAGTCCAGAGTCCAGAGTGTGGCGGAGGCGGAGGCGGAGGCAGTCAGGCAAAAATAAAGTGGCCAGAAGCATAACCCCGTTAAATGAGCAGTTAACATTGCCCGTTATGAACTTTAATATTAATAACCATTTATGCTTATGACAGACAATGAAACCCAGCCCCTCTGTTTCCCTTCCGCCTTTTCTGTTTTCGCTGTTAAACTACAGCCCTAAAATGCTTAGGGCGGGTTTGGGGCTTTTGGGGTGGCTGCTCTGGCCCGGCCCGGGGTCTGCACATGCATTTAAAAATGCTGCAAGTGCGCCAGTTAATATGCAGCCCGACATGGTCTTCATTACAGCCCGCAAACACAGACAGAGGAGCACACACACACAAACACACACACCATATACGCGGCACAACAGGGACAGCAGCAGGACAACAAAATAAACAATAAAAATGTAAAGCAATTAAAAGCAGCCTGGCAGAACACAACGGAATATACCACATAAAACATGAGCAAAGGCATGATTTTGACTTTTTTGCTTGCTCACTTCCTATAGGATTCCTCCCCTGACTTCCAAATAATTTGGGATATCCTAGAGGAATCGCCAGGAAAATACCCCTTTTCAAGGGTCATTTCATGGAACTACTTATTCCATATAATTTGTATTGCATATAAGTATCTTAAGTTTTATTAATTCACTTATTTTTAAGGGTTAGGATATTACGTATAATCTTAAAATCCATATATCCCTTTGTATCCCCCTTTTACTGGGCATCTGAATAAGTGCACAGACTGCCTGCTGAGGGCTACAAGTGGCCATTGGCTCTCCTCTCGTTCCGGTTTTCAGTTGAACCCAAAAATGCATTTTTTTTTTGCTTTTAGGATTAAAGGGCAGGGCAGAAATTGTGCGGCCAGTACACGCTAAATATTTACAAGCTCAACGAAAACATTGGGAAAACAAAAAGCACAGACAGAGGATCGGTGGTGGCGTTGGAGTTTTATGAAAATGGCCATTGCCAAGCCCGCATGTGGTGGAGTAATTGTTATCCCAAAGTCGGGGGGCTCACAATTTATTTTTGTTAATCAGCAAACGCCCCATTCCGAGCGGCAGCCACGCCTCCAAATGCAGCAGCAACGCGTGGCAAGTGGCAACAATTCGACAATTATGTGGCATTGCCATTGCAGCCTTTGCGCTGCCGTTCGTTTTTATTTTAATTAAAAACACCCCCTAGCGTTGGGAGGGATGCAAAAAGCGAACAGGTTCGCAGGTTCTCACACCTGCAGGCAGGCTAGGAGCAGGACTAGGACTAGGACCAGGACCCGGACCAGTAGCCCCAACCATGTGTTAGAATTTTTGATATTTATGGGCCGCCACACTGCGTTGGTTTTGGTGGCGGAGTGGTGGGCAGGAGAGCATGGCCAAGGGGCAGTGCAAAGTTACAGCCCGATAAGCATCTGCATCCCTCCCAGATTTTCGGTGCGTTGCGACGGTTTTTAGCTCGGTTCGGTTTGGTCCGCAATTATGCAAATCGAAAGATTGCCACACAGCGATATCCTAAAATCCCATGCATTTACAATTTTCTAATCAATGGAATTTTAATTTTTAATTTCCAAGGCTGCTGCCTGTGGTGGTGATGGTGTGGCAATGTATCTTTGCGGCCTGCAAATTATAGGGGTCGTCGTGGCTATCAGACCACAAATTCAAGGGTAAATCCTTTTACCGGTTTTTCGATTAAGGCCTTTTCTTGCTGTCTTTTCGATGTTTCAATTAAATCAATCCCAGTGTGAAATGTGTCACTCTCCTGTCGCTTTGTTGCCTATTTACAGGCGCTGGCCATGCGACTGCGAGTGCGAGTGCGAATGCAATTCATATTCATTTTAATTTAATCAAGCTCTTGCGACGTCGCTCAAACCATAATTAAGTTTCTTTCCAGGGACCAGAAGCACTGCGTGCGCTCGCGAGTAAAATCAAAAATGCATACATATATACACATATTTATAATGGGGAAAAAATTGAATAAATCAGACGGATATGCAGCATATTTTACAGTGCGCCTCCGTAGTGCGACTAATGCAATAAACAACGGATACAGCACGTTTTTAAATATTCAATTAAATAAATAATTTTCATTTTTAAAATCCCCGCGTTCTCCGCTGGTTGCGAATGCGATTTTAAATATGGAAATACTTTGCACGCAGAGTGGCTGCATATTGCAGGCGGCATTTAACGCCGGGGCCAGCTCCGGGGCTCGGCTCGTCAAAGTTTTCAGTCATCTGGTGCGGCGCACACACACACACACACACATGAATCATGGCCGAAAGTTTTCCCTCGGAGTAATTAGAGGACTTAGTCCTCTGCCAGGGGGACTCTGTCTGACTGCTTAAAATGCTCTTTGGCGTTAAATTTATGACAACCGCACATGTTGTTTGCAGCTAGAAACAATAACAATAACAGCCACCAAGGGCGTGCAGCAACAAAGGACTGGGGCTCCTCCGAGTCCTCGAGGCTCTCTCTGCCTTGCCTTGCAAAATGCTCGTTAGAAAGTTTCTAAGGTTGTGGCCGCACACGGAACAGCTGCGCCGCCAAAAAGGGAAGGATTCTCCAAATTGTTGCACGCTTTCCTTCGCTTTGGGGCGGTCACATTGTTGCTAAGCTATATACACACACACATAGACACGTGTACAGACTGCTCCTGCGGTCGACTGATAAGCTGCACTGCGAGAAACCCTTTGGCAAAGTGAGGAAATAATATTATTTCATTTCCTTACCAATAAATATCTAGATGATCAGTTGCTATGAAGAAAACGAATTGAATGTACAATTGTAGATCTATATTTTACGAAACTGTCTTTCTTTTCCTATGTCTTAAGAGATCTTAAATATCCAAATCGATAATTATTAAATATCTTATACTAATTATGCCTGCAATATATATTTTCTTGCACTGCCTTCGCGCGCATACTCATACGCCGTGTGGTACACTGACGTGACCTCCGGTGGTGCGGCAACTGCTCCACTGGCAAGTGGGCGTGGCAGCGAAATTTGGTCCAAAGTGAATTTATTGTTTTGGCCATTACCACTTAGCCGGGACCAAAAACTTGCCCCAAAGTGCCGTTTATTCTGATGCAAGCCGAGAACTTAAGCTGGCTCTGCCCTGCCCCCTGGATGCAAATTGAAAGCCCGCAATGTTAAGGAGCGATGGATGCTTTAACGTTTTCAAGTCCCGTGTTTATCCAAGGTAAATTGCACTCGATAATGAGTGCTTCACATTAATTAAACAACCAATGGATGGGGGTCCTCCTGGTTCTGGTTTCCCCGCCCAGAGAATTATGCAGGCAACACTACACTTGTCGCAACGATTTCTTTTTTGCCAGCGAATTGCGAAATTAATTGCAATGCGCCATGGTGCGTTTCACGTGGAGGAGCACTTGTTACGGCTGCCATTAGCGGTGCCATCATCGACCCTCGAAATCGCTGTAATTTCCAATAGATAATGAAATTCAATTAGAAAGTGTGTGGCCCACACAAGGCACCATCGGCAAGACGGGCGCAAAGTGCAACAATAACAGCAATTTAAACTGGTTTCCCAGCAGCAGCCGCCGACTGCATAATGGCGCATAGAAGTTTGTAATTAAAGTTTGCCGAGGCAGGCAGGTGACGGCGCCACGGGACACCGAGCACAATGCAGCAGGAGCAGCACCAGGAGCTGGAGCAGCAGTGGCAGCAGCAAATCAATTTCCGCATCGGACTCGCAACCGGACCTAGTCCGGATACGGACTTGGTCTTCGCCTGGACTCTAGCTCTTTGTCCGGACGATCAACAATGCAGAAAATAAAATTCAATTAACGCGCTTAAATTAAACTGCCACTTCCTGTTTTGATGACATTTTCCTAGCAGTCAGCCGGAGCAGCGGGAGGCATCTGCCCGGATAAGAATGGCCTGCGGTTGGTCGTCCAAAGGAGAAGGAGGACAAGGATGAGGAGCAGGAGGCTAAAGGAGCAGGAGGAGCTACACCTAACGCCTGTTGCTGGCGTTGTTTGCTTCCAGCTTGCATCAATATTAAATGGTAAATGGCTGCCATAATGGACGTCCAACTGCGGCTGTCATTATGGTTGCCGTAGGTTGCCAGGTTTTCCGACCCCGTTCTGGCTCCCTTAGTTGTTCCTTATCCGGCCTCTGGTCCCAGGCCCGCCAGGATGACAAATAAAGCTCATTACGCACTTGTCCAGCAGCCTTCACTTTGCTCCTGATTGACCCACAGCTGCGGTTGGCGGCTGCGACTGCACTCATAACTGGCAATGATGCACTGGAAAACCAGCCAAGCAACTGCTTTAAATTACTTTTCATAGCTATCAATATAAATATTTAAACAGACTGGAACCAATTTATTTTTATGCTTAAACTCTTACTACTTCGTTCGTTAAAGTAAATAGTTTCGCAAAACATCCTTTTCCAATGTAAAGATGCACATTATTTCTGTCTGTGGGAGTCTAAAACATGCATCAAATAGCTCTGACATTCCGGACTGCCCGGGTTCATTATCGAGCTGCTCAAGTCTGACGCCAAATGACACAAAGTCATTGAAGCGTTCAGGAGTGATTAAATTAAAACTTAACTCGGCTTCCCCGGAGCAACTCTTGGCTGCAGTTCACTCTGAGTGACAGAGTGCTCCAGCTCCGGACCAACTTCTTTGCATCTCCATCACGGCCTTTGTCCGGGGCGGAAAGCCATTCAATTCTTTTGCGCAGTTCGTTTCTTCTCGCGATAAGGAACTTTGGCAAAGCAACTGGCATTTAATTTAATTAGTAAGAGTCCGCCGGCACCAGTAGGAGTATGGGTGGGAGACAGGGGCTTCCTCTGATAAGAGGATGCCGCTGATTGAGATGCTGGGACTCAAAGCAAACGGAAAGCGGATTTGTAGCAGCAGTTCTGGTGCATCGCCTGCCCCTCACCCTGTGGCTCCATGCCACAGGGACAGCGGCAGAGAGCGGTCACGGAGACCGGCTTAGCCTGGACAGCATCAACATGCTCCGGCTGTCCTTGGCAAGGAGTGGCAGGCGGCGGGTCGGCCTGTTCGCTGACAGGCGGTGGCAGCTGCTCCTCCAGAGAGGAGCTGTGACTGCTGTCCGATTCCGATTGCGAGACTTCGTCAACGCCCTCGGCGCTGGGCTCAACTCCTTCGCACCGTAAATCATTCGCAGGCTCCGGATTCCCATCAGGCGGGGCGTCCATAGTTGTCGCTTGGATTCCGCCGGAGTGCCTGCGGCTATCCCTGGAACTGGTCCGCAGCAGGGTGGCCGCGTTCGTGGGCGAAAGATTGTCCTTGGAATAGGCGTAGCCCTCGAGCAGCTTGGTCAGGAACCTGTTCGTTGGCAAAACGGGCTTGCGTTTCCGCCAAGAGTCCTTCCCCATTAGCTGGGCTGTCCTTTCGGCCAGCGTGGGGCTGGGGACAGGTCGCGTGATCCCGGCAAAGAGCTTCTGTCGGAGCTTGTTCTCCTGGCGGCACATCTCGAACGCATTGACAATGGTCAGGTAAATCTGCTCCGCCAATAGAGCCCGGCTTGGCGTATAAAAGTCCCGGCAGACGGGACAACGTTCGGAGCGGATGCGACAGTCCACGCAGACCAGGTGCCCGTTCTGGCACTGCATTGCAGGTGGAGCGATGGTGATGCTGCATACAGGACACTCAATCAGCCGGAGGATGCTCTCCAGGACGAGGGAGAGGCGACGCAGGCTGGTGGGCATGGGGGCGCAGCAGATGCTCTGGAGGAAATTGAAACAACATAAGAGACACAAGGTCAGTTTAACAAGGAGTTTATGTTAGGATAGGTTCCTTTCCTTACATTCTTATCGCACTCCTTTTCACAAACACTGCTCCAACAAAGCATAGTAACGCAATCCTCCTGGCTCTTCACTATTTGGGCCACTTCAGATACTCTCAAGCCCAGTACGTCGTTGCCATTGACCTGTAATTAAAGTTTTAGTGATTTTTATGTCCACTATAACTTGGTTCATTCAACAGTTACTCAATAAGGTGAACTCTGTTTACCCACAGTAACCTTGACATACTTATTTAAACCATAAAAACAATGAGGAAAACGCACTTAAAAGATTAAGATACTTAGATAGATTTTTAAACTCCAAGCAGTGCTTGGCTTTAACTGCTTGCCGGCACACGAACTGCTTTCGGATGTTAGCCAACTTTTCACTCTGTTAGCCAATAAAGCTGTTAACCGGCTGCAAGTCGTTAGCTTTTGTTTATTTTTTTTGTATTGTTTACTAAGAGCTAATTAATCTTTTTCTCGACTACTAATAATACCCGAGTATTGCGGCTCTTGTAGGTCTGTTTCTAATTCCACAACATGTGTTCCTTCCTCACTCATCGCCCTCGAAAAGCACTGAGTAAAGATGATTAAATGCAATTAAGTTTACCGCATTGCTATTTTAAGCAGGCAATATATCCACTAAGAACAAAATGTCCGGGAGCCGATCTACAGTCCAACTTCCATTGTTCATCCCCAAAGCAACTTTATTCGTAACTTGAACTTAACGAATTTTGGATTTCCATAAAACTCGTTTTTCTATAGTTCACAAGACAATCCACTTTGAGCTTGACTATTTGTGGTTTACCAAAAGAACATAGTCTTGAAATTCGAAATATCAAAATTTAGAGCTTTGGGATAAGAGTCTTAAAATATATTTTGATAAGTTGACATTCACTCAATTAAAGTTTTTGCTGTACTTTAATCCCCCATATTATTATGCATGGGATTGTCTTGGAGTTATGGCCAACAGAGTGCATTGTGCAGCGTTCTTTTTCCACATGTGGCAAATAGGTAATCGAACCCATGTGCAGCAAATACTCAGTACGGTGTACTCACCTCCAGAACACAGTCGCCAGGCCTGAGGCCGGAGAGTGCGGCAGGTGTGCCAGCTGCCACCTCGCATACCTGTGAGTGGTGTGGGATATTAGCTGGGCGGGGGGCAACAAGGTGGCTACTTTGTTACCCAGGGATAGGGGTCCCATTTGCTGCGGGTCAGATGGAATCCATAGTGGTCGATGCCGGGCGCTGCCCGGGGAATCCTCAGCAGGCGCACCGCGGAGGAGGTGGCTCCATCTCCGGCTGGAGCTTCTTCCGATTCGCATTCGTTGGGACGCACTGCCTGAAATCCTCTCGATGATTTTCTCATTGTGTGTTGTTGGAAAACCTCGGGGATAGGAACCGTCAAAAAATTAAATACCGCTGGCGAGAAACGTGCTCCACGGACGCTCTCGCTTGGCAAACTGTTTTCATGTGTGTTTTATTTTTTTTCAGCTGGCTCCCAGCGCCGTCTCTCTGTGTGTGAAAAGTTGCCGAGCGCCGATAGCGAAGCTCAGCGCTTTGGGCCGACGCAATAGGCAACGACAAACATTTTGGCCTCAGCTTTTGGCCGCGTTTACAGCTCGGAGCTCTGCAGCCTCACCTATCGACCCCTCGCCCCTCGGCCACATTGGGCCATCCGCTGTCCGCTATCCGCGATCTGTCTTGATCTCAGCTGTGTTGTAAGTTGTCGGTGCCAAAATGTGGCTACGACCAGGGCCAGATTCGGAGCTGTGCTGACAGCCAGTTGTGGGCATGGAACTCTGGCAAGAGCGCTTGCTAAGTAAATATTTGAACTCTGCCTTGGAGTGGGTTCAGTCACTGCCTCTTTTGGGTGCGCTACAAAGTCACAGGTCTACGTCAGTAGAGGAAACATATTAAGCAATTTATTAAAAACTTTGGTAGTTTAATAACAAATTGGAGTATATATGATTTTGGCATTCATCTTATGCCCCCAAGAAGACCTGCAGTATTTATTTATATAAATCGATTTTTATAGAAATTATGACAAACCAATTTTAAAAATCGTCATAACTAAGCCAAAAAAGCATTAATTTAAATTCGAAAAGCGTTCCTATCTTAGTTTTTGTTAGGTTAATAAATAATAAATAATAAAATACTCAGATTCAAATTTAAATATATCCATTTTTTTTTGTAAATTTTTAAGAATTTTAATGATGTAACCCCCCTTTCCTTTTTTTAAAAAAATTGAAAATGTTTTTAAATTCTGTTTTGCTGTTTGAGATAGCTAGAACGATTCTCCCGTTAATGCTGATCAAGAATATATATGATTTATAGGGTCGGAAACGATTTCTTCACTGAGTTTCATGCTTCTAAAATCTAAACTAAAATTATAATATCCAGCAAGGGTATAATAAGTATAAAGTAAATATTTCAGAAATAAATCAATCGTTAGAAAGGTAATCGGAAAATAAACGTGCTTATAGTTATATATAATAATAATATAGTATTCTAGAATCGCTGTTCCACGTAGTTTTTTGTAATTAAACGTTTCTGTTAAATATTTATATTGATTTATTCACAAGTTTGTTATTGGTAACAATAGTTTTTATCAAATCAAGTACTCGTAGTAAAGCAAAACATTGGAGAGTATGTTAAAGTGGTTTATTTTATTAGTCAAAAGTTTGAAAAGCTTAAATATATCAGACCGGATCTCAATTTCGTAACCGCAAGTGTTCTCTGAAAGAAAAAAAGAGTTTACAATAAGTAACCTGGTAGGTGTATTTAATACTCACTTAACATATCTTAAATTACACAAAAATCATATAAAATATACATTTTACCGGAATTGCTATACAACTTTACTCTTGTACATCTTTACTGTATATATTTAAGCTATTACGCCCTAAATAGTTTTTAATCAGATAAAACCGCACAATTTAGCTTTCGATGTACATTAATGGAACTTAATCAGTTTAATTCCGCTTTATTTATTTTAAAAGTTTTCGCGACTCTGTAATTAAATTTCAAAATAAACAGCATTATTTTTCAGCTTAATTGCGTGTGGCCAGTGCCAAATGGCACTGCATTGTCAATGGCCAGCAAACGCCAGTGGAGCAAAATATTATTATTTGAAATACCGAAGAAATTAAACCAACAAACGTGGCACTGCATGAAGGTGTCGGACCGCGATAAACACAAACAATGGGGCCCTAAATAAATACCGGGCCTAAACCTGCTCGTCCATTAACCCTAACAATGATAACTGATGGAAATTGGCAGCTGACAAATGGATTTGGCATTTGCTAGCTCCCAAAAGCCTCGTTGGCCCATTTGACTTTCGCTTTTTTGTTGTGTTCCGCCTACCGGGGCTAACTGCCATTGAAGAGGTAATTTCTGTTTCCAGCGCCGAAATAGCATTGAAATTGGTAATTTCATTAAATTTGTGAGCCCAGCTAACTGACCCTGGGCAGCACTGCTGTGTGTGTGATTTCGTTTTGGCTTTTCAATTTGCGAGTTCAATTAGATTTGGTTGAATTTATTTGTGCAATTGGTTGCGAGTGCGGCCGGCGGTTGGCATAAAGTGGCCCACAGAAGCGGACGGCAGCCGACAGCCGTCAGCGGTGTCAAAATTACCAAATACTTACGCAGCCAATAACATCAAATTTCATGTTTCCTAAAGCGCCCACGCCCCCTTGAACCGCCGAGGCAATTGACTTTTATTAATCGGTCAGCAATTAGGCCTGGCCCAAAGGCAAATGGCCAAATTCAAGTGCAATCACGCAACCGATTCCGCTTGCTCTTCATAATGGCTTAAGTACTGTGTAAACGCTCTGCCGGGAGCTTTTAAATTCCCATTCCATACATGCAATTTGAACATAGAAATTAGGTATTTGGTAGACTTATTTTGGGATTATTCTACATATATACCTCGTATATAATTATTTCATAGATTTGTTAAATCCTTAAAAAGTCATACAAATGTAATGCTTAGACAGATATCATAAGAATTTATGTGCAGTTCCAACAAGATGTGTCAGTGGTGTCCGGCTTAAACAGTGCTTAAGTGATCCCACAATTGTTTATAACCAACTGGTTTGAAAAAAAAAAAAAACAGTTCAAAAGCTCTCTTCCACTCAGTTCCAAGCTTCGTCAAAAGGTGGCGCTCTGCTTAGCCAGTTTAAGCCAAGTTTAGGTCTGTTGGTCAGCTGTGCAGACGCCGCGCGGCAGTTTCTTACCAACTCGCAGACAGTGCGCAAGCGCCGCAAGTTCCGCAGTCAATCGCGAAGTGCGTTGCGCCGGCGCCTAGGAAAAGCCATTGGATTGAGTTAAGAGCCGCCAAGCGGAGCGGAGAGTTGTGAAAATTGATTTCCCAGCGAGCCAAAGCCCAAACCAACACAAAAATAAAAACAAAACGGTGTGTAATTGTTAACAAACCGTGCGAGGCCTAATGGCTATAATGGCCCAAACGACCTTACGCTCACCCAGAGCCCTAAGTTGGCTTAATGTTGTCCAAGCCAAGTTGGTTAACGTTGGCTTAGGTCAAGGTGGCTGCCACCGCACATTAGCCCCACTCAAAATAGAAAAATCTACAACAAAAAAGCAACAGTTAAATGAAATACCGAAAAACGCGGAAGTGTAACGCACAATTATTAACGCATTTACTGGTTATTCGCGTAATTAAGACCGCAAAACGAGTTTGTTTCTAGCTGAATTGTCGTTTCCTATGCTGTCAGACAAAATTCAATTAGAAACGCGCCAAGAGCAGTGCATATACTACATATACGGCCCGTAAATCATACGCATGCGCAATGCTTGCGAAATGAAAACAGAGGCAAAATAAAAACTGGAGACTCACGTTCGACTTGGAATTTACACGGCAGCGTCAGCTCTCAGGCTGCTAATTGTATGGTACTACATAGTGCCCAGAGAGTGTGGAATGGGGGACAGGCTGCAGCGGGACGAGCGCTTCAATGGCGCATGCGCAACAGTTTGCCCGCTTTGGGGTTTCTGGGTCTCTGTCTCTGTCCCCGTTGGCGTCTCCGTCTCCATGCGATTCGCTTGCGGTTTCTTTCGTGTGTAATTGTGACGCAATTCCGTGTGAGTTTGTTTTAGCCAAGCTTCGTTTTTAGCCACCTCTCCTGCGTACACTGAAAACGAAAGCGGGCCAATGGCAGGTTTCTGGTTGCTGCACCCGCTCGAATGCAGTCAGTTGCAATTCACACGCGCCGAAGCTCAGTTGGCTTCCGATCGAGAAAACTGTTTCAGATAAAGTTAAAACAATTACGGTATAAATATTGCAGCAAGGCCTTAAAGAGCCGGACCTTAATTGGAGCGTTACCAGGGGCAGCCCTCTGTTGGTTTTTCGTTTCGTAATTGTTTGCCAAGTGCCGCGCTTCATTGACTTTGGCCAAAACAATGGTCCGCAAATTGTTCCTGTGCGCCGCCGCCGCCGCTGCTGCGGTTGGTGGTTTTCCGTCTCTTCTGCTGTTTTTTCTTTATTTTATTAGTGGGTGCAGCAGCTTTAACTAATTTGTGCGGCTTTGAAAAATAATTAAATCGGGCTCTTAATTGCCCTTACAGGGGAGATGCTTGAAAAAAAAAGTTTTAAGCCATAATTCAATGATGGCCAGCCGAGTATCAATCGCTTTTAATTGCCGACGCAGCCCTAGTTCGAATTATTGTTCAATAACTTATTTACTTTCCGCTATGCCCACTTCACTTGGTCGACGTCATAGCAAATTCATGGCCAATGTCAGCCAGAAGTGAAGTGAATTGAAGTGATTTGAACAAGTTTGCCGTACTCGCACTCGCACTTGTAGTCGTACTCGTACTCGTATCTGTATCCGCGTGCGTAGACAGCAAATGGGTTCTCCATCTACTCGAGGCTTGGCGCGTAAGCAACATAATCAATTTCCCGGCTGAGAAGAATCTTCTAAGCTGACAGCCCCTAAGAATCTGACGCAATCCATTGGCATCAACATCGACTTCGATTGGGAATGACAATGCCAGTGACTAAGCGAAAGAATCCAGTTGGCAGAACAGCTGGGTTCTCTGAAGCTGGTTTATATATGGTACTCGATACCCGATGCCGAGTTCCGGCTGGTGGTGCTTAATTGATTTTCGCTAGTGCTCAAAACTTTTCAACAAACCCTTTTCTTTCTTTCTTTCTAAGAGGCTGAGTGAGGTGCTCAAACTTTTGATTTATGTGAGCGAATTTTACGCCCGGCGAACGTGGCGTATGCGTAATTACGACCACTTGGCGCAAAACTTTCTGGGCCTCGAAAACCTAGCTAATTAATTGGGCTTCGAGGCAACTCGGCAGGCACCTGCCGAAAGGTAAAAGAATAGCCCTTAGAAAGGTGCAAATGAGTCAAGTGCCGAAATCTGGGGACAGCGGTTGCCCCAATCACATACTCACGCATAATAGATGCGAGTGGCTACGTGATGGGCATGCCAAGTCAAGTCTGCAGAGTAGGCCAAGTAAAACAGTTTGCCACCATTTTTCACAGTCACCTTCCGTCGGGGAGTGTGTGTATGGGTGTGTGTGCGTTAGGCCAGGTAATTAGATGTGTCTGGCAGACGCCTCAAGTGTTGAAAATTGGCCAAATTTATGTTGGCCAAAACAGGGTGCTTGTGTGTGTGACATAAATTGCATGAAATGCCGGCGACGTGCGGCCTTGAAGAAATGCCTGATTTAATCTGTATCCCTTGCCCCCTCTTGCAGCCACCATGCTACAGCTGTGCACCATCTACGCCTGCGCCAACGGTACCCTCGGCCTGAATCTGAGTCGTGCCCCCTGGGATCCATATCCATGGGTCAGCGGGGTGCAAGCGAAATCGAATGCGGAGCTTGGCGGAGTCCGGCTGGGCGATACACTGCTAGAGCTCAATGGAGCCGATGTCCTGGGATTAAGGATCAGTGAGCTGGCAGGACGGCTGCAGGAGCATTGGCAGAGCGGAGCCGAGCATGTGACCCTGATGATGTGGCGCCAACAGGCGAGCATTTCTCCAAATGAGGATCCCGCTGAGGCAGCCCACGCTGTGGTAAGTCATTGCCATTGTGTTTAAGATAAAATGAATATATGGAATTGATATTTATATGTTTATATATCTTTCCTCAAAATTGTACAAATCGATCTTATTGCCACCTTTTCCTCCAATATGTGATCCACTTCTGGCTTTCTGACTTTAGCCAGGCGGCTAATTGGTTTGCAGTGCTCGGAATGATGGCTAAATGGGCCAGTGTCACACATGAATGTGCGGCACCACACCGTTGTTCGTGTGCCGCTGAGCGTTACATAATGCTGATTGGCTTAATGGCTGTTGTTGCTGCCAGTAATTAGACGCTTCAGCTTGGTCTACTGGCTTTGTGGGCTCACCACCACTGCATCGACTATATAGTTTCTCAGCGCCAAGGTTTCTCTCAAGAAAATCGCAAAATTAGTCTTTAGCTACTAATTCATCCATAACCACACGTAATCCATTGAATGGCCATCAAATGCTATTTACGTAAGCTAAAATGCGAACATATGAGAGTTGCTGTGCGATTTCAGTCCGAGTGGACCTCAATTAGTTTCTAGTGAAACAGATTTTGATTTTATTTTGGTAGTTCTGCTTGTCATTTTAAGAAATATAAATATTATATTATTCTATGCAACAATATTGCTAGGTAACTTAGGGAACAGTAACCCCTGAATTTCGATTTTTCGTCTTCAATTTTATGATCCAACAACACAAGTAATTTTAATTCAAACAAAAACTATATGCTGGCCATGAATTAATCTAAACCTAATGTCCATCCCAATGCCCCAGTTGAGGTAAATTAAGCCCCAAAGCTTAGCCCGAGGTGTTCTTCCGTGCATATGTCAATATCGAGCGTCGTGGTAAATTGTTTATCTGACGACCTACGAACTGTTTATTTTATTAAATTCAATTGAATCGAACTAACGTAATTCCGTTCTTGACACATTATGTGTACTTTATTACAATTCAATTGACCTAAATGTCCTTGCCGTGGCAGAGTCGAAAATTTAAGCCGGACACACACGCGGACAGACGGACAGATGGACTGACAGGCTCAGGGACACTCGGACACCTGGCACAGGTGGTTGGCATGGAAAGTCCATTTCAATCAATGCCGAAGGCTGTGCATCACAGAGTGTGTTGTGCCACTCGGTTTGTGTGTGTGTGAGTGTGCTCGGATCTGACCCGTTAAACAGATTAAACTTGCAACCGCAATCAGGCATAGGACGTAATGTGTCTTCCAAATGCAGGCGGTCCTTTCGATGGCATTTCCAACATGTTATATGGCTCGCCGCTCGCTTGGTTCGTTTTGATGATCGAATGCAAATTAAATGGAAATCAGCTTAAGTCCGGTACCTTTCATGGGCACTCTTGTGTGAATTATTTACGACGCAGCATCGAAAGTGCGGCTCGCCGAAAATTTAAATACAATTAAGTGCAGGCGTCAGATTTAATTGATTGAATCCCAGAGAAGTGTTTAACCGTTTAACCTTGAACAGAAACCAGAAGCCCTCAAATTAACCAGCGCTTTCCCCGCTTTCTCTCTTTGTATTTGCAGCAGCATGGAATTAATCAACAATCGCTGCAAAAGTTTGCAACATGCCTGCAACATATTTCCCAATTACTGGAGTGTCCTGTGTGCCTCGAGGTAAGTGGACGATGCGGGACGGACTGCGGTGGTCCTTGGAGTGATGGGATGCGGGAGATTGGGATGGGATTGGGATGCATGTGCATTGCATATCGATGAGGCTGGCCGGGTCGGCCTTAGTTTTAGTTCGTCATTATCTAACTCGGCTGGGCCCGAACTCGGCCAAAAACTTAGTTGGCCAGTTGGTCGTTTGTTTGCCTTCCAGCCAGCCGCTGCCATCAATCTTACATTGAGAGAAAATAAACAGTAACATTCATTACTCTTGCAACATTCATTACTCTTCGAATTTTGAAAATTTAATAAGGGGTTAAATTTTAATTGCCAAAAATTGGGGAAAATTTGAATTTCTTTAAATTTGAAACTGAGTATGCAGATTTTTTAACCTAACAAAAACTAACAAAGGATCGATTTCCGAATTGAAATTAATGCATTTTTGACTTAGTTATGAGATATTTAAATCTTGATTTGCCGTAAAAGTTGTCATATAAAAACATCAATAAGAAACGATTCGAGAAAACGGGAATATTTTAAGCTGAGCTATTATCGATTTCCGATTCTATCATTAAATTTCAACAGCAAAGTGCAGGAGTATATAAACTTCGACTCCTTAAAGTTAGTTTTCTTTCTTATTTCTTGTTGCGGAATTGTAGATATTAAATACCTTTCATAGTCATCATAAGCATTTGTTCTAAATCTATGTATAGGAAACTTTGGCTAAGCATTTTGTGGAATCAGTATAAAAGTTTATTTACTATATAATCAGTTGCAAGTTACAATGGTTTCGAAGTTAAGGGATATATTAGAAATGGAAACTAGATCCTAGATATTTAAGATCCTTTTCGATGCTCAGTTTCTCCCTGTGCAGTGGTATTTAAAGTCCCAATCGCAGCGCCATCCTCTTCCCGGCCTGCGTTGATTTTGCTGCGCAAGTTTGTTGCTAATCACTTGACTGTACTTCTACTATGAGTATATATTTATATGTATATATATATTATATATATATATATATATATATATATATATATATATGTATATATATATTCTGGATATATAGAAAGTTTGGAGCACCGGGCTGCCAGTGATTGCGTGCCCTCGTCAGGATATCATCCCCTGACTGCCCCTCGCCTCCATGGAGGCAGGTATGCCTTGTTGACTCAATTACTCAAACGACGCACATGTCCCGATCCAGCCAGCTTTCCATGCAGCCAGTTAATAGCCGTCGGTTATGTTCCTTTTTGGTCCTTCTTTTTATTTTTTTTTCGGCCTGATGCCAGTTTTATTTTGTCCTATATTTCGAGTAGGTTTTTGATAAATGTTTGCTCTGGCATGTGATTTGATTAGTTTTGCAAAATATATATATATATATATGTACACATAGCACGGGCAGTGTGATTGATTATGTCGTTTAAAAATCAAATATTGACGATTAGAGTGAGCGGCAGCGGAAGTCAGTGTGAATAATCGTGTCAATCGCCTGCGGGCAGCTTCTGTTTTTGCTGATGCGATGCTCTCCGTGGCAGCCCCCTAGCTCGTTGTGCATTTAAATTGAAGTCGGTGACGAGGGCCGGGCTTTAAATTTATTTATGCCCGGCTTGTCAGCAAAAACATAAATTTAATTAATTAGACAAGATAAAGAAGAGTGAGCGGACGACTGGTCCGAGCCGGTGAGCGGGGAGTCGACCTCCATTCACAATGCAGAACTACGAGTATTTTCAAATGAAATTCTCGCCTGGAGCTGCCATAGCAGCAGCAGCAGCAGCAGCAGATCTCTTTGGAGTGTTGGTGTGTAACCATAAATTAAGCATGTGCAGGCGGCAGCAGCAGCAGCAGCAGCAGAGCAAGGACATGGCAGATTCCGGAGATATCCTAGATATGGCCACGGTGCAACGCCTTCGGAGCTTGGAGCTGGGAGCAGGCAGCTGGCCACAGAGCAGCTTGAAACTCCTTTTGCAGCTGCACTGAATAATTTGTTTATTAACCCGAAATCAGTTTATGCCGGATACTACTCCTTCTCGTTCTCACTCTCCTCGCCCTACGGCTTAGTTGCCGGAGAGTCCTTCTGATTTTGCCATTATTACTGTGGCACGGAGATGGCATTATATTGTATTATGAACGTATTTCTAGTGTGTTGTTCATGTCCTTTTCTCATACATACATACAAAAGTGTGCATGCAAACACACGAACACACACAAGTCCATTAAGTTATTAAGGGATTTTGTTTTGCTGGAGTTTTAATAGTTGCGCATCCCGATTCCCTTGAATGCTAATCGCCTGCATTAGGCTCCGTCCGTTCGGATAAAGATTTGCCAGTGCTTTTCCTTGTTTGACATTAAATCGGGCATGAGATTGTTTTTGTTTCATTTAAATATGCATAAATTGGGAAGCCATTTAATTTTCATAAATTCGGCAAACAAATGGCTTACTAAGGCAGGCATGGCCAATGTTAGCACAATATGATTAATTCATTTTGGTTGCACTCGATCGGCCTTGGCCCGGCGGGCTTTTCGTTAATATAAACTGGCAGGCGAAGTTTGGCAATCGAATTAATTCGGTATGGTTGCCATCGGACGAAATGATATTTTACAATATGCCTAAAAGCATGCAACGCCGCCTTCGACAGCTGCCGCTGTCGGAAGTGGGGCATCCACATTCGTCTTTGGCCATTTCCGCTTCCTCTGACAGTTCCTGTTCCGCCTTCAGCCAACCCCACATTGTTTTCGCTCAGCTGCATTTAATTGATTTCTATCACTAATTGGAGTCTTTGTTTATGCATGCAAGGGTATTAAAATTAAAAGCATTTGCTCATACCATTTAAGCCAATTAAAAACAATAAAAGACGAATAACATTTAGAACGTTTGCCACACGTGCAACGTCACTTAAATCCCTGCCTTATTTCCCACGTAATTCTCTTACACATATATGCACATACATATATATGGTGGAAAGTGAGTTCATATGTATTTTCGATTTTCAATGGTGGCCAGAGTCCTTTATCTTGGTGTTTCTTTTTGTATCGTTTGGTCAGATTGCCATCGAATGGTTTTACATTTGTAATACTTCGATTGCAGTTCTGCCAAATCGTTGCAAAAAGTATGAAATCTGCCGACCAGAAATTGTTTCTTTATTCTGAACGTAGCAAATTTATGTTTGTCTGCACATCGATTGAGGAGAGACAAAAAGAATCAGCCAAATTTCGGTGTACATATGTATTATTTATATTCCCCCCAGTCCATCAGTCTATCCGATTGAGAACGATTTTCGTGTTCGCATTTTTATATTTCTGTATTTCTGTATTTCTGCATTTCCGTATTTCAGCATTTTGTATTTGTGTTTTTGCCCCAGTTTTTGAGCTTTTGTAAGGGCCAGCTTCAAATGCGCAAAAGTATTTGGGCGCGCATCAAACACAGTTGTATTATTTTAAATCCGCTTGCAATATTTTCAATTTGATTTTCAATTTAAATGGAAAGCTTGCTGCGCACAATGCTTCCCAATACAATACATTTTTTATATGCATCCATGTACATACATTCGAGAGGAGCAATAGAAGCAGATGCAAGTAAGGACCTGGCTCTCCCCGAGGAAAAGCCAAAGGAGATTCAAATGTGAGAAGTAATCAAATTTACTTGCCATTTGTGCATTACTTACGACAAGGACTCGGAATTGGTTTTTGTTTAAATCCAATTCGAAATATCATAATGAAGCAATCAGGGGCGAGGCACTGCCTCCTGTGGCTGTGTGGGTTCGATGGTCACGATATGTATAATTAATTGAAATGATTCCCTCTCTGAATAATTACACGTACTCTTTGCCCCCTCCCGTGGATCCTCTCAACTGGAAACCAGGTCATCAAGCCACCTGGCTGGCAGTGCTGCAACGGACACGTTCTCTGCAATAATTGCCGCAGTCGCTCCGTGAAGTGTCCTGTGTGCCGGGTTCCCCTAGGACCGCGAGGACGCTGTCTGCTGTCGGACAAATTATTCACCCTGCTGGCGGAGAGTTTTCCCTGCGACGGCGGTAAGTGCACCCAATCTGCAAGTATATTTAGTGGCTTTTATCTATTCAATCCAGGCGAAACGAATCCCAAATTAGTGGTTTCATTAGGCGGTACTAGCAGATTCTGGCAGTTGTCTACATAGGTTCTTCTAAACTCAAGTTTAAAGTTAATATAGGAATATATTTAATGTAACATAATTCAGGATATTTGAATTGGTATTCAATACATGAGAAATATTGAAATTTGAAACATTTTCATGCAAATAGAGCTCAAAACATCAGCGTTCCCTGTATGTAATCAATACTACAATGATGAGAAAACATTTTCCTGAATCTCTAGTTATGAAGTGGAAATTTAAATTATTCAACTTTGTCGACAAAATATAGAACCATATTTAATTACAAGCCTCCCCCTGATATATGCTTTCGCCTCTGTACTTCTCTGTACTTCTTATACTCACCATTGGCAACATCTTGGGCCTGGTCTCAAGACTCTGAGACATCATTTACTTGGGCCAAAAAAGTTTTCTGCAACGGCAAGTGTCAATGTTTCACTTAAATCTCAATCGAGAGCGGCGCAAATGAAAGAAAAATGCGAACAGAAAGCGGAGCCGAGTCAAGAGTGCTTGAAATTGAGCGCAATGGCTCATCTTCCCTTGTTGTTCTTTTTATAGCATAATTATGTAACATAAATTGCTAAAGTTTTTCGCGCTTTATGCCGTTGCCATCTTGCCGGCATTGCGTTACAAGGCCCTCTGCTCGGAGCCTCGTTTAAAGTTTAGCCGCCTCGTTGCCATTTTCAATCTGTGTCCGCCAACTTAACTTGGAGTGAAGTTTACAGCGAAGGTAACAAGCACAAGAATTTCCTCGTTGTCTGCATTTGTTTTGTTTTTACTTGTTGGTCTTCATTTTTTGCCACTTTTCCCGCACTTGGGGGGATTCATCTTGCCTTGTTTTTCCTAGCTTATTCCCTGCTTAGTAGGTTTTTATTGCTTCCACATTAAGTGTGCATTCTTTATGTTTTTGCTGAGATTTTCTTAGCTCATATTTATATGTAGCTGTGTACTTGAGGAATTATGTACTTTCTTCCATTTTCATTTGCCACTTGAACTTCTGTGCAGTTGCTGTCAAGGGGGCTCTAACGAGCGAAAATGGACAATGCCAGCGACAGGAAAAACTTGCAAAACTAAAGACCATCAAGAATACTGCGTACTGCACTTGAATAACAAATAAATAGATTTTCTAAAATAAATATATAAAATATGATATATAATCATATAGTTTTTCATATTTCTTAGGTCATACCTTCTATAAATTCTTGAAAAAATAAAGGAAGAACATTTTGTACTCTAAAATTTTGCAATTAGAATACATTTTTGAATTATTCTTTTTGATTTGTCAATAAGAAAACTTTCTTAACTTTTTCTAAGTGTAGCAAGCCAGAAAAATCCAAAGCTATAGATGCCCTGCCTGCATTTATTATATTTACATTTCGGAATTCATTCCTGCGGGATTCTCATCGTTCTTGTTTCGTTTTCAGGTAAAACCAGCCAAGTAACTGCGGCCCAGGGCTATGCAAAACTGAGCAGCGTCAACAAGTGCACAAATGAATATCATAATCAACCGAAAATGGCGTTGGCCAAGTCGAATTCCGGCAAGAAGCTGGGCAAGTCGGTCCTGCAGGCTCCGGAGGAGTCAATGCCAAAGGGACCTGCATCGGGACCTCCGAGTAATGTCGCCCACGAATCCGGTGGCAGCCGGCAGGGCAAGGAGCACTGTTCGCTGATAAAAGTGCAGCAGCCCCAGCCCGAGACTTTCGCGGAAGGTCACAACAATATGCTCGTTAAACCAAAGTTAAAGTTTGGCAAGAAAAGTTGGCGGATTGGGGGGCCAGATGAAGACGGATTGCGGTGCGATGGAGACGCCACCACGAATAATGGACAGCGCATTGCCGGCGAGCAGGTGAAGAGCGAGTTTCAGAATTATCATTGCCCCACTGGGAAATCATGCAGCCACCAGCAGCAGCAGCCGTTGGCCAACAAATTGTCAACAGTCCCGTTGCAGTTGGGACACTCTGTTGCAGGATCAAGTCCAGGACCAGGAGTGGTAGCGGATACCGGCGCCTTATCAGCGGGGAGCCATAAACAGGCGGCGGCGGCGGCGACATCCGGCGTAAATCAGGCGCTAGATGCAGTGCACCGGGAGTGGCAGCTGCTGCGCCATCTCAGCGGAGAGCATCGCCTGGCCGTGGTCCAGTTCTGCGGCACGTTCGGCCAGCGGCTGTACGTGCATCCCCCGCCGCCCCAAGAGGGCTTGGTCTGCCTGAAGATGAGCGAGGACCTGGACTCGAACCTGGTGCACCCATTTTTCTTGGCTGTCATACCGATCTCCAGCGACACGGAGTACGCCGTCTTCCTGTGGCACCTGGACCAGGCACCACTGGGAGGACGGTCCAACTTTGAGGCTGTTATCGAGGCTCAGGGCGAGGGCATCAAGTGGTTCGGCCCAGTTCAGTCACTCCAGCGCAGTTGGCCCGAGATTAGGGCATCCGGCGAGTTCCTCAGCTGCCGCAACTTGGGTGTCAACTTTGAGGTGACCATTAAGAGCAGATGAAACTGTGCCCATCCCGCCGCAAGACTGGCCCCCAAATAGTATTGTTTAGTTTTAGTGCTAGTTATCCTTAAAGGCTTTAAGCAAAATTAAGACTACTTCTAGTTTCTAGTGATTGCCTGGCTCTGCAGGAGTGGCGATAGAGCAAACCAAAATGTAGCGAAAATAAAAAAGAAATTATTAAAGTGAAAGGAACTGCTGAATGCCTTGAAAATTACATTTGCACATTTTTCACAGGTGCCGTATTTATCGGGAAAATGCGAAATGCAATATTGCAATATTTTTAATTAATAAAAACATTTAGAAATGTGCTTACCAGTCAGTTTTGAAAGGCCTCCGGTCTAATGAGTCATTCAATACCCTATTCAGTAGGATGAATATGAATATTTCGGTTCGATTGTTACTGACGTTTGATGATTGAAAACTGTCTAGCATTTGGGCTATTTGTTTTCAGTTTCAGAAATACAATGAAAATGAGTAACAGGGAATGTAAATGGGAATAATATTTCATTGAATGATGGCAAAATCAAATATCAAATTCGATTTTGAAATTACCAAAGGACTAACAGATCGTAGCTGATGGGCTTTTCCCCTTTACCCATTTTCCGCTTCTCTGTTTACTTGGTTTCAAGAGTATGTTCTTTGTGGTGCAAAAATAACTCGAAACGAGTAACCACTGGAGCCTGACTGCTGGCTGCCTCCTGATAATTGACTTGCATGCAAATTAATGTTTTTTGTGCACCACACTCTCCAGAGTACGCGTGGGGGCGTACAATACTGTTCAGCAAACAGTAAACACGACCAATGCAGCGAGTCATTTTCATCAGCGCCATGCTATACATAAATCCCTGCACCATCCATGTTTACTATATTTAAGGAAAAAAACTCCAATTTGATACAACAAAAATCACGGTGCAATGGCAAATAAAGAAACATTTGTGTCAGCTTTCCAATGTTTTTATTATTCCTGTTTATTTTTTTCGCATTCAGTTTGCTTTTGTGGCCTTTCCACACTATCGTCTGTTTGTTTTTGATGAGCCATCATCATCATCATCATCATCATCGCATCTTATGCACTGGCACTGCACTGCACTGCACTGTATTGCAGTGCACTCAACACTGCAAACAATTGAAAAAGTGTGCGTAGTTAAAATAAATTAAATATTTTCGCACAGGACACTTTTTGCGCCTCGTGCGGCTGATGAGGAGATGATCTGACTGCGACAAGGATAATGGCGGTGACGTTGCAGCGATTGGTCATGTTTCGCGCTGTCCATCAGGTAAATTAAAAACGTTGCTACGCCGGAGCAATTAAATTAAGGCCGGGCTGGCTGGCGGTGAAAGCCAACCAAAATTTGATGAGCCAGTCAAAATGCAAATTTTGTGAAAAAACAATTTACAAGACAAACGCATCGCTTTTAATGAACGTACGGGGGAGTTTTAAATATCAGGTGAAATAATGGATTTCCGTTAAAGATACAAAGTGTTTGGAATTTATTTATTTTTAACCTATTAGACAAAGTAATCTATTGACATTTTTATAGCCATTGCAGGGTAGTCAGAAGCTTGAAACGCAGAGAAGGAGTCATTTCCGACCCTATAAATTCTTGATCAGAATCAACAGGAGAATCGATCTGGTCAAGTCCGGTACGAAAACCAAATTTTGAAATTTGAAAAATTGAAAATTTTATTAGGGGTTATCATTAAAATTGCGAAAATTTGACAAAAAATTAGATTTTTTTAAATTTGAAAACTGAGTATGCAGCTGTGTTATTCTACTAAAAACTTGCATAGATCAGTTTTCCGAATTATAATCATCTGACCCAAACAGTCTCTTATTTTCAAAGCTATCTAAATGAGATTATATTGTATGTACTCTCATTAGTTTATAAGTCGGAACTGGCTAGATCGAACGACTATATCATATAGCTGCAGGAGAAATAATCATTAAATGGATGTCCCTCTCCCTCTCTCTCTCTTGCTCTGTGTATTTCTATAGATCTCTTACCCTCTCTGCCTATGCAGGTGCCTCTTTCTCTGTTGTGCTCTCGCCTCACTTTCTCTGTTATTCTCTTCACTCGGAGAGTATAAATACAGGCACAAGCCGGCGCTCGCGCCTTAGTCTGTCCGCGGCCTCCCAAGTGTTAACATCTCCAGTGATAGTGGAAGTGGTAGTGATGCCCCTTGACCCAAAAATGTCTCCTGATCAACGCAATATATCTGGATAACCAGGAAGCAGCCCACGTCGATCATGCCATGAAAAGTGGAGGAACCAATGAGCAATGAGGGAAAGGGATAATCGGATATTCTCTACTGCGGTAAGTCATTTCCATTTCAATTATATCATGTTTATATATGCTCTTGGAGGGATCAGCCCTGCATTTAATAATTAAAGTTGAAGAATTTGTATTTATGATACCTACAAAAGTGGACTCAAAGTGAAAAGCCTTACTTAAGTATACATTATTGATTTCAAATATCAGTTTCAAAACTGACCCTGACTTTTGGTATTATAATTTTAGTCAGAAGCTTAAAATGAAGTGAAGGAGTCGTTTCCGACCACATATATTATATTATATATTCTTGGTAAGAATCAAGAGGAGAATCGATCTGGGCAAGTCCGGTTGAAAAAAAAAATTGTCAAAATTTGATCAAAAATTTAATTTTTTTATATTTCGAAAATAGGTATGCAGATTTGTTAACCCTCTAAAAACTAGCATCGAAACCCAATTGAAATTTATGCATTTTTGGCTTAGTTATGCTATTTCAAAAACTGTGATTTACCCCAAAAATTACCATGTCAAAATATATAGATTTAATATTGATTTAATATATGATTCTATGGCTTATTGCAACGGAATACCCACTTTGGCTTTCCGAAGTTAGTTACTCTTCTTGTTTCAAACACAAAAAATATGTAGGTTTTAGTGAAATTAATTTAATAACATTAAAACATATATAATATCATTAAACAACTAAACATTATTAATTTATCCTACAAGCACTCGACATTCCCTCGTACATTACACAGAAATTAATGTAGGTCGTGGATCGAGAAGTAAAAACACATAGCCTTCCGTCCTTCCCTTCTCCTCTTTGCACACAAACAATGAGCTATGAATAGATGGCTAATAATAATCGAACCATTCATTCACTTCCTTATCACATTCTGATAAATTACGAGCATATTTCATATATATTTATCAGCTAATTGGCCTGCTTCAGTGAAGTGTGGGAATATTGAATCGAAGTTAAATCGACTTTTGCGACGCCAAGTTCCCATACATATATATATACAATGCTCTCTCTGGGCTCTCTTCCCCGATTCGCATAAGTATATATAATCTCTCTTGTTGTTAAGTTTTCTGCTGCGAAGGGAGAGGCACCGCATTCGGTTTGCTTTGCGCCACTTGTTTGTTTGCCAATTAGTTTTAATCGAAGAGCGCTCGCTGGCTCTCCGATGGCCGGCGATTGTTTAAATTGCTTTTCTAATTAATGCTTGGGGTAAATATTTGTCAGTGCATGCATTGCGATAAAAAGAAGCACCGTCCAAGTTCTGGGACAAGACTGGGAGCCACTAGAACTCTGATTCCTTGTCTTTCCGGCGGCCACGACGCGTGTTTTCCATTCGCTATAGTTCCTCGATTCGTGTGGTCGATAGCCAAGTATATTTTTCTCTTTTGTTTTGAACTGTGGCGTTTCTCTTCTTTGTCCATCAATTTGACTCAAGAACGGGCAGCTACGTCATCGTCACAAGTTGCGTCACCAATCGCTCTTTGTCGCCGCTCTTTATCACCGTCTATTGGCAGTCAGAATTGTTTTGCTTCGCTCTTTCGACATGAGCGCCGACTTGGGTAAGCTTAATTTTTTGGGGGGGCTCTAATAGTCACGGTATTAGCAGTTTTCAATTCACACATTAGCCGCTAATTTACGAGTTTATGGTTAATCAATTAAATGCCACTTTCTGCTGAAGTGCCAATAAATAAAAATCGTGTGCGCATACCAGCAAATACGGAAAGATTCCACAAAAAATATGATTTATATACATATTGGGTTGCAAAATGAAATGAATTTTTCCAACGAAATGAAAATAATAAAACAAATATAAACTGCAATATGGCTATTTTATGGCATTTAGTGAGTTGATTGACATTCTCAAGTTTTTCCTTATTTCGAGACTGAAATATAAGCATTAAAATATTTAAAGCAAAGTCGTTTATCTATAAAAGTAATCTTAACGTTTGCTGACTGCTTTCCTTTTGAGTTTCTACTTAAGCTCTGAATCACAATATTGCATCTCGGATGAATTTAAATATTTCATTTGCTGTTTGCTAATAAATAATAAAATTATATCAATCACTTCTTTAAATCTTAAAGGAACATAGCAGAAGAAAATAAAATAAATAAAGTATAATCACAGATTGTTTTTGGTCTCTTTACTCTCTCATAATTTTCCTAGTTAGCAATTCAAAGTTACTAAGTTACTTCAAAGATAAGAAAGAGAATTTGTGTAAAGAAAACTTAAAGTTAATTCACGCTGTGCAAAGTGAAGAACTTGGAGTTCAGCAAATTAGCGCCAAGGCTGATTGGATAACTAACGAGCATCCCTTTCCACAGATATCCTGGACGTGGTGGCCGGCAGCGAGGGCCCTCCCTTACAGGCCTTTCGCAGCAGCAATCCCTTCGACGAGTCCTTCCAGAATCCAGATCAGGCCGACCTGGACCTAAACCTGGAGCGGGCACGGGACCGGGATGCCAATCACACACCGCTGCAGCTACTGCGGCGAGCCAGCGAAACGGTGACCGCCAGCATCCTGGAGCCCGAGAAGGAGCACCTGCTGGGCGGGCGGCCCCAGCCCCCACCTCGCTCCCACCCTGGAACCACCCCGATCCCAATGTCAGGAGCCTCGGAAGGTAAGTGGAAAGTCTAATTGTCCGTTGTCGTCATGGTGAAGCGCAGAGATTTGTTCCGGAAATTCTTTCTATTTTCCTCCTCCATCCTGTGACGCACACATCCTGCAAACAGGCACGGGGACACAGAAGGATGAGGAGAAATGTGAATGTGAAAGCCTGGAGAGAGACATCCGGTGGCACAGACAGTCAGCAGCGCTTTGTGGGTCGGCCAAAGCGAAGTGGCTGTGAAGTGCATACTTAATATATGTATTCGAGGATATATTCATAGTTATTATATTCAAAGCTTTGTTTCCCTGTTGTCTGTCTCTCGTCTGAGCTGGTATGATCTGATTGAGGCATTTGGCTTTTGAGTGAGCAGCACAACGAAGGACAGATAACAGGGCGTATACGTAATATTTTCTCATATTTCAATATTACGTATACGCCATGAAGACGGGGACTGGTGGGTCTGAGATTGGCGTGGCCGTATTTCCAGTTGCTGCTAAAATTATTCAACTTTGGATCAAGTTTGAGTACAGATCCTTTCTATCAGGCTTATTAGTTACGCTTGAATCGAGTTCGTGAGTCTGTTTTGCCAGGTGGTCCATGGAGAGCTCTTTTTTTCCGCGGTTATTATTGTTGAACTCACCGAAGTTGCAAATGTTTAGCATGTGTTTAAATATGGATTTCTGCGTTGCATTCATGAAGTTTTGACTGCCTAGTAGGATTCGCCTCTGGGCTATGGCCGCCATGGAATTTTCACACGAATAATGAGCCGTTTTTAGTTGCAACCAAATGCCCACAATCAGACAACTAACATAAATGCCAAATGCCCGGAGCTTTCGGCAAAGTATGTTTCCATGAATATGCATTAGCCCCGGGCTCATTTCCTCTGCATTCATTTCGCTTTGCACTCGAGTTTTGCCCTCAGTGATTCCCAACTCCGACTGCAACTCCTATTTTTGCTTTCTGGAAGTCATATTTAAATATTTGTGCACTCCCGCTGCAGGCTGCAGCGGCTCGTTTATATTAAATAAATTCCATTTAAATGCAGCATCTCGGGCGATTTCTCAAGCTCAACCTTGAATGGATGCTCACCCTTCACTCCACTGCCACCGACCACTTTTCATGTGTCGCTTCTGCTACGTAGGAGAGGCAGCGACATTTCTGTTAACTAAAGCCAACATGATATACGTTTGGCACACAAGCATTCTCGTCTATTGAAAAAATGCAGGGCGTGTGTGCCATAGAAGCAGTAGCACCATCAGCAATGGTTGCATTCGCATTGCGCATTCGCCCCATGTGCCCATAGAGCCGTGCTCAAGTCAGTTCATTACGTATACGCAGCGGGTGACATTTATAAATGCCAGCGCCGCCGTGAGTCAGCATAATGATTGCCAAATGAATGGGAAAATTTAAACTTGCACTTGCACACACACACAGACACTCTCCAACGCCATTTGCATTGACGCTGATGCGTTTTGCCCAACAGCATTTCGCAGAACGACGACGACAGGTCCTTTGACTGCTGCCAAACTCAACTCTGAAGGATGTCGCACTTGCACTTGCTCTGCAGCTAATTACTAAAACTGCGCTTAATCGGAGCACTGCACTCCGCCTTTGACCGTCGTTTGTTTATATGGCTTTTCATGTTCTTTGCCATTTTCAATTTGTCGTTTTATTTGCCAAGCGATGAATGCACGCTGACCTGCTTTCGTCTTTTTCCATCTGCACGGCCCCCGGAGATAGGAGACAGGAGCCTGGAGCCCGGGGGCCCAAAGAGATTGCCAGTTTTCCCTGATTTGCGATGTATGAGCACTAAATTAGACGTGAATCGTTGGGGCGTGAGTTCGTCTCTGAGCAGGAAGTGCGTGACAACGGAATGCAATCTTAGACAGCCAGCCAGCGAGCAGTTTACCCACTTTGCGCGGAAAGAAATTATTTTTTTGAATTCAGTGATACGCACTGGTTAACAGGAAAGTTGCAACTTGCAGCACAATCCTGGCGAGCACACACGAGAAGGATGCGAAAAGCGGGGCACGCTTAAGTAAACATAAATAAAATAAATGTATGTTAGGTATGGGAAAAGTGAATTGATATTCGCTGCAGACACAGACAGAGACTCAGCTCTCAGACCCAGACAGGCACAGAGAGAGCTTCAAACTCTTTGGTAGCAATAAAAAAATATATTCATACGTATTTAAAAAATAAGTAAATAAAAGGAGGGAGCACAGCAAGTCATCACCGTGTGCAATTTAGCGTTTAAACATATTGAAAAAGCAACTGACGTTCGCCCTGTAAATAATGAATAGTTGAAGAACAGATATAAATCACTGAAAATACACACACGAGCCGACAGTACACACCTCCTTGGAAGTGCATTCAAATAAAACCAATTTATGGCACTTTTTGCAGTAGTTCAACGCTGTAATAACAATCTAAATGTTAAGTGACAGGGAAAAACTTTTTCAACTTTGAGAAGTACAATAAATTCTCCATTGGAGAACCCTAAAGAAGTTTCCCATGAAAATGGCAAATGTCTTGGCTGTCTCTCAGACTGCCAGAGCCTCGAAGTTGTTTAGTTTTTGCGACGGCCTCGTCCGGAGCAGTCTTTGCCTCGATTCCAATTAACACCTCGGATTCGCACCCGTACGCAACTCATTGCCCGGCTCCTTCTCCTCACATGACAACCGAGTGACAAAAACTTTTGTCCAGCTGCAGCCAGGATCTTTACTCGGGTATCCATGTTACTTATTTTTTATCGCACTGCGTGGGAGATCCTCCGTTTTTTGTGCCCAGTACCAGTCCTATAATTTGTGTGGAAACTTCTGCAGCAATTGAAAAGCGAGTCTCTGGCCATCCAAGGAGCTGAAGGAGCAAGGCTTGCTGGCTGGGAAAAAACTTTTGCATTATTTTCGTGCCTGGTCACTTGAAAGTTGCAGAAAATATGACAAGATAAAATGCCAAAAAGTGCCAGCAGCGATAGGGGGCGGAGCCAAGGCCAAAGGAGAGGCAGGAGGAGCAGGAGGAGCAGGAACAGCAGCTGGAACAGGAGGAGGAAGGGGACAACTGCCAAAGGTAATAATCAATGGGGCGAGCTGCAGGTCGCAATGGCGGCAGCAGCACCAAAGAAGCCTTAATGACCTGGCCAACTTGCAGTTCAAGTTGGCTCAACGCTGTTCCGCTGAGTGCAGCGCATGAATATGAAATATGAAATATCACAGAGAACAGGAGTGGAGTGGAGTGAAGTGGAATGGAGTGTGGAGTGGAGGACACCGGAGAAGCCACCTCCGTGAAAGCGCCTTCTTACAATACTCGCTGTGGAGCGCTATCTCTGCCGACACCTTTGCACAATTTATGCACATTTTTTTCATTGCAGCGGCGGGAGCTGACAAAAAAAAAAATAATAAAATAAAAAGTGAGTGCCGCAAAAACTTTTAAATGAGGCACATAATTCAAAAATGTGGAGATGCAGCCGAAGAAATCTCACTTCGCTTATCATTCCAGCCCACCCATTTTCCCATCCCCATTCTGAGCCCCCCATTTTCCTAGCAAGTTTCCTACGGCGGGGAGATATTTTAAATTAATTAGCAAAACTTAAATATTTGTTGTAGTTCAAACGCGAACTTCGCATTGAACTTGTAAATATTCAATAAGCTGGGAGCCATAATGAATTCATCTCAACTGAACCGCATCGAACCGAGGCGAACCGAGAGTTTGGCCCCCGCTGAAATGGCAAATATTTGCCGGGCGTACATAAGTTTCTTGTTGGTTATGGCTAATTAATTGATAAGCAAATGCTCGTAATCATAATTGCGCCGCGGGCCAAAACAAGTGTTTATGTTGGAGAGCCCCGAGGTCTGCGTTACTCCAACTATTGCTGGAACCCAGGGATTCTTTGAAAAACATCTAATTACACAAATGCCCATATTCCGAAGAAATAAAGGAATCAATATACAAGCTTTTCTAAATTCTTTTAGCCAAAAAATGATGATTATATTAAATGATTATATGCAATAAAACAAACGGCCTTTGGAAATTCCCATACTTCTCTGAGTATCTAATATTAAAACACCAACAGTTAGCTCTTAGAAGTAGATATTTATTGCTAATATCTTGATCGGTCTCTGACAGCTCTTTGGATTAACACCTCGAACGCGTATGATTTTCAGTGCCAATTGTTGCTAATAATCCAATCATTTCCCAACGCCTCATATTAGCTCTCACTTGGCTCTCGCCTCTCCAATGTGCCTGCTAATTTTAAATTATTAAACAAATATTTTATGTGTTTCGCTCGCGTGCCCACGAGAGATTCTCCGGCCGTCTGCTAGATGTATGTTTTTTATTAGCATAAGATAAAATATATATAGAGATGGGAGCTTTCCGTGGAAAGTACCGGGAGCGTTGGGATCTCAGTAGGCAGCGGCCAGCGAATGCGATTAGTTCGGTATTAAATTTGTGCGGTTCGGTGTGGTAGGTCGCAAATGGAACGATTCCTACAGAATATAATCTCTGAATGGAATATGTAACTCCAGTGAATATTGTTGAGATTTACAAGTGCTGTGACTGTCACAAAACAATTTATTCATCACTTATCCAAGTAAGCATCACTAGCTCCGGTTGACGCATTAAACTTCCCCAACTTTAGTTGTTAGGAAATGCAATTTCATTAGTGCTTTAGAACTTACAAATTAAGTTACTGTTTTAAAAAGTTATACGTTCAACATTTCACATTCACTTACCTTTAACAGAGTTGATTATTTTTTATTTTCATTGCAATTAAAATGTAAATAAATGTGTACTTTTGGGAGAGACACAGCTTTTCTGTGTATGTAAATATTTTGATTGCCGGCTTTTTCAATAGCTTTTTTTGCCTTATCTCTCTCAGACGGAGAATACGTATACACAAATCAGCTGTAGTTTTATTATTTTTATATTTTAATGTCTGAGAAGGTCACATATAATAATCAATCAATGTGCGAATGTGTTTGTTAATAGAAACTTTTAATTAAAGATTACCCTTGAAGGAACAAGAATTTCATTCTGAAGCTTAAAACGCAGTGAAGGAGTCATTTCCGATCCTATAAAACATATATACTCTTGATCAGAATTAACAGCGGAATCGATCTGGAAATGTTTGGTACAAAAAAAAAAATGTTGACATTTATCCGAAAATCGAACATTTTATAAGGGGTTACATCATTAAAATTGTCAAAAATGGGCAAAAAATTGAATTTTCTAAAATGTTAAACTGGGTACGCAGATTTATTAACCTAACAAAAATTAACATAGGAGCGATTTCCGAAATGAAATTAATGCGTTTTTGACTTAGTTATGATCAATTGCACATTCGGACCTATGAATCTTTGGCTAACTACAATGGTATAATAAGTTTTCGAAGCTTTCTTAATTTCTTCTTAACATTCTTACTTCCGGAATATTTCAGAAACAGGATAATTGAGCCTTGATATCCTTCGGATATGTACAGAAATTAAAGCTTATAAATATAATTAATTTGTTATTTAAAACGACTATTCATAGTGCTATATTTCGCTCCTGCTTTATTTTGATAGAATTTATAACATTATCTGAACCAAACCAGATTAATTGATTGAGTAAAATTGTTTAACAAATAACATCATAAAAATAATTTAATAAATTGTTACCACCCAAGTCAAAAACGAATCTATTTGCAGTAACAATAAGTGCACCATGATAAGTAAAGTTGCATTTTTTGTATCAATTACCTATAACAAAATCGTATAATTAGAAGGGAAATATAATTTGTTTCACAATCTAATAACAACATTTATAAGAATGTAATCTAGATATTTTTAGACTAGATTACGCACTCGGTGCGAGAGCTCCTTGGGTTGTGACAAAGCCAAACAATTAGCATCGCCAATCAATTTGGGCGTGTGTGTGTCAAAGAGTCGCATGACGCTCTGAATCGCAATCACAATCGACACGTGATCGATGGACAGATACGCAAACAGGCAGCAACCTGGGACCAGAGTTCGAGCCGCAGCGGCGAGAATTGGTGCTAAATATTTGCGCACAATTAACACGTAGCTGGAGCAGCGGATTGGTGACAAATGACAAGCAGATAGTCGTCTTCTAAAATCAAATACAAACACGACTGGCAGCTGGGAAAATAAAAAAAGGGCCTAAGACCATACCACCAGATTCCAAAACCCAATCCAATCGAATCAAAATCAAGTGTTGATTGCACGGGCCACTCTGCATAATAATCGTCAGGTTGCGAGGAGAATTGTGGATTGTCGTTATTAGAACGGCGCTTCATATGCAAATCGCAGTCTTCCCCTCCAATTAGCCCCTCCAGGTGGAGGCGTCAATTGCCCGGAATGGCATGGTTCGCAACAAACCGGCATTAAGTGCGCTAATTATAAATGGAAATATTTATGTATTTCCTACTGCCTAGCATCTAGCACTTTTCCACCGCCCCGCCTCGTTCCACTGACAAAAGTGTGAAGTTGTCGCGGCAACAATGAAGCCAATTATGGAGGCGACTGCCGGAGCACGAGCACGAGCACCTGTCGTCTGGAGGACCTCGTCCTGGGCCAGGCGAAAACATCTTCCTGCCGGCAGGCATCGGTGTCCTCGCCACGTCCTCTTCGACCTCTCGGAGCCCGTTCTGTGCAATCAACGGTTGTCAATCTTTGTTGCAATCTTCATTTCGCCAGCGTCGACAGTGCCTCGAGTTCAGGGTGTGCAAGAGTGTCTGCTGCACTTAGCCATTTAAACGATCCAACTGCTGTGCTGTGCCGGGCCTTCGTTTTATGCATGAGCTGCAAAAGTGGCAGAGGAATGGGTTAAATGCAACCGGGATATAAGCCATCTCAGCCCCGGGAAGACGCTGCTCATTTTGTTTCCATTTTTGCTGCACAGCAAAAAAGGCAGAACAGAGTTCTTTCGTTCTGTATCTGTAATATAATCTTGAAAACTGCAGTGTCTTCTAGCTTTCATTGAATATTTTGGCTAAAGGTCTTAGATTTGTTATTTTGACTTTTAAGAATCTAAACCCCAAATCTACTCCTCTCTTAGTATAACAACATCTCTTGACTTACTTTCTCTCTAAAAGTATGCATTATTCGAATACCTTTTCCTCAGTGAACTTGACTCTGACATATCTATTAAGACATTTAAATCTGTTCGCCACTTACAGCTAAGCGCGGCAGACAGCAGCCAAATCAGAGGCAGCTGCAACAGCAGCAGCAGCAGCAGCAGCAATACAACAGCAGAGTACTGGCGCCAGGTGACAGGATGACGCAAGGAACTGGCAACGGGAACGGGAGCACGGGCACTGTGCCGCAGGGAGTTGCACAGTTGCAAGGCGACAACCTACCCACTACTCCGCTGCATACCAAATTAGATATACAGAGGATACCGGAGGATGCAGGCGGCGGAGATGCCACACAAAACGCTGCAACAATAATTTTAACGCCGACATCATTAAATTTAACAAATACAACACAAAATGTTGCCGCCAACAATGCGGGCTCCGGCTCTGGCTCCGGCTCCGGCTCCGGCTTGCCAACTCCGGGCGGAGTTCATGGCGACGAGTACAAAGGACCCAAGTGGTAAGTGAAAAGCTCATGTGGCCAGAACTCCGGCTCGGTGGCATTGTGCGGATTTGTGCTTAACCCTTTGAATGCACTTCCGGCGGGACAGCAGCAGCGCCGCCATTCACACTTGCATTGCACGCGTTTTTCGCATATCCGTTTGCCGCCTTTCGTTTTGTATTTGTTGTATTTTGTATTTCGTATTTTGTATTTTGTATTTCTTTTGTGCGCCAACAATGTCCTTGTGGAAGTTGCTGCTGCACTAGGCAGCCGCGCATGCTTCCGTTAGCGACGGTCCTGCTCCCAGCCAAATCCCATGTCCTTATGTCCCCTAGCCCCCGACGTCTAGTCAGTAGTCGAGCCTGATTTCCCCTTTTTTTATTTCGCTCTTCTCTTTTTTTTGGCTGCGACACTTACTTTAATAGCTGGCGAAATGCCTTGCTGGCTGCAGGCGTTTATTCTCGTTGTTTACAACCACACGGCGTATGAGTTACAGCGTTACGTATCCGACCCGTGGGTGTTTCCATTGTGCTGCTTCAGCGGGTAGATCCTTTTCTTTACTTGGATATCTTCAGCAGCAGGGCGAAGAAACTGTAGGCATTGTTGATAGTCTGCCAAAAATATGTACATAAGTAAGTGAGGCAGCATTTCAAGTGCTTGCATTTAAGTTTTATAGTGCTTTCTGCCATCTCGTTAAATTTTAACCCAAGAATAACCTTTACCTTTACGAAAATGGGTAATCCGATTTCAAAGAAGACTCCAGCTCGCACCTTAACCGGTCGCTTAAGGAACTCCATGTAGCAATTTAGTAACTTTCGAGTGCCCACGGAGTACTCCAGCCAGTTGGTGCCAAAGACGCTATTGGTCAGGGCGTTGGCGTGGAAAGTTAGTTCATTGCCGTAATAGCAGGGCAGGAATATCTGAACGATCATCACGGCTACAAACTGAACGGTGGTAAGGAAGAGTCCTGGCCGCTGCTTGAAGCCCATGTGCACCAGCCGATAGGCACTGAAGCAGATAATAAAGGCACTAAACACTACCTGGGACAGGACATACGGGGACACCAGCAACTCGCACTGCCTCGTCAGTCGACGAACCCTGGCATGCAGCCGAAAGAGTCGACGCAGCTCCGGCTTGGCCTGCTCCTCGGGGGCATCTTGCAGGTCCTGCAGCCGGAGGCTCATCAGGCGGAAGAGGGAGGCGATCTGGAACATGAAGTAGCAGCCGAGGGTATCGAGCAGAATGTTGGACAGGCAGCAGAGTGTCATAGCCACCACGTTGTAACCCCAGGCGTACATGTAGCGCTCCTGATTGCGCCACTCGAAGGGCACATAATAGGCAAAGGGCAGTTCGTATTCCTCCTGGAGGAAAACGCTGACATATCCCATTACCGCCACAAAGAGACTGCCTCCGATGTACCAGTAAAATATGCGTTGGAAATCCTTCTGGTTTCGCTGCCAGAACTGGATCTCCTTAGGATTTCGCAGACTATAGGCTGGATCATTTTGGAGTTCCTCTAAAAAGTGAGCAGCCTCATTGCGACGATACCAAATGTTCAAGAGTTTGGCTAACCAGAGCTAGCTCCGTTATGGACATGTACAGAACCTGGCCGGCCTCCTCGAAGTCCACGGAGGTTATGGCCTCGTACCACATCAGGGCTATATAGGTGAAAGTCAGCGGCAGATGCAATACAAAGGGATAAATGCGCTTAATCAAGGATAAAAGTCCGCCTTCGGTATCGGTTTTCCACTTAATGAGTCCTGTCCAACGCTGGACCGCAATCAGGAATCGGATAGCAGATAGACGATCTGTGAACTCCATTTCAGTAGCTCAAATTTAATTCACTTTACAAAGGAAATACCTAGAGTTTTCCTGTTTATATAACCTCTGGTGATTCCAATGTATTCGTAGGTCACTTTGGGGACTTTCCTCTCATTGAGGCTGAACTAGGGCGGTGTTGTTTAACCTCTTCCCCGTGGAACTCATATTTTTCGTTCTAGTTCGTATATTTTATAAGAAATATGACTGGCAACGGGAGAGTAAAGAATAAATTTAAATAATTCCCTTAAGTTTTCTGGAACCGGTTCTTTTTGTGAGCTTAGTTCTTGCGCTTTTCCGTCCCTGATTGGTTTCGGTAATCAGTCAAAATATTTATACAATTAATTTGTGGGAACAATTACAATAATTAGCTTGCTGACGTAAGTATCCTGTTAATTGCTGGCCCTCTTTAAATGTGTAAGTCACGCAATATAAAAATGAGATGTCAGGGGAAGTAACCCCATACCAAAGTTAAACTTACAGATTTTCATGTCAGTGCATCGAAACCTGTGCAGCAGTGAACAGGTTTTTATTTGAGATTTCCCTGAAAAGGTGTTTTCATTTTTATTCTGTAGTACCTTTTAAGAGTATAGTTTGAGCTCAATTTGGCAACTAAATTTTAGTAGAAAATCATTAGAGTTGAGACATTGGATACATACAATTTTTCTGGAAAAAAACTCTACTGTGCGTTTTGTTTTATGAGAAATGGTTTTTGTTTTTGTATATAAAAAATAAGTATGCAAATTTGTTAACCCAATAAAAACTTGCATAGAAACGTAATCCAAATTGTTGGCTTAGTTATGACATTTGTAAAATTTTAAATTTTACCAACAATTTAGCATGTGAAAACATTGATTAAATATATCTAGAATAAACATATTTTAGGTCTTCTTGTAGTTATGCGAAGGCGAAAAGCCAATGATTGTCAAATGTCATATATATTTCTATTTATAATGCAAATCTTAATAAAACATTGCATAAAAATATAATCGACACTCAATATATAACTGAATCTTTCAAAGTTTATTAGTATCCTAATAAAATCAAACACAGAAAAGTTTTCCAAATTGAGATTATTTGGTTATTTGGTTAACAAGCCAAATAAACGCTATACATATACAAATATTCCAAATATTATTCGAGATATTCAAGCTATTTTGTTTAGTTTATTAATTTATTAAAATAACTCGCTTGGTCTCACTTTGACACATTCAGTAGCAGGGCAAAGAAGCTGTAGGCATTGTTGATGGTCTGTCGATAAAAAAAGATACTTTGAAATAAAAAATCTTAGTAAGAATTAAAGAACAGAAACCTTGACAAAAATGGGTAATCCCACGGCAAAGAAGTTACCGGCTCGAATGGTTACCGGTCTCTTTAGGTGTTCCATGTAGGCATTCAGCAGTTTGCGAATCGGAGTCCCACATTGCAGCCAATTGGTGTGATAGACCTCGTTGGTCAACTGGTTTGCATGGACGGTTACTTCATTCCCATAATAGCATGGCAGATAGATCTGCAGGATCATCACGCTGAGGAACTGCAGCATGGCCACGAATTGGCCAGGATTGTCCCGGATTCCCACATGCTGCAGACGATATCCGCTGAAGCAGATGATCAAGGCACTCAGGATGATCTGCGAAAGAATGTAGGGCGAGACGATTTTCTGGCAGGTCAGAGTTAGCCTATAAAGATTGAAAGAGGTTATCATAAGCAAAAAATTCTTCATAGTTATTAAGAGACCTTCGGACACTTTGATGCAACCTGAAGATGGTTCGCAATTCGCAGCCAAACGAAGCATCATCTTCAATATTCTTGAGAGCTCTCAACCGCAGTCCCAGCAGACGGTACAAAAGGGATAGGTGGAACAGGAAATAGCAGCCAAGGGTGTCCAGGGTTATGTTGGAGATACAGGTAAGGGTCATCCCCGCCATGTCGTAACCATAGGCGAACCAATAACCCTTTTCACTGCGCCACTCAAAGGGCACATAGTAAGCAAAAGGCAGCTCGTAGTCCTCGAGGAAGAGCACTCCAGTGCAGCCACTGTAGACCACTCCCAGGCTGATCAGTATGTAGATGTAGAAGAACCACTTAAAGTAGCGCTGCTCCCTACGCCAGAAGTTCAACTCTTCCTCCCCTCGAAGATCATAG